>NC_091072.1:84520000-85145000 GCF_032405125.1 Capricornis sumatraensis
TATTGCCTTCTTAGACAACACCCACAGTATATGGGAACCTGAGGTAAGGCATAGTCAAAGGAAATCCAGGAAAGTCAGCCAGATCTTGGCTGAAACTTGGCTCAACCAGTCTTTAGCTTGCAACTTTGGGAAATTACTCAAGTTCTGACTCATGTACAAAATATGAAAAAAAAAATGCACATTTCATAGAACTCTTACAAGTGTCATGCATGTGAAATGCTTACTGTGAAAGTAGTAAATAAATATTAACTATTATTCTGCTAGGCGTTAGGGCCCATTAGGCTACAAGAGACAGTGACATGTTACTTGTTTATTGTTGTGTCTCTAATGCCTGGCACTGAGAAGTCGTTTGATATATATTTACTGAAGAAATGAATGGACCATTCCATAACTGTATTTCAAAACACTTGCCACAAACAAATTAAAATTTAACTTTAGTTCCTTCAAATAAGCATAAAATACTTACAATAGGTAATAAAGAGTATTTCTTACTGGGACTCTGGTCTCAGTTATGGATTATTGCTGCTTATATATACACCCGAGAAGAGGATAGTCTAAGCAGCAATATTTTGAAGCATTTTTAATATGTATTTTATTGAGTGTTTTTAAAAGACTGTCTTCCAATTTCAATATTTTCATCCTCATCAGAAGGAGACATTTTCCATTATCCCGAGGCAAACTATCTTTTCCTTCACTCCAATATTGTCTATTTCAATAGGACAGTGAGTGATTATTCTGGCAGCATGTATTTTATTTTATTTAATGGATTTCTTTCTGTTTCAGAATAAAAGCATCTCTCACATCACTTTCTGCTACTGATTTGTTCTGTTGTGTCACCAGTTATCCCATCAATTGTGACTCCTGATCTCATCCTCTCAAACGTGCAGCGGAGGAGAGAGGGGCAAGGCTGAGCCCACACTTGCTGGTGCAGAAGAAACATCTCTTCTTAATTCTCCTTTAAGGACCTACCACTCAGTAATCCAGCCAGCTCCCAGCCCCCATATTCCTGAAAGTGTTGTAGCAAGTGAAGTGGCATAAGAAGAAAACAGCTCAAAGATGTGCCAATAAAAGAAGCAGACCTTTTCTTCTCAATATCCAAAAGAACAGAATGACCAGAACCTGGAGATGCATTCCTGACCACATGCCATGGTGTGCTAGAAAATAGCTCCTGGTTTCTCCTACTCTCCCCTAGGCCTTTTCACCAGGTACTGCAGATGGCTCTTCTCACAGCTTAACCACAGCTCTATGGGTGTCTAGTGACTGGTGTTTCCCTAACATGTATTGGTGCTATAGTGGTCTCCAAACAATTCAACATCCTTTACTAAGACACTTATTTACGTATTTAAACAACTACAACAACAAAAATATAATAAGGCAACAGAGGGTGACAGTCTCTATCTCCTTCCTTCATGCTCTCTTCTGTCTTCCCATGCTTTTCTTCCCCCACCCCTCCGCCTCTTTACTTTAGATGATGCTATGGTTCTCTTTTGATAAATCTGGTCCATATCTATGTATGCATTTTTCTGCTAGACAGACATCATCTAGTTCTTGTCTTATTTTGTTCTGTCATGAGATAGTTCATATAAATTATTTAAAAAATCTTCAACTATACATTAGCAAACATTTAGCCACTAACAATTATTCACAAAGTATTTAGTATTGGGATATAATCAGAGTTTGCTCCAACAATACCAAAATCTAATATTTCATTGAATTGATGCTCATACAAGCATTTACCTTGAAAGAGAACAAAGTTTAGAAATATGGATAAAACATGAATATGTATTAGCAAATTGTGGCATCTCTTTTAGAAAGAAAAAAAGATTTGGCAGGATTTCAGGAATCTATTCTGATTGATCCTCAACAAAGCTCATAAAAGGTCATGTTAAAAATATTTAACCTAAAATTTTATATATGATACTCATCACTCTGCTCTGGTTCTAAGAAACATTTGCCATGAATTTCAGTTTCCAGAAAATAGAGGAAACCTGTTTGTGCTGAGTTCAGATTATCCTAGGTAAAAAGACATCAATATCTCTTACTCTACATTTTAAAATCAGGGACTATTTTGTCCTCAGACTCAATCTGAAAATCTGTCTCTGCTGCACCCATCACTTAACCTTCCTGAGGTGTCAGTTACCCAGTCTGTAGAATGGAAATTCAAGTTCATTCTTCAGAAGATTATCGTGAGGACTAGATTATGCATGGGGATTCCCAGGTGGCACAGTGGTAAACAATCCACCTACCAATGCTGCAGACTCAAGAGACATGGGTTCAATCCCTGGGTCAGAAAGATCCCCTGGAGAAGGAAATGGCAACCTACTCCAGTATTCTTGCCTGGAAAATTCCATGGACAGAGAACCCTGGTGGGCTACAGTCCATGGAGTCACAAAGAGTCATACATGACTGGGTACACACACACAAGTTATGCATGCATATAGGTACACATCTGTGTGTGTAAGTAAAAGCCTTTTGACATAGTTACACTGTTGTTCAGTCACTCAGTCCTGTGACGTGTACATAATAGAAGTCAAAACACTGAAGTGAAATTAACTAAAAATCTCTGGAAATAAAGTCAGTATTTTTTGTTGTTCTGTTTGTTTTTTGGCTGTGTGGCATGTGGGATATCATAGTTCCCTGACGAGGGGTGGAATCCACACCCACTGCAGTGGAAGTGCGGAGTCTTAACCACTGGGCCACCAGGGAAGACTCAAATTAGTTTTGAATTTAAAATATGTGAATGTTTTAGAAAAGGGAAATTATATATTTTAAAAGTCTTATCCCTCGGAAAGGGGGTACTATATACATTATATATTAAGCACTTTCACATCAATATTATACTGTTCCAGTATAATTTTCAGATTATTAAAAACAACTTAAACATAGACATAACTTCCTCTAGCTACATAATTACATACTTTAGGAGGTCTTCTTCAGCCTCATACTTCTTTAAACTCTATTATCAAATTATTATTGTCTCAGCTTAAAACTCTATTATCAAATTATTATTGTCTCAGCTTAAAACTCTATTATCAAATTATTATTGTCTAATAGTTTTTCTGCAAAGTTATTAATAGTGTTTTAGCAGCTTACAGCTATGATTAAGTATATTTAGTAAAAATTTCTGAAGAACATACTGTTCTAAGCCAAGTAATAAAGTATACACCCAAGAAAAACTCATTTTTTGAAAATGATTATAAACAGTACCCTTCTTTTCCAGAATAGAGTCAGACACTGTTCAACTAACAGGTAGGATGTGATAGTTTTCAGATTGCAACTACATTAGCTGCTGAAATAACCTGATACTGGATTGTGCGTGAAGTATAGATAAAAAGAGGAGCAAAATAATATGTTTCAAGCATTTTAATAAACATTAAATTATTGGAATGTGAAATTAATGACTTGGAGGCTGCTGAGGGAAAAAAAAATCTGAAGGCTCTTTGAAGATATGGGTATTTACTGAGTGTTGAGAGCGTACCCTGCATTTTACAAAACAACTGATTGTTCATATTTTTAGATAATTGAATTTATGATTAAATTAATTACTTGTTTATTTCCAAAATGATGTAATGCCTGAAGAAGGATTTAAAAATAATGCAATCCTATTCATGATATTTATAACATGTAAGTTTTTGTCGGCACATTATGTCATGTAGGACTAATTGATATGAAAGAAGTGTGAAAGTATTAGTCATTCAGTCATGTCCTAATTGATATGCTTTTTGTTGGGATAATTTCAAGAAACTCTCACTTTTATATGATAAATAAAGTCCTACAGAATTTTGTCCCCCATTTCAGGAGTATGTGTGCGTGTAGCTAGATATCGCTTGAAATACAAGAAAGTAGAGAAAGTCCTTGTTGAGTTGAAATTGTCTCCCCAATGAAACTGACATGATGCCTACTGCTAAGTCGCTTCAGTCGTATCCGACTCTGTGTGACCCCATAGACGGCAGCCCACCAGGCTCTCCCATCCCTGGGATTCTCCAGGCAAGAACACTGGAGTAGGTTGCCATTTCCTTCTCCAATGCATGAAAGTGAAAGCGAAAGGGAAGTCGCTCAGTCGTGTCCGACTCTTTGCGACCCCATGAACCACAGCCTACCAGGCTCCTCTGTCCATGGGATTTTCCAGGCAAGAGTACTGGAGTGGGGTGGCATTGCCTTCTCCAGACATGATGCCAATAGTACATAATTATTCTGTTTGAAATTACAAAACTGAGATGATAACAGAAAATACAGTAATAAGCTAATGAAGTGATAAGATTTCTTGATTATTTGCAATTCCCAAATTATTGATTTTGGATGAACAATGAGCAAGGGAAGGGTTGCTTTGTCAAAAAAGATTTAAGACTCAAACATATACATGGGGGATTCCATTCAACCTCTTTCTCATCAGTGTATTAGTAAGAATTAGTTTATGAGAGAGATCAAGATGACAGAGTGAGGGGTTTCTAGGCTGACCTCCGACTAAGATCACATCTAACTGCATCTACATGTGGATCAGCTCCTGCTGAAAACAACCTGGAGACCAGCAAGAAAACCTCTCCTACAACCAAACCTTTAAAGGAAGATCCACATGGAATCAGGTAGGAAGGGAGAAGCAGTGAATGGGTCGGATCCAAGCCCTTAGCAGGAGACACAGAAGAGGAATGGGGATATCCCAGGCTGAGGGATCTTCCCCAGGAATTGAATCACATATAAGACACCTCAGTCCTGGATTCAGATCTTGATAAGATGAGTTCCCTTAGCTGGTTTGAAAACCAGTGAAACTTTCCAGAGAGCTACGAGAAAAAGACTTTTCTCAAGAAGCATGCATGCAGATGCTTGCTTACTCCCAGTAACAGTGCAGAAGCTGTACATTGAGAATTGCCTAGGACTCTGACCAGTTTTCTGTGACTGCCCCAGCGTGTACCTTGGCCCATACCTGGCACTGGCTCCAGCCTTTCTGGCACTGGTGTTGCTCTCCAATAGGATGAAAGCTGCCATTGTCAGTAGACTTCACACAATTAGAATGAAACCAGCTCAGATACAAACTTCAGGGCTTCTGCTCCAGCACCTTGGGCACCAACTCTGCCTTCGATAGGGGGATGACTGCCATTGAGCACAAGAGAAGCCTTAGTTCAAACCTGGATCTGGCCCTAGCCACTCCTTCTTCTGATCAATTACTTTAGAAAAATGCAATAACTGAACTAAAAATTACACTAGAAGGAACCAAGCAGAATCCATGATGTAGAAAGAATGTATAAATGATCTGAAAGACAGAATAATAGAAATCACCAAATAAGAGCAGAATAAAAACAAATTTTAAGAAATGAGGATAGCTTGGAAGACCTTGGGGACAACATAAAGTGTACTAACTTCTGCATTGTATGGATCCAGGAGGAGAAGAGAGAAAGGGGTAGAAAATGTATTTGATAAAGTTATGGCTGAAAACTTTCTAAGGTTGAAAAAGAAAACAGATTTGTAGGTACAGGAATCACTAAGAGTCCCAAACAAGAAGAACTCAAAGAGACCCATACAAAGACAGGTCATAGTTAAAATGACAAATGTTAAAGATAAAGAGAAAATTGTAAAGGTAGCAAGAGAAAAACAAAAAGTCACTTATAAGTGAATTCTTATAATGCTTCAGTTTATTTTTTCTGCAGAAATTTTATAAGCCAGAAGGGAATGACATTATAATTTAAAGTGCTGAAATGAAAAACCTAAAACCTAGGATGCTATAATCAGTAAAATTATCATTCAGAATTAAAGATGAAAAATATAATATCTCAAACAAGAAAAAATAAGAGTTCAGCAATACCAAACTGACCCCAAAAGGAATGCTAAGTGGTAATTTTAATGGGAAAAGAATAGGCTTCAACAAGAATTTATAGGAAAGGTAAAATTCCACCAGTAAAGGTAAATATATAATAAAGTTTGTGGACCAACAATTTAAATAAGCAAGTATGAAGATTAAAAGACAATAAATGTAAAATCTATATAGCTACAATAAACATGTAAGGGATAGACATGATGATGCCAAATATCAAAAACACAAAGCATGGAGGAGGAGAGTAAAAATTGTACCTGTTTTAGAATGTATTTGAAGTTAAATGACTATCAATAAAACAAATAGAAATCCATAGTAACTGTAAATGAAAAACACACAATAGATTATCAAAAACTAGAAAGAAAGGAATAAGAGCATAGCACTAAAGATAATCATCAAACCATAGGGGAACAGGCCAAAAAAAAAAAAAAAAAAAAGAGAAAGGACAGAGAATAACCACAAAGACAACTGAAACCAAATAAGAACAGTACATGCTCAGTGATAATTGCATTAAATGTTCAATGGACTAAATACTCCACTCAAAGGCAGAGGTGACTGATCAGATTAAAACAAACAAAAAGACTATATCCTGCATGCTATCGGCTGTACACTATGGGCTGCCACTCCAAGACTCTTTGTATTAGACTTGTAAGATCTCCCTGTCCAATAAACCACTGATATCTCTGTCAAGGAAAAAAATGCTGTCCTCAGAAGACTCATTTCATACCTAATGACACAGACTGAAATGAGGAGATGGAAAATGATATTTTATAAAAATATAAATAGAAAAAGGTTGGGATAGCAGTACTCATGTCAGACAAAGTAGACGTTAAACTTAAGAAACAAAACGCAAAAGACCAAGAAGGGCATTATATAATGATAGAGGGATCCTAATAAGAAGAGGATATAACATTTTATTTACATGTATGCACCTAATAGAGGAGTACTTAAATATATGAATCAACCAATAATAGATAAAAGGAAAATCTGACAATAATACAAAAATAGTAGGGTACCTCACATATAAAAGAACATATCCAGACATAAAAGCAATAAGGAAAACTACTTTAAAATATATATCAGACAAATTGAAATTAATAGATATTAATTAATAGACATAGAACATTCCATCTAAAACCAGCAATGAAATGCTTTCCAGGATAGATTACATTTTAGGCCCCAGTACAAATCTCAAGAAATTTAGGAAGACAGAAATTATATCAAGCATCTTTTCCAATCAGAAAGGTATGAAACTAGAAATCAGTTACAGGAGGAAAACTGGGAAAAATACAAGCATGTGAAGACTAAACATGTTACTAAAAATCCAATGGTTCAGTAAAGAAATGAAATAAGAAATCAGAATATACCTCGTCAAATAAAACAAAAGCACAACTTTCCAAAATGAATGGGATACAGCAAAATCAGTTCTAAGAGGGAAGTTTGTAGCAATATAGACCTACCTCAAGAAACAAGAAAAAACTCAAATAAACAACCTAATCTATCATCTAAAGAATTAGAAAAAGAACAAACAAAATCCAAAGTTGGCAGAAGGAAGAAAATAATAGCTATTAGAAAAGAAATAAATAAAATGTATACAAAGTGTAGAAAAGATCAATAAAATTAAGAGCTAGTTTTGGAAAGATAACAAAATTGATAAACCTTTAGCTAGGCTTATTATGAAAAAAGAGAGAGGACTCATATAAACAGAATGAGAAATGAAAGGTGAAATATTACAACTGTTATCACAGAAATACAAAAAGTAATAAGGAATATTGCAGCCAAAAACAAACAACCTACAAAAATGGATAAATTCCTAAACATACAATCTTCCAAGACTGAATCTGGAAGAAATAGATAATCTGAACAGATCAATCATAATAATGAAGTTGAATCAGTAACCAAAAGACTTCCAGCAAACAAAAGTCCAAGATTAAAATCCTTCATAGAGGAATTCTACAATCAATACTTAATATCTATCTTTCTCAAACTATTCCAAAAATAGAAGAGGAGGGAACACTCCCACACTCACTCTATGAGGCACATTGTTTCTGATACATAAACCAGACAAAGGAACTATAAAAAGAAAATTATAGGCCAATATTTCTGATGCTTATGGATACAATAAATCTTCAACAAAATGTTAGCAAATCAAATTCACCAATATAAAAAGGATTATACAATATGATCAAGTGGAACTATATCCAGGGATATAAGGGTGGTTCAATATCCGCAAAACAATACGATATACTGTATTAACAAAACAAAAGATATATTTTACATGTTCCTCTCAATAACACTGGAAAAGCACTTGACAAAACTCAACATTCATTTGTGATTAAAGCTTTCATCAAAGATGGCACAAAGGAAACAGGATAAGCCATTCAGTCCCTAAGTCATGTCTGAGGTAGCATATCTTAACAAAATATCATTTATGACAAATTCACAGCTACCATCATACCCGATGGTAAAAAATAAAGATTTTCCTCTAAAACCAGGAAGAAGACAAAGATTTTCACTTTTACGATTCTATTTAACATAGTTTCAGAAGTCCTATCCACAGTAGTTCAGCTCAGTGGCTTAGTCGTGTCCGACTCTTTGCGACTCCATCGAATGCTGCACGCTAGGCTTCCCTGTTCATCACCAACTCCCAAAGCTTGCTCAAACACATTTCTATCGAGGTGATGATGCCATCCAACCATCTCATTCTCTGTCATCTGCTTCTCCTCCTGCCTTCAATTTTCCCCAGCACTAGGGTATTTTCCAGTTGAGTCAGTTCTTTGCATCAGGTGGCAAAGGGATGGAGTTTCAGCTTCAGCATCAGTCCTTCCAATGAGTATTCAGGACTGATTTTCTTTAAGTCTGACTGGTTTGACATACTTTCTGTCCAAGGGACTCTCAACCGTGGTCTCCAACACCACAGTTCAAAAGCAACAGTTTTTCAGTGCTCAGGTTTCTTTATGGTCCAACTCTCACATGCATACATGACTAATAGAAAAACCATAGCTTTGACTAGATGGACCTTGGCAAAGTAATGTCTCTTCTTTTTAAAATGCTGTCTAACATAGCTTTTCTTCCAAGAAACAAGCATCTTTTAATTTCATGGCTGCACTAACCATCTGCAGTGATTTTGGAGCCCAAGAAAATAAAGTCTGTCACAGTTTCCATTGTTTCTCCATCTATTTGCCATGATGAGATAGGACCAGATGCCATGATCTAAGTTTTCTGAACGCTGAGTTTTAAGCCAACTTTTTCACTCTCCTCTTTCACTTTCATCAAGAGGCTCTTTAGTCCCTCTTCACTTTCTGCCATGAGGGTAGTGTCATCTGCATATCTAAGGTTATTGATATTTCTCCCAGCAATCTTTATTCCAGTTTGTGCTTCATCCATCCATTGTTTCGCATGATGTACCCTGCAGATAAGTTAAATAAACAGAGCAACAATATACAGCCTTGACGTACTCCTTTCCCAGTTTGGAGCCAGTCCATTGTTTCATGTCTGGTTCTAACTGGCTATACTTCTTGACCTGCATACAGATTTCTCAGGCAGTAGGTAAGACGGTCTGGTATTCCCATCTCTTTTACAATTTTTCAGTTTGTTGTGATCCACATAGTCAAAGGCTTTGGCATAGTCGATAAAGCAGAAATAGAAGTTTTTCTGGAACTCTTTTGCTTTTTCTATGGTCCAATGGATGTTCACAATTTGAACTTTGATTTTTCTGCCTTTTCTAAATCCAGGTTGAACATCTGGAAGTTCTTGGTTCATGAACCGCTGAAGCCTAGATTGCAGAATTTTGAGCATTACTTTGTCAGCGTGTGAGATGAGTGCAATTGTGCAGTAGTTTAAGCATTCTGTGGCATTGCCTTTCTTTGGGATTGGAATGAAAACTGACCTCTTTCAGTCTTGTGGCCACTGCTGAGTTTTCCAAATTGCTGGCATATTGAGTGCCACACTTTCACAGCATCATCTTTTAGGATTTGAAATAGCTCAACTGGAATTCTATCACCTCCACTAGCTTTGTTTGCAGTGATGCTTCCTAAGGCTCACCTGACTTCACACTTGAGGATGTCTGGCTCTATGTGAGTGATCATACCATCATGGTTATCTGGTCTTTAAGATCATTTTGTATAGTTCTGTATATTCTTGCCATCTCTTCTTAATATCTTCAGCTTCTGTTAGGTCCATACCGTTTCTGTCCAATCTTTGCAGGAAATGTTCCCTTTGTATCTCTAATTTTCTTGTAGGGATCTCTGGTCTTTCCCATTCTATTATTTTCCTCTACTTCTTTGCATTTATCACTTAGGAAATCTTTCTTATCTCTTTTTGCTATTCTTTGAAACTCTGCCTTAAGATGGGTATATCTTTCCTTTATTTCTTTGCCTTTCACTTATCTTCTCTTCTCAGCTATTTGTAAGGCACCCTCAGACAACCATTTTGCCTTTTGCTAGCCACATTTTTCTGATTGCAATCCACAGCAATCAGATAAAAATAAAAAAAACATCCAAAAGAAAAGGGTAGAGTAAAATTATCACTATTTATAAATGACATGATATTTTATAGAGGAAATCCTAAAGTTCTACCAGAAGCTTTTAGAACTAATACAAGAATTATATAAAATTGAAGGATATAATGTTAACATACAAAAATCTATTGCTTTCTATACATCAATAGTGAACTTAAGAAAAGAGAAAGCAGGATAACATTCCTGTTTAAAATAGGACGTGAAAGACCTAATATCTGAAAACTATAAAACACTGTTGAAGGAAACTGAAGATGATGTAAAGAAATGGAAATATATCCCATGTTTATGGATTGGAAGAAATAATACTAAAATGCCCACACTAGCCAAAGCAATTTACAGATTTAATGCAATCCTATCAAAATACCTAGGACATTTGTCACAGATGTAGAACAAATAGTCCTAAAATTGATAATAGAAGCACAAGAGACTGAATAGTCAAAGCAATCTTGACTAAAAACATAAAAAGGCTGAAGTTAGAGCCACCACATTCCCTGTATTCAGACTATACTACAATGTTACAGTAATTGAAACAATTGATATGAGCATAAAAACAGACATATAGATTAATGGAACAGAATAGAGATCCCAGTATAAGGCCACACATTTTTATTCAATTAATCTACTATAAAGCAGGCAATGATATACAATGGAGAAAAGACTAATCTATTCAAAAAGCGGTGCTGGGAAAACTGAAGAGTTGCATTCACATGTACAGACTGCTATATTTTAAAATGGATAATCAACAAGTACTTACTGTATAGCACATGGAACCCTGATCAATGTTATGTGCCAGCCTGGATGGGAGGGGAATATGAGAGAGAAAGGATATATGTATACATATGGCTGAGCCCCCTCACTGTTTACCTGAAGGTATCACAAAATTGTTAATTGGCTATATCTCAATACAAAGCAAAAACCCTCTTCCAACAACACAAGAGAAGACATTACCAGAGGGTCAAGACTGAAATCAGATTGATTATATTCTTTGCAGCGAAAGATGGAGAAGCTCTATAAAGTCAACAAAAACAAGACCAGGAACTGACTGTGGCCCAGATCATGAACTCCTTATTACCAAATTCAGACGTAAATTGAAGAAAGTAGGGAAAACTGCTAGACCATTCAGGTATGACCTAAACAAATCCCTTATGATTATACTGTGGAAGTGAGAAATAGATTTAAGGGCCTAGATCTGATAGGTAGAGTGCCTGATGAACTATGGAATGAGGTTCATGACATTGTACAGGAGACAGAGATCAAGACCATCCCCATGGAAAAGAAATGCAAAAAAGCAAAATGGCTGTATGGGGAGGCCTTACAAATAGCTGTGACAAGAAGAGAAGTGAAAAGCAAAAGAGAAAAGGAAAGATATAAGCATCTGAATGCAGAGTTCCCAAGAATAGCAAGGAGAGATAAGAAAGCTAAACTCAGCGGTCAATGCAAAGAAATAGAGGAAAGCAACAGAATGGGAAAGACTAGAGATCAATTCAAGAAAATTAGAGATACCAAAGGAACATTTCATGCAAAGATGGGCTCGATAAAGGACAGAAATGGTATGGACCTAACAGAAGCAGAAGATATTAAGAAGAGGTGGCAAGAATACACAGAAGAACTGTACAAAAAAGATCTTCATGACCCAGATAATCATGATGATGTGATCACTCATCTAGAGCCAGACATCTTGGAATGTGAAGTCAAGTGGGCCTTAGAAAGCATCACTATGAACAAAGCTAGTGGAGGTGATGGAATTCCAGTTGAGCTGTTTCAAATCCTGAAAGATGATGCTGTGACAGTGCTGCACTCAAATGCCAGCAAATTTGGAAAACTCAGCGGTGGCCACAGGACTGGAAAAGGGCAGTTTTCATTCCAATCCCAAGGAAAGGCAATGCCAAAGAATGCTCAAACTACCACACAATTGCACTCATCTCACATGCTAGTAAAGTAATGCTCAAAATTCTACAAGCCAGGCTTCAGCAATACATGAACCGTGAACTCCCTGATGGTGAAGCTGGTTTTAGAAAAGGCAGAGGAACCAGAGATCAAATTCCCAACATCTGCTGGATCATTGAAAAATGAAGAGAGTTCCAGAAAAATATCTATTTCTGCTTTATTGACTATGCCAATGCCTTTGACTGTGTACATCACAATAAACTGTGGAAAACTCTGAGAGAGATGGGAATACCAGACCACCTGATCTGCCTCTTGAGAAACCTGTATGCAGGTCAGGAAGCAACAGTTAGAACTGGACATGGAACAACAGACTGGTTCCAAATAGGAAAAGGAGTACGTCAAGGCTGTATATTGTCACCCTGCTTCTTTAACTTCTATGCAGAGTACATCATGAGAAATGCTGGACTGGAAGAAACACAAGCTGGAATCAAGATTGCTGGGAGAAAAACCAATAACCTCAGATATGCAGATGACACCACCCTTATGGCAGAAAGTGAAGAGGAGCTAAAAAGCCTCTTGACGAAAGTGAAAGAGGAGAGTGAAAAAGTTGGCTTAAAGCCCAACATTCAGAAAATGAAGATTACGGCATCTGGTCTCATCACTTCATGGGAAATAGATGGAGAAACAGTGGAAACAGTGTCAGACTTTATTTTTGGGGGCTCCAAAATCACTGCCGATGGTGACTGCAGCCATGAAATTAAAAGATGCTTACTTTTTGAAAGAAAAGTTATGACAAACCTAGATAGCATATTCAAAAGCAGAGACATTACTTTGCCAACTAAGGTCTGTCTAGTCAAGGCTATGGCTTTTCCAGTGGTCATGTATGGATGTGAGAGTTGGACTGTGAAGAAGGCTGAGCACCGAAGAATTGATGCTTTTGAACTGTGGTGTTGGAGAAGACTCTTGAGAGTCCCTTGGACTGCAAGGAGATCCAACCAGCCCATTCTGAAGGAGATCAGCCCTGGGATTTCTTTGGAAGGACTGATGCTAAAGCTGAAACTCCAGTACTTTGGCCACCTCATGTGAAGAGTTGACTCATTGGAAAAGACTCTGATGCTGGGAGGGATTTGGGGGCAGGAGGAGAAGGGGATGACAGAGGAAGAGATGGCTGGATGGCATCAGTGACTCGATGGACGTGAGTCTGAGTGAACTCTGGGAGTCGGTGATGAACAGGGAGGCCTGGCGTGCTGCAACTCATGGGGTCGCAAAGAGTCGGACACGACTGAGAGACTGGACTGAACTGAGCTGAGAGTCCATGGAGTCACAAAAGATTAGGACACAACTTAGAGACTATACCACAACAAATGATTGCAAGGTTGTTGAGCAAATGGAAGCCTTAAACACTGCTGGTGGAAATGCAAATTGGCACAGTACTATGGAAAACAGTATGCAGATTCCTCCAAAAACTGAAAATAGAATTACCGTATTATCCTGCAGTTCCATTCCTGGTTACATATTCATAGGGAAATTAAAACACTAATTTTTAAAGTACATGCACTTCAATGTTCATAGCTTTTTTATAGATTCATAGATTATTTATATAGCTAAATTGTAGAGGCAACCTAAGTGTTCATCAATAGAGGAATGGATAAAGAAGAAATGGTGTGTGTGTGTGTGTATAAATCGGCCACTAAAAAATAAAATTTTACCATTTAGAAAAACACTGATCGACCTGGAGGGTACTATAGTTATTAAAATAAATCAGAGAGAGAAACATATATTAAATGTTATCACTTACACATAGAATCTAAAAGATAAATAAATGAATACAACAGAACAGAAACAGACTCACAGATATAGAGAACAAGCCAGCAGTTGCCACTGGGGATAAGTGGTAAACAATGCTATATATAAAGTTAGATACAAGTCACCTGAAACTATCACAATATTATTAATCAGCTTTCAGTTCAGTTCAGTTCAGTCGCTCAGTCATGTCCGACTGTTTGCGACCGCATGAATCGCAGCACGCCAGGCCTCCCTGTCCATCACCATCTCCCGGAGTTCACTCAGACTCACGTCCATCGAGTCACTGATGCCATCCAGCCATCTCATTCTGGGTCATCCCCTTCTCCTCCTGCCCCCAATCCCTCCCAGCATCAGAGTCTTTTCCAATGAGTCAACTCTTCGCATGAGGTGGCCAAAGTACTGGAGCTTCAGCTTTAGCATCATTCCTTCCAAAGAAATCCCAGGGTTGATCTCCTTCAGAATGGACTGGTTGGATCTGCTTGCAGTCCAAGGGACTCTCAAGAGCCTTCTCCAGCACCACAGTTCAAAAGCATCAATTCTTTGGCGCTCAGACTTCTTCACAGTCCAACTCTCACATCCATACATGACCACTGGAAAAGCCATAGCCTTGACTAGACAGACCTTAGTCGGCAAAGTAATGTCTCTGCTTTTGAATATGCTATCTAGGTTTGTCATAACTTTTCATCCAAGGAGTAAGCGTCTTTTAATTTCATGGCTGCAGTCACCATTTGCGGTGATTTTGGAGCCCCCCAAAATAAAGTCTGACACTGTTCCCACTGTTTCCCCATCTATTTCCCATGAAGTGATGGGACCGGATGCCATAATCTTCATTTTCTGAATGTTGAGCTTTAAGCCAACTTTTTCACTCTCCTCTTTCACTTTCGTCAAGAGGCTTTTTAGCTCCTCTTCACTTTCTGCCATAAGGGTGGTGTCATCTGCATATCTGAGGTTATGGATATTTCTCCCGGCAATCATGATTCCAGTTTGTGTTTCTTCCAGCCCAGCGTTTCCCTTGATGTACTCTGCATAGAAATTAAAGAAGCAGGGTGACAATATACAGCCTTGACGTACTCTTTTTCCTATTTGGAACCAGTCTGTTGTTCCATGTCCAGTTCTAACTGTTGCTTCCTGGACTGCATACAGATTTCTCAAGAGGCAGGTCAGGTGGTCTGGTTTTTCCATCTCTTTCAGAATTTTCCACAGTTGATTGTGATCCACATAGTCAAAGGCTTTGGCATAGTCAATAAAGTAGAAATAGATATTTTTCTGGAACTCTCTTGCTTTTTCGATGATCCAGCAGATGTTGGGAATTTGATCTCTGGTTCCTCTTCCTTTTCTAAAACCAGCTTCACCATCAGGGAGTTCACGGTTCATGTATTGCTGAAGCCTGGCTTGTAGAATTTTGAGCATTACTTTACTAGCATGTGAGATGAGTGCAATTGTGCGGTAGTTTGAGCATTCTTTGGCATTGCCTTTCCTTGGGATTGGAATGAAAACTGCCCTTTTCCAGTCTTGTGGCCACTGCTGAGTTTTCCAAATTTGCTGGCATATTGAGTGCAGCACTTTCACAGCATCATCTTTCAGAATTTGAAATAGCTCAACTGGAATTCCATCACCTCCACTAGCTTTGTTCATAGTGATGCTCTCTAAGGCCCACTTGACTTCACATTCCAAGATGTCTGGTTCTAGATGAGTGATCACATCATCATGATTATCTGGGTTGTGAAGATCTTTTTTGTACAGTTCTTCTGTGTATTCTTGCCACCTCTTCTTAATATCTTCTGCTTCTGTTAGGTCCATACCATTTCTGTCCTTTATCGAGCCCATCTTTGCATGAAATGTTCCCTTGGTATCTCTAATTTTCTTCAAGAGATCTCTTCTCTTTTCCATTCTGTTCTTTTCCTCTATTTCTTTGCATTGATTGCTGAAGAAGGCTTTCTTATCTCTTCTTGCTATTCTTGGGAACTCTGCATTCAGATGCTTATATCTTTCCTTTTCTCCTTTGCTTTTCACCTCTCTTTTTTTTCACAGCTATTGGTAAGGCCTCCCCAGACAGCCATTTTGCTTTTTTGCATTTCTTTTCCATGGGGATGGCCTTGATCCCTGTCTCCTGTACAATGTCACGATCCTCATTCCATAGTTCATCAGGCACTCTATCTATCAGATCTAGGCTCTTAAATCTATTTCTACTGCCACTGTATTATCATAAGGGATCTGACTGAGGTCATACCTGAATGGTCAAGCGGTTTTCCCTACTTTCTTCAGTTTAAGTCTGAATTTGGCAATAAGGAGTTCATGATCTGAACCACAGTCAGCTCCCAGTCTTGTTTTTGCTGACTGTATAGAGCTTCTCCATCTTTGGCTGCAAAGAATATAATCAATCTGATTTTGGTGTTGACCATCTGGTGATGCCCATGTGTAGAGTCTTCACTTGTGTTGTTGGAAGAGGGTGTTTGCCATGACCAGTGCATTTTCTTGGCAAAACTCTATTAGTCTTTGCCCTGCTTCATTCCATATTCCAAGGCCAAATTTGCCTGTTACTCCAGGTGTTTTTTGACTTCCTACTTCTGCATTCCAGTCCCCTATAATGAAAAGGACATCTTTTCTGGGTGTTAGTTCTAAAAGATCTTGTAGGTCTTCATAAGACCGTTCAACTGTAGTTTCTTCAGCGTTACTGGTTGGGGCATAGACTTGGATAACACTCTTATATAAAATGTTTATAAATAAACTCAAGATCCTTAAAACAATAAATACTAAAAAAAAATACAAGAAAACAAGCATTGTACTGCACAGGAACAGGCTACAGTCCATTGTGTCATAATGAGTCAGACACAACTGATTACACACTCACACACACACACACACACACACACACATGCACTACACAGGGAATAAGCCAATACTTTGTAATAACTTTAAATGGAGCATAACCTATAAAAATATTGAATCACTATATTGTACACCTAAAACTGGTATTTTAAATCAATGACACTAATATTAAAATAATCTATTTATTATTCAACTCCATATCTTATTCTACTTCAAATCCTCAGAATCCACTGCTGGGTACAGCAAAGAATTGCTCTTCAAAATATCAAATGAATGCTAAATGAAACATAAAGCGTAGCCGGTGAATTTTAGTAAGAGTTAGAAACGATAATGGGGAGTTGCGTTGATAATCTTTGTGTGGTTTACATTATGGTTCAGGTTGGAAAGAACTAAATGGAGTCAGATGGATGAATAACAAAACTGAAAGCAACATGGTAACTTCAGACACATAGGAACAATTAAGGAGCAACAGGTAACTCAGACGATAAAGCGTCTGCCTACAATGCAGGAGACCCAGGTTCGATTCCTGGGTCGGGAAGATCTCCTGGAGATGGACATGGCAACCCACTCCAGTACTCTTGCCTGGAAAATCCCATGGACCTAGGAGCTTGGTAGGCTACAGTCCATGGGGTCGCAAAGGGTTGGACACGACTGAGAGACTTCACTTCACTTCGATATGTATATGGAGGCTTTTCTAGTGGCTGCTCAGACAGTAAAGAATCCTCCTGCAGTGCAGAAGACCTGGGTTCGATCGTGGTTTGGGAAGATCCCCTGGAGGAGGTCATGGCAACCCACTCCAGGATTCTTGTCTGGAGAATTCCCATGGATAGAGGGGCCTGGCGGGCTACAGTCCATGCGGTTGCAAAGAATTGAGCATGATTGAGTGACCAAGCACAGCACACAGTACAACATTTATATGTGCTAACAAACAAACAAACAAACAAACTTATAAATTCCCAGCCTACATACTGTCTCGGCTTCCCTGATGGCTCAGAGGTTAAAGTGTCTGCCTCCAATGCGGGAGACCCGGTTCAATCCGTGGGTCCGGAAGATCCCCTGGAGAAGGAAATGCAACCCCCTCCAGTATTCTTGCCTGAAAAATCCCATGGACTGAGGAGCCTGCTGGGCTGCAGTCCACAGGATCACAAAGAGTCGGACACGACTGAATGACTTTGCTTTCACTTTCCTTTTATATTATCTCATCAGTTCAGTTCAGTTCAGTCACTCAGTTGTGTCCAACTCTTTGCAACCCCATGAATCGCAGCATTCCAGGCCTCCCTGTCCATTACCAAGTCCTGGAATTTACTCAAACTCATGTCCATCGAGTCGGTGATGCCATCCAGCCATCTCATCCTCTGTCATCCCCTTTTCCTCCTGTCCCTAATCCCTCCAGCATCAGGGTTTTTCCAATGAGTCAACTCTTTGTGTGAGATGGCCAAAGTATTGGAATTTCAGCTTTAGCATCAGTCATTCCAATGAACACACAGGACTGATCTCCTTTAGGATGGACTGGTTGGACCTCTTTGCAGTCCAAGGGACTCTCAAGAGTCTTCAACACCACAGTTCAAAAGCATCAACTCTTCAGCGCTCAGCTTTCTTCATAGTCCAACTCTCATATCCATACATGACCACAGGAAAAACCATAGCCTTCACTAGATGGACCTTTGTTGGCAAAGTATTGTCTCTGCTTTTGAATATGCTATCTAGGTTGGTCTTAACTTTCTTTCCAAGGAGTAAGCATCTTTTAATTTCATGGCTGCAATCACCATCTGAAGTCATTTTGGAGCCCCCTAAAATAAAATCTGACACTGTTTCCACTATTTCCCCATCTATTTCCCATGAAGTGATGGGATCAGATGCCATGATCTTAGTTTTCTGAAGGTTGGGCTTTAAGCCAACTTTTTCACTTCTCTTTCACTTTCATCAAGAGGCTTTTTAGTTCCTCTTCACTTTCTGCTGCATCTTGCCAAATTTCTGTGAGATTTTGAAGGACAGACCGAGTTCTGAGTATCACCCAAAGACACACAACTAAAAACACAGTTAAATTTGAATTCTATTCCAGGCAGACTTAAATCCTTTACTTTCTACCATTTAAATTTTAAGAAGACATTTAGCTGTTCTTCCTCTAAATCATAAATGATATTTTGTACACTCAATGATTAACATATTTTTCAAAATATTGTCAGTGTTTTCCAAAGTATGGTCTAGGAACCACGTACATTAACAGTATTCAGTGTGCTTGTTAATAAAATAGATTTCTGACAATTCTCAAGAATAATTGGCGTCTCTGAGGGAACAACTCAGGTATTTCCATTTTAACCAAGCTTCCCAGGTAATTTGTAGGCATACCAAAGTTCAAGAACTATTATAATAAATGAATTAAGTGAAGTTTGGAATATTTCCACAAGTCAGAGAATATGCAAATGGTTTCTGAATTCATTAGGCCCCATCTTTAGCCAGTGCACTCTAAAAATCAAAATATATGCAACAGTTAATAACCTACCTCTTAAAATTATGTCTACACTATACTTTGCTGCAGCGTTTGTCTGGGTGAGAATTGAATATCCTTTCTGTCTTTATCTGATTTACTTTGCTACATTGTAGTGAAGAAGCATTTTGATGTATTGCTTTAACACCTACCTGGAAGGTTTCCTACTTTAAAATGAGACCCTCATGTTGGACTATAATGAAATAACTTCTCTTGTTGCCTAACTGTAGTTCAAAATGATCTGAGATAACTGTACTAATACAAAGAAACCTACTCTGTGATACTTTCCCTGTGAATCATATCTAAAAATCCAAAGTAGGATTTAATAAGTCCTTGACAGCAGAAAAAATTTCCCCTGCCAGGAAGACAGAACTTTCAACTTCTTTGCCTTTTTCCTTCCCACACATGCACAAAAGGACAAGATCTGTGAAGAAAAGGTGCCAGGTTGAAACCCTCACTCAATTTACACTCTGAGTTTTAAAGAGTTCCTGGGCCATAGTCTCCCTTTTGTATGGCTTCATTCTTCTGTGGAAATGACCACGTCTAACAGCAAGGCTTTATTGCTGCTGCCACTCTGCTGTTGAGGCTCCACTCTAAGCCCTTCTATCCAAAGCAGCTGCAAAGGCCCATGATGTGAGAGACTGCTCTGTGCTGCACAGATTTAACTGTATGTCCTGTGTATAAAAGAGCAGACCTTTATCTACCTCACCAATAAAGGTACATAAAATTTCATGCTGTTTTCCCACAATTGATGCATCCATGATTGCAGCATGAAGCTGATGATCTTGTAGATCCTATTGGCTGCTGTTCAGATTAAGAGAAATAACACACAGAAGGCACAGACCTCTGAAATGGCAACAAGTAACCACTGACATTTCATTTTAAAAAACAAGGAAAAGTTACTAACTCCTGTCATTGTTTCAGTACTTAAACTTATGACTGATTTTTACTCAGATATTTTAGGCCCTTATTTCTAGAAACAGCATAAGAGAATCACTTTTTGAAAATGTGTTTCAACTAGAACAATTCAATAAGTATTCATTTTTTGAAACACATGTAAGAGGATGCCATTGAATGTTTGTGTGATTTAATAGACTTTTTTTTTATTGAATGCTGTTCAAAGACCAAGAAGTTTGTTTCATTTTCTTTGAAGAGTATAAAATAAAATAATCATGTAAAGGTAGCTGGGTGGTAATTTTTAATTATTCATTATTTCCATATATATTTATGAAATATCTATCAAATTGATACATTTCATAGCAGCAAGCAGCATAACTATTTGTAAATCAAAGACATATTCAGTGAGGAAATTTTATGGTTAGAAATGGCTCAATATAAGATTGCATTGTTCCTTTTTCAGTGTCTCATATTACCTGACATAATGTCTTATACATTGAAAATATTCAATTTAATATCTGTTGAATACATTTAATGAGCTATTACTAAAAGCAAATCACTGGTCTTACTTTTGACTCACAGATCCAAGCAAGCAGGAGGAGGCAACAATACTAAAAGCATACAGTAGGAAAGTATGTGTCAAATTCAGAGAACTCTGAGGCATTTAATATACCAGGGCCTGCACTCATGGGAGCATTTAATAAGCAGGGAGAAAAATGTTGTCAAATTATAGGACCTTAAATGTCATGTGTTGAACTTTTGGTTTCTTCCACAGGCAGTGAGTTAAGTTTCTTTTGCTGAATTGTTCTGCAAGAAAATATGGTCATGATATTCAATTCTGAATACTTTTGTTGATGACCACTGTTCTTCAGGCTCCTCTTCAGTGTTCTGTGCCAGAAGAGATATTGGTGACACGCCCCACCTTCTGCACCCTGATGCATTCATAGCATCAAGTTTTCACATTGATAGGGGTAACATGGTCATGGGCTATACAGAGAACTTTATCCCTTTTAATTCAAATTTATATCAAAGATTAAATTGTAAGGCCAGAGTGGATATCACTCCATTTATATGAACTTACAGAACAAAGATGTGGATTATTTAAAAGCTGAAATATAAAACTAAAGGATCTATAACTTCTGGAAATAATTTTATTCTTTCTAAATGTAAATAATGATTTCTTGTGTCATACCCAAGTCTTATCAATCAGCAAATTCTGACTGGGTACCTAATATGTGAAGGGCGCTATACAAGCCACAGTTGTAAACTGAAGTAGAGGCAAGTTTTCAAACTTCAGAAGCTTTGAGTCTAGTTAGGCTCAAGATTCAGAGCAATCTCAGTGGATATCCCTTTGATCCCTGCTATTAAGAGGAAACTTTACCTATGCATTTACTATTTTAATGAACATGTATCCAAATATCTGAAGCCTAGTGAATAATATTAAAATTGATCTTTAGAAAATTTAACGGACTTGCTTTTAATCTCTGCCTCAAAATTTATCAGTGATATAAATTTCAACAAGAATCTATTGAGTATCTATCATATGTAGTACACATTCTACATTAAAGAAATTTAAAAACTCACTTATAAGTTTTAGCTTAGTAGTTAAGATAACCACACTCTATTACCTCTCATTTTGTAAGCTAGCCTCTGTTCTAGAAACTGAAGTATTAACTCAAGTAATCTTTACATGAACCAGTAATGTAGCTAATACTCTTAACCTCAGTTCATGGATATCTTACTGTATCTCATTGTGCGCTGAACACAGGATAGGCAAGGCATGAGCAGGGAAGCTGGAAGAAAACTCATGGAGTTGTAGGAACTGCAGGCGTGTTTATTTTCTCTTGGCTGGCACAACAGACATAGCAGCTACAGACATGCTGTATTCCCTTGAAGCTGACCCAGTGGACACGGCCATGGCACAGCTGCAAGGGCTTTCCAGGTGGACTTTATATAGATTTACAGAGCAAAAGTGGCCCTTGGCCAAGCAGGTACATCATGAGGCACATGCACAGTGCTATAAGTGATCTGTTATATAACCGTATATTTACTAAATGTGGGATGAGAGGGAGAGGCTGTGGGGTGACAGAGCCTGACCATCACCATCTTGGTTAATTTGCTCTTTCCCTACAGTGGATAAGAAAACAAAAACCTTTCCTGTATGTTAAAACCTAGATCAAGATTATCTTTATAAGAAAAACTGTCCTCGACAATATCCTTCTATGAGGTCTTGTCCCTTTCCCTTTCTGACTCGCTGATATGTCATTATTATGCTCTTGCTTGTCTTCCAAATGCAAGGCCACTTCCAAAGAATATATGGACATTTGATTATTAAACATTTGAGGACAATTTAAGAGGTAAAGAAAAAAGTATTTTGGATAAGTTGTTTCTTTGTCAAAATCTGATATTTCTGATAGGTCTTAATGACTTATGAAGATAATAAGTAGAGAAAAATATCTGATTATGAAATTGTCCTGGGAAATCTGTACATATGGTCACAGTATTTCAGATTTTTGTATTATCAAAAGACAGTGAGACTGAGAGACAAGTGTATGGATAATATCAGAACTTACTCATATAGTTATTTCATTTTGGGCAAGTTATTCCAGCCTATGTCAGTAGTGAGAATCATTTGAAAAATGTACACAAGACATTTATACATCTGTGTTAATTTTTCATCACCAGAACTAGATTATAAATTAGGGAACAGAATGTGCCATATATATATATATGTCTTTATATTATTAAGGATTAAATACTTTGCACAGAACTTGTGATTAATATATATATGTGTGTGTGTGCACACTGGTGTATGAGTATGTGTGTGTTCAATGCCATAGAAGGTTTGCATGTCAGAGAAAGAAGCTGATGACTGAAGGAAAAAGCACCACAGTTGTGAATGGCTATGACACATTAAGTTCATTTAGAACTTAATCACTGTTAAATAGTTAACCCTGACGAGGATAATTCCATGTATTTATCTTGAGAGGAATGATATGATACCATTTCTCTTCCAAGATCTAATGACTTCTCTAATACAGTGCAGCTGTCAATACAACTTGCAACATAGGTAGGTAAACTCATCAATTCACTTAGCAGTACATAGTGGTAGAAGCAGTTGTACAGGCAATTTTATTTGTTTTAAAATATTTAAGTGTCTATCATGTACACTGGGCTAGATCATAGAGATTTAGTAGGCACAAAATAAGTGGCACTTGACTTCAAGTATGACCAGTGAGACATAAAAAATGACTGGAAGTAAAAGATAAGCAAAAGGAAGGAGTTCAGAAATGAGTGCTTATCTCTCAGCTTCCCCGTGGTAGTAGAAGATGCTTCCATTTGGCAAAGGGGAGGTAGGGTTTTGGTAGGAAGGTGACTTGACAAAAAATTTACTTTTGAGTATGCTAGGTTTGAGTTTCCTATTAGACATCCAAGTGGTGATACCTAGTGAAACATTTGAGTAAGTGAGACCAGAATTTGGGGTTAGGGAATAGCCATTGGGAGGGGATTTGCGAAGAACTAATATTTTGAAGTTCAGTAATGGGTAGAACATTTTAAATCAATTTGTTTTATGCAGTACAGAAATTAAAGGAAGATAAATTAAACAGCAGAAGTGTACACCTGAGATTAATTTTTCACCCATCATGCCCACTGACTTTAAAATAAAAGAAAAAAGCAGCTACAGTTGCATCTTGGCAGGAACCTTGCAGCTCTTTGCACTCCTGCCAGGAATATTTTCTTTATGAGTTTAAAAAAATATTTTGGCTTTTGTTCAAAATTTCTTGCTGAAGATTTTTTTAAAAGATTAAAGAAAACAGTTTCTTGGGTGTTTTGAAGATTTAGTAAATGTCACTAGTTTAGTTTCAGTTTTTTAGAATAAAGATCTCACAAGTTTTAAAAAGCAGAAATGTGTCCACTCTTGAACTAATTTTGAAAGCATAATACAAGGTTTATTATGACTTTTCAAGGCCCTTTAGTCTTAATTATCAGTTTTGAATTCAATATGTCCATAAGTCTGTACAAAATCTTGAATTACCATTGACATTGTAAGAGATTTTTAATTTCACTTGAAAATTAAATTTCTTACTTGGCTATGATATAATGATCTCCATAGTCAAGGTAAAAAGGAAGAATTTTTGCAGAAAATTTTAGACAAAATGCAATATTTTTATTTGAATTATCTAAGTGACCCTTCATTCTTTGTTCATATTTGAACAATATTTGAAATCTTTAATAATAATAATAACCACCAGAATATTTATGGTTAATTTTTCATATCTTAGTAGGTCATTCTTTTCAATTAATAAAAGCATTATCTTTTCAACTCCATCATGTTTTTCTTTACTCAGTCTCTAGCTGTTTTCATTTTTGTTCCATTTGCTTTGATTGATGTCTTGAATTTCTGGGAAAGGGTGTTTGTGATGATTTGTATTCTCTTGAACCAAACATCTCTCTCAGCATTCCAGAGAAGGAAAAAATAATATGTGTTCCCCTTTATATTTATTTTAATATATATTATATTATGAGATATTGGCAAGTTGCCTCACAGACAGGACTGTTAAAAAGTTGCAAAATATCAGATTACAAATATCTTGCCTTTGAAGAAGTGAAGTTTCATTTAAGAAACTATAAGTACACATTCTACAGAAGGCAGTGATCAAGACCATATCCAAGAAAAACAAAAGCAAAACGGCAAAATAGTTGTCTGAGGAGGTCTTACAAATAGCTGAGAAAAGAAGAGAAGCTAAAAGGAAAGGAGAAAAGAGAAGATATACCCATTTGAATGCACAGTTCCAAAGTATAGCAAGGAGAGATAAGAAAGCCTTTCTCAGTGATCAAGGCAAAGACATAGTGGAAAACAATAGAATGAGAAAGACCAGAGATCTCTCCAAGAAAATTAGAGATATCAAGGGAGCATTTCATGCAAAGATGGGCTCAATAAAGGACAGAAATGGTATGGACCTAACAGGAGCAGAAGATATTAAAAAGAAGTGGCAAGAATACACAGAAGAACTATGCAAAAAAGATTCTCATGACCCAAATAACCATGGTGGTGTGATACTCACCTAGCCAGACATCCTGGAATGCAAAGGCAAATGGCCCTTAGAAAGCATCACTATGAACAAGGCTAGTGGAGGTGATGGAATTCCAGTTGAGCTATTTCAAATCCTAAAAGATGATACTGTGAAAGTGCTGCACTCAATATGCCAGCAAATTTGGAAAACTCAGCAGTGGCCACGGGACTGGAAAAGGTCAGTTTTCATTCCAATCCCAAAGAAAGGCAATGCCACAGAATATTCAAACTACTCAACAACTGCACTCATCTCACACCCTAACAAAGTAATGCTCAAAATTCTCCATAGGCTTCAAATGTACATGAACCATGAACTTCCAGATGCTCAAGCTGGATTTAGAAAAGGCAGAGGAACCAGAGATCAAATTGCCAACATCTGTTGGATCATCAAAAAAGCAAAAGAGTTCCAGAGAAACATCTACTTTTGCTTTATTGACTACTCCAAAGCCTTTGACTGTGTGGATCATGACAAACTATAGAAAATTCTTAAAGACATGGGAATACCAGACCACCTTATCTGCCTCTTGAGAAATCCATATGCAGGTCAAGAAGCAACGACTCCATTGGAACTGGACATGGAACAACAGACTGGTTCAAAATTGGGAAAAGAGTATGCCAAGGTTGAACATTGTCACTCTGCTTATTTAACTTGTATGTAGAATACATCTCGTGAAATACTGGGCTGGATGGAACACAAGCTGGAATCAAGATTGCTGGGAGAAATATCAATAACTTCACATACACAGATGACACCGCCCTTATGGCAGAAAGTGAAGAACTGAAGAGCCTCTTGATGAAAGTGAAAGAGGAGAGTGAAAAAGTGGCTTAAAGCTCAACATTCAGAAAACAAAGATCATGGATTCCAATCCCATCACTTCATGGCAAATAGAATGGGAAACATGGAAACAGTGACAGACTTTATTTTCCTGGACTCCAAAATCACTGCAGATGGTGGCTGCAGCCATGAAATTAAAACACAGTCACTCCTTGGAAGAAAAGCTATGACTAACCAGACAGAATATTAAAAACAGAGACATTCCTCTGCCGACAAAGGTCCATCTAGTCAGAGCTACGGTTTTTCCAGTAGTCATGTAGGGATGTGAAAGGTAGACCATAAAGAAATCTGAGCACCAAAGAATTGATGCTTTTGAACTGTGATGTTGGAGAAGACTCTTGAGAGTCCCTTGGAGTGCAAGAAGATCAAACCAATCAATCCTAAAGGAAATCAGTCCTAAATATTCATTGGAAGGACTGATGCTGAAAGTCCAATACTTTAGCCACCTGATATGAAGAACTGACTCACTGAAAAAGACCCTGATGCTGGGAAGATTGATGGCAGGAGGAGAAGGGGACAACAGAGGATGAGATGGTTGGATGGCATCACCAACTCAATGGACCTGAGTTTGAACAAGCTTAGGTAGTTGGTGATGGGCAGGGAAACCTGGTGTGCTGTGGTCCATGGGGTTGCAAAGAGTCAGACACGACGGAGCGACTGAAATGAACTGAACAGAACCAAAGTACACAATTGTTGAAAAAGTTATGTCACAAAAATGATTAGCATTTCTATAAAAGACACACAATATCTCAACTAAATCAGGTGTTACTCCTAAGATACACAAGAAGGTTGGTCAATTATTATAGGTACCCATCCTCAGGACATCTTTAATAATGCCAATAGTAATTATTATTTGGTTATGGTTTTGTTTTCTCCTATTGATGTGTTTCCTTCTCTTGAAGGATGAAATTTTGTTTTCTGCAATTAACATTTTTATTTGAATAGGCATTAATACTTAATACACTCTTTCACAGAAAATTTCTTCATTCGTATACAATGTTTTGCTGAGAATGAAAAACTCCCAACCCACCTGGCACGTATGTAATCACGTAGATTTTGAACCTGATGTAAGTTCTGGTACATTGTAATTATACTGTTCTTCTCACCTTCTGCTAAGTATATCTAATCAATATATCCTTCACCTTCAGATAGGCTCAATGCAAAGATGCAATTTCTGGGTGGTAGACCTTTGTTTGACTTTATTGGCCAGCTGGTTATTTGGCCAGTGCTAAGCTCTGGAAGGAATGTAACTTTTTAGATGTGGCTATGGTATGGAGGAGTTTAGTTTATTCTTTTACTGAATAAATATTTTGGCAAATTTTATCCATAGAGGAAAAGACAGGAAAGATGATCCAGTATTGTCAAGATGTCAATTCTTCCCAATTTGCTCTATAGATTCAATAAAATCCCAATTCCAGCAAGTTACTTTATATTATTTTGTGTATTGACAGCTGATTCTGAAGTTTATATCGAAATGGAAAAAACCCAGAATAGCCAACACAGTATTAAAGGAGAAAAACAACATCAGAGGACTGACACTACGCTTCTTCAAGCCTTGTTCTATAGCTCTAGTAATCAAGATACTGTGACATTGGTGAAAAAATACACAGATGAATAGAATAGAATAGAGAGCCCGGAAATAGACCTGTATAAATACAGTCAACTTTGACCAAGGAGCAAAGGCAATGTAGGGCAGCAAAGAATCATTTCAACATATGCTACTAGAATGGGGCATCCATAGGCAAAAACAATGAATTTAGACAAAAACTTCACACACACACACATACACACACACAAGATCTCAAAATAGATCACAGAACAAATGCAAATTATAAAATTCCCGGAAGTTACCATAGTGCCTAATTACTCAAGAAGTGCTTCAGTTCAGTTCAGTCACTCAGTCGTGTCTGACTCTTTGCGACCCCATGAACTGCAGCATGCCAGGCCCCCCTGTCCATCACCAACTCCTGGAGTTCACTTAAACTCACGTCCATCGAGTTGGTGATGCCATCCAGCCATCTCACCCTCTGTCGCCCCCTTCTCCTCCTGCCCCCTGTCCCTCCAAGCATCAGAATCTTCTCCAATGAGTCAAGTCTTCGCATGAGGTGGCCAAAGTATTGGAGTTTCAGCTTCAGCTTCAGTCCTGCAAAGAACACCCAGGACTGATCTCCTTTAGAATGGACTGGTTGGATCTCCTTGCAGTCTAAGGGACTCTCAAGAGTCTTCTCCAACACCACAGTTCAAGAAGTGTTTAATAAACATAAAAAAAAAAAAATCTCTGCATGTATAAATTGACAAATGTCTTGAAAGTCATAATCATTCTATGGCCCTAAAAACAAGCACAATTAGCACAACACCTGCAGGGATAAATTGAAGACTGAAAAGTAATGACATAACAACTGCCCTTTTATTTTCTTCAATCACATTCTAACTGTATCACTATATTAAACTATCTTAGTAATTTTGTTTTGTTTTAAAGCGCCCATAAGAGTCACAATTTTTGTCTTTTCTGCTTCACATTATGGCCTAAAATTGAGTTAAGGAGGGACAGTGATTTTTATGATCAGCCTAGCTGCTTCTCACCAACCTCTTAATAGACCTCTCTCCTACATTAAATGGGTAGATAAGAAATGCATTTCCTAAGACAAGGTTGAACTCTTACAGAGAATAGCCTAAGAAGGATTTTTTGTTTGCTATAATTTTTTATAGCTTCAGTCAAAATACTTTAAAGAACTTTCAAATGACTGGCCCCATGAAGTGAATATCTGCTAGCCCAGGCCTGTACCCCACTGGCATGATATTGTGGGATGAATTAAGAGGCAGTCGGAGAAGGAAAACTTGTTCTTTGTCCTCATACATTCTCCTCCCATGAAGGTTTTCTCAGTTCATTTAAGTTGCTCAATTGTGTTCAGCTCTTTGCGACCCCATGGATAGCAGCAAGGCAGGCCTCCCTACCATCACCAACTCCCAGAATTTATCCAAACTTATGTCCATTGAGTCAGTGATGCCATCCAACTATCTCATCCTCTCATCCTCCTTCTCCTCACATCTTCAGTCTTTCCAAGCATCAGGGTCTTTTCAAATGAGTCAGTTCTTTGCATCAGGTAGCCAAATTATTGGAGTTTCAGCTTCAACATCAGTCCTTCCTATGAACATTCAGCATTGATCTCCTTTAGGATGGACTGGTTGGATCTCCTTAAAGGCCACGAGATTGCAAAGGTCTTCTTCAACACCATAGTTCAAAAGCATCAATTCTTCAGTGCTCAGCTTTCTTTATAGTCCAACTCTCACATCCAACATGACTAATGGAAAAACCATAGCCTTGACTAGACAGATCTTTGATGGCAAAGTAATGTCTCTGCTTTTTAATATGCTCTCTAAGTTGGTCATAACTTTCCTTCCAAGAAGTAAGCATCTTTTAATTTCATGGCTGCAGTCACCATCTGCAGTGATTTTAGGAGCCCCCCAAAATAATGTCTGCCACTGTTTCCCCATCTATTTGCCATGAACTGATGGGGATTATCAGATGCCATTATCTTAGTTTCTGAATGTTGAGCTTTAAGCCAACTTTTTTGCTCTCCTCTTTCACTTTCATCAAGAGGCTTTTTAGCTCTTCATCACTTTCTGCCATTAGGGTAGTGCCATCTGCATATCTGAGGTTATTGATATTTCTCTCAGCAATCTTGATTCTAGCTTGTGCTTCTTCCAGCCCAGTGTTTCTCATGATGTACTCTACGTATAAGTTAAATAAGCAGGGTGACAATATACAGTCTTGACGTACTTCTTTTCTTATTTGGATTCAGTCTGTTGTTCACTATCCAGTTCTAATTGTTGCTTCCTGACCTGCATATAGGTTTCTCAAGAGGCAGGTCAGGTGGTCTGGTATTCCCATCTCTTTCAGAATTTTCTACAGTTTGGTGTGATCCACACAGTCAAGGGCTTTGGCATAGTCAATAAAGCAGAAGTAGATATTTTTCTGGAATTCTCTTGCTTTTTAGATGATCCAGTGGATGCTGGCAATTTGATCTCTGGTTCCTCTGCCTTTTCTAAAACCAGCTTGAACGTCTGGAAGTTCACAGTTCACGTATTGCTGAAGCCTGGCTTGGAGAATTTTGAGCATTACTTTATTAGCATGTGAGATGAGTGCAATTGTGCGGTAGTTTGAACATTCATTAACATTGCCTTTCTTTGGGACTGGAATGAAAACTGACCTTTTCCAGTCCTGTGGCCACTGCTGAGTTTTCCAAATTTGCTGGCATATTGAGTGCAGCACTTTCACAGCATCATCTTTCAGGATTTGAAATAGCTCAATTGAAATTCCATCACCTCCACTAGCTTTGTTCATAGTGATACTTCCTAAGGGCCACTTGGCATTCCAGGATATCTGGCTCTAGGTGAGTGATCACACCATCATGGTTATCTGGGTCATGAAGATCTTTTTGGCATAGTTCTTCTGTGTATTCTTGTCACCTCTTCTTAGTCTCTTCTGCTTCTGTTAGGTCTATATCATTTCTGTCCTTTATTGAGCCCATCTTTGTGTGAAATGTTCCCTTGGTATCTCTAATTTTCTACCAGCTACTAAATCAAGGAAAATTATCTCTTCCCTCTCATGTCTGTCACAGGTTTCAATATTATTTATTGAGAGGCACTCAGCCTGTTTGCCTCTTAAATAATTCCATAGTCTCTCTATCTTTGCAGGGAAGGCAGCAGGGCTTCCTTGCTGCTTTCCCTACAAATCAGGGAATTTTATCTAAAAAAATACTTCCTGTCTTTTCTCTGTTTCAGCAATAGAAATATGAAAAAGAACAAAGGCACACAAATCTGTTTCCTTTTCATTTTATAAAATATGTTTCTTTAAAATTCTAGAACCATAAGCTATGATTAAAAATCATACATCAATTTATTCATATCTTAGAAACCTTAGTGAAAAATTAGTAATTATATATTTGACTTATGTTTTCAATATTGCATTTTAACACTCTCTCTATATTTTTTTTTAATGTTTAAACTTAACTGACATATATATAAAGAGTCCTTTTTAGGTCCTTTTAGAATCCTGGATAGGTTAAAGCTTCCCAGGTGGCACAGTGGTAAAGAATCTGCCTGCCCATTCAGGAGACACAACAGTCATGGGTTCAATCCGTTGGTCAGGAAGATCCCTTGAGTAGGAAATGGTAACCTACTCCTATATTCTTGCCTGGAAAATTGTAAGGACAGAGGAGCCTGGCAGGTGAAAATCCATGCCTCAAAAAGAGTCAGACATGATTTAGCTACTGAGCACATAAGCATAGGCTCAGTTCAGTTCAGTTGCTCAGTCGAGTCCAACCCTTTGCGACCCCATGGACTACAGTATGCCAGCTCTCCCTGTCCATCACCAACTCCTGGAGTTTACTCAAACTCACGTTCATTGAGTCAGTGATGCCATCCAACCATCTCATCCTCTGTCATCCCTTTCTTCTCTGGCCTTCAATCTTTCCCAGCATCAGGGTCTTTTCAAATGAATCAGTTCTTCTCATCACATGGCCAAAGTACTGGAGTTTCAGTTTCAGCTTCAGCATCAGTCCTTTCAATGAATATTCGGGACTGATTTCCTTTAGGATGGACTGGTTGAATCTCCTTGCAGTCCAAGGGACTTTCAAGAGTCTTCTCCAACATAACAATTCAAAAGCATCAATTCTTCAGCAATCAGCTTTCTTTATAGTCCACCTCTCACATCCATCCATGACTACTGAAAAAACTGTACCTTTGACTTGATGGAACTTTGTTGGCAAAGCAATGTCTCTGCTTTTCAATATGCTGTCTAGATTGATGATAGCTTTCCTTCCAAGGAGCAAGCGTCTTTTAACTTCATGGCTACAGTCACCATCTGCAGCGATTTTAAAGTGACCCAAAATAAAATAGATGTTTCCCCATCTATTTCCCATGAACTGATGGGACCAGATGCCATGATCTTAGTTTTCTGAATGTTGAATTTTAAGTCAACTTTTTCACTCTTTTCTTTCATAATCATCAGGAGACTCTTTAGTTCTTCTTTGCTTTCTGTGATAAGGGATGTGTCATCTCCATATCTGAGGTCATTGATATTTCTCCTGACAATCTTGTATCCAGCTTGTGCTTCATCTACCCAGTGTTTCTCATGATGTACTCTGCATATAAACTAAATAAGCAAGGTGACAATATACAGCCTTGACATACTCCTTTCCCTATTTGGAACCAGTCTGTAGTTTTATGTCCAGTTCTAACTGTTGCTTCCTGACCTGCACATAGATTTCTCAAGAGGCAGGTCAGGTGGTCTGGTATTCCCATCTCTTTCAAAATTTTCCACAGTTTGTTGTGATCCACACAGTCAGAGGCTTTGGCATAATCAATAAATCTAAAGTAGATATTTTTTCTGGAACTCTCTTGCTTTTTTGATGATCCAACAGATAGATGTTGGCAATTTGATCCCTTGTTCCTCTGTCTTTTCTAAGTTCAGCTTGAACATCTGGATGTTCATGGCTCACGTACTGTTGTAGCCTGCCTTGGAGAATTTCGAGCATTACTTTCATAGCATGCGAGATGAGTGCAATTGTGCGGTAGTTTGAACACTCTTTGGCATTGCCTTTCTTTGGGATTGGAATGATAACTGACCTTTTCCAGTCCTGTAGTCACTGCTGAGTTTTCCAAATTTGCTGGCATATTGAGTGCAGCACTTTCATAGCATCATCTTTTAGGATTTGACATAGCTCAAGTGGAATTCCATCACCTCTACTAGCTTTGTTCTTAGTGATGCCTCTTAGTATTCTTAGAGATCCACTTGAATTTGTATTTCAGGATGTCTGGCTCTAAGTGTGATCACACCATCATGGTTTTCTGGGTCGTGAAGATCTTTTTCGTATAGTTCTTCTGTGCATTCTTGCCCCCTCTTCTAAATATCTTCTGCTTCTGTTAGGTCCATACCATTTCTGTCCTTTATTGTGCCTGTCTTTGCATGAAATGCTCTGTTGGTTTCTCTAATTTTCTTGAAGAGATCTCTGGTCTTTTCCATTCTGTTGTTTTCCTCTATGTCTTTGTATTGGTCACTGAGGAAGGCTTCCCTATCTTTCCTTGTTATTTTTTGGAACTTTGCATTCAGATGGGTATATCTTCCTTTTCTCCTTTGTGTTTCATTCTCTTCTTTTCTCCGCTATTTGTAAGGCCTCCTCAGACAATCATTTTGCCTTTTTGCATTTCTTTTTCTTGGGGATGGTCTTGATAGCTGCCTCCTGTACATCTCAAACCTCTGCCCTTAGTGCTTCAGGCACTCTGTCTATCAGATCTAATCTCTTGAATCTATTTGTCACTTCCACTGTATAATCTCAAGGGCTTTGCTTAAGGTCATACCTGAATGGTCTATTCGTTCTCCCTACTTTCTTCAATTTAAGTCTGAATTTGGTAATAAGCAGTTCGTGATCTGAGCCACAGTCAGCTCTTGGTCTTGTTTTTGATGACTGTATAGAGCTTCTCCATCTTTGGCAACAAAGAATATAATCAATCTGATTTCGGTATTGACCATCTGGTGATGTCCAGGTATTGAGTCCTCTTCTCTGTTGTTGGAAGAGGGTGTTTGCTATGACCAGTGTGTTCTCTTAGAAAAACTCTATTAGCCTTTGCCCTGCTTCATTCAGTCCTCCAAGGCCAAATTTATCTGTTATTCCAGGTATTACATGATTTCCTACTTTTGCATTCCAGTCCCCTATAATGAAAAGGACATCTTTTTTTGGGTGTTAGTTCTAGAAGGTCTTGTAGGTCTTCATAGAACTGTTCAGCTTCTTCAGCATTACTGGTTGGGGCATAGACTTGGATTACTGTGATGTTGAATGGTTTGCCTTGGAAATGAACAGAGATCATTCTATCATTTTTGAGATTGCATCCAAGTAGTACAATTCAGACTCTTTTGTTGACTATAATGGCTACTCCATTTCTTCCAAGGGATTCTTTCCCACAGTAGTAGATATAATGGTCATCTGAGTAAATTCACCCCTTCCAGTCCATTTTAGATCACTAATTCTTAAAATGTCGACATTCACTCTTGCCATCTCCTGTTGACCACTTCTGATTTGCCTTCATTCATGGACCTGACATTTTGGACTTCTAAGCAATATTTCTCTTTACAGCATCAAACTTTACTTCCATCACCATTTATATTCACAACTGTGTGTTCTTTTTGCTTTGGCTATGTCTTTTCAGTCTTTCTGGAGTTATTTCTCCACTTATCTCCAGTAGCATATTGGGCACCTACCAACCTGGAGAGTTCATCTTTCAGTGTCCTATCCTTTTGCCTTTTCATACTGTTCATGGGGTTCTCAAGGCAAGAATACTGAAGTGGTTTGCCATTCCCTTCTCCAGTGGACCACATTTTTTCAAAACTCTCCATCAAGGCAAGGAACATACTTAAAAAAAAAAGAAAGAAAGAAAGAAACAACAACAACTTTAAAACCCCTAGCTAACAACTACTCAGTATTTAGAGAAAATAGCATATGAAGGAATCATACCAAAATATGGTCTTTTCCATATTGTGTCATTATGGATGATATTTTCGGTTTTATATTTTCCATATTTCCAAATTTTCCTATGATGAAGGATATATTACTTTAATAGGGTATCATGATTAAGGAAAAGTAAGCTATGTTTATTTTGTATTTATGCGTACTTATTTTAAAAGTGATTATTTGATAAAATATTATTATATGATTACAATTTTATCCTTACACAAAACAGAATATATGGAAGCCTCAGTGCAGTGAAATAAACCAAAAATATTTTCAAAATAAAACTGTTTAAGTGAAACTATAATAGAGTCCCTCTGGTTACACTTTAACAGATTATTTCTCTACTTTTTAAATCCACCATACTTTCCTGTTATGAAATGGTACAGCTCAGTAGGGCATTTCACATTCAAAGCGTGTTTCTTAGCAATACCCTTTGAGCCAGAGTGTCTTTTTAATATCAATCACTTTCTTCTATGGAACATTCTTAAAAACATTTCTTTCATTCTATGAATAAACAGTGTGAAGCAGGCCAGCAGGCCCAGTTGCAAAGGGAGAAAAGAAGTATCAATTTTGTAATCACTAGCATTCTCTTTTCACTTTGGTTTACTCTAGTGTTTTACATTTGGGGAAATATATTTGAATTTTTCATTCCCAGTTACATAATTTCAGAAACACTTTTCTTTGTCAAGGATTTGGACTGAAAAAGAACAAAAGCCATAAATATGTCTTTTTTTTTTTTTTATCAAGACCTGAAATAGTTACTGACCCTAAAGAATACATTTCACTTGAAAAACACAGCATTCTCATTAGCTCACTCACTGTCTACCTAAAATAAAAGGTAGAATCACTGAAAAATCTTTTGAAATATACCCATGCCCTGGTTCAAAACCCAGGTTATTATCTTTGGAGTGGAACTTAAAGTTCTCCAGGTGGTGGTAATATAGTAGAGACTGGACTGAAAGCCATTGGCTCATTGCAGTGTTCACAGAACCAGTTTTTGTTTCCCTAACACTGTGCAAGAAAGGTAGTAAGTGATGACTAGTTTCTTAAAAAATGAATGAAAGATGATACCTAGGCATATCTCAGGTATTTTATTTTATACATAGATTTGCTATAATTACTCAAATGTAAAATTCAAATAATAAAACCATAAGGAACCCAAAACTTAAAAAATCAGTGTTTCATATGTTAAAAGCAAGCAAGAAATGAGTAAACAGTTTTAAAATGTTTTCATTTTACTATAAACTATTTTACTTACACTAAGTATGGAGTCTAATTTCAAAGCATTAAAAAAAAAAGATTATGCGTACATGTGTGTTGATATTTATATTGGCATTAGCCAACATAGGAGAAATCTTTGTCATAATAAAAATTTTTTATGTCTTAACTGTATTAATGTCAATCCTGGTTGTGATACTGTTTGGCAAGATTTTATCATTGGGGGAAGCTAGGTAAATAGTCCATAGGATTGCCCCATATTATATTTTATAATTGCATATAAATTTACAATTACCTCAGAATAATTTTTTAATTTAAAATAAGGCTAAAAATTGTTTATCTACAGACTTTATCCCATGAGATTTTGAATCACTTGATCCATGGAGGATTGGGCATATGTCTCTTTTAGTTATGCACCTAGAGGATTCTAACATACAGATAGGACTAACAATCAGCCTTAGAGCTCCTTTCACTTGTGTGTCCAGGGAGATATATGGTTAGGAGAACTAACTTTTGAATATATTTGTTTCATTTGATTTCTAGCAGCATCATGTACTTGCTCTGTAATGTTGACTCTCTTTCTCCACATGTACATGGCATAAAATAGTAATCCTTAAAAATTGTTGTGAAACTAAATAATTCAATATTTGTAAATTACTTAGTGCCTAAAACATAATCATCAAAAAGTATTTATATTACTTTCATCATTTTATTATTTCCATAACAGTTTATGAAAGAGTAAAATTTTGGAAACAAATCTAAATATATATCAGTAAGAGAATAGATGAAGAAATCTCTTTCATTCATAAAACAGAACACTAGATAGTGAAATTAAATGAGCCAGTACTTTAAATAATAATAATGGTGACTTTCACAAGTATAATATATATCATTAAAAGCTAGAGTACAGAATATAGTTGATCTTATTCATTATAAAATGAGAAACCATTTTCATATATTGTTTAACAATATATACCACTTTAGTAATTGAATATAAGCATAAATAAGAAGAATAAATATTGAAATTTAAGAAATGGCTACATCTGCAGAGGGTAGATGCTGCTGCTACTGCTGCTGCTAAGTCGCTGCAGTAGTGTCTGACTCTGTGCGATCCCATAGACGGCAGCCCACCAGGCTTCCCCATCCCTGGGATTCTCCAGGCAAGAACACTGGAGTGGGTTGCCATTTCCTTCGCCAATGCATGAAAGTGAAAAGTGAAACTGAAGTGGCTCAGTCATGTCCGACTCTTCGCGACCCCATGGACTGCAGCCTACCAAGCTCCTCCGTCCATGGGATTTTCCAGGCAAGAGTACTGGAGTGGGTTGCCATTGCCTTCTCCTGCAGAGGGTGGAGGTGAATGTAATTAGGGATGAGTACATGTATGTTTAAATGTATTTGTAATGTTCTATCTTTTCAGTTTCATTTTGAATAAATACTTTGATAGCTTTGATAAATATATTTATAGCTCTTGTGTATCTGAAGTATTTTATAATAATAATGATAGCCAATATTTAATTATTTAATTATATACTAGACTCTAAGCTCTTTAAAGAGATTATTCACTATATTTTCCCTATAACCCAGTAAGGTATTCTTATTTACCCTAAATGAGGCGTATAATCACTGTGAGCTATCATTTTCTAGTGGCAAGAATTCAAGGTGTTGAAATTAGATAGACCTGAATTTTATTTTTGATCCCTAGCCCTGGTTTTTTCAGTCTCTGTCTATAGCAAGGTGGTTGAGAGGTGTAGAAGCAGTGACTGCAAAGGGCTCAGCAAATAGTGAATATCCAGTAGTTGACAGCTACTGGAAGTTGTTCAGCCTGGGGGCAATGAGGAGCCATTGCAGGCTTTTAAAGCACAAAATGACAAGCTGAGATACAATTTGTATAAGATGGAGAAGACAGGGAAATTTGGAATGATTAAATTAAGTTATTTATTTTATAGACTTCGCCTTTAAAATATACTTCTATATTTTTAAATGTAAATTTTTTTTAATTTCTAAATTTAAATACAATTTAAATTTTACAGTGTATGATGTTTTAAAAGCAAGATCCTTGACCAAATATCCTAAGATTCCCATAGATAGTTAAAGCTATTCATATGATTATGAATGTCTTTTGATATAAAACACTAAAATTTTGCCATGAATGCTTGAAAGCAGCAAAATTGAAAAATTTTTATAATTTTTAGAAAATTTTAAAAATTGCTAATTTTTATATGCTTGGTTTCAAAAATATTCTAAGAATAAGCCCATAGTGGAGAGCTTGCATCATGTTCTAAAATACCTATCTTATCAGAACCTTAACCAAGGTAAACTTTATCAAAGTTGTGTTTAAAAAAGAGGATTACAGTGATTAGATGTGTTAGCTAACACTACTGTGGTACTTATTTTGCAATATATAAGTGTATCCGATCAACCTGTCTTTCACCGTAATCTTATGAAATATTACGGGTGAATTATTTCAATAAAGCTGAAAAATAGAAAGAGATTTTTAACTATTCTTTGATACATGAGTTATGTTTTATATACTCCATAGTGTATCACATTATGTATAAAGAAGCAAATGATTAAATTGCTAAAATTTTTAGGAATATGTGATAATGATAATTCTTTCATTTGTGAGATGCTTCTTAAAAATGAATTTAAAATATTTATTATATGTCACAGGAATTTTTAGCACTATTTTTTACCTAAATTTTGTTCTTTACAGAAAATGTTCCTTACTTACCTGTCCCTTTCTGTCTCAATAATAAAATATTTATTTTCTGTAAGAATGAAGCCACACTATTGTGATATTTATACTCACTTCCCAACTAAAAATGACAGGACAGAGTGGAGAGCAGGATGGAATTGGTATCACCTAGACTTGGGTTTAAATCCTGGACTAGACTCTTATAATTATCATTTTAGCCTATTTATCATACCTCTCACCCTAAGATTATTCATATGTTAGAAAGAGATAATAATAGTATCAAACTCATAAGGTTGCTTTTGAATATGCAACAAGACAATGTTTTAGTACATATAACATGAACTTACTAGAAATGCTCAAGGTAGGATAGAAGCAACATTTCAATTATGTTGTGGAAGCCTTTATTGGAATCTACATCAATGTATTTAATGGTTCTTCTTAATATCTATTTATTACATTTCATATAAACTACATGTTTTCAATTTAATAAAAATTATCATAATTTTTCTATATCACAATAGAGTAAAAAAACAAAACAACAACAATAAAACCCCACTGCAACCCAAAAAGATCAAACTCTAGTCTAGACTGTCTGAGTAAATGCCTGTGTATTTTTACCAATTCATTTGGTATTTATGGGTTAATGCCTTTCTTATCTGTAAAATTAAGAGTCGCACTAGATAATTTCTGAGGTAAACTTTAAGAAATGGATCCAATAAAATTAAAAATACCTTGCTATCATTCCATTTCAAAAATTATCTAACCCCATCAATGAATGGTGAACAAAGAACAAATATAAATCCACATTGTAAAAAAATGAAAATACCTTTCATCTACAGAATGCCACTTATGAAACCAGATTTTTTTGGTATGCCTAAATGTTTTGGTACTCATACATGGCAGAAAAAAAAAATGTCTGAAATGTTTTTGTTAAACAATCACTGCCAACAACTTCCAGTCAAAATAATAATAATAATGGATAAACCTTAAAGTAATTTAGAATGGTGCCAATTTGTATGATTTTCTTCAGTAAATTCAGTAATTTTAGCCAAATTGATTCTAACCTGTTTGGCAATGTAAAATGTAAAACATAACCTTAAATTTTTGTGTAAATTATTTTAACCTCTTTTCCCTCATTGGGAATCACTCCTAAGAATGGAGCTATTATTCACTCAGTTGATCAGGCACAAAACAGAGATGATTATTGATTACCTCTTTCACTTCTTTCATATCTGCTACTGCTGCTGCTAAGTCATTTCAGTCGTGTCCGACTCTGTGTGATCTCATAGACGGCAGCCCACCAGGCTCCGCCGTCCCTGGGATTCTCCAGGCAAGAACACTGGAGTGGATTGCCATTTACTTCGCTCAGTCGTGTCCAACCCTCAGCGACCACATGGACTGCAGCCTTCCAGGCTCGTCCATCGATGGGATTTTCCAGGCAAGAGTACTGGAGTGGGGTGCCACTGCTTTCATATCTGATCTATTAGCAAATCTTTTAGACTCTAGCTTCAGAATATTCCAATGCAACCACTTTGCCTCTGCTATCATTCTAATCCAGAATCCCTAAACCCCAAATTCACCATCTTGTAGTCTGCTCTCCATAAGATTGCTACAGTGACATTTTAAAAAGGTATTTTATATCCCCCCACCCCAGAGTCATGCAATGTATGTTCATTGCAGTTGGGCTTCTTACAAGGCTTATGGAATAACACATTTCCCTTGTGTTATTGCCCTCCAGCTTTGTTTTATCTAACAGATCCTAGTCCTTTCTTACTGTCTTTGCATTAACTTTGTAAATGACTACAAATATATTTAGTATAGAATTGCCTGTACTAAATGACTACTAGTATAGAATGACTTCTATGCAGAGTACATCATGAGAAACGCTGGGCTGGAAGAAGCACAAGCTGGAATCAAGAATGCTGGGAGAAATATCAATAACCTCAGATATGCAGATAACACCACCCTTATGGCCAAAAGTGAAGAGGAACTAAAAAGCCTCTTGATGAAAGTGAAAGAGGAGAGTGAAAAAGTTGGCTTAAAGCTCAACATTCAGAAAACGAAGATCATGGCATCTGGTCCTATCACTTCATGAGAAATAGACGGGGAAACAGTGGAAACAGTGTCAGACTTAATTTTTTTGGGCTCCAAAATCACTGCAGATGGTGATTGCAGCCATGAAATTAAAAGACGCTTACTCTTGGAAGAAAAGTTATAACCAACCTAGATAGCATGTTCAAAAGCAGAGACATTACTTTGCCAACAAAGGTTCGTCTAGTCAAGGCTATGGTTTTTCCTGCGGTCATGTATGGATGTGAGAGTTGGACTGTGAAGAAAGCTGAGCGCCGAAGAATTGATGCTTTTGAACTGTGGTGTTGGAGAAGACTCTTGAGAGTCCCTTGGACTGCAAGGAGATCCAACCAGTCCGTTCTGAAGGAGATCAGCCCTGGGATTTCTTTGGAAGGAATGATGCTGAAGCTGAAACTCTAGTACTTTGGCCACCTCATGCGAAGAGTTGACTCATTGGAAAAGACTCTGATGCTGGGAGGGATTGTGGACAGGAGGAGAAGGGGACAACAGAGGATGAGATGTCTGGATCGCATCACAGACTCGATGTACATGAGTCTGAGTGAACTCCGGGAGTTGGTGATGGACAGGGAGGCCTGGCGTGTTGCAATGCATGGGGTCGCAAAGAGTCGGACATGACTGAGTGACTGAACTGAACTGAACTGTTAGAATGACTACGAGTATACAATTCATGGTAGCAGATAGAAAAATAAAAGGGGCTTAGGTAAGAGTATGGATTTGAACCCTTCTTTATGCTTTTTTGGCTTAACTTTAGCATTTGCTCCTGATGGATGTGCTGACTAGGAATTTAAGAAACTGCATTTAATCACTCCTTTGCATCTTTAGCTGCTTGTCTTCTTGTTCTGTGTAACCCAACATGAAAATAGCTTTAAACCCAGAATGTCACAGTTCTCATTAGTCTTTCAACTCAGATCACTCTTTATGATCTGACCATGTACAATGGTATTACACTTTGCACTTGTGTATGTCTGTGTGTGTGTAAGTGCGTGTGCTCTTGCATGCACATGTGTAGTTTAAATACCAGATAATAAGCTTCTTAATTCAGCAACTGTGTCTCTCAAATCTCTAACATTCCTTCACCCACCCATATTCCTGCTATAGCATCCACCGTAGTAGGTACTCAGTAATTGAATTCTCACTAAAATTTGATTTATTAACTTCCTTCAAAAATAATGCCCAGAAATGTAAAACTTTGGGTTTAGAAATTGAATATTTCTAGTCTATCTAGCTGATTGTAGATCAGCATGCCCCTTACATCAAGAAATGGAAGTTAAAGTAACTTTATGTTTGGTCTTAGATTGAAAATTAAAACACAGAACATAATTCACTTTTTTGGTTTAAGAATTGAAAAAAATCACCAATAAAATAGCATTTTATACAAGGTGTAATCAGTTTTGCTGTAATAAATGGATTCTGCCTTGTGTAATTACTTCTTTACATAACTTTGTCATTTTACGTTCATTTGTTTTTGCCATCTTCCTTAAATAATTACAATGAGATATGTACAGATATGAGAAAAATAATAATTATCTTCAAAGTATATATTTATATTTGCAATTCAAAATAATTTCAATATCTTGTCCAAGGGACAAAATAATCAATGGCTATGACCGTTCATTTGTGTTTAGCTTGCAAACCATGAGAGTAATAGGAAATGAAAAACCACTGCAGATTTTTCAATTAACTTAACATAATAATAAGTATCATTTATTGAGAAACTATATATAAAATATTTTCTATGGTCTATAGTTCTTTCTGATTGATTATAAAAATATGCATATATGCAAAATGAATGCAGCAATGGATTTAATTTTAGATTTTTTGTTATTTAGATGTTTTTTCAGTATTTGAATGCATATTTGAATTTGCCAAGGTCAAATCTTTTAGAATATTACATAAGTTATTATTGTATTATTTAGCATTTTATTCATTATGTAAAATACTCATTATATATATACATATATAGTATTTTATTCATGATTATCAGAAAATTTTTTTCATTTTTCACACAAATATTGACCTTAATATGTTGGAAGGAAAGTAAAATGAATAATGACAGTAATAGTAAAAATCTCTAAATAGGAAGTAACTACCCTCAAGATCCACAACTCAAGCAAAACTATGAATTTGCCAGAGTTTTATTTCCTTGACACCTTTTTTCTTTTAAGCATTCCACAACAGTACTAGGGACTTATGACATTACAGCTGTTGGTGAAAGACACTACTGTCAGTTTCAATTCACATGGAATTTATAATCTACTGATGTACAGACAAGTAAATGGTAACAACCAACAATGGATGTTCAGACTAGGAGGAGGGAAATGCATTACGAGGGATCAATGGCAGCACAAATTAAAAGGAAAATAAAAAACAGGAGCATGTGCAAACACACCTAGAGGAGCAAAAGGCACAGCTTTTAGGGAGAAGAAAGTAGTTCTTGGAGGTTGGAGCAGGGTATAGGGCTTGTAGGGCCTGGAATTGAGGAGCAGAGAGATGCTACTGAGGAGGTCAGTGTTTGTTTTGAGCATCTTCTTATTAACCCTTTTGTAGCTTTTATAGAAGTTGTTATGGCTATTGTACCTCAAGCAGGCTAGGTTTTTATTTTAATTCTGAGTCATATAAAATAGGCACCCTTTCAATATGAACCTCTGCTTCCATCTCTCCTGTAATTACACAGTGATTCCCAAGATGTGGGATGCGGCCCAAGCAAATATCAGAGATGATTGCAATAGGTCCAAGAGCCAGTATGAATATCAAGCTTTACGATGGACTAAAGAAAAGTAAAACTTCTTTCACACAAGGTAACTTAAACTTTTCCTACTGCTGAAGACTTTATGTCACTCTTGTTCTCTTCCCTGTATACTCATTTCTAATGAAAATATAATGATTTATGATCTATTCTCCAGAGCTTTGTGGGGATAGTGGCTAGTACAATAAACTCATCTGTGTTCTTGTGATAACAGATCATGATGGTGTCAATGGCTACTATTTCCAACTGGCATTTGTAAGATATGAACAGGGGTTTTCAAAAGAACATTACTTGACTAGGAGCAATGCCTCAATCAATATGAAAGGAAAACATGGCTGACAATATATATGGGATATGTGATAACCTAAAACAAAAACTCTATTAGGTAAAAAGTTGCCTCTTTGCTTTTACTGTGGCTTATAAACCTTTGAAGGTCAGATATAGTCATATTACTGTGAATAGGTCTCATAGTATCTAGCTCAATGCTTTATACAAAAATATTTGCAGAATAAATTAATAGGACCAGATATAAACAGCTACTGACATAATTCAACATAGATATGTTAGTTGAGGATTCAGTTAATGAATTAATAAGTATCACTTAATAAATTAAATATCACTTAATAAATATTGAGTGGTCACTGTTAATAAGCATTCAACCTGACTCAAGTATCCCACCTAATTAACTTATTTAATTCCTACAGCAAATGAACATGAAAGTGGATATCCTTTAGAAAATATTAATGCTAAAGATGGAGAAGGTAACAATTAAGAAAACAAATAATACAAACCAGAGAAAAATCTAAAAATTTTACCAGTAAAAATATATGACAATTTTATCATTTTATTGACATTTCAGAATTTGATAGATTAAATTAAGAATCCTACCCAAAGGAATTACACATATCTTGTTATCAGTTCCACAATCCTCAGATTCTCTAGTTTTCACTTACACAGCATTTTCATTCTCTCTGAATTATACCCTGACCTACTTTAGAAATTACATTTGAATAACCAATTTTTATTTTAGTGCAGACCAATCTTTGGTTACTTGAGTACTCTCCGATCTATTAATTAGATGAATGAAAACAATAGGTTTCTCAATATTGGTTTATCCTTCCTAATTTTAAGAAATGAATTTGTTAAATGTGGGTTAGAAATATTCCACATATTTTGCTTTCATTGACTGATTTGTTGAAATATCTCCATGTGTATCAGCATGTTTAAGTAATGAAAAACATAAAAATACTGGAATTGCTGAATTATTGAAAAATATTTGGAGATGAATGATGCCTTAGCCCATTTGGACTGCTGTAACAGAATACCATAGACTGTGGCTTATAAACAACAGAAATTTATTTCTCACAATTCTGGAGACTGAGAAGTCCAAGATCCAGGCACTGGCAGATTCAGTGTCTGGTAAAACTCACTCCCTGGCTCATAGCTGGTGGTGTTTTTGTTGGGTCCTCACATGGTGGAAGGGAAAAGAGAGCTTCCTAGTGCCTCTTCTATAAGGGCACTAATTGCATTTGAGAGGACACCAGTCATCAGGACTTAATCACTTTTCAAATGTCTCACCTCCACATACCATCACACTGGAAATTAGATTTCCACAAATGAATTTTGAGGGAAGAAAAACATTCAGGTTTTAGCTTGTCACTTAAGATGGGACTAGAAAGTTTTTTTAAAAAAATATCTTAAATTCTCAATATATAAGCAAACAGAAGGGGAAAAAGTGAAAGTAGTGACAGAGTTCCTCTTCTTGGGCCCTAAAATCACTATGAATGGTCACTGCAGCCATGAAATCAGAAAATGATTGCTTCTTGGCAGGAAAGCTATGACAAACCTAGGCAGTGTCTTGAAAAGCAGAGACATTACTTTGCCTAGAAAAGTCCATATAGTCAAGGCTATGGTCTTCTCAGTGGTCACGTATAGTTGTGAAACTTGGACCACAAAGAAGGCAGAACGTCAAAGAACTGATGTCTTCAAACTGTGATTCTGGATAAGACTCATGAAAGTTTCTTGGATAGCAAGGGGATCAAATAAGTCAATTTTAAGGGAAATCGACCCTGAATACTAGTTGGAAGGATTGATGGTGAAGCTGAAGTTCCAGTATTTTGGTCATCTGATGATGCAAAGAGCCAATTCACTGGAAAAGTGCCTGATGCTAGGAAAGATTGAGGGCAGGAGAAGAGGGTGTCAGAGGATGAGATGGGTGGATGGCATCACTAATGCAATGGACACGAACTTAGGCAAACTTTGGGAGATGGCGGCAGACAGGAGGCCTGGTGTCCTGCAGTCCATGGGGTTGCAAAGAGTCAGACACCACTGGGCAACTGGACAATAACAACAATAACAATTTACACACAGTACACAATGGAAATACAGCTTTCCAGCTGATCATGGTTCAGCATGTCTATGATAGTTGTGAAAGTCTGTGATTTCACAATAATAGAGCTTTACAATGTTTACCTCACTAAGCACCTTGGCATAATCAAGGGGCTCTATGAAACCTAGTACTTTGAAAGGAAGATGGGGTAGATAACTTTTAAAGTTTCTTCAAATGACAGTAATAATAGAAATAGACACACTCTGTAATCCCGTTAACAAACTGAATAAAAAACTGCTTTGAAATTTTACTTTGAATTACACATATCTGTACCAATTAACTTATATGCAGAGTACATCATGAGATGTTCAAGCTGGTTTTAGAAAAGGCAGAGGAACCAGAGATCAAATTGCCAGCATCCACTGGATCATCGAAAAAGCAAGAGTTCCAGAAAAATATCTGTTTCTGTTTATTGACTATGCCAAAGCCTTTGACTGTGTGGATCACAATAAACTGTGGAAAATTCTGAAAGAGATGGGAATACCAGACCACCTGACCTGCCTCTTGAGAAACCTATATGCAGGTCAGGAAGCAACAATTAGAACTGGACATGGAACAACAGACTGGTTTAAATAGGAAAAGGAGTATGTCAAGGCTGTATATTGTCACCCTGCCTATTTAACTTCTATGCAGAGTACATCATGAGAAATGCTGGCCTGGAAAAAGCACAAGCTGGAATCAAGATTGCTGGGAGAAATATCAGTCACCTCAGATATGCAGATAACACCACCCTTATGGCCAAAAGTGAAGAGGAACTAAAAAGCCTCTTGATGAAAGTGAAAGAGGAGAGTGAAAAAGTTGGCTTAAAGCTCAACATTCAGAAAATGAAGATCATGGCATCTGGTCCCATCACTTCATGGGAAATAGATGGGGAAACAGTGGCTGACTTTATTTTTTTGGGCTCCAAAATCACTGCAGATGGTGACTGCAGCCATGAAATTAAAATACACTTACTCCTTGGAAGGAAAGCTATGGCCAATCTAGACAGCATATTGAAGAGCAGAGACATTATTTTGGCAACAAATGTCCATTTAGTCAAGGCTATGGTTTTTCCTGTGGTCATGTATGGATGTGAGAGTTGGACTGTAAAGAAAGCTGAGCACCAAAGAATTGATGCTTTTGAACTGTGGTGTTGGAGAAGACTCTTGAGAATCCGTTGGACTGCAAGGAGATTCAACCAATCCATTCTGAAAGAGGTCAGTCCTGGGTGTTCATTGGAAGGACTGATGATGAGGCTGAACCTCCAATACTTTGGCCACCTCATGCAAAGAGTTGACACATTGGAGAAGACTCTGATGCTGGGAGGGATTGGGGTGAGGAAGAGAAGGGGACAACAGAGGATGAGATGGTTGGATGGCATCACTGACTTGATGGATGTGAGTTTGAGTGAACTCAGGGAGTTGGCAATGGACAGGGAGGCCTGGCGTGCTGCAATTCATGGGATCACGAAGAGTCAGACACGACTGAGTGACTGAACTGAACTGAACTTTACAAATTAAAATCTCAATGTTTTCTGTATAAAGAAAATTTAGAATTCCAATGGCCACCTATATCTAATTAATATAAAATTTCCATGGTGATTAATATTTTCAGTTATGGAGAAAAATATCTTGTGCCCTGGAAGAAAGGAATTACATTTGAAATAAAAACAAACAAACAAACAAAGAAAGGAAGCACCACCTCAAGAAAGAATAGAATGTAAAAATAATCTCAATAAATTGTGGCTTTAGCTTAACAAAATTTTAATTCCTCAAAGCAGATACTTTTTCCAGTAGTTACTGATAAAGGCAAAGCCTTTAATTACAAGTCCCAAAATATTTGAAGTTAAGAAACAATCAAAAGGAATTTCTAGTGTCAGGAAAGCAAACATTAACATACCACCAAAACATCACCAAGAAAAAAATTATTATAGTAAATAAATAGCTCTAGGAAGCCCAACTGTATTTTTCTCTCCCTTTGCATAAAGGGCCCAGCATTGATCCACTTATATTATGAAACATTTAACAAAATGAAGCTGAGCAGGGTCCTATGGACTCCTAGGCATGGAGTCCTTTTTTCCCCCATTTCTTATAGGCAAGACTCCAGCTTCCATGACCTCTGAGTTCCAAAGGGCAGAACAGTTGCTGATCAAAGGACAAGCATCCATGAATCCACTTTCAGTTCAGTTCAGTTCAGTCTTGTCCAACTCTTTGCAACCCCATGGACTGAAGAACAGCAGGCTTCCCTGCCCATCACCAGCTCTTGGAGTTTGCTCAAACTCATGTCCATCAAGTCAGTGATACCATCCAACTATCCTATTCTGTGCCATCCCCTTCTCCTCCTGCCTTCAATCTTTCCAGGCATCAAAGTCTTTTGCAATGAGTCAGTTCTTTGCATCAGGTGGACAAATTATTGGAGCTTCATCTTCTTGCCTATAAGAAATGGGGGGTGGGGTGGGGGTTGTAATTCCTTTGGTTCTGTCTTGCCACAGCAAAGATTTGAAGTGAGGGGTGAATCGGTGTTACAGCTCAATTTTATTAGGAAAAACAAAGGATAATACTCCCTCAAGGAGTGAGGGTGGGCCGACCCCCCAAAAAGAGAAGAGAGGCTCAATCCTTCTAGGCTTCCTCCTTTTATACATTTGTCTCCTCCCCCCTGAACCTGCCCTGTGTAAGTTGGGTAGCCAGGAGGACTGTTGGTGTTACCTGAGGTCCTCACTCCGAGGAAGGTCTGAGGACCTTCCTTTGTCCTATTTTTTGGGGCTTTTCCCTTTGTCTTTTACACATGCCATTTTGGACTCCATTTTCCTATTCTATCTACCTAACACATACATGACTACTGGAGAAACCATAGCTTTGACTAGATGAACCTATGTCAGAGAAGTAATGTCTCTGTTTTTTAGTATGCTATCTAGGTTGATCATAGCTTTTCTTCCAAGGACCAGGCATCTTTTAATATCATGGCTGTGGTCACCATCTGCAATGACTTTGGAGGCCAAGAAAACAAGGTATCTAACTGTTTCCATTGTTTCCCCATCTATTTGCCAAGAAGTGATGGAACCAGATGCTATGATCTTAGTTTTTTGAATGTTGAGTTTTAGGCCAAAGTTTTCACTCTCCTTTTTCACTTTCATCAAGAGGCTCTTTAGTTCCTCTTCACTTTATACCATAAGGATAGAAGGTGTCATCCATGAATTGAGGTTATGTATATTTCTCCCAGTGAAGTTATAAAGGTGATAAGGTGATAAGAAAAGATAAGGTGATAGGAAACCACCTTCAGTTAAGTTCAATGGCTCAGTCATGTTCGACTTTTTGCGACCCAATGAATCACAGTACACCAGGCCTCCCAGTCCATCACCATTTCCCGGAGTCTATCCAAACATATGTCCATCGCGCCGATGATGCCATCCAGCCATCTCAATCTCTGTCGTACCCTTCTCCTCCTGCCCCCAATCTCTCCCAGCATCAGAGTCTTTTCCAATGAGTCAACTCTTCGCAAGAGGTGGCCAAAGTATTGGAGGTTCAGCCTCATCATCAGTGCTTCCAATGAACACTCAGGACTGGTCTCCTTTAAAATGGACTGGTTGGATCTCCTTGCAGTCCAAGGGACTCTCAAGAGTCTTCTCCAACACCACAGTTCAAAAGCATCAATTCTTCAGTGCTCAGCTTTCTTCACAGACCAACTCTCACATCCATACATGACCACTGGAAAAACCATAGCCTTGACTAGACAGACAGACCTTTGTTGCCAAAGTAATGTCTCTGCTTTTCAATATGCTATCTAGGTTGGTCATAACTTTTCTTTCAAGGAGTAAGCATCTTTGAATTTCTTGGCTGCAATCACCATCTGCAGTGATTTTGGAGCCCCCCAAAATAAACTCTGACACGGTTTCCACTGTTTCTGCATCTATTTCCCATGAAGTGATGGGACCAGATGCCATAATCTTCGTTTTCTGAATGTTGGGATTTAAGCCAACTTTTTCACTCTCCTCTTTCATTTTTATCAAGAGGCTTTTTAGTTCCTCTTCACTTTTGGCCATAAGGGTGGTGTCATCTGCATATCTGAGGTTATTGATATTTTCCCCTGCACTCTTGATTCCAGCTTGTGCTTCTTCCACACCAGCGTTTCTCATGATGTACTCTGCATATAAGTTAAATAAGCAGGGTGACAATATACAGCCTTGACGTACTCCTTTTCCTATTTGGAACCAGTCTGTTGTTCCATGTCCAGTTCTAACTGTTGCTTCCTGACCTGCATATAGGTTTCTCAAGAGGCAGGTCAGGTGGTCTGGTATTCCCATCTCTTTCAGAATTTTCCACAGTTGATTGTGATCCACACAGTCAAAGGCTTTGGCATAGTCAATAAAGTAGAAATAGATGTTTTTCTGGAACTCTCTTGCTTTTTCAATGATCCAGCAGATGTTGGGAATTTGATCTCTGGTTCCTCTGCCTTTTCTAAAACCAGCTTGAACATCAGGAAGTTCACGGTTCATGTGTTTCTGAAGCCTGGCTTGGAGAATTTTGAGCATTACTTTACTAGCATGTGAGATTAGTGCAATTGTTCAGTAGTTTGAGCATTCTTTGGCATTGCCTTTCTTTGGGACTCGAATGAAAACTGACCTTTTCCAGTCCTGTGGCCACTGCTGAGTTTTCCAAATTTGCTGGCACATTGAGTGCAGCACTTTCACAGCATCATCATTCAGGATTTGAAATAGCTCAACTGGAATTCCATCACCTCCACTAGCTTTGTTCATAGTGATGCTTCCTAAAGCCCACTTGACTTTGCATTCCAGGATGTCTGGCTGTAGGTGAGTGATCACACCATCGTGATTATCTGGGTCGTGAAGATCTTTTTTGTATAGTTCTTCTGTGTATTCTTGCCACCTCTTCTTAATATCTTCTGCTTCTGTTTTTCCATACCATTTCTGTCCTTTATCAAGCCCATCTTTGCATGAAATGTTCCCTTAGTATCTCCAATTTTCTTGAAGAGATCTCTAGTCTTTCCCATTCTGTTGCTTTCCTCTATTTCTTTGCATTGACCACTGAGGAAGACTTTCTTATCCTTCCTTGCTATTCTTTGGAACTCTGCATTCAGATGCTTATATCTTTCCTTTTCTCCTTTGCTTTCACTTCTTTTCTTTTCACAGCTATTTGTAAGGCCTCCCCAGACGGCCATTTTACTTTTTTGCATTTCTTTTCCATGGGGGTGGTCTTGATCCCTGTCTCCTGTATAATGTCACAAATTTCTGTCCATAATTCATCAAGCACTCTATCAGATCTAGTCCCTTAAATCTATTTCTCACCTCCACTGTATAATCATAAGGGATTTGATTTAGGTCATACCTGAATGGTCTAGTGGCTTTCCCTACTTTCTTCAATTTAAGTCTGAATTTGGCAATAAGGATTTCATGATATGAACCACAGTCAGCTCTCAGTCTTGTTTTTGTTGACTGTATAGAGCTTCTCCATCTTTGGCTGCAAAGAATATAATCAATCTGATTTCAGTTTTGACCCTCTGGTGATGTCCATGTGTAGAGTCTTCTCTTTTTGGAAGAGGGTGTTTGCTATGACTAATGCATTCTCTTGGCAAAACTCTATTAACCTTTGTCCTGCTTCATTACATACTCCACTGGAGAAGGGAATGGCAAACCACTTCAGTATTCTTGCCTTGAGAACCCCATGAACAGTATGAAAAGGCGAAATGATAGGATACTGCAAGAGGAACTCCCCAGGTTGGTAGGTGCCCAATATGCTACTGGAGATCAGTGGAGAAATAACTCCAGAAAGAATGAAGGGATGGAGCCAAAGCAAAAACAACACCCAGCTGTGAATAGCTGGGTGATAGAAGCAAGGTCTGATGCTGTAAAGAGCAATATTGCATAGGAAACTGGAATGTTAGGTCCATGAATCAGGGAAAATTGGAAGTAGTCAAACAGGAGATGGCAAGAGTGAACATTGACATTCTAGGAACCAGCGAACTAAAATGGACTGGAATGGATGAATTTAACTCAGATGACTATTATATCTACTACTGTGGGCAGGAATCCCTTAGGAGAAATGGAGTAGCCATTTCTCATGGTCAACAAAAGAGTCCAAAATGCAGTATTTGGATGCAATCTCAAAAATGACAGAATGATCTCTGTTCATTTCCAAGGCAAACCATTCAATATCACAGTAATCCAAGCCTATGCCCCAGCCAGTAACGGTGAAGAAGCTGAAGTTGAATGGTTCTATGAAGACCGATAAGACCTTTTAGAACTAACACCCAAAAAACATGTCCTTTTCATTATAGGGGACTGGAATGCAAAAGTAGCAAACCACCTTAGTCAAGATTAAAGAGACCACAGAGGCTTATCAAGATTAGGAGACCAGAGCAGCTAAGACCCAGCACACACCCTAATCTTAACAGCAATATCATCCTTTTGAAACTTTGCAGAAGAAAAAAGCAACACTGTTATTGCTTAATTCTCACCACATATCCCTACCTTACTACATAACCACAAACCTAAACAGCATATTAAATGAGAGAGAGAGAGAGACAACACTTAGGCCATAAAGGTCTGTATAGTCAAAGCTATGGTTTTTCCAGTAGTCACGAAGAGACTTGGACCATAAAGAAGGCTGAGCACTGAAGAATTCATGCTTTTGAATTGTGGTGCTAGAGAAGAGTCTTGAGAGTCCCTTGGACAGCAAGGAGATCAAATCAGTCAATCCTAAAGGAAATCAGTCCTGAATATTCATTAGAAGGACTGATGCTGAAGCTGAAGGTCCAATACTTTGGTGACCTTTTGCAAGGAGATGACTCATTGGAAATGACCGTGATTCTGGTGAAATGGGAATCTGAGTTCTTGTTCATGGAGTCAAGGAATGAACTTAACAAACACAAACACTCTTGGTTGTAAGTGAACAGGATTTATTAAAGAGAAGTACAAAGCTCTCAGCATACTGAGAGGGGGTAAAGAGTCTCCCAGAAGTGGGACCTACAGCAGTTTTTATATTTTTAATCCATACATTTTTCACTGTCTCCTAGTCATTTTTAACCAATCAGTTTAAAGGTCAAGATGTTTAGCATCTTTATGGCTTCTCTTGATCCTCGGATTAAGTTGCCACCCTTTTTCATGCCTCCTGGCCACTTACAATGGATCAGGCATAAGGGTTTAAGATTAATAATCACCAGTTGTTTTTCCCTCAGAGATAAAGAAGTGAAATGAAGTGAAAGTCGCTCAGTCTTGTCCAACTCTTTGGGACTGTACAGTCCATGAAATTCCCCAGGCCATAATACTGAGTTAGGTAGCTTTTCCCTTATCCAGGGGATCTTCTCAACCCAGGGATCGAACCCAGGTTTTCTGCATTGCAGAAGGATTCTTTACAGCTGAGCCAAAAGGGAAGCCCAAGAATATTGTACTGGGTAGCCTATCCCTTCTCCAGTGGATCTTCCCAACCCAGAAATAGAACCAGGGTCTCCTGCATTGCAGGTGGATTCTTAGGCATATAGAACAGAAGTTAATTACTGCCCTTCCCTGGATCTGAACGCTAATAATTTTTCAGACAAGGACGTGCTCCAGGAATTTGTGACAAAGGCTATAGCATTAGGCTAATGGATTGAGATATTTATTGAAAACAAGACTGAATGCCTAGCAATTTCTAATTCACTGGGAAAGATTGAGGGTAGGAGGAGAAGGGGGCAACAGAGGATGAGATGGTTAGATGGTATCACTGACTCAATGCACCTGAGTTTGAGCAAACTCTGGGAAATAGTGAAGGATAGAGAAGCCTGGCATGCTGCAGTCCATGGTGTGGCAATGAGTTGGACACGACTTAGCAACTGAGTAACAATTCCCTGGGGAGGGAGGAACAGTTCTTGAGGTGCTAGCCTACTGTGTTCCTCCTTTGCATGGCAGAGAAAATAAAGCCAAGCTTTCCTTCTCCTCCATAACTCTGTCTCCATATTTTTGTTCAGCTTTGGTGCATAGAGAGCCAAGATTTTGGCAGAAAAATAAAGAGCAAAATACAAATTAGAGGAAAATAAATTCTGAGTATGCTAATTTTAAATACTAGACCTTTACTCACTACTAATCTTCTTAAGACAGTCACAGATTTCTGTATGTGTTAAATTCATTTAAGGTTTATAAGATAATTAGATACATTGAGCTTCTATTAAGTTTATATAAGTGATTCATAACTGCACAGTCAAGAAGGTGATTCATTCAGGAGCGACATCACTTTGCCAACAAAGGTCCATAGAGTCAAAGCTATGATTTTTCCAGTAGTTATGCATGGGTGTGAGAGTTGGACAATAAAGAAGGCTGAGCACCAAAGAACTGATACTTTTGAATTGTGCTGTTGGAAAAGACTCTTGAAGAGTCCCTTGGACTGCAAGGAGATCAACCCAGTTAATCCTAAAGGAAATCAATCCTTGCTATTCATTGGAGGGATTGATGCTGAAGGTGAACTTCTAATTCTTTTGCCACCTGATATGAAGAGTGGGCTCATTAGAAAAGACCCTAATGCTGGGAAAGACTGAAGGCAGGATGAGAAGGGGAAGACAGAGGATGAGATGGTTGGATGACATCACCAACTCATTGAACATGAGTTAGAGCAAGCTTTGGGAGATAGTGAAGGACAGGGAAGCCTGGCATGCTGAAGTCCATTGAATCGCAGAATTGGACACAACTCAGTGACTGAACAACAAAAATTTAATTTGATTTTTTGGTTTAAAATCTGACTATGCCACAATTATTTTTAGCCTTCTCTATCTAGAAACACAAGATTCATGTGTCACTTTCTTTGACTCAGATAATTAAATCCTGAACTTCTCCAGCAGCCTACAGTAAAATGAAGCGTTGTGTCTTCTTGTATCCCTCTAGCATTCTGAATTACCGCCTGATTATTTATATATTTATCTCCAATATGCCTTATTTTTGCTTTCTAAGTTCTTCTATTGTTCTAGGCATGGTATGTGTACTGAATAAATTGTTAATACAAACATTAGTTAATGGAGAAATTAGTTGGTACTGTGCTTGACAGTGCTGCAACATGAAAGAAGGCTTTGGTAAAAATAGTAGGTTCATGCTGACTTTATGATGACAAAATATTTTAATATTTGGCAGAGACTACAAGCACTATTCTTTTGGTCTTCTCTTCTGCATTTATAAGTTTAGAGCCTTATGATTCTTCTGTCTAAGGCCTTTTTCTAAGCCTGGTCCTTAAAATTCTCCAGCCATATTTTCCCCTAACACAGTGGCCTAAGAGGCCACATATGCCAAATAACAAAGTAAGAGATGTGATGTGAATGAATAAGCTTTTAGGTTGGAACAGATACTAAAATTGTTTATAACTGTTGTATAGTTTAACATATCTGACTAATAAAGAAATTGGTACCTTAAAGGGGGATGCTACTACAAATTCAAAACTCACCCTAAAGTGTAAGACGAGAGTATCTGGTCAGATTATGAGCAGTGAGGAAGCTGATGTTGGATGCTAGAAAGACTGATTCATGTTCAGTTTAGTTTAGGCATTCAGTCATGTCCAACTCTTTGCGACCTCATGGACTACAGCATGCCAGGATTCCCTGCCCATCACCAATACTCCCAGAACTTGCTCAAACTCATGTCCATCGAGTCGGTGATGCCATCCAACCATCTCATCCTCTGTCGTCCCCTTCTCCTCCTGCCTTAAATCTTTCCCAAAATCAAGGAATAAGGACAAGACAAGCATGTCTTCTGCTCTTGTCACTTCTGTTGAATATTATACTCAAGGGACTAACCAAAGAAGTTAGACACACACACACACACAGACACACACACATCTCACAAAACAGATTGTAAAGGAAGAAATAAAACTATCTCTATTTCTCTATTTGCAAATGATGTAATCTTATATGTAGAAAATCTTGAGAAATTTACTAAAAAATCTAGAATTAATAAATTAGCTTATCAAGGTTGCAAGATATAAGATAAATATACAAATATGAATTAAACTTCATGAAAATGAAATTTAAACAATTACTTTTATAATAAATGTAGAAGAATAACATACTTAGGAATAAATTAACAGAAATGTAAAATTCTTACATTGAAAATTAGAAAACATTGTTTAAGAAGCTAAATAAGATAAATAAATGATGTCCCTCTTGTGTTTGTGGATCAGAAGATTTAATGACTTTAAAATGTGATATTCCCCAAAGTGTTCTACAGATTGAATGTGATCTCTTTCAAGATCCCATCTGGCTTTTGCAGAATTTAACAAATCAATCCTAAAATTAATATGGAAATCCAAAAGACCCAGAATAGTCAAAAGATAGTGAAAAAAATAAGAAAGTTGAATTAACAGTTTCAAATTTTAAATTTACTATGAAGTGACAGTAATCAATATAGTGTAATCTAGTATAATGATAGAAATATAGAACAATTGAATAGAATTCAGAGTACAGAAATAAACTTTTGACTTTATGTTCACTTGATTTTGAAAAGAGTGTTATGGTATTGCATCTTATAAGAAATAAACATTTGACTTTTCAAATGGCCAAAATATACATTTCTCATGTCTTTGTCCACAGTTCTTGGCTCATAGCTCCCCAAACGACTGAAATTCCCAAAGTGTTGATTACAGGCGTCTTTTGATACATTAACGAGGTGACTTTTTGAAAGCATCTAAGAATGAGGACTGATTGGGCTTCCCTGGTGGCTCCAAAGGCTAAAGTGTCTGCCTACAATGCAGGAGACCTGGGTTTGATCCCTGGGTCGGGAAGATCCCCTGGAGAAGGAAATGGCAACCCACTCCAGTATTCTTATCTGGAGAATACCATGGATGGAGGAGCCTGGTGCGTTACAGTCCATGGTGTCGCAGAATGAGGACTGATTGCTGAAGGAGCCAACAATGTGATTAAAGGGTTGGAATCTGATCCTATCTCAGGGGAAATAGTGCCAAAATTTAGCTGAATTCTTGAATACCCACCTGATATCTGGAGGACTGCTTCTTTTACAAGATCTATTTCAAATATTTTTAAATTAATCATAATAATGGAATCTCAGTACTCTCCAGACTCTAAGGAATATATTTAGGTGTGAAACAGCAGATTTATTTTAAAATGTCAAAGTTTAAAATATGCTGAAAATTACATTTTTGCAACTGTTTAAACTTATGATGAGTTTGTTAGTCATTTCATAATTATATGAGAGAATATTTACTTTAAAAAATTCTTTAGGGGGTAATTAAGGAAAAAGGCTTGAAGACCACTCATCTAAGCCATTATCTCTCACCAAAGTCACTGCAATACCTTCTAGTATTCTTCCTTCTTGGCAGCCATTCTTCACTCAAAAATATTTTCAAAACATTTCAGCCAGTATGGCAGAAATGAGCACAATATTATAAAGCAATTACCCTTCAATTAAAATTAAATAAATAAATAAATAAGAAAATTGGAGTCAGAATGCTGCTGCAGCTGCTGCTAAGTCACTTCAGTCGTGTCTAAGCCTGTGTGACCCCATAGATGGCAGCCCACCAAGCTCCCCCATCCCTGGGATTTTCCAGGCAAGAACACTGGAGTGGGTTTCCATTTCCTTCTCCAGTGCATGAAAGTGAAAAGTTCAAGTGAAGTTGCTCAGTCATGTCCGACTCTTAGCGACCCCATGGACTGCAGCCTATCAGGCTCCTCCATCCATAGGAGTTTCCAGGCAAGAGTACTGGAGTGGGTTGCCATTGCCTTCTCCGGAGTCAGAATGATAGTGCTTAAATACAAAAATTCAATGAGGTCACTATTAATACAATGCAGTGGCTTCTCATTGTCTTTCCTTGTGAGTTTTTCCAGTGACTGTTGCCACTGCTGCCTTACCAACATCCCATGGAAACTGAACTACAAGTCATCTGAGCTTCATGTCTCTGGGCCCTTTCTCAAGTTCTTTTCCCTTCCTGATTCATTCTCATTTCCTTCCTCCACTTCCTCCTTCCACCATCTGCCTGTCTCCTTTTCATAAACTCCTAATCATCACTCTGGTCTCGGTTCTGAAATCAGCTGTGTCAGAAAATACTCCTCGGTCCTCCAATTATGAGTCAGAAATCCCCTTAATGTGTTGGCATAGCACATGACTTCAGATTTAGAAACAGAATTTATAATGGAAGCCAAACTTATTTGCTTACCTTGTTTTGGCTCCTTGAATCCTCATATTTCAAATGGTCAAATTTTTGCATGGTGGCTTTTTTTTTTTTGCATGGTGGTTTTTTTTTTTTTTTTTTAATTTCTCCAGCTGATTTCTGACCCAAGTTTATAGATATATAAAGGTATCTTTCTAAAACAAGACCAAATGTGTAAATCTAGTAATAGGAGAAGATAGGCTAAGGCTAACTCCTAATTATTTCTTCATGCTCTGGCTTGGAAGAAATCCTCACCCTTTAGTATTCAAAATATACCACCCTTCTACCAGCAGTTTTTCTACTTTCATTTAAATTAGGTGACAATCTACAGAAAAAAGATAGTTATCTAACACCTAGCACTAAGTCTCTAGTGCCTAGCATAGAATGTCATATATAGTGTGTGTTCAATAAATTGATACTAGATGAATGAATAAAATCAGAACAAGACAATAAACATGAGTGATTTCTGATTCATTAATTGTTGAAAATAATTTTGAGGTCATATGTGCCTTGGATCGGAGAAGGCAATGGCATCCCACTCCAGTACTCTTGCCTGGAAAGTCCCATGGATGGAGGAGCCTGGTGGGCTACAGTCCATGGGGTCGCTGAAAGTTGGACATGACTCAGTGATTTCACTTTCACTTTTCACTTTCATGCATTGGAGAAGGAAATGGCAACCCACTCCAGTGTTCTTGCCTGGAGAATCCCAGGGTCAGCGGAGCCTGGTGGGCTGCCTTCTATGGGATCGCACAGAGTCGGACACGACTGAAGGGACTTAGCAGCAGCAGCAGCAGCAGTGCCTTGGATTGAGCCTTCAGTTTACTTTTTCACTAACATTTTCTGTGTGGGTAGGGCAATTCAACAAGGACTCAGCCTCAGTTTCTTAGGCTACTGTTTCATTTGCCACTCAATATGGAACCATTGTTTTGAATCTGAATGAGTCCATTCATTTGAAATCTTATCTAACTCTGCTTTTCCCCTGTCTTAGGGTCAGTTGTTTGGACAGTTCAATTTTTTTCAGACCTGACTTTGCTCCTGCTATCCCTTGTAACAAAACACACACAAGTTAAGGCAAACACAGAAAAGTTCAGCAAGAAATTCTAAAACTCAATTTTTCACATATATTTTCCCCATTAAGCTGAAAAAGCACTTCAGAGATATCGTGAACTACAGGTGTTTGAAGACAAGAGTAATGTTTACAACAACAACAATGGAGAAAAGATACTGCAAGGAATCAAGCTGTTATTAAAAAACCTCAGTAACTATTCAGTGAAATTACTGAAAAAACTGACAGATATTAGATCAAATTCTCTTCAAAAACTATGTGAAAGAAAGTGTTAGTCACTCAGTTGTGTCCAACTCTTTGCAGCCCCACAGACTGTATCCTGCAAGGCTCCTCTGTCCATGGGATTTTCCAGGCAAGAATACTGGAATGAATTGCCATTACCTTCTTCATGAGATCTCCCTGACCCAGGGATCAAATCTGGGTCATCACATTACTGATGGATTCTTTAACATCTGAGCTACCAGGGAAGCTCATGAGAATTATCTTTTCAGGAGGAAACCAAGTGACTTAAAAAAACAAATTTAGAAGGTTATGAAAATTAATAAAGGAAGATTTGACAGTAGTTTGCTTCCCAGGTGGCTCAGAGGTTAAAGCATCTGCCCGAAATGCGAGAGACCTGGGTTCGATCCCTGGGTTGGGAAGATCCCCTGGAGAAGGAAATGGCAACCCACTCCAGTGCTGTTGCCTGGAAAATCCCATGGACAGAGGAGCTTGGTGGGCTACAGTCCACGGGGTCGCAAAGAGTTGGACACGACTGAGCAACTTCACCTCACCTGGGAGACTTATAAGAACAGAATTAATGAAATAGTATTTGAATCTTTATATGAAGTTTTTAGGCAGAAGTGGAGAATATTTTTCTCAGTGAGAAAGGAAGCAAAGACATATTACTTATGTTACCTAAACACAGGGACACAAAAAAACTGCCTTCTGAGTTATTTTGCAACATTTGTTTTATCAATTTAATTTCCAATTTTATAAAAATGTCATTATGACATGAATTTTTGTGGCATCTTAATTTTAATAGTATTAAAAAGGGGAAAATGTGCCATTTGGAGATGAAAAAAATATTATGCAAAAAAAGATGATGTGATTTACAATATATTAATAAACATTTTTGGATAAATAAAATGAAACCTAAGAAATGCGATAAAAAGCTTGAAAACCAGGCAACAATCCTACCTTGTACAGAAAGAACAGTGGTCCCAGATAGAATTGGCCTAGATTAAAAATTAGTATTTACCCAGTCTCATGGCATTTATGAAGCCAACTTTTCTGAATCTGTTTCCTCGTCTATGAAATGGTAACAAAAATATCTTTCACATCAGTCTTAGGAATAGCTGAGAAAGGTATGTGTATGTGTATATATATATATTTATGCATATATATGTGTATATATATTTATGCATATATATATACACATAACTTTCTCAGCTATTCCTAAGCTATTTATGCATATATATACACATACACATAACAATTTTACAAATTAAAGCTTAATTTAACTAAAATGAGCATATAGTTCTATAGCAAGACTAACCCCAGAGAGTATAAGATGTGAAATGTTAAAGTCATATGTCCTAGGGGGCTCACAAAATGTTGAACTTCCTTTTTGACTGGTTCTTTCATATGAATATCTGATCTTCTGTAAAATATGATTTAAAGCATTTACACATGCATGCAAATACACACACACAGGCACTGCACATACACACACACATATTAGTTAGGGCTTTCATCAGTAATGCACTGGGAAAGCAAAGAGCAAAAGAAGGAAAGAAAAAAGTGAGAAACAATGCATGCAAATTAAAGACCAAGTCACGTCTATTTCTAAGTCCTGTTTTTGCAAGAGTATTTGTTGATACACCAGGTACATGCAAGCTCTGTTAGTACCTTTCACTAAGAGCTTGATCCAAAAAGCTCCAATTTCCACCACTACTGCTGCTGCTGCTAAGTCACTTCAGTTGTGTCAGACTCTGTGCGACCCCATAGACGGCAGCCCACTAGGTTCCTCTATCTCTGGGATTCTCCAGGCAAGAATACTGGAGTGGGGTGCCATTGCCTTCTCCAATGCATGAAAGTGAATAGCAAAAGTGAAGTCGCTCGGTCGTGCCGACTCTTAGAGACCCTATGGGCTGCAGCCTACCAGGCTCCTCCGTCCATGGGACTTTCCAGGCAAGAGTACTGGAGTACTGGAGTACTACAAGTCTATTTTCTAAAATTCAAGTACAGTTGATTTTCAATATTATATTATCTTTAGGCATACAGCATAGTCATTCGATAGTTTTACAGATTATACTCTATTAAAATTATTACAAAATAATGGCTATTATTTCTTGTGCTTATATACATATATCTTTCTTGCATATCTATTTTATATATAATAGTTTGTATCTCTTAATCCCATACTCCTATCTTGCTCCTCCTGCCTTCCCTCTCCCCACTAGTAAAAACTTGTTTTATTTTTATAGCTATGTCAGTTTCTGTTTTCCTAATATTAAAATATTCATTTGTTATTTTTTAGATTCTTCATAAAGTGATATCATACAGCATTTTTCTTTCTCTGACATTTGTCTGACTTTCTCTGACATATACACTAGGTTCCTCCACATTGCTGTAAATGGCAGAATTTCATTATTTTTAAAGGCATAATATTCCATATATACAAGGTCTCCCCAGTGGCTCAGTGGGAAGGGATCTGCCTGCAATGTGGGAGACATTGGTTTGATCCCTGGGTCAGGAAGATTCCCTGGAGGAGGTCATCACAACCCACTCCAGTATTCTCCCCTGGAGAATCGCATGGACAGAGGAAGTTGAAGGGATATGATCAATAAGATCACAAAAGCTGGACACGACTGAAGCAGCTTAGTGCACATTCCACATATATATATATATATATATATATACATATATACACACACACACATATATCCATCCATCTGTCAATGGACACTTGGGTTGTCTCTATATCTTGACTGTTGTAAATAGTACTGTTATGAACACTGGGGTGTATGTATCATTTCAAATTAGTATTTTTGTTTGTTCTCAGGAATTATACACCCAGGAGTTATATACCCAGGAGTGGAATTGCTTGATCATATAGCTGCTCTATTATTAGTTTTCTGAAGAGCAGTCTATGCAAAGCTTTTGGAAATGACTTTGTAGCAAATCACTGCCTAATAAATACAATCCTAAGCAGAGTTCCAACTGGAATATTTCTCTCTTATGTTCTGCATAAGTGATCTAGATCAATGGCCTAGATATTCTTGTTGAAGGCAATTGAAATGGATATAACCATTAACACTGAGTTTATCATCCTTATGCCAAAAAGAGAGGGTGATTTAAAGCTAAAATTGAAAAACGATAAAATGGGAGACTGGATGATTCATAACTGGTTTTGGTTTGCTGCTGCTGCTGCTAAGTCACTTGAGTCGTGTCCAGTTCTGTGCAACCCTATAGACGGCAGCCCACCAGGCTCCCCCATCCCTGGGATTCTCCAGGCAAGAACACTGGAGTGGGTTGCCATTTCCTTCTCCAATGCAGGAAAGTGAAAAGTGAGAGTGAAGTTGCTTAGTCGTGTCCGACTCTTAGCGACCCCAAGGATCACAGCCTACCAGGCTCCTCCGTCCATGGGAGCTTCCAGGCAAGAGTACTGAAGTGGGGTGCCATCGCCTTCTCCATGGTTTTGGTTTAATGCAGTGATATTGCAAAGATGAGTAGCCTCATCCACAACTCCCATTAACAAATTTGTTTAGTTGTTTAGTTGCTAAGTCGTGTCCAACTCTGCAATCCCATGGACTGCAGTCCACCAGACTCTTCATCCATGGGATTTTCCAGACAAGAATACTGGAGTGAGTTGCCATTTTCTTCTTCAGGGGACCTTCCTGACACAGGGATCAAACCTGCGGCTTGTGTCTCCTGCAGTGGCAGGCGGATTCTTTACCACTAAACCACCAGGGAAGTCCCTACTTAACTCCAATTAATAAATGCTTTCAAATCAATTGGTATATATCTGAAGCAACTATAATCTCATAGATCACTGAAGAATACAAAACTGTCTATCTTATTTATTTAGATACGAACCTACTCCAGACAAGCTCGTATTCTGATATCATCACTTTGGGTAATTTTGATTATGTCAGCTGAAATGGGAACAATAATAGATTCAGACTGTGTTTCTGCATCTTGTGAAAGCTTCTTCTAAAATACAAAGCATAATCAAGGAATAGATTGGAGGCTTTAACAAGTGCATTCTTTTTTATGATTCATAAAGAAGCAAAGCTTTTAGTTACTATTCACTTCTTTTACCCTCCTTTTACTGTACTCTTTCTGGGGAGCCCTGTATGACATTGTTTGAGATATAGATAATGCAACAGTTGAAATGTATTGAATCATTTCAGAGAAAAAATAATTCTGGACAAGTTCTCAGAAACTTTAGGCTGACAGTCTTTTAAAAATAAATGAACAATTAGATGTGTTGTGTGTTGATTTCAAAATGAACAGTATAGGAAAGCATATCCACAGAAAGAATGTTCAGAAAAAAATGTGCAAGTTGTGGGGTGCTTTTGTATAAAACACAATTTAATTTGAATAACTTTTAATTTTGTATTGGAGTATAGCCAGTCAACAATGCTGTGATATTTTCAGATGGACAACAAAGAACTCAGCCATACCTATATATGAATGAATTCTCCCCCAAACTCCCCTCCCCTCTAGTCTGCCACATAACTTTGAGCAGAGTTTCCTGTGAAAAAGCAGCACTTATAATGCTAAAGTTGTTCCGTTCAGCTCAGTTGCTCAATTGTGTCCAACTCTGTGACCCCATGTACTGCAGCATGCCAGGCTTCACTCTTATCATTAACATCCTCTGTCATCCCGTTCTCCTCCTGACTCTTCCCCAGCATTAAGGTCTTTACTAATGAGTCATCAGGTAACCAAAATATTGGTGCTTCAGCTTCAACATCAGCCCTTCCAATGAATATTCAGTATTGATTTCCTTTAAGATTGACTGGTTTGATCTCTTTGCACTCCAAGGGACTCTCAAGAGTCTTCTCAAACACCACAGTTCAAAAGCATCAGTTCTTCGGGGCTCAACTTTCTTTATGGTCCAACTCTCACATCCATACACGACTACTGGAAAAACCATAGCTTTGACTATACGGGCCTTTGTTGGTAAAGTAATGTCTCTGCTTTTTAATATGTTGTCTAGGTTTGTCATAACTTTTCTTTCAAGGAAGAAAAGCTGTAAGCATCAACAAATACATAACTTTAAAATCACTCAGCAGAGTTGACTGGTTGATTGACTGATTCTTTACTGATTCATATATATTTCCCACTAAGAGAGTACTCTGTATCTCACATGGGTGAAAATAGAGATGTTCTTCCTAATTTGAGTTTGTTTTACTTTGATTGTACATGACCTGAAAGTCAGGCTGAAAATTTGTTTGAAATTCTTTATTTAGTACTACAAATCATCTTTATGTATTAATAATTATTACAAAGATATTATAAAGTTACCTCTGTTTCCTTTCATAAATCCCAACTAAGAGTTATTATTAGTATTTGTGGAACAAGAGTATAGATGGATAGATGGCAACTCATAGAAAAAGAAGTGATTTTTCTCCTTTATAATTGTCCCTACTGTCTTTTTTATTTTTCAGATGCTCTAGATTCTGTATGTACTACAAAGCCATGATATAAATATATATAGTTCAATTCAGTACAACTTAAGTAGGAACTTTAAGAAGCCCTAAAGACTTACTGGCTATCAGACATGTAATACTTCCAGCAAAAGCCTTGAAAAAAATATAGGTTAATCAGAAAACCCTCTTTGAAATATTCTTCTTTGTTTTATATTTGAATCTCTTTTAAAGAAGACTATGTGTGGTCAGATTAGTGTTTTTCATAAATTCCAAAATAGCATTTTAATCTCTTGACTCAGTCAAAACAGGTGAGCTCTATATGCTAACTCTCATAATTTATTCACATATTTATTTGTTCATCATATATGCTTTGGTACTTCCAAAAGGACTTTGTTACAGCTTATATAGTCAATGAAGATTATAGCACAGTGATAGAAGAATGAGATCTCCATATGAAGGATGTCATGTAAACTTGCTTAGGGGACATTACTTATTAATTGAATGGTATTATAATGAAGAATAAACAAAAAGTAAAATCTCTAACATTGAACACTAGGAAAAATTTTGATGTTACAGAAATATCATTGTGAAAAAAATAATTTAAAAGAATATCAGATGCATTCTTCATATAAAAATTCTTATCTTAAATTCTGATGTCAAATTGCAGCTGTATGAATTCATTCTATCAAGCATAAAGCTTCTTCTCCAATGACAATGTATCTGTTGAGTTGAGAAGTTTAGAAGCTCTGGAGAAACAGCTCACTCCTTCAGGCTATAATTCTACTGCTCCCTTTTTAGGAATGTTCCTGTGACATGGATAGTAAGATATAATTCTAGTTGTTATTCACATTATTAAGTCACTGCTTTTCAATTTTTCCCTAAGATCTTTGAGAACATTAAAATTGAATTGATTTTTAGTTCACATTTTTAGCTGGCATAAATAATAAGTCACTCAATGCTTGAAAGTGACACAGATCAAAGATGGAGTACCCACTAGTAATTCAATTTTCACTCTGAAATATGCATGTAGAAAACAAAAGTGAGAGCTTTAGCAGATCTAAATTACTTTGTTAGAAATATTGAAGAAAAAAAAACTGCTTGGTGGGGGATGATACATAGGAAGAAGTAAGTGAATATTTAAATTTATAAGGAAACTTAATTGGAAGTATTTGAATTTGAGTTGTTAACATTCTCATTCCCAATCTTTGCCATTTTTTCTTTTTTTTGGTCAATTATTGGTAGATTCGCTCTAACTCTTTTTATATCAATTATAAAATATCCATATGTTTTTCTAACTTTTATTACAGAGCCAGTGCTAAAGTAATCTCTTCTATCATCTATATAGTGGATCTTTTCCATCGATTTATTTGCTGAATTCATGTTATTTAGGGAAATGGCAACCCACTCCAGTGTTCTTGCTTGGAGAATCCCAGGGATGGCGGAGCCTGGTGGGCTGCCGTCTGTGGGGTCGCACAGAGTCGGACATGACTAAAGCAACTTAGCAGTAGCAGATAAGGCTCTAAAATTATCACATAATTCAGTTTCCCCAGTTAACTCAATCTGTGTAGAATTATTTTGACTGCCTATTTGGAGTACTTGATTTCCATTCTACTCAAATGCACTTTTGATGTGTTTCTTTAGAGCTCAAACTTAGCCACTCTATTCTTAACAAAGTAATAAATAGGTAGCTATATTTCTTTGCAATTTGTCTCATGCACAATTATGCATTGCACAAAGACTCAATGCTAAGTTAAAAAAAAAAAACTAATCACCTATATTGACACATATATGACAAAGATATAATTTTTATGCAAAAAGAAAATGTTGGGCTTTATTAACACGTTTTAAATATTTATTGTTATTCCAGTGATAACATTTAAATAAATGTGCATGTTGGTATACCCATTTCCTCTTTAACTTATATTTTATTCTGTCAACAAAACACATTAAAAAAGTAATTTTGCTTTGAAACAGGTAGTAATATCTACAGGCAAGTTTAACAAATTTGTGCTCTTTATTCTCCCTATTTTACTAATTGTTAGGCACTATGATTGTCATTATTTTTCTCCATATAGCATCTGTTACATTTCTGTCTTTTGCTGGGCCAATTTAATCCTAACCAGCCTCCCATATGAGCAATAGAAATTCATACAACCTCTGTTTCAACTTTAATACATTTACTCCTGTTTCTTCCTCAGTTATAAACTATGGAAAATTTTGTTTTTAAGTCATATAAGCAAAATACTTATTTTCAGCACATCGATTGATGCATGACTAGCTCTTTTAAGAAAGAATTAAGTTTATATTGATATTTAGCATGTCTCAAGGGGTGCCCATTTCCTTGCCAATGCTCATGAATGATATCTTCCAACATTATAGCTCTGTGGCTAAGATCTAGGAGTTTGACATGTTTTGAATCACAGAGAAGTAGTTTTCTTTCATTGAAATTTATTTTCTTAAGAATCATTCTTTAGACAGATAATTTAAAGACGCAAAAGCAATTCATTAAAAAAAAATTTCCACTGAGCTAAGAAATTAATTACATGAGGAACATTACATCTGAATTAAGAATTCTACAATTAAGGGGAAAACTGCTGAAGTTTTTTTTTATTATTATTTTTGAATTTTTAACCATGTATGCTTTGAAGCTTGTTTTTCTATAGGTAGGTATGTCTGAATAGAAGGCTGTTAAACTGTAAAATTCAATCATTAGAAACTCAGTTTTCAGATGCAAAAATTAGGGATTAGTCACAATTTTTATATGAACTCATCTATAATTTCATGTTATCTTAGATGAGGGACAAAACAGACAAATTCTAAATAATCTTCCTCTTGGATTACTAAAAATATTTTCTTCATTACTGCATGAAGCATCTATTTAAGTTAAATGTAAATAAAAGGAGGCATTAATCTATAGGCATTAACATTTCCATAGGTGAGAGCTGTATCCTACTGAAATAAAAAAAGAGAAAATTACTAGATTTATTATTGTTTGTACTTAGCAACTTCAGAATAACCACTGTGCTAAAGAATTTTCTTTTTTCCTCCAGAAATGATTAAAATACGTCATTTATTTAAAAACCAACAGCATTTGGCATTCATGCTCTTCTGCAAAGGTCTCATCCAAATATATCCATGTAAACATTTGGCCATGTTTTCTCTCTTCTAGCTGAGTGTTCTGGCACAAATAACCAGTTCTCTCAATATCTTTATTATTGTTTCTGCTTAGTCCTATTCCCCTCAAGAATTTTCTTATGTACTCAACATCTTAAGTTCCAAAGAAAAATGCACAATTTCAGGTCATCTTTAATAAATGATATAAAGCCAGAGTCAACAAGACACATTCTTTTTGGCTTGGATCTCTGGTTATGTTGTAGGCCACTTATTGTTAAATATACAATTTTATATACTTTGTCACTTATTATAGCTCCATCACTGAGTCGTGTCCAACTCTTTGTGAGCTCATGGACTATAGTTCTCTAGGCTTCTCTGTCCATGGGATTTTCCAGGCAGGAATACTGGAGTGGGTTGCATTTCCTCCTCTAGGGGGTCTTTCTGACTCAAGGATTGAACCCTCATTGCCTGCATCTCCTATGCTGGCAAGTGGATTCTTTACCACTGAGCCAACTGGGAAGCCATGATGGCTGTATTATCATAGTTATTAACATTATCATAGCTAATAAGATGTTTATATAGCTATGAATATGTAAAAACATGGAATCCACTCACTGACATTTTAAATATGCAATATGGGAGACCTGGGTTTGATCCCTGGGTTGGGAAGATCCCCTGGAGGAGAGCACGGAAACCCTCTCTAATATTTTTGCCTGGAGAATCCCAATGGACAGAAAGAGCCTGGCAGGCAACAGTCCATGCAGTCACAAAGAGTCGGACATGACTGAGTGACTAAGCACAGCACACAACATTTCTACTATCTCACTATAGTCCATTTCACTATTGCTATTATGAATTAATTATGTGAGTGAAGAAGACCTTATTATCAATATATTAATGATAAATATTCACCAACTATTCACAATATATCAGGCAATGTGCTAAATGCTGGGGATATGGACATAATCAGAACAAATGTTCCTATAGAGTCTGAAAATATGTTGAACATTATTTAAAATAATTTAAAACATTTTCATTATTTTTATGCCTATTGTTGACATAGCATTTGCATAAGACATAATTTTTCTTTTCTTAAAATAGCCACAGCACATTTGCTAGACAGAATATTTGTTGAAGTTTTAAATCACCAAATGTTTTTACATTAATTTTCTAATAATGAAAAAAAAAAAAAAACTCGATTCATTCCAATCACCTGAACTTGCCATTTCAACACATTCTTTGTAAAAAATTACTATAAAATACATTCACTGATTGGTAGAAGTGGTAAGGAAGAGGCTGCAAGTTGAAAAGATAACTAAATCCTGGTAGCCAGGTATGTTCCCTAAGGCATATTTCAAAGTTGATTTCTCTGAGAGGTTGGCATTTTTGACATGACAATCAAATCTTCAGGTACAGTCATACTTTAGGTCCAGCTACATCCCAACTCATCCTTCCTATCATTTACTTGTACAGCCTTGAGTCACATGATATCATATCCTTCCAAAAAATCTCTTTTTCCTAACTAGTTTGAGATCTTTGACACTATTTTGCAATAGCTTTAAATGAAGTTTTCACATGAGTATTGAAGTTAGTAAAAGAATAATCTATAAAAATATCACTATGTTTTACTCTTGAAACTAGTATACTATAAATCAACCAAAATTCGAAGAAAAGAAGAAAATATCTACTACTACAGGATTCATCTTGCATTTGATATGTACAATTATCATAACAAACATTTTACCCAAAGTCTATTCATTTGATAGTGTGACTTAAACAATAGTGTCTTAGAACTAATAAAATTCAGTAACATTAATTCACGTGAATATTCATTATATACAGACTTATTGAACAACTACTTTGTTCATGGCACTGTACTAGACACTGGGAATACATGTGCCCTTTCTATTTTTTAATCATATACAGAAGACTTCCCTGGTTAATATCAGTTTTCCTTCTGAAGAGGTAAGGAGAAAAGGGTCCTAAACTCATATTTCCCAACAAAAGAATTTAAAAATTACTCTAATCATTAATTCATATTTTAGATAAATCAATAATGAACTAATTAATATAAATTTAGTGAAAACATTATTCATCAGACTACTTGGTAAAAAGCTGAGTACATGACTTGGATGTTTTGTAAAATTTATATATTTCTTCAAGTAGCATTTTTTTCCTTATCCATTAGTCAGATTTTGCATACTTGAGCAAAGTGACCTTTTTAAACTTAAATAATATTTACAGATGATTTTTTTTCAAATTAAACTTGATTTTCTTCTATTCTTAGTAAATCAAAATAAAAATTAATTTTCAATTTTGCACTGCCTCCACTATGCCCATTTTAATTAAAATGAAAATAAGATGAACAAACCTATGAACATAGAGATTCAAAATGTCATTGATTATATATGAGTATTAGCATTTGAAGATTCCTTTAGAGTGCCAAGAAATGTTAGTAAAATTATCAGGATATAGAGGAGAAGCTTTGATCTCTTATTCCTGAAGCTAGAGTTTTAGTAATCTTCAATTCCCAGTTTTCCCATCTCCAAAGTGAGGATCTCATAGTCTTCTCAGTTCAGTTCAGTCTCTCAGTCATGTCCGATCCGACGCCATGAATCGCAGCACGCCAGGCCTCCCTGTCCATCACCAACTTCTGAAGTCCACTCAAACTCACATCCATTGAGTCGGTGATGCCATCTAGCCATCTCATCCTCTGTCGGCCCCTTCTCCTCCTGCCCCCAATCCCTCCCAGCATCAGAGTCTTTTCCAATGAGTCAACTCTTTGCATGAGGTTGCCAAAGTACTGGAGTTTCAGATTGAGCATCATTCTTCCAAAGAACACCCAGGGCTGATCTCCTTTAGGATGGACTGGTTGGATCTCCTTGCAGTCCAAGGGACTCTCAAGAGTCTTCTCCAACACTACAGTTCAAAAGCATCAATTCTTCGGCGTTCAGCTTTCTTCACAGTCCAACTCTCACAACCATATATGACCAGTAGAAAAATCATAGCCTTGACTAGACGGACCTTTGCTGGCAAAGTAATGTCTCTGCTTTTGAATATGCTATCTAGGTAGCTCATAACTTTCCTTCCAAGGAGCAAGCATCTTTTAATTTCATGGCTGCAATCACCATCTGCAGTGATTTTAAAGCCCCCCAAAAAACAAAGTCTGACACTGTTTCCACTGTTTCACCATCTATATCCCATGAAGTGATGGGACCAGATGCCATGATCTTAGTGTTCTGAATGTTGAGCTTTAAGCCAACTTTTTCACTCTCCTCTTTCACTTTCATCAAGAGGCTTTTTAGCTCCTCTTCACTTTCTGCCATAAGGGTGGTGTCATCTGCATATCTGAGGTGACTGATATTTCTCCCGGCAATCTTAATTCCAGCTTATGCTTCTTCCAGCCCAGCATTTCTCATGATGTACTCTGCATAGAAGTTAAATAAGCAGGGTGACAGTATACAGCCTTGATGTACTCCTTTTCCTATTTGGAACCAGTCTGTTGTTCCATGTCCAGTTCGAAGTGTTGCTTCCTGACCTGCATATAGGTTTCTCAAGAGGCAGGTCAGGTGGTCTGGTATTCCCATCTCTTTCAGGATTTTCCACAGTTTATTGTGATCCACACAAAGGCTTTGGCATAGTCAATAAAGTAGAAATAGATGTTTTTCTGGAACTCTCTTGCTTTTTCTTCTAGAGAGGATTAAATGACATTATTTATTTAAGCATGATCTCAGCACAAACCTTTTCCTTTCAAGTTGTGTTTATTAACTATCTATCCCTTTTCAGTGTGGACCTCTGAAGTTTATAGTCATCACCGTGTTTCACAATGACACTGAAAAAAACATTTTACAAATATTTTTAAACATTTTTAAGTATCTTTTTCTGCCTCATTAAGGAATTTATCCCTGATGCTCACCCCTAATTTTACTAGAGCCTGATTTATATGTACTTATTATATCTGCTTGTTGTTGTTCACTAGCTAAGTTGTGTCTGACTCTTTGTGACCCCATGAACTACAGCACACCAGGCTTCTCTGTCCTTCACTGTCTCCCAGAGTTTGCTCAAACTCATGTCCAGTGAGTCAGTGATGCCATTCAACCATTTCATCCCCTGTCACCTGCTTCTCCTATTGCCGAGTTTTTCCCAGCATCAGGGTCTTTTCCAAAGAGTACTTATATCTTTAGAAGTATTAAGTTTATTCAGTAAACTTTCTGTTATCTTCTCTCCTCTTTTTAATAGACAATTTTGTTCATGGAAACAAGCAATATATTTCCCTTTGTATATTAGAAGGGGCTTAATAAACATTTGCTGAATTAATAAATGTGGTCCCTGACCTCAACAGATTCACAATCATGTAGGATGATATACATGTCTATTACACATGAATATAACATCGGTCCATCAGTTAGATTGTACCATAGTATCTGGTATATATAAATCTATTTATTTTACATGAATATAAACTCTTTGATGGGATGGTTCATGTTATACTCATCTTTGTATCCCTAAACTCTGGCATAGTGGCTAACATATGTGCAAGATTTGCCAAATATGCTTCTTCAGCTCAAGAGAATTTTGTGTGTTTGTACACACATACACACATAAAGTGGGCACTTAGAACTTAGGAAGATACTGCTATTAGCTTTGGATTTAAAATAATTCAAGGGATTAAAGTGGCAACTAGAGATCTCTTCAGGAAAATTAGAGATTCCAAGGGAACATTTCATGCAAAGATGGGCTTGATAAAGGACAGAAATGGTATGGACTTAACTGAACCAGACGATATTAAGAAGAGGTGGCAAGAATACACAGAAGAACTGTACAAAAAAGATCTTCATGACCCAGATAATCACAATGGTGTGATCACTCATCTAGAGCCAGACATCCTGGAATGTGAAGTCAAGTGGGCCTTAGAAAGCATCACTACGAACAAATCTAGTGGAGGTGATGGAATTCCAGTTGAGCTATTTCAATTCCTGAAAGATGATGCTGTCAAAGTGCTGCACTCAATATGCCAGGAAATTTGAAAAACTCAGCTGTGGCCACAGGACTGGTAAAGGTCAGTTTTCATTCCAATTCCAAAGAAAGGCAATACCAAAGAATGCTCAAACTATCACACAATTGCATTCATCTCACATGCTAGTAAAGTGATGCACAAAATTCTCCAAGCCAGGCTTCAGCAATATGTGAACATGAACTTCCTGATGTTCAAGCTGATTTTAGAAAAGGCAGAGGAACCAGAGATCAAATTGGCAACATTCACTGGATCATGGAAAAACCAAGATAGTTCCAGAAAAACATCTATTTCTGCTTTATTGACTATGCCAAAGCCTTTGACTGAGTGGCTCACAATAAATGGTGGAAAATTCTGAGAGAGATGGGAATACCAGACCACCTGACATACCTCTTGAGAAATCTGTGTGCAGGTCAGGAAGCAACAGTTCGAACTGGACATGGAACAACAGATTGGTTCCAAATAGGAAAAGGAGTACGTCAAGGCTGTATACTGTCACCCTGCTTATATAACTTATATGCAGAGTACATCATGAGAAATGCTAACTGAAAGAAACACAAGCTGGAATCAAGTTTCCGGGAGAAATATCAGTCACCTCAGATATGCAGATGACACCACCCTTATGGCAGAGAGTGAAGAGGAACTAAAAAGCCTTTTGATGAAAGTGAAAGAGGAGAGTGAAAAAGTTGGCTTAAAGCTCAACATTCAGAAAACGAAGATCATGGCATCTGGTCCCTTCACTTCATGGGAAAGAGATGGTGAAACAGTGGAAATAGTGTCAGACTTTAGTTTTTGGGCTCCAAAATCACTGCAGATGGTGACTGCAGCCATGAAATTAAAAGACGGTTACTCCTTGGAAGAAAAGTTATGAGCTACCTAGATAGTATATTCAAAAGCAGAGATGTTACTTTGCCAACTAAGGTCCGTCTACTCAAGGCTGTGGTTTATCCAGTGGTCATGTATGGATGTGAGAGTTGGACTGTGAAGAAGGCTAAGCACTGAAGAATTGATGCTTTTGAACTGTGGTGTTGGAGAAGACTTTTGAGAGACCCTTGGACTGCAAGGAGATCTAACCAGTCCATTCTGAAGGAGATTAGCCCTGGGATTTCTTTGGAAGGAATCATGCTAAAGCTGAAGCTCCAGTACTTTGGCAACCTCATGCAAAGAGTTGACTCATTGGAAAAGACTGATGCTGGGAGGAATTGGGGGTAGGAGGAGAAGGGGAGGACAGAGGATGAGATGGCTGGATCGCATCACTGACTCGATGGACATGAATCTGAGTGAACTCCAGGAGTTGGTGATGGACAGGAAGGCCTGGCATGCTGCGATTCAAGGGGTCACAAAGAGTTGGACACGACTGAGCGACTGAACTGAACTGAAAGTGGCAACTAAATATATCACTTGAATATTCATACAGTCCAGACCTCTGTTGATAAATGGTCCTTGTTTCTGTGAGTGGGATCAATTGAAATTAAAATATTTTACAAATAATTATGCTGGAAATAAACACAAAAAATTTAGGCACAGTGGCATAGGGCTTTGATGAGTAACATAGAGAGCAATAAATTGGCCTGAGAAATATAGCTGATGTATCAGAAAAGAATAAATTCATAGGTTTAATTGAAGAACAAAGACAAGAGTGGAGTTAATTCATGTTTCAGTTCAGTTCAGTTCTGTCACTCAGTTGTGTCCAACTCTTTGCGACCCCATGAATCGCAGCACACCAGGCCTCCCTGTCCATCACCAACTCCCGGAGTTCACTCAGACTCACGTCCATCGAGTCAGTGATGTCATCCAGCCATCTCATCCTCTGTCGTCCCCTTCTCCTCCTGTCCCCAATTTCTCCCAGCATCAGTCTTTTCCAATGAGTCAACTCTTCGCATGAGGTGGCCAAAGTACTGGAGCTTCAGCTTTAGCATCATTCCTTCCAAAGAAATCCCAGGGCTGATCTCCTTCAGAATGGACTGGTTGGATCTCCTTGCAGTCCAAGGGACTCTCAAGAGTCTTCCCCAACACCACAGTTCAAAAGCATCAATTCTTCAGTGCTCAGCCTTCTTCACAGTCCAACTCTCACATCCATACATCACCACAGGAAAAACCATAGCCTTGACTAGACGGACCTTAGTCAGCAAAGTAATGTTTCTGCTTTTGAATATGCTATCTAGGTTGCTCATAACTTTTCTTCCAAGGAGTAAGTGTCTTTTAATTTCATGGCTGCAGTCGGATGCCATGATCTTCGTTTTCTGAATGTTGAGCTTTAAGCCAACTTTTTCACTCTCCTCTTTCACTTTCATCAAGAGGCTTTTTAGTTCCTCTTCACTTTCTGCCATAAGGGTGGTGTCATCTGCATATCTGAGGTTATTGATATTTCTCCCAGCAATCTTGATTCCAGCTTGTGTTTCTTCCAGTCCAGCGTTTCTCATGATGTACTCTGCATATAAGTTAAATAAGCAGGGTGACATTATACAGCCTTGACATACTCCTTTTCCTGTTTGGAACCAGTCTGTTGTTCCATGTCCAGTTCTAACTGCTGCCTCCTGACCTGCATACAGATTTCTCAAGAGGCAGGTCAGGTGGTCTGGTATTCCCATCTCTCTCAGAACTTTTCACAGTTTTTTGTGAATCACACAGTTGAAGGCTTTGGCATAGTCAATAAAGCAGAAATAGATGTTTTTCTGGAACTATCTTGGTTTTTCCATGATCCAGTGGATGTTGGCAATTTGATCTCTGGTTCCTCTGCCTTTTCTAAAACCAGCTTGAACATCAGGAAGTTCATAGTTCATGTTTTGCTGAAGCCTGGCTTGGAGAATTTTGAGCATTACTTTACTAGCATGTGAGATGAATGCAATTGTGTGGTAGTTTGAGCATTCTTTGGCATTGCCTTTCTTTGGAATTGGAATGGAAACTGACCTTTACCAGTCCTGCGGCCACAGCTGAGTTTTCCAAATCTGCTGGCATATTGAGTGCAGCACTTTGACAGTATCATCTTTCAGGAATTGAAATAGCTCAACTGGAATTCCATCACCTCCACTAGCTTTGTTCATAGTGATGCTTTCTAAGGCCCACTTGACTTCATATTCCTGGATGTCTGGCTCTAGATGAGTGATCACACCATCATGATTATCTGGGTCATGAAGATCTTTTTTGTACAGTTCTTCTGTGTATTCTTGCCACCTCTTCTTAATATCTTCTGCTTCTGTTAGGTCCATACCATTTCTGTCCTTTATCGAGCCCATCTTTGCATGAAATGTTCCCTTGGAAACTCTAATTTTCTTGAAGAGATCTCTAGTCTTTCCCATTCTATTCTTTTCCTCTATATCTTTGCGTTGACAGCTGAAGAAGCCTTTCTTATCTCTTCTTGCTATTCTCTGGAACTCTGCGTTCAAATGCTTATATCTTTCCTGTTCCCCTTTGCTTTTCGCTTCTCTTCTTGTCACAGCTATTTGTAAGGCCTCCCCAGACAGCCATTTTGCTTTTTTTGCATTTCTTTTCCACGGGGATGGTCTTGATCCTTGTCTCCTGTACAATGTCATGACCCTCATTCCATAGTTCATCAGGCACTCTATCTATCGGATCTAGGCCCTTAAATCTATTTCTCATTTCTACTGTATAATCATAAAGAGTTTGATTTAGGTTATACTTCTGTCAAATGATGAGAGAATAGCATTGAAACATGTGTATTACCATATGTGAAATAGATCACCAGTCCGGGTTCAATGCATGAGACAGGGCACTCAGGGCCAGTGCACTGGGATGACATAGGGATGGGATGGGGAAGGAGATGGAAGGATGTTCAGAATCAGGGGACACATGTACACCCATGGCTGATCCATGTCATTGTATGGCAAAAAACACTACAATATTGTCAAGTAATTTTTATCCTCAGTAGTAAGCACCTCTGAATTTTCTCCTAAAATTGTCCCTCCATAGATGCTCATTGTTCATCATGATTTCAAAAAGCACCTTAAAAATTATAATAAAAGTTATTTCCTGGGTTCAAGTAAAGGGAAAATTTGTAGTTTTCTATATTCTTACCTATCTATTCTGTAACTTGGGTGCCTCTTACTGATTTATTTAACTTAAGTCCACTTAATTCACCTCTTGGTTGCCTACTCACCCAGGTCTTCAGTAGATTTCTCTTTGTTTGTCACCCAGCTTCTCTTGTTGCCAACTAATATATCATCTTCCATCTGTTTAAATTTCTATGTTCTTTCTGGCACATCTCCGCCTCCAGATTCCCTCCCAGCCACCTACCTTGCTGCCCTTCCATCTGCTAGCATGACTAGTGTCTTATTAACCTGTTCCCAACCTAAACTGTCTCCAAATTTCTACTAAATTTCATCAAAAGTTTATCTCTTAAAGGATTTTGTGATGGCAATAATTGTTTATAATCATACAATCATGGAGCAGAAAGGGAAGTTAAAAGCCAAAACATTCAAATATGCATTTCACATTTTAATTCTTCTACCTGTTAAATTTATTTACTGTTCTCAGCTTCTTTCACTGATAATGTTTTGAAGGATAATGCACACTAATTAAATATATCACACATTTCTTTTCACATATATTCTTCTGCACACTGCTTCTGTATGGCTCAATTTTTCTTAGTCTTGTGGTTAAGTGCATTTGTCATTACTCCAAAGATTTGCACTCACTGATTACTAACAATCTTTTCTTAAAGACCATATTCTCAAGACAATTCAATTAAATATTTTAGGTTTAATGTAGCAGAAATATTTTTGTTTAGGATGAGATATAGCTGCCTGCTGCTGCTGCTGCTGCTGCTGCTGCTGCTAAGTCACTTCAGTTGTGTCCGACTCTGTGTGACCCCATAGACGGCAGCCCACCAGGTTCCTCCATCCCTGGGATTCTCCAGGCAAGAACACTGGAGTGGGTTGCCATTTCTTCCTCCAATGCATGAAAGAGAAAAGTGAAAGTGAAGCTGCTCAGTCATGTCTTACTCTTCGTGACCCCATAGACTGCAGCCTACCAGGCTCCTCCATCCATGGTATTTTCCAGGCAAGAGTACTGGAGTGGGGTGCCATTGCCTTCTCCGATATAGCTGCCTACTGAATGTCAAAGATGTTAAGTAAACAACACTAGCATTGGATAATTACAGTTTCAGAATTTGATATTTAAGGAGCATAAGGTGGCATTTCCCTATGATATTGATTTAGTTGCTTGATTGTGTGTGTGTGTGTGTGTGTGTGTGTGTGTGTGCTCAGTCTCTTCAGTCACATCCAACTCTTTGTGACCTTGTGCAATATAGCTTGCTAGACTTCTCATCTATGGGATTCTCCAGGAAAGATTATTGGAGTGAGTTGTCATGTCCTCCTCCAGGGAAATCTTCTTGAACCACAGAACAAACCCCCATCTCCTGCATTTAGTGCACTGCAAGAAAATTCTTTACCCCTTTACTTATTTTCATGTAGCAGATATAACATACTACAAGTTACAAATACCTGAGAAAAGAATTGAAAGGCAAAGGAGAAAGGGAAAGATATACCCAACTGAATGCAGAGATCTAAATAGCAAGGAGAGATTTAAAAAAGCTTTCTTAAGTGAACAATGCAAAGAAATAGAAGAAAACAATAGAATAGGAAAGACTAGGGATTTCTTCAAGAAAATTAGAGATACCGTTAGGGAACATGTCATGCAAAGATGAGTACAATAAAGGACAGAAACAGTAAGGATCTAACAGAAGTAGAAGATATTAAGAAGAAGTGGCAAGCGTACACAGAACTATACAAAAAAAGTTTTAATGACTTAGATAACCTTGATGGTATGGCCACACACCTAGAGTCAGACATCCTGGAGTGTGAAGTCAAGTGGGCCTTAGGAAGTATTACTATAAATAAAGCTAGTGGAGTGATGGAATTTCAGCTGAGCTATTGCAAATCCTAAAAGATGATGCTCTGAAATGCTGCACTCAATATGTATGCCAGCAAATTTGGAAACCTCAGCAGTGACCACAGGACTGGAAAAGGTCAGTTTTCATTCCAGTCACAAAGAAAGGCAATGCCAAAGGATGTTCAAATAACTGTGCAAGTATGCTTGTTTCACATGCTAGCGAGGTAATGCTCAAATTCCTTCAAGCTAGACTTCAACAGTATGTGAACTGAGAATTTCCAGATGTATAAGCTAGATTTAGAAAAGGCAAAGAACCAGAGATCAAATTGGCAACATTCGTTTGATCATAGAAAAAGCATAAGAATCCGAGAAAAACATCTTCTGATTCATTGACTTTGCTAAAGCCTTTGACTGTGTGGATCATGACAAACTGTGGAAAATTCTTAAAGAGATGGGAATACCAGACCATCTTATCTGCCTCCTGAGAAACCAATCTACAGGTCAAGAAGCAACAGTTAGACCCAGGTATGGAACAATGGACTGGTTCCAAATTGGGAAAGGAGTACGTCAAGGCTGTATATTGTCACCCTACTTATTTATTTTCTCTACAGAGTACATCATGAGAAATGCCAGGCTGGATGAATCACAAGCTGGAATCAAGATTGCTGGGAGAAGTATAAACAACCTCAGATATGCAGGTGATACCACCAACATAATGACAGACGGAGTCTCTTGATGAAGGTGAAAAGGAGGGTGAAAAAGCTGGGTTAAAACTCAATATTCAAAAAATGAAGATCATGGCATCCAATCCCTTCACTTCATGGCAAATAGACTGGGAAAAAATAGAAACAGTAGCAGATCTTATTTTCTTGGTTTCCAAAATCCCTGTGGATGGTGACTGCAGCTATGAAATTAGAAGATGTTTGTTCCTTGGAAGAGAAGCTATGACAAATCTAGACAGCATATTAAAAAGCAGTTAAATCACTTTGCCAACAAAGGTCCATCTAGTCAATGTGATGGTTTTTCCAGTAGTCATGTACAGATGTGAGAGTTGAACCATGAAGAAGGTTGAGTGATGAAGAATTGATGCTTTCAAGCTGTAGTGTGTGAGAAGACTCTTGAGAGTCTCTTGGACAGCAAGGAAATCAAACCAGTCAATTCTAAAGAAAATCACCCCTGAATATTCATTGGAAGGACTGATGGTGAAGCTGAAGCTCCAATACCTTGGCCATCTGATGTGAAGGGCCCAACTCTTTGGAAAAGACCCTGATGCTGGAAAACATTGAAGGCAGGAGAAGAGGATGACAGAGGAAGAGATGGTTGGATGACCTCACTGACTCAATGGATTTGAGTTTTAGAAAATTCCAGGAGACAGTGAAGGACAGGGAAACCTGGCATGCTGCAATCCATGGGGTCACAAAGAGTTGGACACTACTTAGTGACTGAACAGCAACAAATTAAAGCAGACTCAGGAAAATATTTAAAACTTTAGACCTGTACACCTTGTTATGAGACTAAAAATGAATTGTCCATTTACATTTCTAGAATAATATCCTTCCTCTTCTAACCACATCTTACAAGAGAATTGAGCTTGTACTTACAGGAGGTTCACTGAGAAATTTCTCTTAAATTAAATAATATTGTAATGGAGCAGGATGTATAGGATCTTTCAAGACAGGCGTTTCCACATATCCTCTGCTTTAGCTCCTCTCTGGAGTACCCTTAGATTACAGTATCTGATGCACATTTCCTGAGTTGTTTTACAGATGTGAAACCCCTCCCTCTCCTCATTAAATAGAAGATGTTAACTACTTGATGAGCATGGGCACATAACCCGCATGCCTACTGGAGCCTGAGGATTGATAATATTAACTCCTGTGATACTGCCCTGTGATTAATATCTCACTATCAGCAAATCAGAGAATTGTGTATGAGTTGATCACATCCCTATAATCCCCCTCCCTCTCCTGGCTTTTAAGAATGCTTTTCTACTCATTGTTGCTGCCTTCAAAATGGAGGAAGGGTATCCTCCAGAAGCTGAGAACAGCCTTCAGCTGACAGCTAGCAAAGAAAATGGTACCTTCAGTCTAGAACCAGAACAGAATTCTGCCAACATCTTGAATGAACTTCGAAGTAGATTCACCTCATAGTCTCCAGAAAGGAATGTAGTCCAGCCAACAACTTGATTTAAGCCTTATGACACGCAAGCAGAGAATCAGGTGAGCCAACTGTGCCTGGACTTCCAACTACAGAACTATGAGCTAATATATTTGTGATATTAAAAAAAAAAGTTTTGTTGAACCCTTCAGGGAGTTCTAGATTTGGGGGAACATAAATCACCTGTTTCCTTGCATGGCCCTGCAATAAACCTTTCTCTGCTCCAAACTCCAACATTTTGGTTTGTTTAGTCTTACTGTGCATTGGGCACACAAACTTGCTCTAACAATATAGCATTTTAATAAAAAGGTAATGATTTGAGGAAGACTTGACTGATTTATTTTAAACACTAGGAGTACAATACTTCTATAGATGTCAATTAACATTAAAGATGTTCATTTTTTTTTCAAGTTTGTTGCTTTAATATATTTTATTATTACCTAGGTATGGAAAGCCAACAGATCTGGGGATGATAGCCATTGGAAAAAACAGCTTGTTAATAGCTTGTTACAAATTCCGAGAAGGCAGCATATGCCTGGGAACATGCAGGGAATTGTGGGAATAATGAGGGTTTGGTCAGAAGGCAGTGGGAGAAGGGCAACGGTAGGCATGAACCTTTACAGTATTATGCTTTTCTCAGTAAGGATGCAAGATAAAAGTGGATGTGGGATTGGCCAATTTGAATTATTTCAGAGAGCCCTGGGGCACTGTGGGCTTCCCTTGTGGCTCATCTGGCAAAGAATCCACCTCCAATGTGGGAGACCTGGGTTCAATCACTGGGTTGGGAAGATCCCTTGGAAAGGAGAAAGGCTACCCACTCCAGTATTCTGGCCTGGAGATTCCTTGGGGTTGCAAAGAATTGGACACAATTGAGTAACTTTTACTTTCACTGGGGCATTGTGGCTGTACTTAGTGGTCTACTCTAAGTACTCCTCCCTGGAGCAATTAGGAAGAAAGAAGTGGCTAGATGTGAGAACTCTAATAAAGAGAGTGGTTGAAGGCAGGGCTTTAGAATGATGAGTTTGTACTTGAAAAGGGAATTTGAGGGCCAATGGCTTACTAACTCCCAATGTTGGCTCACTTTGGGAGCCACAGCCCCTCCAGGGTCAGCAAGGCAAAGCACTAGAATACAGATAAAAATGTACGGCTAATACAATATTTAATTCAGGATTAGCAACCATTAATAAGAAAAGTTGAGAATTCATCTGATTCAGAGGTTTAGAAATATCTTTAGCATTGAATGTCTCCAGTATGATTAAATAATGTCTGTGAGTGTCCTGCCCAGTGATTGTTAGGTCTATGTCTAAACTTTTTATTCTGCAGGTTAAAGTCTTAATAACCGGCTCCCACCTTGTTTATTCTCAGTTCCATCTATCCAATTCCTCTATTCAGTCCTGACACAAGGATATATAGTATTAATTTTCATTTCCATGTGTTTATGGATATTATTCTCTTGGACTTCATTTAAAAATTCTGAGCCTAGTTCCTCCTTTCTCCTGTGACACTGAACCATTTAACAAAATATTTTTGGGCTGGTGCTATGCTAATTTTTTCCCTGCATTTGAATTATTTGTTTTACTGAACATATAGCCCTTCATCTTTTTCTGCATCTAAAGCAAGTATTGAGAAAAGCAGACAAGAAGACCTTAATAAATGCTTCTTCATTGCACTGAGTTGTCTTGTACGGTTAAAAGTGATTAAGAAACAATAAATAATGGGGTAAATGGGTAAAATGCTTATTTATAATCAGAGGAAATAAATTGGTGAAACATGCATGAAGCTGTGTTAAAATGACACAACCATTGGAGTCAGCTCCTAAAAGCATATATAAAAGGAAAGTGCTTCATAAGCTATAATTTCTTAGAGAAACTATTTTAAGGAGGAACTAATTTTATCATTTTCTCCAATGGAAGAGAAAAGAATATGAAATCTCTTAGTATCATTCTTTGTTATAAATTTATATTTGAAAAACTTTTCTGTGTATTAAAAGTTATTAATACCTCTCTAAATATTAAGAAACCTACAGAGGATTCAGTTCAGTTCAGTTCAGTCTCTCAGTCATGTCTGACTCTTTGCAACCCCATGAACCACAGCATGCCAGGCCTCCCTGTCCATCACCAATTCCTGGAGTCCATCCAAACCCATGTTCATTGAGTCGGTGATGCCATCCAACCATCTCATCTTCTGTTGTCCCCTTCTCCTCCTGCCCTCAATCTTTCCCAGCTTCAGAATCTTTTCAAATGAGTCAGCTCTTCGTGTCAGGTGGCCAAAGTATTGGAGTTTCAGCTTCATCATCAGTCCTACCAATGAACACCCAGGACTGATCTCCTTTAGGATGGACTGGTTGGATCTCCTTGCAGTCCAAGGGACTCTCAAGAGTCTTCTCCAACACCACAGTTCAAAAGCATCAATTCTTCAGTGCTCATCTTTCTTTATAGTCCAACTCTCACATCCATACATGACCACTAGAAAAACCATAGCCTTGACTAGACAGACCTTTGTTGACAAAATAATGTCTCTGCTTTTTAATACACTGTCTAGGTTGGTCATAACTTTCCTTCCAAGGAGTAAGCGTCTTTTAATTTCATGGCTGCAGTCACCATCTGCAGTGATTTTGGAGCCCAGAAAAATAAAGTCAGCCACTGTTTCCACTGTTTCCCCATCTATTTGCTATGAAGTGATGGGACCGGATGCCATTATCTTAGTTTTCTGAATGTTGAGCTTTAAATCAACTTTCTCACTCTCCTCTTTCACTTTCATCAAGAGACTCTTTAGTTTTTCTTCACTTTCTGCCATGAGCATGGTGTCATCTGCATATCTGAGGTTATTGATATTTCTCCTGGCAATCTTGATTCCAGCTTGTGCTTCCTCCAGCCCAGCATTTCTCATGATGTACCATATAAACATTAACTCAGATTTAATCAATTTGTATGTGTGTTTTAGGCTTGGAAAATGGGCTTATCATCTCTCATCTTTTACTCTTCCACTCTTCCATAAAGGATTCATAACTTCTCTACAATCTTAGTCAATACTGAATATAGTATAGATAGATGGATACAGTTTTCTCCTTAGATTTATTATGATGTACATGTCAACATTCTTTATTAATATATGTATTTATTCCCTATAACAAAAGCATCTGCTTATCATTTAAAATATTATTCTCAACTGATTTCTTAGTTTACTAACTCACCTTTAAAGTTCTTTTTTTAAGTTAAATTACAAAATCTTACATTAGTGGATCATAATATTTCAGAAATCTTATAAATTGATTTTTAGGGATATTAATAAATATATCAATTATGAATTAAATTTATTTTTTCAAAAAGTTTACTTTTGATGTTTCACATTGCATTTTCTCTCTTTCCTTTTTATTATATCCTTTTTATATCTTCAGTTTCCTTTCCAGTTGAATTTAATATGATTATACTTTGCCATGGTAATCATTTCTTAAATTCATTTATGGCATTTTACCTCATATATTGTGGTTGATTTTCAAATATTCTCATTAATCTCTTGCTAGTTTCTCCCAATTGATAACCTATAAAAATTAGTTGCAGCTAATGTGGAAATTGGGAACTGAGCACATCTCATTCTAGATTCTCCTCACATGACCTAGGGAATATTCTTTATAGAAACCATCAGATATTTTCAGTGAGACTGAATAATGGCTTGAGTTGAGACCAGAACAATGACAAAGAGGCTTAGATTTGTACAAGTGAATTGCTACATGGACCCCTTTGTCTATACAATTGTCCCATGTTGGCTCATTAATTTTACTGCTATGGTCTTGTCACCCAGCATGGAGGCTTTTCTTCTACTGTCACTTCAAGAAGCTCCAACAAGTAGCATTGCCATTATATTCGTTACTCAGAATTTAGTATGTCAACACAATAAATACATTATTAAATACATTTTTTATTATTATAAATACATTACGTTTCTGTCCCCTCCATTCTTTCTCATTTTCTTTCAGATTCCATTTTACTAGCTGTTGGGGGACCTCACCCAGAAGGCATTTAAACAGAACTGAATACCATGACTCAGCATTGGGAGACACCTCTCCTTCCTTTCTTCCCTTCCCTAAGGAAAAGCTTCACTCCAAGTGTGAGTGTATTTATGTACCTAAACTAGATGAGCTTGGAAGATTTAAACACACTGAACAGTCCTGGGAACCGAGTGCCACACCACCACCAGACAGTTGACAGGAAACCCAAGTAACAAAGTAACACTGTAGCACAATTGAAATGCACTGTGAAATGCTTGAAGGGTATTTCTCCTGTGATCTTACTGTCAGTGCTCTATATTTCCTTTTTATTTTTCATAAATAATCCCTACTACTGCTGCTGCTGCTGCTGCTAAGTCACTTCAGTCGTGTCCGACTCTGTGTGACCCCATAGACGGCAGCCCACCAGGCTCCCCCGTCCCTGGGATTCTCCAGGCAAGAACACTATCTTAGCAAAAATAGTTGGCCTTATCTATCACTGGTTTTTTTTAAATTTAAGGTTCTATTTTACTGATTTATTTTTTGCCATGCCGTGTGGTATGTGGGATCTTAGTTCCCCAACCAAGGATGGAACCCATGCCGCCTGCAGTGGAAGTTTGGAGTCCTAACCACTGGACCACCAGGGAAGTCCCTATCACTGGTTCTTGATAGATTATTTAGAAAACGCATTTTTAAAAACAACATTAATTAACATACTTGAGGAGATAATGTTATATTATCTACTTTATATGACATACATGTTATATGGCATATATTATGTTTTATAAATTATATATTGTGTGTACATATGTGTGCATATATGCCTATGTGTATACATATATATACAGTAATAGTATAAATGTTATTGAAAAGCATCTTTTAAAAATGTTATTATATATCTAGAGTTTCTTACTGAATATTTATTAATGATATTTTCCCACCCTAAAAAAAGGTTTAAAAATTTATTTCATAGTGCACATAACTTGCATTTTTATTCATTATTTCATAGTGTTTAAGCAAGCAGCTTTAATCCACTAAGACTGGCAAATATAGCAGAATACAGAGCTATGTTTTTCAGTTTTACAGAGTTTTTGTAAATTTTATTTGGCTTTTATATAATGAGTTCTGCAATCATATAAGCTTAATTTTTTAAGACCAATAATGAAATAAAACTTTTTTTTTTTGTCATGGAGGGGGAGCATACATTTTGAAATCTGTCATCTATATATTTTTTGGGGGGTAGGGCATTCTGGACAAGAGGGAAAAAAAGAGAACACCACAGGTAGAAGTCAGACTGTTTTGTTTCTGTCAACAAGGTCTTCCTTCAAGGACAAGCTATTCCAAATTATTTTAATTCCATCTGTTCCATTTGTATGCAACACAGTACCTCAGTGGTTTCCTTTGCTTCTGGGGAAAGGAGTGAACATTTTTGGTGTTTATCAACATTTTTTACCATAATTTGAAAATACTGACATTAAGGAAACAATAAGAGCCAAGGAATACCACAGCCCTGCTAAAACTTCTCCACAGGAGGTAATTTTTATTGATCCCACTCATACTCACGGTGCCGCCCCTCCCCAATTTGCAGGTTTCAGTCTATCTGAGACACACACATCTGAGCTCGGGTACAGTCTTGAAAAGCTTTTGCGTGCAAAATAAAATACCCTGCGGCACAAACATTGTCAAAAATACAGAATAAAATCAGCCTTCAATTAACGTAACAATTGAGAATCCCGACACTGCATCGCAATACTGAGGTGTAAGTCAGTCCTACTAACACTGCATCATCCTTATCCGAATTCAGCACATTTTCGCTTGCAATTTTCTAACCTAGAGGAAAACCTCGGACTTACCTCATATGTTGAATTATCTGTCGTTCTGAGTATAGTATTTATTGCAAACTGTCCATTTGAATGAATGCGGCGACAGTTACACCACAGTACGCTTCTCTCCTGCTGCAGAAAGCAAGTTAAAAGGACTTCAAGCTGTGACCTCAGAGGCAGGCACAGCCGCTCCCATCCTTCAGCCAACCTTCTGGGGAGAGCAGGTTAGATGACAGTAAAGCTGGCTCGCTACATAGCAATACTTTCAAATAAAGCATTCTGTGCTAGGAGCTGGGGGATTTACATCCAAATTCAGCTGGCTAGAGTCAATGCTGCTTCTATGCCTGAAAATATTAAGCATTTCACTGCAGTCACTTAATGCAAGAAACTATCTGAGGCGACTTCACAAACCCTGTCATTCTGTTCGGAGACTAAAGAATGAGCACCGCATGCATAATTCATGCATTAAAATCTTCACTGCACTTCCTGTAGTCGCTGTTCTATCCAGTAATGGGCTATTGATCACCTCATCGCTAAGACAATTGGAGCTCCGCGACTGGTTTATTTCCACAAATAAAATTACAACCTAAAGCACAGGCAGAAACCTCCAACCCTGCAGCATCCACCAGGGTAAAACACTCACATAGACGGGATGGTATTTGCATATTGCAGAATGTTGAAACTGGACTCTTCTGAGGAAATGCTATAACATCTGTTTACTTTTATTCAAAACACATCATTTCTGCAGATTTAGGCTGAATATTTTATATTAGAAGTGAGATATATAGAGTTGATTTTTTCCTACGATTTCAGGAAAATCAACAGTGCTAAGCTGAAAATTAAGAAAAAAGAACAATGATGAATTGCTATAAATCATACTCTGGGAGATTTTTATATGGGCTCATTTGAATAACACTTCTTAGAAGATTTTAAGTTAAAAATAATTAATTTTTATTTCAATAATATGGAAGAGGATTCTTTTTTAAAATATCATCATAGTGAGTACATCATTGTTCATCACCATTGACTATTTTGGATTCTGAGCACCTGTACACTGGGTGTGTCAGTAGTTCGAAAGCCTTTTCTCTCAGAATTTAAGCTCCTAAGAACATGCCATGATTTCAACTAGTCTTTTTTCATTGCCTCAAAAAACAAGTAAGCTTTAAAACTAATTATGCTTTTTATTATGCTAATATTCATCAAGAGAAAACACAGGTAGCATTTTGAAATATCACAGTAGTATTTGGAAAAATTACCATAATGAGAGATCCATGTAAAATGAAATGGCAAATGCATTTAATGTACTATAAATGTTTGTCTATTTCCCAAAGTATCTTCATTGTAAAAACTATTTAAACTTTATCCATCAAAGAGAACAGATGTTACTAAGATTATTTAGAAGCTTAATGCCTTTTCAAAGCCTTTTCATATATATATATATATATATATATATATATATACTATATATATCTTATATTTTGTGTATACACAGGTACCACATACACAAAAAGGCAATATTTCTATCTCACCACACCTTGCCATTTGTAAGACCAGAGCAAAGCCTTCAAATTCATGCTCAGGACTGGAGTAGAGAATAACTCTCAGAGTATAATCAAGGTTTCCCATCTAAAGATTACACTACAGAGAGCAATTCACTCTTGGAGGAGGCACGATCATGGTGATTTTCAGTCAATAAACCAGTTAAAATTTATACCAGCCTGTGAAGGCAGTAGGAGGCCTGATGGCAACAGCGATGGAGTTTAGGGATGGTCAGGGAGAGAGTTTTCCCTTCCAAGTGCAATAAGAGCATTATCCTTGCTAGGCCAGTGAAAAAAATAGGTATATTCAGCTGATAAAGATTATGCTAAAATATTCTAAACGTGTCTGAGAAATTAACTCTCCAATTACCATATACATTATATCTTCCAGACTCCTCAATATTCTGTTGTATCCAACTCAGATTCTGTTTGTACATTTAAAAATACATATTGCTTCTAACATAAAAAATTCAAGTTAACAACAAGTAGACTTTGTTTTATACTATTTAATTGAGTAATATTTTTTATTCTTTATACAAAAGATCTCTAACATTTAAAAGTTTTAGAAGTTATAGCTAAGGATAAATTTCCTGCCAATGACAGGGATGGAATAAAGGGACAAAGTAGGTAATTAAATAGTTAATAAATAGCTAATCCCACTAGGGAATTGTAAGCAATATGTATATATATATGTGTGTGTGTGTGTATGAGATCCCTGTAAGTTAATGATTACTCAAGAAAGCATGTTTGCTTAACTACAAAACAATAAGGCTTGTTTAGCAACAAAACCATGAGACAGAAGCGTGAGACATGCCCTCAAACAATAAACCAATGGTGGCGTGATATCCACATCCTGCCCAGTGAGGTCAGTAAGTTAATGATCCCTAGGACATGCCTTCTACACACATAAAAACACAGTAATTTGTGGACCTAGCTTGACCATGTAGGGACAAAGAAACTCCCCTGCTGAAGCTGAGGGAAAAGTTGATGATGGAAGCATGATGTCTACTCAAGAAAGATAAAGACATTCTTCTTCCCCTCCCCATTTTCCCTTGATTATGAAACTGTAGCCCAGTAAGTTCTCAAGGCATGACACCCTCTTGACTGCCTGCTTGTAAACATCACAAGCATCCTATTCTAATAAATCACTTCTTATCTTTCACTGTGCCTTTTACTGAATCTTTTCTGCCTTGAGATATAAAGAACTGTGGTACCAGAGTTCTTCAGAGCCCCCCAAATGACACCAAATAGTTTCACCAAGAGTTTTTATCAATTTAGTCATCTAGAAGTTGTTTTGTATGAAGATAATGTCTAAACTAGTAGAAAATCACAAACTTTGAAATTTAGCTTATCATGTATAAGGATACAGTGTACAAGCATTTAAGAGATATAAATTGCTGACAAAACCAAAAATAATTGCAAATATAAACATTGGAAATTTAAATTCTCTGAATTGACATGATTCAATAGTGTATAACCAAGTGGATAGGAAAAGCATTAGCTTTGTCCTTCTCTCCTTCTGCAGTGAGTGAGAGGAAAGTCAATATTTTTCCCACATACAAATTTCCAAGATCCAGATCTAAAATGATGATGATATCTTTGGACCTACTTGGTGAATTTTCAGATTCAACTGTTTTATTTTTATTTTTTTAAATAATGCATTTTATTTAACCTAATATATCTAAAATATCATCATTTCAATGAGCAATCAACAAATAAAATCTTTGAGCCACTGACCTTCACTTTTCAAAATTTCTGTACCAAGCCTGTAAAATCCAGCATATATTTTGTACTTATAAATTATCTCGATTCAAACTAGCTGCATTTCAAGTATTTAATATCAATGCATGCCTAGTGGTACCTTTTTGAATGATAATGTTTAATTTGTGTTGCTATTCAGTCACTAAGTAATGTCCAAATCATTGCAACTCCCTGGACTGTAGCCTGCCAGACTCTGTCCATGGGACTTCCCAGGCAAGAACGCTGGAGTGGGTTGCCATTTTCCTCTTCAGGGGATCTTCTCAACCCAGGGATCGAAACTGTGTCTCCTACACTGGCAGGTGGCTTCTTTACCTGAGTCATCAGGAAATCTCATTAGGGATCTATAAATTTAAAATTTATGACATGCATATTCTTAATTAATATTCACAGTAACCCTGTGACATATTTTGCAGGTAAATAATCTAAGACCCAAAAAGTTAAATGGTCTACCAAAGTCATATAAACTATCATCACTTTTTTTTTTTTTTTAACAAAAAGAAGGGTTGAATAAGCAAATAAAAAGACCACATGGCGGTTAGGTGCATGTACACCCATGGCGGATTCATGTTGATGTATGGCAAAACCAATACAGTATTTTAAAGTAAAATAAAGAATAAATAAATTAATTAATTAAATTTGCAAAAAAAAAAAAGGAAGAGCACTGACCTAAAAGTAGAACTGAGTTTGAGACTTGGTTTGCACCTAACAGACTCAACTGTTTTAAACGTGGGGAGAGAACACACACGCAAACACATCATCAACCTAGACTAGACCAAGATTAGACTCAGCAGAGATAAGTATGGCATAAGAAAAGCTATAGAGATGGTAAGTCCCTAGGAATCAGGGTAGGGGAAACCTTGAGGGGAAACACAGGAGTAAAAACAACCTATTGTATTCCCACACAAGAAAAAGCCTGAGAAAGTAACAAGAACTGATTTCCATTTTCCAGAAGCCTGACTATGCTAAAGAAACACACTTAACCTCTCTTTTTAAGTGTATGGAAAACAGAGGTGCCTCTTTTAGATGAATTTGATCTCTTTGCAGATCTAGAGGCTTTCAATATTAAGAATTTATAATACATATAAAATATGGAGCAAACTGTAATGTACAATAGGCTCAATAAATTGAATCAAAAGTTGTAAATAAATCAAAACATATTTAGTCAGCTAAATTTGCAATATCTATTAAGATATATACCTAACCTGTCATTTGGAAAAATGCATAATTTGTATTCATTTTAAGAATACACAATGCCATGTAGAATTAAGAAAATAATTTAGTCTGCCAAAGTTTCCACATTCCTGAGCTCAAGGGGAGTGGGAGCAGGCTGCATTTATTTTCCAAGATTTAAGACATTATTTCCCCTTTTCTCTAGTTGTCCTAACTATAATATAGTCATCCCCTAATTATAACACATTCATTCAATCAAATATATTTATTATGTACTTTCTATATGCAATGAATTGTGCTACATGCTAGGAAGACAAATATGTATAATGACTGCTCCAAAGATATTCATACTTTAGTGAGAAAAACACATAAAGACATACATGCTGGGTGATGACTATAATCACTTCTGATATGTGTTAAGGTATGCAAATGAGATAACTACTAAAACATGCTGTGACTGCATGCTAAGTAACTGATAGATAAGTGTTATACATGAGGCAGAGCAGTAGAAGAAATTGGGTATTCACCACCTGCTCATGGGGCATTAGGAAATGATTCATGGAGAGGTGATATTTGAAGAATCTGAATGGTAAATAAAACTTACATGGGCTATGATATTTCACAAATCTGAAATTAAATTCAAACTTTCTGAATTTGTTACCCAGAAGAGATTGAGTCTTCTTGCCCTGCAGAGTAAATCCAAGGATAACGCTGAGATGTTGTGAAGAAAAAAGTGCAGCATTTATTGTAAGGCACCAGACAAGGAGTCTGGGGCAGCTAATGCTCAAAAACCTTACACTCCCAGATGAGTTTCAGGGGGCATTTTTAAAGGCAAACTGAGAGAGAGGAGTCCCAGGGTATGCGATCAGCTTACACGTGAAGAGGTAACTGGCAACATTACAGGCATCACTGGTTAACATTATCAATTCTCAGTTTCCCATAGATCACGGACATCAAGCAGTTAACTTCTCCCATTTGGTGGGATTTTACCATCTGTTTAAAAACTTAGGAATTATATTTGAGATACTGTTACCTGGGTAGCTTAGGGAAGAACTAAAGATTCTGTGACTGCCATATGGCTGATTTATTATTTAAATTGTTACCAGTTCTCCTGGCTCAAACTACTTATACCACCACTCAGTAGTAAAGAATTCACCTGCTGATGCAGAAGAGATAGGAAACACAGCTTCCATCCCTGGGTCAGGAAGATCCCCTGCAGGAGGAAATGACGTTCTTCCTTACCTGTAAAATCCCATGGACAGAGGAACCTGGAGAGCTATAGTCCATAGGGTCTCAAACACATGACTGAGCATGCTTGCACTTCTACTCAACTGCTACTTTTGTCACTATATATTCACGTCTTTGATGCTGGGAAAGATTGAAGGCAGGAGGAGAAGGGGACGACAGAGGATGAGATGGTTGGATGGCATCACTGACTCAATGGACATGAGTTTGAGTAAACTCTGGGAGTTGGTGATGGACAGGGAGGCCTAGCGTGCTGCAGTCCCTGGGGTTGCAAAGAGTCGGACAGGACTGAGTGACTGAACTGAACTGATTCACATCTTTCCCACCATTAATTCTTGAGCCAGGCTTTTGTAACTCAGGAGGGCCCTGGGAAAATACAGCTTTTCTACAAACAGAAGGCAGGCTGAGAACTAGGGGTAGATATCTGCTGCAGGAAGGTGCCATAGGGTTCTACTGGGTTACAAATTTATGTGACCATGGCATGATACCCATACTCCATGAACATGAGCTTTATCATGTAGAAATCAAGTTAAACCTCTATCTCTTTATCTTTTGGTATGAATTAAATAAATGGCCTAGACTACAATAATTAAAAATACATTTTTTTGTAGTCATGCAGATGAGAGTTTAAATCCTGCCTTGATTTCCTCATGTCTAAATAGGAACTTCATTGACATCACAGAGTTATTAGCAGATTCAAATATTGCAATGTCTTTATGTCACTTAACACAGTTCTGACACAGTAAGGACTTTAGAAATATTAATTTATTTTCTTCCAAATTTGTCTTGAAGGGAAAGTCATTTTTAGTAAGGAGAAAAGCATGCATCTGTAGAGAAACAGGACATCACATGACATGCTTGAGAAACTTAAGTATCTTTTTATAGTTTTGGATATAATACATATATTTTCAGGTGATGACACGAGATTATACAAAATCTGATAGCAAAAATGGTTAAAAATCATGATTATATACAGCATTTTTAATACTGTCAAGGAGTTTGAAGCTATTCAACAGAGAAAGAGATATTTAAAGATTTCACCAAGAGAGTAATACGACTAAGTTTTGTGACTGGAGGATAGATTGGATACAGTAACAGATTAAAAGACTGTGTTTAACAGAACACCATTTTAGTCCACCAGAAGTGATGAGGGCCTCCACAAAGCAGAAATAAGATATTCCATAACTATTTAAACATTAAAGTGGTAAGACTACGTAGATTAAAAGACAGGGAGAAATCATGGAAGACGATAAGACTTGGGACACTCAGTGTACCCTCCTCTTGCCTCTATTCAAAGAAAAAAGAAAGAAAAGAAGAACCACTGATGTTATGAGAAGATGGTGAGGTAATTAGATTATGACATTGAATGTAACAAAAGAGAGGTATACCAGGAAACAAGATGAAGAGTTGATAAAGAATTGGATACTTATAGAACTTTCATTAGACATTTGGCTAAAGAAGCTATACGTCACTAAATAGGTTTGGGAGTGGTCAGAATTGTTTAAGCTATGGAAGTGGAGAGAACAACTTAGGTTTGAAAGTGTGTAGAGAAAAGAAGACGGAGGAAGAAACACTGCGATGTAGATAAGAAAATGTACTTAAAAGCTTTACATTAAATAAATATCTTGACATCATTAGTAAATTGACTACAAAAGGGAAAACTGCTAATATGTGTTAAACACATACATAAGTCTAGAACACACTTAGTACTTTACACTTATTTAATTTGATCATCACAAAGCTCTTGTGAGACAAGTAGCATTTACCTCCACTTAAGAATGAAGCCTCCCACTCAAAGTAAGATTAAGAAATTTGATCAGGTCACATGATCAATGAACAAATGAGCTTGAAGTCACATCTAGATTTTCCAAGTATACAATTCACATCACTTCAACTGTATAAAGCCACACAACCACTTCCACGAACTGTCTCTGCTCTTGTATGTTCCAAAAGTCCAACAAGTAGTGAGTTTGTATTAAAAGTATGTCTGGCAATCACTACTTACTTAAAAGGAAAAATATGGAAAAGAAAAAATCATTTATTATTGTTCCAAATACATAATATTTAATATATCTATATACTTATCTCCAAATGCACATTTTACAATTATGTCTAAAATAACTTATAAAGAAGACATTATGATCCCTTTTGGTAGATAAGAAAACAGGCTGAGACAGTTTTAAGTAACTTTCACAAGCATAGAACGATATAAAGAATAATACAGAATTAAAATTCCGTGTGACCAAAGCCCAGATTTATTACACTGTAATTTCCTTTAACAATATTCTTTTAACTTAGCCAAGAATTGAAAAAAAAACAAAGCTACAACTATCAACATAGATGGAGCTTGCATGCTTAATGCTAGGGGAAAATGCCTAACTCATATATCATAATTCCTATTACATAAAATCTAAAAATAAGCAAAGTGATATGGTATTATATTTTGCCTAAAGGTATATGTATATATGATACATGAAATTTAAGGTCTGGATATAAATATCAAATTCTGGATTGTACTTATTGCTAAGGAGAAGAAGAAGGTTATTACTGGGGAAGAGGAATACAGAGAAGTTTATTTGCATACACTTTTATTTATTAAGCTGGTAGTGGGCACACATCTTTCAGTTAAGGAAAAAAAAAAAAAACAGCTATAGGGAACAGGTATCCTAACATGTCTCCAAATTTGAGTGACATTGTCCATGCAACATTAAAGAGTTCTAATTCCATTAATATATCTCAGTATTTCAGTGAGCTTGCAAAACTTAATATACTCAAATGATTCCCAAGGTCTCATACAAATTACCCAACTGTAGTTCAGTCAGCATATAGAATGAAACTACTAAGAATTCTGCTAATGCTAACAGGTATAATTGAAAAATATAAAACTTTTAAGTCTTTGAAAAGTATAACTGCCAAATAATCATAATAATTTTTATTTAATTATATTTACTTTAAGTTATCTTTAGAGTAGTTTTCCTTTTTAAGAGATTAAATACTCTTGAAAGAAGACACATTTAACTTTAATCCAGAGATACGAGCAGTCAGTTCTGTTGCATGAGATTCCCCAAAAAGCTCTGTGTACATGCCACTGTGTATCTCTACATACACCTTAGAAAATAATTTTTAAAGTATAACCCTGTTTCTTTTCTCTAGTAACAAATTTCAACGTTTGCAAAATAGTCTGATATAAATAAATTTCTAGTGCAAGATAATTTACTTTTACTTCATTCTGTCTCAATTTCTTTTAGTCAAAAAGAGTATGTAAACTTTTAGGTCTTTAAGATTTCTGAGCTTTTTTAAAAGAATGCTTTGACCCATAAGTAACACCTTGGACAGAAGCTTTTATTCACATTCTTTCCATCTTATTTGACCATAGGTTCAATGTAAAGTGTATCTGTTATACTTTAATAAGGTGATTTTGTATCTTTTTCATATAAATACTTCACAATGAATTTTATTTTTCTACCGAAAACCTGATTTCATAGCAAGATATTAATATTCCAGTAAGTTCTCTTGTAAAATATTTGCTTCATAGAGTTATTGCATAAGGCTTTGCTTCTTAATGAATTTTATCTTTAGTCTTGCAACTGTAATTTCCTGGAACAGACTTTATTACAGGTATTTCTCCTGTGAAATTGGAGAGGCATTCATTGTTAGGGACCAAACGACGGGCTCTAGGACCTGAGTCATGTTTACCAGAAAGAGACAGGATATGTGCTCATCCTGCCTGGCCAATCATGTAACGCCAGCTACTCCTGTAACTGAGACAAAGAACTGCCTGTATATAAGCCGCCATACTCCTTTGTTCGGGGCTCTTGTCGGATTCCCTTGTGTGGGATGAGACTTGGGCCCTAGCGCGCTAGAGATAAACTCCCTTCTTGCCCTTGCATTACCGTGGTGGACTTGCTCTCTTTCTTGGTCGGTTCAGAGATACGGGCTCGGAGCATAACATTCATAAAGTATCTTAAAAATATAGTTAATATTTTAGCTGTAGGAAGTGGATGTGAGGGTCTTTCTGAATGAAGTGATACTTCACTGAAATATATGAGTTTAAATTAAAAATAGAAAATTGACTGAATATAGGAATTGAAAGTCTTTGTATAAGAATAACGTATATTCTAGACTGACCCTTGGTACAAAATCATCAGATGCAAACTTCTTGCCTAGCCAATAATAATTATGTTTGAAAAATAATCCATATGAACGATACAGAGTAAAATAGGTATATTAAATAGCAGGGAAAAAAGTCTGGCTTGGGAAATGCAGGTGTGAATGCAAAGAACACCTATCTTTCTTTCAATCCAGTTGACATTGACTTGAGCATTTTTTTTCCCCAAAAATATTCATTGCCATGGCAAATATTCACTGACATGGGCTATAGGTCAAAACCCAACTTGGTGCCAGGAATCTGAACATCATTATCTCCAGTAACTTAGAATCAGTGGTCTGTTGGGAGTCAGCCTATTTTTAAAGATAATTTTAAATGTCAGAAAATTTGCAAGACAGTTGTTAAAGACAATCATCATTGATAATTAACTAATATAACCATTATCTTGTGTACTTTAATAACTTTACAGTAATGCATACTGAATTAAAACTTTATCTCCAGCCAAAATCTTTTTTCCGAACCCCAGATCCAGCAGGGTAGTTTTGCTCTTGATGTTTACACTGGTCTGTCTCAGGCAGTTCACAAATAAACTTGACTTTCTTTCTCTAAACTTGTTTTTTCTTTTTCTCCTCGGTGCTAGGAAATGTTACCATCAATCATCTATTTATTCCAGAAACGGAGATATAATCTTTTCCTACTTGAAAGATTACCTATATGTTGATGAACTCAAAATTGTCTCTCGGCAAGACACCTTTTCTGAAATCCATCAAATTTCAACTCCATAGTTCTACTTGGTTATATCTCACTTTTAGATAACTGAATTCTCAATATTTCTCTCAAATCTTATCTTCTCCATTCCTTCCTATCCTAGTAAATGACATCTCCCTATATCATCCTGTTTATGCCTAGAGTCTATGGCTTCAACTCTTTTTGTTACCACTTTATTATATATTGTATCCATCTATGTTTTTCTATATTCATTGTCAATAGCGAAGTTCCAGCTGTAATCACCTCTTGCTTAAACTAGCGAAATAGTCTTAAAGGTGACTCTCCATATCCACTCTGCTGCTGGCTAATCCATACCAAATACATAGTGAGATTACCCAAAAGGATTTTTTAATATGCCAATGTCATCATATTGTTTACTGGCATAAAATGTTCAGTGTTTCCTGAACTAAAATTAAGATAAGATTCTAAATCTTTAACACAGCATATAATGTCCTGTTGGCCTCTAGCTAATCCTACAGCTTCATTGTGTTCTCTTTTCCCCCTTCTTTACTATATCCTAGTTACTTTGGCCATCTCCCTGTTTTTCCTAAACTTAAGACTTTATTTTTCCTCTGTCAGTAATTTTTTTCCAAATATTTTCTTGGCTAATTGACTCATCTTTCAGGTTATACAATTTTCTCTATCAATTTATAAAATAGGATTGTCCTTCTATAAATAATTCTTGCAATACTAACTTTCCTTTATAGCTGATCAAAATTTTAATTAAAAACATGTTTTTGTAATTATTTAGCTAATGTCTAACTTTTCTACTACATTATAATTTTCACTACAGCAAAGACCATATTTGTTTCATTTGCCTTACATTTATCACAGGTATAATGTGCATCACTGTGATTGCTATACAGGGTACCAAATATGTGCGGAATGCATGGAAGAATAATCAATACACAGTGTGTGCTTATTTTAGAGGGTTTGGTTCTTCAAGTTTGAATTATCAGGCACTGTAATAGATTTGATCACATGGAACTGAGCTGCTTACCTTTAAATAAATGTTTTATTTATTTTAGATCTTTGGCTAAAGATTCTCATATATTAAGCTTCTATCTAAAAATCTGTACTATTTGTCTCTGTTCCAGGATACCGGCCAGAAGACTTTGAACTTTTGTCACCCATGCTTGACAGTCTGCTTTGATTTTTTGTCCAAACTCATTTATCCATAAGTGGGAAAGTTTTATTATCTCCACAATCTCTGCTTTGCCCCTGACCTACCTGAATTCTCTGTTGTCTTATATATCCATGTTGGTTCAGCTAAACAGAGCACTGATTAACTTCTATTAATTCTAACAACTTCAGCTGTTGTTTCAACTTTGCTTTCTTTAAGGAGATTCTCCTCAGCCCTTTGATAATTTTGTTATCTAGCTCCTAAATTTCTAGTAGCTTAAGGATGATGTGTTCAAATTTGGTGTGGAGATAAATGCCAGATAAGTTGATTTGATGGCTTTAACTTATCTAACTTCTGATTTTCAGGGAGTGAGCTGATCTATTTCTGTACTCTCACCAACTAAGCTATCTCTTTCCTTCTTTATTAAAACTGGGAAAACTCTAGCTGCTGAAGATGCTCACTATTATTTTTTTTCTATTTAATAAGTTCACAAGTATTATTTAATAGTAGAGCATGTTGTCTAAACAAAGAAAAATTAAAGAGCATTTTCTTCTCCTAATTTGTTTGTTCATTTAAAAAAAAATATTTTTCTTGCCTTCCCAAAGAGTTATAAAGAGAGTCAGTGGATCTAATCGTTGAAAGCACAAGATCTCATTTCTTACACCCTATAGCTTAGTACTGTGTTTTATACTTGCTGTTTGTTCATAGCCAAGTTACTTAAGCCTCTTGCATTACAATATTTTATTTGTTAAATTCAAATTACAAAAACAAAAATAATGCCTCCATAACAGGAATACTGTGAGATTTAATTAAATTAAAGAACATGAAAAAAAAAAAAAAAAAGACCTCATACAGTGGCTCAACATAGTGAGTGTTAAAATTTTGTTAGTTACTTTTATCACATAAACTCCTTGCAAGCTAGCACCACATTTTATGTTGCTGAATAATAGGCATCTAGCACAGAGCTTGCAAAGAACAGGTTTGTGACAAATGTTTATTGATTGATTGAAGAATTCAACCAAATTTTCTGAGTCCTTTTGCTTTATCAGGTTACAATGACTCAGATGATTCTATCTCAGGAAAAGGACATCATTCAGGTTTGAGAGATAAAAGCTAGTTTTACAGAAAACAAAAGCTGGAAGTGTTCATTGCTACCAAATAAGGCTTACAAGAAATGTTAAAGGGACTTCTCTAAGTGGAAAAGACAAGACTACAATTAGAAACACACAAATTATGAAAGGAAAAATCTTTTACAAAGGCAAATATATGCCCAGGTGGTGCTAGTGATAAAGAACCTGCCTGATAATGCAGGAGACATAGGAGACATGGGTTCAATGCCTGAGTCAGGAAGATCCCCTGAAGGAGGGGAATCCTACTCCAGTATTCTTGCCTGGGAGACTCCATGGAGAGAGGAGCCTGACAAGCTACAGTGCATGGGTCACAGAGTCAGACAGGACTGAAGCAACTTAGCATGCAGCATGTACAAGACATTTATAAAGCTATACAAAAATCTTTTGCTTTTCTAACCATTCCTATTTAGTCTCTTTGCCAGTGCAACATTTTTTTACCATCCCTTAAAGATTGAAAGATAGATCTCTTCTCATTTCATTTTCTCTCCAAGTCATTCTCATCTACTCTAATAACTTGACCTACCGTATATAAGGACTTCCCTGGTGGCTCAGACAGTAAAGCGTCTGTCTACAAAGTGGGAGACCCAGGTTCGATCCCTGGGTCAGGAAGATCCCCTGGAGAAGGAAGTGTATAATGAAGCCAAACTTATATCTTCAGACAAAGTGTCTTCAGAGCTCGAGACCATTATCCACTACAAGACTGAGCACACATATTCATACCAGAAACCTAGATTTGATATTTTATATTCCCTTCTTCCTTTTTGGCTACCAGCTCATTGCTTTGTACTTGATAAATATATATATTGATTTTGTCTACTTCTTTCTTTCCTCATTACTGTTAACATATTCTGAGTCATCATCAGGGTTTCCTGAATTAGTATGGTAATCTAAAAGTTTTCCCTGTGTTATCGTTGCTGTTCAGTTGCCCAGTGGTGTCCAACACTTTGCAACCTAATGGACTGCGGCATGCCAGGCTTCCCTGTTCATCAATATCTCCCAGAGTTTGCTGTCACTATTTCCATTTTTTCCCATCTGTTTGCCGTGCGTGATGGGACTGAATGCCATGATCTTATTTTTTTGAAAATTGAGTTGAAGCCATCTTTTACACTCTACTCTTTCAACTTCATGAAGAGGAACTTTAGCTCCTACTCACTTTCTACCATGAGGGTTGTGTCATCTGCATATCTGAGATTATTTATATTTCTCCTGGCAATCTTGATTTCAGCTTGTGAGTCATCCAGCCCAATATTTCACATGATAACAATCTGCTTAGAATCTAAACAAGCAGGGTGACAATATACAGACTTGATGTACTTCTTTCCCAATTTTGAACCAGTCTATTGTTCCATGTAAGTTCTAAATGTTGCTTCTTGCCCTGCATATATGTTTCTCAGGAGGTAGGTAAGGTGGTCTGGTATTCCCATGTCTTTAAGACTCTTCTACAGTTTGTTGTGATCCACACAAAGACTTTAGTGTAATAAAAAAGCAGAAGTAGATGTTTTTCAGGAATTATCTTGCTTTTTGTATGATCCAATAGATTCATACAAAGGAGTTAAATTAAATATCTAAACTGGTTCCTCTGTCTTTTCTAAACCTACCTTGTACATCTGGAAGTTGTTAGTTCACATACTGTTGGAGTCAAGATTGAAGGATTTTGAGCATGGCCTTGCTAGCATGTGAAATGAGTATAATGGTGTGGTAGTTTGAACATTCCTTAGCATTGCCTTTCTTTAGGATTGAAGTGAAAACTGACCTTTGCCAGTCCTGTGGCCACTGCTGAGTTTTCCAAATTTGCTGGCATATTCACTGTAACACTTTCACAGCATCATCTTTTAGGATTTGAAATAGCTCAACTGGAATTCCATCACCTCCACTAGCTTTGTTTGTAGTGATGCTTCCTAAGGCCCACTTGACTTTGCATTCCAGGATGTCTGGGTTCTAGGTGAGTGATCACACCATCGTGGTTTTCTGGGTCATGAAGATATTTTTTGTATAGTTCTTCTGTGTATTTCTGCCATCTCTTCTTAATATCTTCTGCTTCTGTTAGGTCTATACCATTTCTGTCCTTTATTGTGCCCATCTTTGCTTGAAATATTCACTTGATATCTTTAATTTTCTTGAAGAGATCTCTAGTCTTTCCCATTCTGTTGTTTTCCTCTATTTCTTTGCATTGTTCATCTAAGAAGGCTTTCTTATCTCTCCTTGTTATTCTTTGGAACTCTGCATTCCACTGTGTATATCTTTCCCTTTTTCCTTTTTGCTTTTCACATCTTTTCTCAGCTATTTGTAATGCCTTTTCAAGCAATGATTTTTCCTTGTTGCATTTCTTTTTCTTAGGGGTAGTTTTGGTCACTGCCTCCTATACAGAGTTACAAACCACCCTCAATAGTTTTTCAGTCACTCTGTCTATCAGATCTAATCCCTGGAATCTATTTGTCACTTCCATTGTATAATCATAAGCGGTTTGATTTAGGTTATACCTGAATGGTCTAATGGTTTTCCCTACTTTCTTCAATTTAAGTCTGAATTTTGCATTAAGGAGTTCTTCACAATCTGAGCCACAGTCAGCTCCCAGTATTGTTTTTGCTGACTGTATAGAGCTTCTCCATCTTCAGCTCCAAAGAATATAATCAATCTGATCTATGTATTGACCATCTAGTGATGTCCATGGGTAGCATCGTCTCTTGTATTGTTGGACGAAGATTATTACTATGACCAGTGCATTCTCTGGCAGAACTCCGTTAGGCTTTGCCCTGCTTTATTTCGTACTCCAAGGCCAAACTTGCCTGTTATTCCAGGTATCTCTTGACACCCTACTTTGGCCTTCAGTCCCCTATGATGAAAACATTTCTCTTTTTTTGGTGTTAGTTCTACAAGGTCTTGTAGGTTTCCATAGAACCATTTAACTTCAGCTTCTTTGGCATTTGTGGTTGGGTCATAGACTTGAATTACTGTGATTTGTATCAAATACCTTATCATATCACCTAGAATAATACATTTTGTAACTCAAATTTCATTATATTATTTACTAGCTTAAAACTGTCCTGTGTTTTTCTACTACAATTAGGATGTCATTAAATTCTTCAGTAGGGTATAACAGGTTCTGTATCACACTATTCTCATCTTGTGCATTCCCCTCCATTCACTACTTTCTAGTTACCCTGACCATCCTAATTTTTTCCCCAGACTCCATACATGTTGCATTCTTGGCCTAGAATGCCCTTCCCGCAAATCATGTCTTAATCAACATTATCTCATCTTTGAGTTTATAACTTAAAATTCACTTCTTCTGGGAAACATTCCTGGCCCTCCTACCCTTCCTCTTTGCAGGCTGGTTAAGTATCCTGTAATTCATTCTTATAATATCTGTACTTTTTCTGGGTAATACTTACAGCAATCATAATTAAGTGCTTGTATAATATTTTTTAAATTTAATACCTGACTCCTCTAATGGCAAAGATCGCATTTGTCTCACTTAAATTTTTATCTCTGTTATTTATCACTGCGTTTGACATGTAGAGAGTGCCAAACATATTTTTTGGACTCGTAGTGGCACAATTTGTAATTGCATTACCTATTAACAAGACATAATTCTTTAGGATGAAAAATTGGCAACATTAATGGAGTTGGCCTAACAGATCTGAATTTTCTGCTTCCAAATAAATAGTTTATACTCAAGTTCAGACCTTTGGTTATAGATTTTTACATCTTTAGCTTCATTCTAAAATAGCTGTTCTTTGGTCCCAGGATTTTTGCCTCCTCAGATTACCACATCTTCCCTAATGTTTAACTCGGCTTTGATCCTTGATGCATATCACCCTGGCCACTTTCATTTATGCTATGGTAATCTGTTCTGACTTTGTATCCAAACTCATCATCACCTGAGTGACAGAATTTCATCTTCTTCATAATCCTACTTAAGCTCTGTCCCTTTTGAATTTATTTTTATCCCAGATCCTCATCTTGTACCATAGCCTAAGACAGTTCATTTTGCTCCATGGTCCATGGGATTTTCCAGGCAAGAATACTGGAGTGGGCTGCCATTTCCTTCTCCAGGGGATCTTAACAACCCAGGGATCAAACCTGGGTCTCCTGCATTGTAGACAGACGCTTTACCATCTGAGCCACTAGGGAAGCACCAAAGACAATTCATTAACCATTATTAATTCTATTTATTTTCAACTTGTTTATTTTTCATTCTGCTGTCCTGGGGAAGCTCACTTCAGCTTCTTATTTACTGGTCCTTATTGCTGTAGAGAAATGTTTTTCAAACTTTATATGCCATGGATTACTCAGTAAACTCTTTTAAAATACAAATCCTGAGGCCTCACTCTAAGAAATTCTCATATAAATAATCTGGGTTGGAGTTCCCAGATTTGCATTTCTAGTAAACTCCTGGGTCAGGCTGATGTTAATAGTCTTAAAATCACACTTTGAATAGCACTATTGTTACAGTTTAAATCAAGTTTATTAAAACTGGTAGAAAGTGTTGTCTGAAGTCGTACTTTAACTTTTCTTAGATCTGGTAATCATGATCTAAGCTACTTCCCTGTTTTCACTTTGTAAGCCTTCTACCATCCATGAAGTCTTCTTGAGGATCCTTTTCTATAACAAATATAACTATTTATGTTTCCTTTAATGAATCCTTAGAAACATAGTTTATTCCGTTCACCTGTCATTGACCATAGTCAGTTTGTTTTACCTTAGGAGAAGATGTGTATTTTAATGGCTAAATACACAACATTTCATGAGCTGTAGCCTACAGTTTGGTCCTGAGTCTCACATATATTAGCTCTAATTTCAGTTCATTCATTTCTAAAATTAGAAATATAATAGTAGCCTCATTATTAATATCCATCTCATAGGAATGTTGCATTGATTGGTCAAATGAAAGAATTTTGAAAAAGAAAAAAAAAAACAACCCAGCATTTCCTGCCATTCAGGAGTGCAATATGTTACTAAAACTGACTTTATTTTATGCTTCTTTTTCCTCAATAGCATGTAGCATGAAGTGAAAGTGAAAGTCACTCAGTTGTGTCCAATTCTTTGTGTTGAATCCTCCAGGCCAGAATACTGGAGTGGGCAGCTGTTCCATTCTCCAGGGAATCTTCCCAACCCAGGTTTCAAACCCAGGTCTCCCATGTGGCAGGCAGATTCTTTACCAGTTGAACCACCAGGGAAGCCCAAGAATACTGGAGTGTGTAGCCTATCCCTTCTCCAGCAGATCTTCCTGACCCAGGACTCGAACCAGCGTCTCCTGCATTGCAGGTGGATTCTTTAGCAGCTGAGCTACCAGGGAAGTCCTAAACCTGGCACAAATTAATGTTCAGTAAAAGTTTAAAATTACAAGACTTAATTCTGTCATAAAATTTACAAACATAGCTTTGTTTAGAACTTGCAAAAATTCTTGATTCAGTCAGGATGCTCCAATATAATATGTGTGTACATATAACATAGAGAATATAAGTATAACATAGAGAATATACATGTATAGTATATAGGATATATATGTGTATATAGATAAAGATATTTATTCTATGGTATTGGCTCAGATGGTTGGGCTGTGCGGGGATGGCAAATAAGAAATCCCTAGAGTAACAAATAGGTTGGAAATTTGGCAGGAGTTGATGCTACAGACTTAAGGCAGAATTTGTTCCTCTCTGGGAAACTTCAGTATTTTCTCTTAAGGCCTTCAAATGATTAGCTGAAGCCCTTCCTCCTTATGGAGACTGATATGTTTATTTAAATCCAACTGATTTTAGATGGTAATCACATCTACAAAATATCTTCGCAGTAAAACCGAATTAGTGTTTGATTAAAGGACTGCGTATATAGCCTAGTCAACTGAAACATAAAATTAGCCATCATAACTCCTTTATATCTACAGAACAAAAATCAGATTCTCTCTTCATATTTAAAAATCTCCATGATCCAATTATCTTCTAATTTCTCCCTCTTCAATAGTGAAACTCTTTTTCCAAGTTCCGTTGCTTCCAGTTATTCATCTCCATGGGAAGTACTTTCTCGTAGTCATTGTAACTTGTTATCCCTCTGTGTTATCACCCTCTGTACCTAATAATTGTTTTTTTCTATTTGTTAAATCTTCCCGATTGTGGGGACTATGCTTTCTTTTTATGTCTATCCCCTACAGAGAATTTTCACCATGGCACTCAAAGGATATGTTGAGTTTATTATCTCTCAGCAAAAAGTTTCAAATAATGGCATTATCAATGAGTTAAAACTTATTTCACTTCATTTGAAGGAACATTTCAAAACTGTAATCTATTGGCAAATTGTCCATCCCTTGTTTTAATAATGATAAACTACTAAAATAGAATATTTAATAAATAAGGTGTTTAATATTTTGGTAATATATTGGGTGGATAAAATACCAGGCAGACATATTTTTAATGGCAATATTATGAGCTGAATTTTATTGAAATTATACATTTTCTCACTACCCATTCAGAAAAAAATAAAGACCATTTATTCATTTTCAAATTCAAGGGGCAGGGAATAAAACAGCAGGAACTCAGGCAATCCAGCAATCCATCTATCTTGAGAGGAATAAAACACTATTCCACTCTGCACTGGCTGGCACAGCGCTTCACCAACAATCCCCCATTTAGATATAAAAACAAACTGGCCTTTGTGTTTTGTTTATGCTGTCACCAGGGCATTACTCTCAAAGCACTTCAGCAACACAAAAATAATGTTGCTGTCTCTTACAGGAATAGCTAAAAAATATTCATGAAAAGTGCTACTCGAAGAGGGTATTCATCTCAGTTCATTTTCTCATTGTGGAACAACAGAGATATTTGACTAAACTCCTTATTTTCTCAAGATCTCAAATACTTTCTCCTTTTACATACTTCTAGGTAAAATCCTGAACTGTGGGACATTTAATAGATACATATAAAAGAACTGAAACAAATTTACAAATTTACAAATTTACTGACATGAGCTTCCTCCTTACCTCCACCTCCACCTAGTATTCAAATTTCTAATCTAATGAAGAGAGAAGTGAACAGCCAGATGCCATAATGTTATAGGTAGACTGGTAAAAATAATCACCAAATTTAGAGGAAAGAGAAAGGATAGGCTGGCTAATCTCCTTGAGATACGAAAGCAGGTGAGGAAAGTTTCATTCAATTAAGTGTTAGAAAAATGTAAGCATTTTCTAGATGGATAAGGTGGCAGACAAATTTTATTCCAGACAAAAGGAGCCACATAAAAGAAGTGCTTCATTCTGTTTGAAGAGTGGTAGAGAATGAGGCATAACTTGGAGTGGAAGAGAAACACAAGCATTATTTTCCATCTCACGAATATCATAATTTGATTTCTAAGGTCAACAAGCTTCAGGATTATGTTTTGGGTTTTCTACACAACCTGATTTTATTCACAGAACAGATGCAGAACAAATAGTTACTTAATGCATACACATGTAATTAACATTTCCTGAGTTTCTATATGCAACAAACTTTGGCAAGGCTTTTGGAGAATACAAACAAATATAACTAAAAACTAAACATCAAAGCAAAACTGGCCAAGATCTCATAGCTAAATAATAAATATGGCAATTAACTATAAATCAAGATAGTAATATAAAAAAAAGTCTTTGAAAATTAAGACTATATATTGTTTCCATCTCTACACCTACTCTGTGGATTCCTACTTTAGTATTTTGGTTTACAATATTTTCTCTGCTCTGCCTTTTTCAGTGCTTTAATTTCTTTCCTTTGCATATTCTGATTTTACCTATTTCAAAGAGAAGAGAGGAAACAGAAGCGATAATGATTAAATGTATTGTTTTGGCCAAGCATTCTGAGTATTTTATATAAAACATCTTATTGATTCTTACAACTTTTAAATTAAGGAAAGTAAGCATTGTCTGCTTGTGTCACTACTATAAGAACAGCCAAGTATGACTCAAAGAAGTTAGTAATATTCCCAGGAAAATATAAACAGTTAGTGGAGGAGCTGAGAGTTGAGCAACCAGATCACCTTTATCCCCAAAGCTCTGCTCGTGTGTTATTTTCTCTCAGAACTATCCTCTTAGGTCATCAATCTCTACTGCCCTCTCCTTTCTATGAATTCTTATGATCAGCATTTCACACTTAACATTTAACTTTTTTCTAATAATTCTTCAGGTTAATTTCTTGTCCACACATGGATTATGAGATCTTTGATGGATAACCACAGTTTATGTTGGTTTTGAAACACCCATTAAATTTTAAACAGTGCTGATTACCTAGTGGCTCCCTTGAAACATCTGTGGACTGATAAGGCTGCATCTTTAGGAGTTTTATTCCTTGCTTCTCTTCAGTATAACCCTCTCTCTCCAGTGATGAATCATCAATCATTGGCAGTGATCATGGGAAAGATGTAAGTAAGTTATTTTCTCATATGGAGTGTATCTTCAATTTTTGTATATCCTAACAAAGGGTATATATATTACCTTGTAGTTTTACTACTAATAATCTGTGAATCTGTACAAGCTACCTACTTCCCAGGTATTTTGTGAAGGTCAAAAATGATTTTGTACATAAATGAATGTTTTAGACTCTAGAGTAATGAAATATAGGTATATGATTATAATATTTAAACATATAGTCTACTTTCTAGATTATTTATTTATAAATGATCCATATTTCTGAGTTCTTACAAAATTTATCCTTGAGGCTATCATATTGATTCAATTTGATTGAATCAATGTCTTTGCTTCAAAAGAAAAAAAAAAAAATCAATGCCCATATATACTTTAACTACCCTGCTAGGGAAAATGGTCCAGCTTTGATCACAAAGAGCATCACTAAAGGGAACATTAAGAATTTCAGACCATAGTAGAGAATTTGGGATGTATTGAGTGGTAAAAGAGATGAGCACTACTGCTGCCTGTCCTTATTGCTAGAACAAGTTAATAAACCAGGAGTAATACAGTGACATGGATTAAGCAAAACCAAAGATAAACTGATGAAATTTTAAAAGTGTTCATCTTTACATTGGTTTAAATGTAAACAGTAACTGAGTGATGAACTACATATGTATCATGTACATCAATCTGTGTAATAATTCTAAATTTGTCAACTGCAGCACTTAAAAGAGTAGTTTTAACCGCACAGTAATAAAAATTATTCAGTTCAGTCAGTCGCTCAGTCGTGTCCGACTCTTTGCGACCCTATCAATCGCAGCACGCCAGGCCTCCCTGTCCATCACCAACTCCCAGAGTTCACTCAGACTCACGTCCATCAAGTCTGTGATGCCATCCAGCCATCGCATCCTCTGTCATCCCCTTCTCCTCCTGCCCTCAATCTTTCCCAGCATCACGGTCTTTTCCAATGAGTCAACTCTTCGCATGAGGTGGCCAAAGTATTGGAGTTTCAGGTTTAGCATCAGTCCTTCCAATGAACACCCAGGACTGATCTCCTTTAGGATGGGCTGGTTGGATCTCCTTGCAGTCCAAGGGACTCTCAAGAGTCTTCTCCAACACCACAGTTCAAAAGCATCACAACATACAATAAAGAATTTGAAGAAAGTGTTCCTTACTAACCTCAGCCATAGAGTAGTGGAAAGTGTCTGCTACTAGCTGTGTCTGAAAGGTAAAGGCAGGGTTCAATCCTGGCAATCCTCAGCTGGCTGAGAAAAAAGGCTCAACCCTTAACTACTGCAAAGGAGTCTCCCTTAAGTTTGGGTCAAGGTCATAATTCCTTGGGAAACAAACAGGACTGATTTTCTATGATATTTTAACATAGAAGAGATGCTAAAAGAAGGTTCAGAAAGAGAGTTGGAGAGAAGAATGTATGGAGAAATAGAGATTCGTACTAGTTTCCCGGCTGTCTCTGTTGGGTGATGGTAGTGTGTAGGAGAGGTGGACAGAAAACCCTTCCTTGAGATTTGGATATTATTTTGAATGCAGGGTGCTGCCTTTCCTTCCTGCTTGCAGGTTACTGAGGACAAAAATACTAGATATTTCCAGTGCTGTCAGGTCCTGGGAACTGGACAGCTGGGAGATGACCACAAGGCATAGACAGGGAGAAGGGAGCAAAGCCCACTCTGCTTTCCTGTGGGACTCCATGATGCATGGTGAGAACTGTGAGTTTCCTATTAGTTTAGGTAGTCCACGACCACATTTGGAAGCTCTGACCTAGGGATCAGTGTTGTAAGGGGCATGCTGGTAGAATGAAGTGATAGTATCACAGAGAGTGGGAACAGCTCTCTGAGGGAATGTGTTTTCTTATCCATAAGACTGCCCATCTCAGGAAGCTGCAAGGAGAGCTCACTGACTCCTAAACTTCCTCTGTGTTACCCTTGAGAGGCAGCTAAGGGTATCAGCTGGATAAAACAAGTGCCAAAGACCAATTGGATATAAGATTTAATAGCAGTAGGCATACATATTTGTATGAGTCTCATGTACTAGAACTTACTACTGGAAAGAATCTCAGAAACATGGTGAGAAAAGGACTACCCTTCCTCTGATTTATCAACTCAATGTAATTTGACACAAGTTGTATCAGCAGCTTCTGTGCTTTGTTGGTGCATATACTTGTGGTCCTTCTAAAAAGTACAATTATTTATTTCCTATGGATTGGTGTCCAGTCAGATCCCTAACCACCTCATATTTATAAAATTATATTTTCAAATATGAAAAGAAAAGTTTGTATGTATGTCTAAAATATTTTATCTTGTTGGTTTGAACTCAGTGTTCAGTTTATTGATGCAATAAATTGAATACTGATCCTATTTTCCAAAGTATTGGCTCCTGGGGCTATATTATGGCAAGCTATTATTATATTTAAGTTTAATTTTCCCATGTTTGCACTGAACTCTGTAGAATATGATTTAGTCTACCACCTTCACTGTATATACCTAGAACTACAACTCTGTCACCAAACTTAGTAAGCAAAGCACAGAAAGAAAAAAGTATAGATGTGTTTTTAGTGCTAAAAAATAAATAAAATCCTAGCAAAATAAATGAATTGAAAGAATATTCTGGGTAGAAGAACAATTTGATGCTGGGAAATCTATGAATTATTATAGAAAAGTGAAAGTGAAGTTGCTAAGTCGTGTCTGACTGTTTGTGACCCCATGGACTGTAGCCTCCCAGGTTCCTCTGTCCATGGTATTTCCCAGGGAAGAATACTGGGTTGGGTTGCCATCTTCTACTCCAGGGGATATTCCCAACCCAGGGATCGAACCCAGGTCTCCCTCATTGCAGGCAGACTCTTTACCATCTGAGACACCAGGGAATCCCTTGAATTACTATAACACTGTAACAAAGGATAGATTCAGTGTGGGCTGTAGAAAGGGGAGAACAGTTAAGCTGAGTGAGAGAGGCGCATGCAGCCACTAGACTCACTCAATAGTGAAGTGAGTGCTGTTGACACTAGCCCAGGGCAGCACAGATGTGTGAGCATCAGTAAAGTAAATAACAGACTTGTATTAGTCATGGGTCTGCAGAAGTATTTCAAGATGAAATGGATCAAGGGATGTTAAAGTAACAAGTATGAAGGGTGTAAATCTAAAACGTAAGAATCTTACAAATGTTCATAAAGATGAATATAAGAATCTTGAAAGGATGTTAAAAATTAAATTATTTTTAAGTGAAACATTAGGAAAGAAATTTATATAACCATGAGATATGGTCAAATTATATAATGCATAATATTAAAATGTTATTTTTGAGAATTTTTGATATAAAAATTTCAAAATTCAACACACTATAAGATGAAGTAAAAAACAGAATATTAAAATTTATGTATCTGTGACTTCAAAATATCTCAAGATGTTAATAAAAGCTTGTATCTGAGATGTAAGATTATGCATTATTTCTCTTATTCTCCATTTTTTTCAAAAAAAGTGTGCATTTTTTATTTTTATTTTTATTTTTTTAAAAGTAATTATAATCAAGAATTTATTTGTTTTCATATTTTTTAGAAATAAAGAGGTTTAAAAAACAAAAAATGGTGCAAAAATGATAAAATGAAAGGACTTCTGTTATAGGGCACTTACACAATTATTTCCTCTGATCATTATAATAATTGCTTTATTGTTATGCTTTGTGCCATAGGAGGCACATTGAATGGCTTGCCTATACTCTTACAGGTATCATTAGAAACCTAGAATTCAAATTTAAGTTTCCTTTGGCTTTCTTCTCTGTAACACATACAAATGTATTCTTTTTTCACCATTTTGAAAAGGAAAGAAACCCATCATTTCAACCGTTCATGAAAATTTCTAAGCAGTTCAAGTGTTATTGACTAATAGATGATTTAGTAATCAAAATGAAAATATATATGTTAGAATTTCCTATCCTTTCCCTCTCAAGCTTTTGTTCAGAATAATAATTTAACATTTGTATGATAGCAGAATAATAGAAAAATAATTTAAAAAGCATATTACATTATCTAAAGATGGAAAAATACGTTTCAGAGCAATAATTAAATCAGTAATTACATAGCAATTAATGTTTTCCTGTAAGGCATTATGCTGAGGCTTAAAAAATGTACAAGACATAACTCTCTTCCTTTACAGGTTTTATAATCTCACATAGAAAATATATGTGAAAATTAAAATAACAATAAAGGGTTAAACTAAAAATTAAGAATATAAAACAAAGGATAAAATTAGAATGTTTTAAGTGTTTGCTGAATAGTGGGCACTGAGAGGAACTTGCTAAATATCATCTCATTAATTCTTGAAGCAACAGGATGCACGATGTGTCTGGTGAGGCAGAACCTAATAGGAGGAAATCCAGAAAGAATTTCTTTTTTAAAAAGTCATTTCATTTGTCCTCAGTAACCTAATAGGTACCTGTTTTCCTGGGGAAAGATAATAATAGTACTTTTTATGACCTGTTAAATTATGGCTCACCTCCCACAAGAGGTGGGAGTAAATTTTCCGAGAGGTTGAGTAAAAGTTGCTCAGTCATGTCTGACTCTTTGCGACCCCATGAATTATATGTATAGTCCAGGGAATTCTCTAGACCAGAATACTTTGGCCTGAGTAGCCTTTCCCTTTAGAATAGCCTTTCCCTTCTTCAGGGGATCTTCCCACCCTGGGGATCGAATCCAGGTCTACCGCATTGCAGGTGGATTCTTTACCAGATGAGCCACAAAGAAGCCCTCCAAGAGGTTATTTGGGGTTAGAGAAGATCCTTTGGTGGTTTAATGTTATTTAAACTTCTTTAAAGGATATCTGTTTCTCACTGAGGTTGTAGACAGGAGCCTCAACAAGGTCACTCTCTGGCAAGGGAGAACAGGCCATTGACCCAAGCTCATAACCATGATTTAGAAATTTCTGAGGAAAGGCTGAAGCTGGCACCCTTTTGGTCCTGGACATGGATGAATGTTCAGGATGGTATGATGATGGACATTGCAGGAAGGATAGCTGAGCTTCTAGACAACAGGTAGAATTATTAAGCCCACAGTGTGAAGGGATCAGTTCAGACAGATTTTTTTTTTCCCTATAGAAGTGCAAAATCACTAAGTGGAATGTGCTGGGGAACCCGCTTTCCATAACAGCTCTGTGTGTGCTGATGGAAAGCAACGGATGGACTCCCCAGTTTTCTCTCTGCTTGGGATATGGTTGCAGGGCAGAAGCATTAGATGGAGTTATCCTCTGGAATCTTTGGCAGTGGGTGTGAGGGTAGAGAGAACCTCAAGAGAGAGTCATTGGACTTCCTGATAAAATGGGCATGACAAATTTCAAGTTATGGGAAAAATAAAAGACATATAACTGCAGTGACTGCATTTGAGTCAGTTGTTTTTATTTATCATGAGAGGAAGGCTCAAAAATGATTAGTTTGCCTAAGGAGTCACAGTAAATAATTTGCAAAGCTAGAATTCAAACCAATTTTGTTTGACACTAATCTTCTATCCTCTACAAAAGAGTTGTCACAAGACATTATACACTTTCTAGATAAAATTATACATCTAACAAAATTTAGTAAATGATTATTCACTAGTAATTAGTAAAATGTTTTCTTAAACTATAGATGAATGCTGTTGGGCAATTCTGGGAGAAAATAAAGCTTATGCTTGCTTTACAAAAAGTTCTCAGTCATTTTATTTTATTCTTCATTAAATCTCAGGCACTAAATGGCTTGTGCCTCCCTGGATTTTCTTTTATTGAATATTGTTTTGATGAAATGGAGTAAAAAGTCATGTGATTTTCTTACATTAGGCATGCTCAAAAAAAAGCCATGACTTTTAATATCTATTCAATAATTAATTATGATATAATTTATTAAACATCTAAAATAATTCAATTGTTCACCAGTAATAACAAGGTGGAGAGTCTGCCAAAGTTCACTATAATAAATATTCTTTAAAGGCATTGAAAGATACACTGGGGCTACAGTGCTTTTCCAATTGCTCCCAAAAGTGCCAAGTATAAGAGTGAGCACATATTTGGTGCTAAACAAATTACTTTTGATTGATGATAGCTGTCAAGTCCTGAGTAAACTGTAGCATTTAGAAGAGTGCATGGAATTGTTGAAAATCATATGAAAGATATAGAGACATCAAGGTTTATAACTGACAGGCAAATGAGAAGAGTTACTCTGTAAATAAGACAAGTGTGACTTTACACTTAAAATTTCTAATTTATGAATGCGTGCTAAGTCACTTTAGTCATTGTGTCTGACTCTTTGCGACCCTATGGACTGTAGACCGCCAGGTTCCTTGTCCATGTAGTTTCTCCAGAAAAGAACACTGGAGTGGGTTGCCATTTCCTCCTCCAGGGGATCTTCCCAACCCAGGGACTGAACCCACATCTCTTACATCTCCTGCATTGGCAGGTGAGTTTTTTTTATCACTAGGCCATGAAAGACTGATATAAACAGATAACTTGACAGGGATAGATTTTTTTTTTTTTAATATCCCCAATGCCTAGGATAGAATCTGTTTTATAGTGAGCATCACAGGGAGCTGATAATGAATATTTGTTGAATAAATTAATATAATTTTGTTATGTATTTTTATGCTCATATTTTTAAGATATTAGAAATATCTCACAATATTTAAAGGTTGAGTGAAGATATACAAATAAGACTTTCACCATAACACCCATAAATGAAAGACAGAGGTGAGTGGCATGAAGTAGGGGCTGATCTGGTAGATCTCATATACCTGTAACTCTGGCTTCCGTTTTAGCTATTCAGAAGTTGCCTGCTAGTCTAATTACCTTTCACTTAGCAATGCTGTCTCTTGTTTCACTGGCTGCTTCCAGTTCTTCCTTTAAAGCTGATATTCTGCAGTTTCATTTTTATGTTTTACTTGTAAACTTTCTTATACTTTATCCTATCTCAGATTCCTCAGTCTTCCAAGACCTGAAGAATAAGCATTTTTCAATTCTGAAGAATTCTCTGCTGTTACTTCTTTAACTATTTCTTCCTCTTCCTTAACTCTATTTTATGATTTTAGAGCACTAATTACATGTTTTACATTTTTTCATTCTGTTCATCATTTGTTACATAGTCGATGACAGCCTCTCTGGTAATTTGCACTTTTTTTAAAAAATGATATTTCTTTCTTTAATAATTATTTCTTTGGATCACAAATTTTGCTGGGTCAATTCTGTTAAACTGCTGTTTCAGTTTATAATTTTCTATTACAATATGTTTCATTTCTATTCTTTTTTAAAACTGCTTCTAATTTTTACAGTGTCTGGTTCCTTGCTCATATTTTCAAACTTTTTTTTTCTTTAAATATTATTTTGGTAGTTAGAATAATACCCCTTCTTCTCCTCCCAGGAGACCTATGATCTAAACTTCAGAACCTGAAAATATATTTCCTTATATGCAAACGAGGATTACCTGGATATTCCCAATCCAATTACATGAGTTCTTAAAAGCAGCAAAGGAAAGAAGAATGGGTCAAGAGATGCAATGCGAAAAGGACAGCCCACTGTTGCAGGCTGTAGAAAGGTAAGGAAAAGGCTATAAATCAAGAAAGGCAGCAGCTTCTGGAACCTGGAAACAACTTTCAGTTTATAGCCAGTGTGAAAATGGGGACCCTAGCCCTATAACCACAAGGAATTTAACTCAGTAATTTGAATGGGCAGAAAATTGATTCTGTCTTAGAGCCACCAGGAAGGAACAAAACTGCCATGCTTAACTTTAGTCCAATGAGAACCGTACTGAACTTTTGTTCTTCAGAACTATAAAATGATTAATTTATATTCCAAGCCATTAAGTTTGTAATAATTTGTTAGCAAAAATAGAAAATTAATATATATTTTATTATCAGAATTGAGGTGTAATACATGTCTAAATATCTGTAATAAATATCTAAAAATGTGGAATTGATTTTGGTATCAGATTTTTGGGTATAGGATGGAAGAATTTTAAGAAACACAGAAGAAAAAGCCTAGATTTCTTTGAGTAGATTATTAGCAAAAATATGGAAATTAAGGACTGTTGATAAGGGCTCAGAAGGAAATAAAAAACATGACAGAGAAATCATAAGTTGCCTCATAGAAAACACAAATGGTCATGAACAAATATTAATAGGAATATGAATTAGTGGAAACCAGAAGAAAAGGGATTTTTGTTATATTGAAAGAGGAGAGTGAAAAGTTGGCTTAAAGCTCAACATTCAGAAAACGAAGATCATGGTATCCAGTTCCATCACTTCATGGCAAACAGATGGGAAACAGTGAAAACAGTGTCAGACTTTATTTTTCTGGGCTCCCAAGTCACTGCAGATGGTGATTGCAGCCATGAAATTAAAAGACGCTTACTCCTTGGAAGGAAAGTTATGACCAACCTAGACAGCATATAAAAAGCAGAGACATTACTTTGACAACAAAGGTCCTTCTAGTCAAGGCTATGGTTTTTCCAGTGGTTATGTATGGATGTGAGAGGTGGACTGTGAAGAAAGCTGAGCGCCGAAGAATTGATGCTTTTGAACTGTGGTGTTGGAGAAGACTCTTGAGAGTCCCTTGGACTGCAAGGAGATTCAACCAGTCCATTCTGAAGGAGATCAGTCCTGGGTGTTCTTTGGAAGGACTGATGCTAAAGCTGAAACTCCAGTACTTTGGCCACCTGATGCGAAGAGCTAACTCATTGGAGAAGACCCTGATGCTGGGAAAGATTGAGGGCAGGAGGAGAAAGGGATGACAGAGGATGAGATGGTTGGATGGCATCACTGTCTCAATGGACATGGGTTTGGGTGGACTCTGGGAATTGGTGATGGACAGGGAGGCCTGGCATGCTGAGGTTCATGGGGTCGCAAAGAGTCGGACACGACTGAGCGACTGAACTGAACTGAGGCAGGATTGGGACATGCAGTTATGTAGAAAGCAGAGCTTAATGAACTTGGATATTTAGGTGAGTAGATTTACAAGTAAAATGTTGAATGTGCAGATTGATTTCTTCAGTTGTAAATGCAAGATGAAAGAGATAAACTGATAGAGGAACTTGTCAACAAAAAGAAACCAGGACTTGATGATTTTGGAACTTCTCATCCTATCACAGATGCTAAAATTAAGATATTCATTTAAATTTAATTTTAATTTAAAATAAAGAGATTATCTTTCTAAGCTATATCAGAAAGATCAAAAGGCCAAAGTAATCAGTAGCAAAAAATGACAAAAAATTAAGGAAGTCATAATAAATCCCATCAGTCATCTCAACAGAAGTCAAAAGTTGAGGAGATTTTCTTGGAAAGATATGTACATGAGTCTCTTGTCTAATATACTGAATTCTCTGATATTTATGGAAAATCGACCAAGTTCTTGTGAATCTTATACAAGCAGAGGCACTGCCAACTTGGACTGAAGGGGTCAGAGAGATAGAATGTAAGAAGGTCTCAACCTACCATTGCTGGCTTTGAAAATAAAAAGGGGTCTAAAGTTAAGGCAGGTGGCAGCATCTGGAAACTGGGGGAAAGCCTTAACTGAGAGCCAACAGCAAGACAAGGAGCTTAGTCCTTGACCACAAAGAACTGACTTGTGTCAAAATCCCAAATGAATAAGAAACTAATTTGATTCTCCCTTAAAACTTCCATGGACAGAGAAGACTGGCAGACCAGTCCATGGGATCCAAAGAGTTGGACATGACTGAGTACTAACACTTTTAGAGCTTCCAGAATTAATTGTATCCTTCCTATACTCTGATTTTCATTCGGTGACACTTGTGCAATGTTGTTTTATGACATTGTGTGGTAATTTGTTATAGAAAATAAAAAATAGAAAATTAATTTCACATTTATTTTTAGAATATTAAATACACTTCTTTTCTAATGTTTGGAATAGTAAATACACTTTCTAAATAATTTTTCCAATACATCTTTGCAAGACTATATCTTCTGTTATCATTTTCTTTAATCTTCTCTCAACTCTAATTTATTCTTTATCCTTTGTAATTTTTAAATTGGTAACTAATTCTTTTAGAAATTTGTCTAAACATTGAATTTGGGTTCACACTTCAGATGGTTTATTTTGCTTGTACTCACTGACTGTGAAACTGGAACCACTCTAAATTGTTGGCTAAAATTTACTGGATCAAAAAGGTAAATTCTATCAGCAAATCTTAGAGAAAGCCATGTATTATTTCTGAGTTCTAAGGGAAATTTTGTGTTCCTCTACCCAGTGCAAAGTCTAGATTGGCATGTTTCTTTGATGCACTTTCTTGGTGGTAGTTTTATTTTGAATAGACTCACTCTTAGTGTGATGTCCTTATAAGCATCCTGGTTCTCCGAGAGAGACACTTCAGGTTCCACCAGGGCTAGCACTATGCTTCATCTTCTGTCCCAGTGTTGCCCTTGCTTACCTCTTGGGCTGCTGTTTTCACTTGGTTTTTGTCCCCTTTCGAATCTTTGCTTTCTTACCTTTTAAGAAAAGCATTTTAAAAGAAGTATTTGGTAGTCATATTTTTAGATCATTTTCATTTAACAGCAGCAGAAAAGGAATGCTCCATAAATTATTTCTAAGCATAGTAAAATTTATTTTTTAAAAATTGAAGTAATGTATTTCATTGCCTGTATAAGGGTTGTATTACCTTAAGTAAAACTGTTTGCAAAGTGATAATTTTTCCATTAACTTCGTGATGCATTTAACAAATACACTTCCTGATGGTACTAATGTCAAGAAAAATAAGTAACAGACCACAGGCAATATGTTTCACATTTTAAATCCCTACTTTCTAAATATATGTTGATGCCACTATATAAAGACTCTGCTCCAGACTCCAAATGAAGAAAAAAACAAAAAACAAAAAACAGTCTTTGAGAATCAAATTCTAAGAAATTCAATTAGTCCTTAAACTGCTTTTATATTTTAAATAAACACAAAGCTCATTCCATATTTAGAAAGTATATTTACTTCTTGGTTTGTAAACCAAAGATCTACATTTCCTTGATAATATTTATGAACATTCTGTTCCACTCAATCTCAAGTAATCCAATCCTTTGTCTTTCCATAAAAAAGGATTACTTTATGTCTCAAAGAGTCAGACACAACTGAGTGACTGAACTGAACATTATGCTGTAATAATTTGTTTATATATATATACCAAACCATGAGCATCTTGAAAAGATGCTTTAACCTCTGAGCCACCAGGGAAGCCCATCTTGAAAAGAGAAACCATAAATACTAAAAGTATTGTAGTAGTCCCAGAATTTAGCACTGGATATAGGATCATCGAAAAAGCAAGAGAGTTCCAGAAGAACATCTATTTCTGCTTTATTGACTATGCCAAAGCCTTTGACTGTGTGGATCACAATAAACTGTGGAAAATTCTGAAAGAGATGGAAATACCAGACCAACTGACCTGCCTCTTGAAAAACCTATATGCAGGTCAGGAAGCAACAGTTAGAACTGGACATGGAACAACAGACTGGTTCCAAATAGGAAAAGGAGTATGTCAAGGCTGTATATTGCCACCCTGCTTATTTAACTTATATGCAGAGTCCATCATGAGAAACGCTGGGCTGGAAGAAGCACAAGCTGGAATCAAGATTGCCGGGAGAAATAACAATAACCTCAGATATGCAGATGACACCACCCTTATGGCAGAAAGTGAAGAGGAACTAAAAAGCCTCTTGATGAAAGTGAAAGTGGAGAATAAAAAAGTTGGCTTAAAGCTCAACATTCAGAAAACAAAGATCATGGCATCTGGTCTCATCACTTCAAGGGAAATAGATGGGGAAACAGTGGAAACAGGGTCTTACTTCGTTTTTTGGGGGCTCCAAAATCACTGCAGACGGTGATTGCAGCCATGAAATTAAAAGACGCTTACTCCTTGGAAGAAAAGTTATGACCAACCTAGATAGCATATTCAAAAGCAGAGATATTGCTTTGCCAACAAAGGTCTGTCTAGTCAAGGCTATGGGTTTTCCAGTAGTCATGTATGTATGTGAGAGTTGGACTGTGAAGAAAGCTGAGTGCCGAAGAATTGATGCTTTTGAACTGTGGTGTTGGAGAAGAGTCTTGAGAGTCCCTTGGAATGCAAGGAGATCCAACCAGTCCATTCTGAAGGAGATCAGCCCTGGGATTTCTTTGGAAGGAATGATGCTGAAGCTGAAACTCCAGTACTTTGGCCACCTCATGCGAAAAGTTGACTCATTGGAAAAGACTCTGATGATGGGAGGGATTGGGGGCAGGAGGAGAAGGGGACGACAGAGGATGAGATGGCTGGATGGCATTACTAACTCGATGGACATGAGTCTGAGTGAACTCCGGAAGTTGGTGATGGACAGGAAGGCCTGGCATGCTGCGATTCATGGGGTCACAAAGAGTCGGACATGACTGAGCAACTGAATTGAACTGAACTGAAGTGATAGGTACTGAATAAATATTTGATGAATTTAATCCATGAGTGAGTATGTTCAGTAAGATGTAAGAAGTATATAATTCTGTAATAGATTATTTTAACCTATATTTTAAACTAATACTAGGAAAAGTTATTTTAGTATTATTAGAAATATTATAGAATTGTAAGCCAGCATTAGTGAGAGACATCACTTTAAATGAAGCAATTTACCTTCCCCGTAGTTTCCTGTCTTTTTTCTCTTCTCATGTATCATCTAATTCACATATTTTTAACACAAAGAATGAATGAGGATTTAGATTCTTAAATAAATGTAAGTTTAAATTATATTTGCCTAAAGCATAGTTAACAGGATAATGATAATGCCCAAAGAAAGAAAATGCTTAGTAAGGGAATAATATTGCCAACATTTAAAATAAATGTTTTCCAGAGTTGACTTTGAAGTAATTTACATTACTTCTTTTTTAAAAAGAAAACTATCCTGCCAAACAGAAATAAACAAATCTTAAACAAATAAAACCTTTTAGAAGTTAGAGGTACACATAGAAGGCAAGACATACAAATTGCATCTTCTCACATATATTTTTCAAGCTTACATAGTTATAGTTTTCTTTTAAAATGTTCAACTGAAAATAGTGTTTAGGCATGAGCCCCATGTGCTTCTATTTTTATACTAATCTTTCCATTAAAATCACCCCCTCTAAAATTATAAATGTATTTAATGGAATTGGGATCCAATCTTCATCACTTTTCTTCATTTAACTTCCCATCTTTGACTTTTGCAAACTGTGAATGTGGGTCCCCTTTGAAGTGTCAGATGCAGAAAAAGAACCAAACTTACTCTGTTCTCTAAGAAAACAGTTTATATCTCTTTTCTATAATTTTTGAATGTTTTCCTTTTTTGGCCATGGGAATAAACTTAAAGCCCTCTCTGGTCTCCTTATCCTTTATTCCTTTAATCTAATCTATCATATGGCTTCCCTGGTGGCTCAGAGGTTAAAGCATCTGCCTCCAATGCGGGAAACCCGGGTTTGATCCCTGGGTTGGGAAGATCCCTTGGAGAAGGAAATGGCAACCTGCTCCAGTATTCTTGCCTGAAGAATCCCACGGATGGAGGAGCTTGGTGGCTACAGTCCACAGGGTCGCAAAGAGTCGGACAGGACTGAGTGACTTAAAGCCCTCTCTGGTCTCCTTATCCTTTATTCCTTTAATCTAATCTATCATAAAGAACTATAATATTTGATGCTTCCACATCTTCAGATCTCTATCAGAATTAGCATATCATTTCATGGCTTGACAGGAATAGATAATTTTCCAAGATCCCTCTGATTCAGTATTTTATTTTTTTAACTGACCACCCTGACCAGAATATGGATTCTTGTACTAAACTCCAGCAGTAATAATCCCATTTAATAGTTTGTAAGTAGAGGATACTGGAGGTGAAACTGGGATAATCACTTAACATTATCCATCCGTATGTCTATAATCTTGGTTCGCTGGCTATATACATTTTATTACATTTTCCTCAAATGCTCTTAATTCCAACATGTTGCTCTAGTACAATGCATATTTACAGGATCTTTCATGCTTTTTTAGTGGTCTTCATACCACAACACAAATGCCCTTCCCATTGTCTACTCAAAAAATTCTCAAGATTGGTTTAACTCTTGCTTTTTCCAGGTAATTTGATAGGCAACCAAAACTTGGGTGTTAGTTAGGCCTCAGCTTGTAAGTATGCAATTTACCAGCTATGTAACTAATCAGCCTCAGATTTCTCAATGTAAAATGAGATTAACTATAGTATTTTTTTTTCAGTATTTCTTTTTTTTTTTTTTTAATTTTAAAATCTTTAATTCTTACATGTGTTCCCAAACATAAACCTGAACCCAAAACAATAAAGTAAATGGTAACTGGATCATACTTATCAATAATTACCTTAAACGTAAATGGGTTGAACGCCCCAACCAAAAGGCAAAGACTGGCCGAATGGATAACTATAGTATTAAGAATGAAGAAGAATGAATAAATGAAGAGAAAGAGCAGAAGCATAAAGAATGAAGAAATGCATAAAAAAGAAGAGACAGAGCCAAAGCAAAAACAATACCCAGTTGTGGATGTGACTGGTGATGGAAGTAAGTCTGATGCTGTAAAGAACAATATCTCAAAGAAACCTGGGATATTAGGTCCATGAATCAAGGTAAATTGGAAGTGGTCAAATAAGATAGGGCAAGAGTGAACATTAGCATTTTAGGAATCGGAAAACTAAAATGGACCAGAATGGGTGAATTTAATACAGATGACTATTACATCTACTACTGTGCACAAGAATCCCTTAGAAGAAATGGAGTAGCCCTCATAGTCAACAAAAGAGTCCAAAATGCAGTATTTGGGTGCAATCTCACAAAAGACAGAATGTTCTTTGTTTGTTTTCAAGGCAAACCATTCAGTATCACAGTAATCCAAGCCTATGCCCCAACCACTAATGCCAAAGAGGATGAAGTTCAACAGTTCTATGAAGACCTACTAGACCTTCTAGAACTAACACCAAAAAAAGATGTCTCTTTCATCATAGGGGACTGGAAAGCAAATGTAGGAAGTCAAAAGATACCTGCAATAACAGGCAAGTTTGACCTTGGAGTACACAGGAGGCAGGGCAAAGGCTAACAGAGTTGTGCCAAGAGAATGTACTGGTCATAGCGTACACTTTCTTCCAACAATGTGAGAGATGACTCCACACATGGACATCTCTAGATGGTCAATGCCGAAATCAGATTGATTATATTCTTTGCAGTTGAGGATGGAAAAGTTCTACACAGTCAGCAAAAACAAGACTGGGAGGTGATTGTGGCTCAGATCATGAACTCCTTATTGTCAAATTCAGACATAAGTTGAAGAAAACAGGGAAAACCAGTAGACCACTCAGATATGACATAAAACAAACACCTTATAATTATACAGTGGAAGTGACAAATAGATTCAAGGGATTCGATCTGATAGACAGAGTGCCTGAAAAACTATGGATGGAGGTTCATGGCATTGTACGGGAATGAACAAGACCATCCGCAAGAAAAAGAAATGTAAAAATGCAAAATGGTGGTCTGAGGAAACCTTACAAACAGCTGAGAAAAGAAGAGAAGCAAAAGGTAAAGACAGAAGGAAAGAAACACTCATCTGAATGCAGAATGCCAAAGAATAGTAAGGAGAGATAAGAAAGCCTTCCTAAGTAATCAATGCAAAGAAATAGAGGAAAATAATAGAATGAGAAAGACTAGTGGTGGTTTAATCACTAAGTCATGTTTGACTCTTGCAACCCCATGGAATGTAGCATGCCAGTCTTCTCTGTCCATGGGATTTTCCAGGCAAGAATACTGGAGTGGATTGCCATTTCCTTCTCCAGGGGATCTTTCCAACCAAGGAATCAAACCCAGGTCTCCTGCATTGTAGGCAGATTCTTTACCGACTGAGCTATGAGGGAAAGAGTAGAGACCTCTTCAAGAAAATTTGATACCAAGGGAACATTTCATGCAAATATGAGCACAATAAAGGACAGAAAAGGTATGGACCTAACAGAAGCAGAGGAGATTAAGAAGAGGTGGCAAGAATACACAGAAGAATTTTTTAAAAAGGATCTTAATGACCCAGATAACTATGATGGTGTGATCACTCACCCAGAGGCAGACATCCTGGAATGCGAAGTCAAGTGGGCCTTAGGAAACATCACTATGAACAAAGATAGTAGAGGTGATGGAGTCCCAGTTGAAATATTTCAAGTTCTAAAAGCTGATGTGAAAGTTCTGCACTCAATATGCCAGCAAATTTGGAAAACAGCAGTGGCTACAGAATTGAAAGAGGTCAGTTTTCATTCCAATCCCAAAGAAAGGCAATGCCAAAGAATGTTCAAAATACTACCTAATTATACTCATTTCACACACTAGCTAAGTAATGCTAAAAATTCTCCAAGATAGACTTCAACAGTACATGAGTCAAGAACTTCCAGATGTTCAAGCTGGTTTTAGAAAAGGCAGAGGAATCAGAAATCAAATTGTCAACATCTGCTGGATCCTAGAAAAAGCAAGAGAGTTCCAGAAAAGCATCTACTTTTGCTTTATTGACTATACCAAAGCCTTTGGCTGTGGAAAATTCTTCAAGAGAGGGAATACCAGACCACCTCCAGAAAAATTTGCATGCAGGTAAAGAAGCAACAGTTAGATCTGGACATAAGACAACAGACTAGTTCTAAATTGGGAAAGGAGTACATCAAGGCTGTATATTGTTACCTTGCTTATTTAATTTATATGCAGAGTACATCATGCAAAATGCTGGACTGGATAAAGCACAAGGTTGAATCGAGATTGCTGAGGGAAGTACAAATAACCTCAGATATGCAGACGACATCACCCTCATGGCAGAAAGTGAAGAGGAACTGAAGAGCCTCTTGATGAAAGTGAAAGAGGAGAGTGAAAAAGCTGGCTTAAAACTCAACATTCTTAAAACAAAGATCAAGGCATCCAGTCCCATCACTTCATGGAAAATAGATAGGGAAACAGTGGAAAAAGTGACAGACTTTATTTTTTTGGGCTCCCAAATCACTGCATATGTTGACTGCAACCATGAAATTAAGATGCTTGCTGCTTGAAAGAGAAGCTCTGATCAACCTAGACAGCATATTAAAAAGCAGAAACATTACTTTACTGACAATATCCATCTAGTCAAAGCTATGGTTTTTCCAGTAGTCAAGTATGGATCTGAGAGTTGGACCATAAAGAAAGCTGAGCGCTGAAGAATTGATGCTTTTGAACTGTGGTGTTGGAGAAGACTCTTGAGAGTCTCTTGGACTGCAAGGAGATCAATCCAGTCAATCCTAAGGGAAATCAGCCCTGAATATTCATTGGAAGGACTGATGCTGAAGCTGAAGCTCCAATACTTTGACCGCCAGTTGCAAAGAACTGACTCATTGGAAAAGATTCCAAAGCTGGGAAAGATTGAAGGCAGGAGGAGAAGGGGAAGGCAGAGGACGAGATGGTTGGATGGCATCACTGACTCAATGGTCATGAGTTTGAGCAAGCTCTGGGAGTTGGTGATGGACATAGAAGCCTGGTGTGCTGTAGTCCATGGGGTCACAAAGAGTCAGACACAACTAGAGACTAACAGAACTAACTGTAATAGGATTATAATTTTGCTTTGTAAAACTGTGAGGACTGTACAAGCTAAAGCAGATAAAGTGTTTAGAAGAGTGTCTCTGATATAACACTAAAACAGTTAGATAGCATATTGAAAAGCAGAGATATTAGCTTGCCAACAAAGGTCCATCTAGTCAAGGCTATGGCTTTTCCAGTGGTCATGTATGGTTGTGAGAGTTGGACTGTGAAGAAAGCTGAGCACCGAAGAATTAATGCTTTTGAACTATGGTGTTGAAGACTCCTGCGAGTCCCTTGGACTGCAAGGAGATCCAACCAGTCCATCCTAAAGGAGATCAGCCCTGGGTGTTCATTGGAAGGACTGATGCTGAAGCTGAAACTCCAGTACTTTGGCCACCTCATACGAAGAGTTGATTCATTGGAAAAGACTCTGATGCTGGGAGGGATTGGGGGCAGGAGGAGAAGGGGATGACAGAGGATAAGATGGCTGGATGGCATCACTGACTCGATGGACATGAGTTTGAGTGAACTCCGGGAGCTGGTGATGGACAGGGAGGTCTGGCGTGCTGCGATTCATCTGGTCGCAAAGAGTTGGACATGACTGAGTGACTAAACTGAACTGAACTGAAACAGTATTATTATTGGTGGCAGTGTTACTAATATTATTGTTTTTATTATTAATTCCAAGACATTTCCCCAATTATCCAGCCCATTTTTGATAACTCATTTCAAACTCTATTAACTCAGCAATATTGAGGACTATGCTATGCAGTATTAATTATCCTTTATTTGTTTTATGTATTTGTACAGTGATTTACTTTTATGGGTATTTTCCAAGAGGGCACTGAAAGGACACTTAATATTAATAAGTAGTCATCAAAGAATTTATCATCTGTTTTGATATTTTTGAACTTGAGAATTCTAAAAAAGAAAAAAACAGAACCCAATATCATTGAGTGTTTATCATGAATTGGAAAATTTTTCAAAGCACAGTTACTATAAATACATTTGTATATTCTATTACACACAATTTTGTCATATGATACACACAATGGAGTATTATGCAGCCATTAAAAAGAATACATTTGAATCAGTTCTAATGAGGTGGATGAAACTGGAGCCTATCATACAGAGTGAAGTAAGCCAGAAAGACAAACACCAATACAGTATACTGATGCATATATATGGAATTTAGAAAGATGGTGACGATAACCCTGTATGTGAGACAGCAAAAGAGACACAGATGTATAGACCAGTCTTTTGGACTCTGTGGGAGAGGGAGAGGGTGGGATGATTTGGGAGAATGGCATTGAAACATGTATAATATCATATATGAAACGAATCACCAGTCCAGGTTTGATGCATAATACTGGATGCTTGCGGCTGGTGCACTGGGACGACCCAGAGGGATGGTAAGGGGAGGGAGGAGGCAGGGAGGTTCAGGATGGGGAGCACGTGTATACTTGTGGTGGATTCATGTTGATGTATGGCGAAACCAATACAATATTGTAAAGTAATTAACCTCCAATTAAAATAAATAGATTTATATTAAAAAAATGAAAATAGACATACATATTCCCCAAATAAACAGCTTCCCTTAAATTGTTTCAAGTTTTGCTTCAGAAATAATCCAAAGCAGATATCTACAAATCAATAATTATGAAACTACAGTCAGTTAGCTTGAAGATAAAGATGTTTTTACTTTTAGTGATGATTTTTATATTTTCTATAAAGAATAGTATCATTTTCATCCTCCAGAAGTTTTTGTTTATTGCTTTGACCACTAGTGTTTTAGAATACTTGTAAAGTATATTCTGAAAATCCGTAAATGCTTTTAAGCTAAAGGAACTTGTTTTACTTTTCATACTTGTTTTACTGTTCATAAAGCATATTGATGGGTTATATCCCAAGTATGATCTTATTCAGCATTATTGAAGTTTATTAAAAGTAACATTTTAAATAAAATTATAATAACATCACTGCTGCATGTGTCCAATTTTATGATACTGAACCCTAGACCAAAATATATCTTAGGAAGAATGTGTATATACCATATATACCCTACATACATGATATGTGTGTGTGTGTGTTCAAAATGTATGTACACATATGCACGGGTCCCCAAACCCTGGGCAACAGAAGTGGTACTGGTCTATGACCTGTTAGGAACTGGGCCAAGACCAGGAGGTGAAAGGCAGGAGAGTGGGTGAAACTTCATCTGTATTTATAGTTACTCCCCATCACTCACATTTCCTGAGATCTGTCCCCCTGCCAGATGGTGGCATTGGATTCTCATAGTAGTGCAAATCCTACTGTGAACCGTGGATGCAGGGGATTTAGGTGACATGCTTCTGAGGGGAATCTAATGCCTGATGATCTGAGGTAGAGCTGAAGCAGTGATGCTAGCCCTGGGGAACAGCTGATAATACACATTATCATTAGCACAATGAATGGGATGCACTTGAATCATCCTGAATCCATCCCCCAACCCTGATCTGTGGGAAAATTGTTTTCCACAAGCTGGTCACTGGCACCAAAAGAGTTGGGGACTTTACTTCATAGCTGCATATTGATAGACATAATGGTATTACACACATACACAACATGTGTAAATTTAAAGGGAAAAAAAACCACAAATAGACCTAAATCATTTGGGAAAGGAAACCAAGTATTTGGGTACAATCAAATGGATCAAATTCAACCAAGCCCAAGTGTTTGGATAAACTGATATTTTAGTGATATTAACAATTACAGCAACAAAATCTTGTTTTGAGTTTAACAATTTATAGGACACTTTTCCACATTCTTGTTCAGGTCTTCAATAACCATCATGATCATGAACGTGTTCCTTCCCAAATGCTATTATGGTAAGCTTGGTCTGGATTAACACAAACACAGTTATACAGGAAGCAAAGTCCTTTCAAAGACCAATTCTGAGATTAGCCTTTACATTTAAAATACAAACTATGTCATGTTTCCTCATAAATGAAACACAACTGTGAAGTTTATTTTTTCACGTGGCCAAAGCCTCTCCCTTTGATCTTATCTCAAACACTCCTTGCTCAGAATGATGACAGATACTAATTAAATACTGGCCCAGATAAACACATAACTATTAAAATAGGCTATATTAAATGTCATGAAGAGGGTTCATATAGTACTTTGAGAATAATGAGGATCCTGATCTATTCTGGAGGGATTAGGGGAGACTTTCATGAAAATTAAAATTTAAATTGAGAATTATCAGGCAAAGACAGAGCAATAAAGGGAAAGAGTGGCCATTTTGAAGGACTGGCAGGTGCAAAGTGCTGAGGCATGAAGGAATGAGGCACTGAGGAGGAGGGGGAAGAAGATCTTAAGGATAAAGCACAGACAGGGAGGAGTGAGTAGTGTGCATAGAGCTGGAGAGCCTAGCCAGGATCATGCCAGGCTATGAAGATTTGTTTTTATATTACATATTACAGGAGGTCATTGAAAGGGCTTCTGTAGATGAGTGAGATAATAAAGCTTCCTTGAAGATAAGGAGGAGAAAAAAGTGGAGGAAGAGTCAATGTAGGAACCCACTGAAGGGGTATTGCTCTAGTTCAGGAAAGAGAGGTCATGGCTTTGACTTGAGAGTTTGCAAAATATATTGAAAGATGGGTTTGTTTTAATAACTTTGAGGTGATAGAATATAGTCTGTCTCCCTAACTTGATTATAAGTTCTATGAGGAAAGAGACTCTATCTTTTAATGACATCTCTTTTATATCCTCTGCCATTATATGCTCTGCACATAGCTGAATATAAAAAAAAAATTAATGAATGAATAGCAGGAAAGGAAGAGAAAGTTGGAAAGTATAGGGAACTTCATGAAAGTTTACTATTTTCTGTGATAGGAATTACTAGAAAAGATCAAATTTGCAACTGAAATCATAAGTTTAGATTTAAAAACTGTAATTTATTGTTTATTAGATATCCAAGTAGAGAAATGAAGTAGGAAATTTTAAGTGTCTAAAGCTTAGAAAAGAGATCTTGATAAGAGATATTAATTTGGAAGTTACATATCAGTAATCTTGAAGCTATGGGAGCAGGTGTGATATCTACAGGGAAGAAATAGATTAATAACGATAGCTGAAAATTTGTAAGCATTTACTGTGTATTAGGCACAGGTCTAAGGATTGGAAGAAAAGCTATGACCAACCTAGACAGGATATTAAAAAGCAGAGACATTACTTTGCCAACAAAGGACCATCTAGTCAAAGCTATGGTTTTTCCAGTAGTCTTGTATGGATGTGACAGTTGTACTATAAAGAAAACTGAGCACTGATGAATTGATGCTTTTGAACTGTGGTGTTGGAGAAGACTCTTGAGAGTCCCTTGGACTGCGAGGAGATACAACCAGTCCATTCTAAAGGAGATCAGTCCTGGGTGTTCATTGGAAGAACTGATGTTGAAGCTGAAGCTCCAATAGTCTGGCTACCTGATGCAAAGAACTACTCACTAGAAAAGACCCTGATGCTGGGAAAGGTTGAAGGCAGGAGGGAAAGGGGACAACAGAGGATGAGATGGGTGGATGGCATCATCAACTCAGTGCACATGAGTTTGAGCAAGCTCCGGGAGTTGGTGATGGACAGGGAAGCTTGACATGTTGCAGTCCAAGGGGTCACAAAGAGTCGACCTGACTGAGTAGCTGAACTGAACTGAACTAAAGATTTTACATATATCAGTCCCGTTAATATTCAAAATAACTCCACAAAGGTTATTTTATTATCCCTCTTTAAAGATGAAAAAAACCAAAATACAGAGAAATTATATAACTTGCCTAGATTCACACAGCTAATAGATGGCAGAACTAGGTGTGATAGGCAAGATTCTATGATGGTCTCTGACATTCCCAACCCCTGGTGTACACACAATTTCTTGTACACGCAATTTCCTCTCCCATGCAGAGCAGAAGCTGTACATGTCATGGGATACAATTCCTACTACATAATTATTCATCAGTTAACTTTGAGTTAATCAAAACCAAAAGGGAGATAATACGGGCTTGGCATAATCAGTTCCCTTTTTAAAAGGACATCAGATCGGCAGTATGAGAAGGCCTAGGTAGGGGGCCAGGTGGCCGAAAATCGTAGGTAGCTTCTAAGAACTGAGAACAGACCCTGGCCAACAGCCATCAAGAATATAGGGATGCCAGTCTTATAATCACAAGAAATTAAACTCTGCCAACATTAGTGAGCTTGGAAGAAAACTCAAGTTGCTCAGACGAGGTTTAGCTTTAGCCTCTAGATAGATTTCAGCTTTTTGAGACCTTGAGCAGAGGCCTCAACTGAACTCCACCTAAACTTCTGTTTTACAAAACTGTGAAATGCTAGATGAGTGGTGTTTTAAGCCACAAAATTGTGGCAACATGCTACACAGCAATAGGAAACTAATGTACAGGATTAAGTGTAGTTAGTATTTTTATGTGGCCTGAGTTGTTAAAGATTTAGCTGTACTCTATAAAGTAGGAGAGTTGGGAAGTGAGAAAAGTGGCTACTGCCAACAGAGGCCTTCAGAAGACAGACATTTAAAGACTACACAAAGGTAAACGAACCAGCAAAGAAAGCTGAAGAGAAACAAAGAGACTCAAGGAAATCCAGTAGAATGTGGCATGATGGAAGACACAAAGAAGAAAGGCCTTTGGAATGAGGGATGCTGACTGGTCGAGTGTGTAGTCTGTGGAGAACAAACCTGGTGAGGACTGAACTATGTTCATTGGATTCATTGGGGTTTCCTCTGCTCAACTGAAAAGTGGAGTTGGTGTTTAGAATGCCTTCCCCTGCTGCCTCCCCTCCCACCACCCACCTTTTTTAATTATGGAGAAAAATCATGTGAGGGGCTGGGGAAAAAGTCTTTTCCAGACATACTTTCATTACTCAGTATTTTCTTACAGGAGAATTACAGACCTCTTCCTTGAAAATCAGACACATTTTGTTATAGCAGATTTGAAAAGTAAATCAATTGAAATGCTGTTTTGTCACAAGATTTAACTTCCAAGATTAACAATTTTTTAAGTGACAAGGCAAAACTACATCCAGTTTGTATTCTAAAGAAAATTTAATCTCCCAGATGACTAATGAAAAACGGTAGAAAGAAGAGAACAGAAATGAGAGCACTTGGTGTCTGAAGATTAGTTACCCTGATCACTTCTCTAAGGGAAAGAGTTGCTTCTCTAAGGGAAAGCTGTTTTGTTCTCCTAAGAGAACGTGAAACCAGATGAAGGAACCAAAATATAAGCAGACATTAAATAAATCAATAAGGATCCACTTTGACTGTAATAGAGTACAATTGAGAAGACAAACTGCACACACAGACGTAATGAAACGTATGGCCTTTTATGCTGCTTTATTCACCTAATGGTGTGGCTTTGGGTACTCTTGTTCCAGTACTTCAGTTTGGTAACTAATTTTATGGAAAGAAAAATGACAATGGCCAAGTATCACCTTATTCCACATAAAATAGTAAAAAACAAACAAACAAACAAACAAAATTCATGCTACAGTTAAGTTGTTCCTAATATATTGTGGTGGGGGATTTGTCTCCAATGGGGCCTTTAGGAAAGGAGAGGAATGTTTACCCAGGAGTCTCTAACACATACTCAACATAGGACTGGGGCCATGTGCAATGGCCCAGTCTGAGCTGAGGTTTAAATTTTTATTTTGAATGATCATGACAGATGCCCAGTGAAATAGAGACCCATGTGTGACTGCAGTGTTAGTGTGTCTTCTGGTGGCTTACAAAAATATTTCTCCACATCTGACTTCATCCTTTCGTCTCATCTGAGACCCTTTGTCCCAGACATGGCTGTGGATTTGCCTGTTCCTAGCACTTTAAACCTCTATTCAAAGATAGCTTAAGAGACCTAGCACAGTCATTACTTATGCACCAAGATTATCATTCCTTTTAGTGATCCTGAGTTTGTTTTGCATCCAATTTATTTTCATGCTTGACTTCCACTTTTAGCTGCTTATGGATGAGACAGTTCTTACTAACAGAGGTAACCTAATAAGTGAGTATGTGATTACAGTCTAGTGTAAGACAAAGCCTGATTCATTAATGAGTCATACATTTTCATTTTAAAAAGACTTCTGTAATCCTTCCATAAAGTTCTTAAAAAAAAAGAAAGCCTACCCTTTAGTGCAATGGATCATTCCAGGAAACACATCATGTCTTATTCAATAAGCTCTGAACCTCATACAAAAACAAGAGTCTTGAGTAGAGTGCCTTGACATTTCCCTAAAGTCCTTCTTTTTTTAATTCATGGAATTTTCAGGCAGACTTTAAAATGAGGCTTGATTTTGTTTTCCTCAAAAATACAGACTATAAAAATATGAAACAAAGACAAGCATGAGAAACAATTTGGAATTTCATTGTCTATGTTGGATATCCTAGAACCATATTGTAGTTTCCCACAGTACTGACAACTAAACAAATTCTTGGCTGATGTTTTAGATCTTTCATCTCAAACATAACAGATCCCTAATGGCCTTGAAATTTAAAGCCTAATCATTCAAATGATTCTTTCTCCTTTTATTACACAAACTGAAATATGAAAATATGAAGTTTCTCATGGTCATATTGTCCAAATATAGTTTTTGTCTTATGCTATGTATATTCACTATGTATAAATATCCCATATTTGTTTCCATGTACTTGAATAAACTGATTGTTCCAGTGAGCAGCACTCTTTGTACAATAGATTGCAGAATATTTCTTCCCCATCCCTGTACTGAGCTACCATCTGCATAGAAGATGGCAGTTTTGTAGGGCCATTGTCTAGAACACAATATAAAATATAGACTACATATTGTCTTTTTTCAAAAGACATATACATGATCCAAAAGATCTTCAGTTCAGTTCAGCCAAGTTCAGTCACTCAGTTGTGTCTGACTCTTTGCAACCTCATGGATGGTAGGCTTCCCTACCATCATCAACTCCAGAGCCCACTAAAACTCATGTCCATTGAGTCGGTGCTGCCCTCCAACCATTTCATCCTCTGTTGTCCTCTTCTCCTCCTGCCTTCAATCTTTCCCAGCATCAGGGTTTTTCCAGTGAGTCAGTTCTTTGCATCAGGTGGCCAAAGGATTGGAGCTTTAGCTGCAGCTTCAGTCCTTCCAATGAATATTCAGGACTGATTTCCTTTAGGATTTCCATGGCTTGATCTCCTTGCAGTCCAAGGGACTCTTAAGAGTCTTCTCCAACACCACAGTTCAAAGGCATCAATTCTTTGGCACTCAACTTTCTTTATGGTCCAATTCTCACATCCATACATGACTACTGGAAAAAACATAGCTTTGAATATATGAACTTTTGTGGGTAAAGTAAGGTCTTTGCTTTTAATATGCTGTCTAGGTTTGGCCTAGCTTTTTTTCCAAGGAGCAAGCATCTTTTAATTTCATGGCTGCAGTCATCATATGCACTGATTTTGGAGTCCAAGAAAATAAAGTCTGTCACTGTTTCCATTGTTTCCCCATCTATTTGCCATAAAGTGATGGCATGATCATTTTTTGAATATTGAGTTTTAAGCCAGCTTTTTCACTCTCCTCTTTCACTTTCATCAAGAGGCTCTTTAGGTCCTCCTTGCTTTCTGCCATATGGGTGATGTCATCTGCATATCTGAGTTTACTGATATTTCTCCCAGCAATCTTGATTCCAGCTTGTGCTTCATCCATTCTGGTATTTTGCATGATGTACTCTGCATATAAGTTAAAAAATCAAGGTGATATATACAGCCTTGATGTACTTCTTTCCCAATTTGGAACCAGTCTGTTTCTTGTCTGGTTCTAACTGCTGCTTCTTGACCTGCACACAGGCTTCTCAGGAGACAAGTAAGGTGTTCTGGTATTAGCATCTTTTAAGAAGTTTCCGCAATTTGTTGTTATCCACACAGTCAAAGGTTTTGGCATAGTCAATGAAGCAGAAGTAGATGTTCTTCCAGAATTCTCTTGCTTTTCTATGATCCAATGGATGTTGGCAATTTGATCTCTGGTTTCTCTGCCTTTTCTTAATTCAGCTTGAACATCTGGAAGTTTTGGGTTCACATACTGTTGAAGCCTATCTTGGAGAATTTTCAGCATTACTTTGCTAGCATGTAAGATGAGTGCAACTGTGCAGGAGTTTGAACATTTTTTTGACACTTCCTCTTTTGGGATTGGAGTGAAAACTGTCCTTTGCCAGTCCTGTGGCCACTGATGAGCTTTCCAAATTTGCTGACATATTGAATGCAGCACTTTCACAACATCAGCCATTAGGACTTGAAATAGCTCAACTGGAATTGCATCACCGCCACTAACTTTGTTCATAGTGATGCTTCCTAAGGCCCACTTGACTTCACATTTCCAGGATGTCTGGCTCTAGGTGAGTGATCACACCATCGTGGTTATCTGGGTCGTGAAGATCTTTTTTGTATAGTTCTCCTGTGTATTCTTGTCACCTCTTAGTCTCTTCTGCTTCTGTTAGGTCCATACTCTTTCTGTCTTTTATTTTGCCTGTCTTTGCATGAAATGTTCCCTTGATATCTCTAATTTTCTTGAAGAGATCTCTAGTCCTTTTCATTCTATTGTTATCCTCTGTTTCTTCACTTTGATCTCTGAGGATGGCATTTTTATCTCTCTTGCTATTCTTTAGAACTCTGCATTTGGACGGATATATCTTTCCTTTTCTCCTTTGCCGTTTGCTTCTCTCGTTTTCTCAGCTATTTGTAAGGCCTCCTCAGACAACCATTTTGCCTTTTTGCACTTCATTTTCTTGGCGATGATCTTGGTCACCACCTCCTGTATAAACCTCCATCCATAGCTCTTCAGGCACTCTGTCTATCAGATCTAATCTCATGAATCTATTTGTCACTTCCACTGTATAATCATAAGATATTTGATTTATGTCATATTTTAATGGGCTATTAGTTTTCCCTACTTTCTTCAATTTAAGTCTGAGTTTGGCAATGAGTTCACAGTCTGACTCACAGTCAGCTCCTGGTCTTGTTTTTGCTGACTATGTAGATAGTCTCCATCTTTGGCTGCAAAGAATGTGATCAATCTGATTTCAGTATTGACCATCTGGTGATGTCCATGTGTAGAGTTTTCTTTTGTGTTGTTGGAAGAGTGTGTGCCATGACCAGTTCATTCTCTTGGCAAAACTCTGCTAGCCTTTGCCCTACTTCATTTTGTACTCCAAGGCGAAAGCTGCCTGTTACTCCAGGTATCTCTTGACTTTCTGCTTTTGCCTTCCAGTCCCATATGATGAAAAGGACATCTTTTGGGGGTGTTAGCTCTAGAAGGTCTTGTAGGTCTTCATAGAACTGTTCAACTTCAGCTTCTTCAGAATTAGTGGTTGAGGCATAGTCTTGGATTACTGTGACACTGAATGAGTGCCTTGAAAATGAAGAGATCATTCTCTCTTTTATGAGATTGCACCCAAGTACTGCATTTCACACTATTTTGTTGACTACCAGGGCTACTCTAATTCTTCTAAAGGATTCTTGCCCACAGTAGTAGATATAATGATCATCTGCATTAAATTCACCCATTCCAGTCCATTTTAGTTCACTGACTCCTAAAATGTCAATGTTCATTCTTGCCCTCTCCTGTTTTACCATTTACAGAAGCAGAAGCTCCAACAGTTGGCCTCCTGATATGAAGAACTGACTAATTGGAAAAGACTCTGATGCTGAGAAAGATTGAAGGTAGGAGGAGAAGGGGACCACATAGGATGAGATGGTTGGATGGCATCACTGACTGGATGCATTTGAGTTTGAGCACACTCTGGGAGTCGGTGATAGACAGGGAAGCCTGGCATGCTGCCGTCCATAAGTCGCAAAGATTTGGACATGACTAAGCAACTGAACTGAAGTGAATTTATCTTGCTTCATGCACCTAACATTCCCAGTTCCTATGCAGTATTGTTTTTACAGCATCGTACTTTACTTCCATCAACACAACTGAGCATTGTTTTCACTTTGGCTCACCCTCTTCTTTCTTTCTGGAGCTGTTTCTCCACTCTTCTCCAGTGGGCACCACTGACCTAGGGACCTCTTAGATTTTAGAAATACAGACTAAATTCTAAACCTCAAAGTTCTTATATTTACTCCAAGAACAAGAGTGACTTCATGTAAATTTATATTTCCAGCTCAGATGAGTCTTTATAACAATGGAAGGAGCAGGAACATTAACTAGATTGCATTGAACTATACTTGCCTATGAATATCTTTTATAACCTAGCCAATATTCATCTTGTTGTACTTTGTACATTTACTTTCATATCAGTGGAAGTGCTACTTTTGTAATCAATTTCTTCTTTTAAAAATAGATTTTATTTCTACTGCCAATTTTATTTAACTTTGAAGATTTTTTATGTTGAATCACAAAATATCTCTCAACTGTTCATATCTAATAATAAGAATACTTAAATTTCATGACTTGACTCTAAAATACACTACAAATAATGTATTAAATGACAGCAAACTTCTTGGAGGATGTACATATTATTAAGGTGTAATTCCTGACCATTGATATTTAGGAAATTGAAAACCCTGATAAAAACTAAATCAGTCTAGGTTCGATGCGTATACAGGATGCTTGGGGCTGGTGCACTGGGATGACCCAGAGGGATGGTATGGGGAGGGAGGTGGGAGGGGGGTTCAGGATTGGGAACATGGGTACACCCATGGCGGATTCATGTTGATGTATGGCAAAACCAATACAATATTGTAAAGTAAAAATAATAATAATAATAAAATAATTTTTTTTAAAAAAAAGCAAAATAACCCCCTAAATCTCTTCCATCTTGCTGTGTATATTCTTGCTCCCAAACTAATTACACCTTTAGGTGTATCTACACACCCAAATGATACCAGACGACTACACTTTAAATTATAAATCTCTTTGGTAGAATTCTGTAAAGTTACAGATGAGAAAAAGTTGAGGAGTATTAAATTCGTATTAATTTTTTAAAATGAGAAGTAGCACACAGAGGAACTGCTAAATAATTCAAAACAAACAGATGGGGAATTGAGTATTAAGTAGACTTTTTGAAGGATATGTTGAATAATTTGAAACATTTTATTTAATAAACAATATTTATAGTAAATATAATAGCTACCACTGAGAGACTATTATTCACCAAGCTTTTAACATACATTATTTTGTTAAATCTTGCAAAATAGGAATTGTTTTCCCATGTGAAACGTATGGTTTCAACTACTATGAACACAATAGGTAATCAAGAATTCCCTGAATTTCAATCAAAAATAATTTCCACTAGGCAACTAATTCCATCACTGTGTCATCAAATTCATGGCTCTTCTGACTATTAAATGGACATTTCTCCAACTATCCCTTTTTAATATTAAAAAAAAGGAAAAGATCAGTTGTTGGAAAGCTTCTTACAGGAAACATTTTCTAGAAAATTCTAATACAAATCTGATGAAAAGAAACAGGCTGCTCTTTCCTAAGGGGTTTTTGTTGGCATTGTTTTGTTAAAAAACAACAACAACAACTAGGAATTGTACATGTTTACAGCAGCATGTAGAAATTAGCTTTTCATTATTTTTTAAAATTATTTTATTTTAATTGGAGGATAATTACTCTACAATATTGTGATGCTTTTTGCCATACATCGACATGAATCGGCCATGGGTATACATGTGTCTTCATTTTTAATACAGCTTTCCATTGTTGATCTATAAGATATACTTTGGAAGGAAAAATAAGACTCATCATACTCCAGATTAATGAATTCTTTGTTTTAACTTATGTATAAAATTGAGCAAAATGGAAGTTCAAGTGAATTAATATTTTTAAAGTGATCAAAAAGGTAGGGATCAGCAAACTCTCTAGGATAAGGGCCAGATAGTAAATATTTTATGCTTAGTAAACTGACAGTTCTCTGTGACAACTATTCAATTCTACCATTGTAGTGGGAAAACAGTCTAGATAATGCATATATAAATGTGTGTGGCTGCATGACAATAAAACTTTATTTACCAAATCAGCACATAGGCTGCATAAGGCCCATGACCTGTAGTTTGCTGACCTTAAAATAAGAGAATAATAAAATATAAGCATAACATAGAAATGAAAAACCAATATACTTTCTTCTAGTGTGTTTAAAGCCTCCTCCTCGTTTTGTCCAAATTACCAACAGTAACTTTCAGTATAAACCTTAGGCTCTGGACTATACCTTTAGTTATTAGAAAAATAGGACAAACATTCTCCTATTTTTTTAATGTCTTCAGTGAAATATTTTCAGAGATAAAAATTCAATGATATACAGTGAGCTGTTAAAAGCAACAACATTTTCTCCTTTTCTTTACATTAGTGTAAGAACATCCATAATCTGGCATTTTGTACTATTGGAATAGTAGATGGAGAACAATTGAGGTAAATTTGAAGTTGTTAATTTATATATATATACATACACACACACATTTTCTTTATTTTCCCTTGCTAAAAATTCTGGAAGAGATAGTAGTATTCGTAACATTTGTTAGGTCATGAATCTGAAGTTTAAAGTAATTAAGTATATTACCAATATTACATAGCTATAGGACCAAAATTTGAAAAATGGAGATCCACACAGTGCTCTCATGTATTGTTGCACAATTTCTACACTCGTTAGAACACTGCATATATAAGGGCATAGGTGAGATTGTTATTGTTGTTCAGTCGCTCAATTGTGTTCAATTCTTTGTGACCCCATGGACTGCAGCATGCCAGACTTCCCTGTCCTTCACTTCACTATCTCCCAGAGTTTGCTCAAACTCATGTTCACTGAGTCAGTGACGCCATCCAACTCTCTGTCACCCCCTTCTCCTCCTGCCTTCAAAAAATAGGTGAGGTAGATTTGTATATTTATTACTGAAAACTTCCCCAGGGGCAAAAAAGTTTGCTTGTCTTAAAAAATCAATATTATGACTGTTTTTAATAGCAAGATCTATGTATTAGGATTCTTTTTCTAACACTCCACTCTTGGCTTGATTCTAAAGACATTGTTCTTTCACATTTTGCTGAATATTGTGTCAGGATAGCATCCTGGGTTATTACAAAAAGTAAGGTCTTGAAGGAATTCTGTGTTCCTAGATTGTATGTATAAAACAGTCCTTTCTCTGCCTAAAGTCCTGGGAATAGTTTATTACCATGAAAACAGAAAAAGTTTTTATATAATATGGAAAAAGTTTCAGTTATGTGACAAGACCTAGTAACTGACTGGATATAGAGGATGAAAAGGAGAGGAATTAGAGATAATATAAATATTATAAGGTGGTTGAATAGATGCATGAATATATTATTAATTAAGACTAGGAGATAAAGATTGGGGGACAAGGAAAGATGCTTTTTTTTTTTTTAAGTTCAGTATGAGATGATAAGATAATCAAAAAGAAAGTGGAAAATATGTACCCAAAGAAGTAAGTACAGATAGAGCTAGGGATTTGAGTACCATTTTTATAGAGGTGTGAGAGCTAACATCAAGAGAATGAGAGCATATAGGTGGGAAGAGTCTAGAACTGGGAGAGGGAGGGACCTACAAGATGAGGCAAAAAAATAAATAACCCTGCAGAACTCTAATTAGAGAGGGATACGACAAGTTAAAAACAGCATCACTGAAGTAAAAAACAAGCAAAAATAATGTGTTAATGAGAAGAGATTCCCAAGAATGTCCCCTACTTCACAGGGTTCTAGGCAGATGAGAAATGTGTAGAAATCACTACATCTGGAAATCTCAGAATAACTAGTGATTCTGCAAAGTCAGTCTTAATCCAATAGTAAGAAGGGGCCAGAACAGGGTGGGGGATAAAGATGTAGAAATAGAGTGTGCAGACTAATTTTTTTTAAATCTAAAATGTAGGAGAAGGCAGAAAAGGAGGAAAGAAGCATAGAGAAAGATTTGGTTTGTTTCATATTCAATTTTATGAATGGAAGCTGACAACATTTTAAAGGTGGAAAACGATCTGGAGAAAAGGAGAAATTTAAGGGTTAAATTAAAAAATTAAAAATTAGGGATAACTGATACTACTGTATTTCACTCTGTAAATCCAAAGTCACAAATCAACAGTGGCTTCAAGTGATATCTTGTCTTGCTTATATCTTCTTTTAAGGACTTAATATCATTTACATATCATAAAGTCAGCACATTTTAAGCGTAATCTTATCTGTCTTATAATATTGCAGATTCTCCCAGCTTAATCATGATAATAGAAATATAAAACAAAAGAATAATAGAGAAATGTCAGTGCTATGAACTGCATCAGAATTAAAGGCCATCATGAAGCAAATGCCCTAAATAGTTGCATTTGTAGTTTTCACAAATAAACTTTTGTTTTCTACCATCAAGATTTGTAAGTGAAAGTGAAAGTGAAGTCGCTCAGTCGTGTCCAACTCTGTGACCCCATGGACTATAGCCTACCACGCTTCTCTGTCCATGGGATTTTCCAGGCAAGGATACTGGAGTGGGTTGCCATCATAATTGACCCCTAAAGTAATGTACACAGTAAGGTACTACTTATGGTACATTTTTGCCTTATATTGACATCTAAGCTTTGTGTTTGTTTGCTGGCTTTTGAGGGGCCTTAATTCTAAGGGGAATTTTTTATAATTTCAAGTTGCCATTGTGATAATTCTTGCTTAATCTTGAGCTTAGGTTTTGACAACTTGCTAGTGTGTACAAATAACAAAACATGTGTAACTCTCTCTGTAGTCTTTCATGAAACTCATGAATGTAGATGTTTGGACACTTTTATTCCTGAATGATGATTTCTAGACCTACAGCTCATTGTTCTGCCTGAAATTGGGAGGAAAGGTTCTTCAAATAAAGTAAAATTGAACTATGGCTTATTCATAATATACCTCTATATGTGACTCCTATCAGGATAGCAGAGCTAGAGAGAGAGGTTTTTCCCCAGGTTCTAAAACTTTTATTTGCCTATTTAAAATTGTGCAAATAATTAAAATAATTGGAAGAACAAAAAATGACATTCTAAATAAACTGCCTTTGACAGCCTATAGGACACCTTGGGCCGACTTGATTTTTATTTTGTACTCAAATATGTAACAAAGAAAAGAACTGTAGAGCTAAAGGAAAACTACCCAAGCTTCTAGAGTTTTACTTCATATTTAAAAATTTCCCCAACTTAAGATCTATAGAAGAAAATGCACCTAAAGAAACATGCATTATATTGAAAAAAATTAATTGAACTATTTGAATATGTTAGCTCTTCTTCAAATACAGTATGCAAAGTTATTAAAACTAATATTTCTCTATTGAATAGATAAAGAAAAATAATCATTTTCTTCTTAAACATTAAAAATATTTAAGACTGATTTTGGTCTAATTTCTTTCTCAAAATTTTAGTAACTTTGATTTTTAAAAATCTAAAGATTTAAAAATTTTGGAAGTAGAATAGAAATACAATTTAAATGTTCTTTTATCATAATGAAAGAAGATTAATAATAATTTTTTACTCTGAGATACCTTGTGTGACATTTCTGTAGGAATTTGTAAAATTTGACTTGGTAGGAAAGGGTGAAATGCTTTTTTGAAGTACAGACTTTACCACCTTGAGTTTGTAAAATTTTCACAAAAGATGATAATCACCATTAGATTTTTTTCACTTTGGGAGGAGATTACTACTAACTCAGATGCATTTGGTATAATCGTTATTCAACTATATGTTCTCTTGTGGGATTGCAAAGTTTTCCTCCCATGGATGGTAGAGCTACTGTTTTCAGTCACTGTCATGTCCAACTCTTTGCAACCCCATGGACTGCACCAACCAGGCTTCTCTGTCCTTCACTATCTCCAGGAGTTTGCTCAAACTCATGTCCATTTAGTCAATGTTGCCATCCAACCTCTATCAGCCCGTTCTCTGTCTGTCCCTTTTCTCCTGCTCTCAATGGATAGATCCATTTCTTCACCTGCCACTGAAAAGTGAATTCTGGTCTTTGAAATTCTCCTGATACTATAATTATCACTGCCTTCTTAGAATGCTATTCCAATCACACTATGTCTATATACTACTTTAGAATTTTCCAAGCAAGTATTTCAAATGTAAGACTCCTAACAACAATCCTCATTTTTTTATCCTAATTTTGAAAGTAATTCTCCTATGTCTAATTCATTTTGTCTTCATCTATCTTCACTGATGAACTCAGCCTACTTATAGCAAGTTATTACCTTACTTTACAGTCTTCTTGGTTTGCAATCCCATGTTTTTCCTCATGAGCCTCCCTGTCTTCTGCAAAACAGTATCAATACATGATGGAGAAATCATAGCTTTTAAAACAAAGAAGAAAAAAAGACAAAAATATGGAAGTTTGTGTTGATAATGTTGAACATGAGTCAATACTGTAATCAGAATGCACAATAAAATTGCATCCATAACCACAGCAATAATAATTTATGTTGTGTGTGTTTGCATTCTCAGTCACCTCCAACTCTTTGTGAGCCCATGGACTGTACCCACCAGGCTCCTTTGTCCATGGAGTTTTCCAGGCAAGAATACTGGAATGGGTTGTCTTTTCTTCCTCCAGGGGATCTTCCTGACCCAGAGACTGAACTTGAATTTCCTACGTCTCCTGCATTGGCAGGTGAAATCTTTACCACTGAGCCACCTGGGAAGTCCTTAATAATTTATGTTAAAGTAATAAAAATCACCAACAGAAGTTTATTGAGCTCATTTTATGTGCTAGGAACTTGCAAACAATAATCAATGAGAACAAGTCTTTGTTCCCAATGAGGTTAAATTTTGGAGAAGGAAGATGCTAAATGTGCTGATAAAAATAAGATCTATGAAGATTGTATTTGATCCGAATATATCTGGACTCCTGTGAAAAAGTGAGTGTTAATCTCTCAATTTTGTTTGACTCTCTGACACCATGGACTATATGGCACACAAGGCTCCTCTGTCCATGGAATTCTCCAGCCAAGAATACTGGAGTGGGTAGCCATTCCCTTCTGTAGGAGATCTTGCTGACCCAGGGATCAAATCCTGCATTGCAGGCAGCTTCTTTACTATCTGAACCACAGTGGAGTGGTTCTATGTTCTATTCTATACATATGCTTTTAAGAGTTATAAATAATGCCAACTAATGTTTTGCTGATATATTGGTTTGAGAATTTCCTCCATCATTTTGAAGAATATGTGTCTTAAGAACAGGGGTCATATCTAACATTTGCTACAAAGTATTTAGAATAGCAACATGAACAAAGCAGAGGTCAGAACTTTTTTTTTCAAGTAAAGAATGCTGAGCACTATCATAAAGCTAATACTTTATTTCATTTTCGTTTTGGTTTTTGAAGTCTCTTTCACTCCTTATGTTCACAATAGAACAAATTTGACATATAAAATCAATAAAATGTTATATTATGTATACTTCATTCCCTAGGTTTGTATATCCATTCTTATATTTAAAAAAATAAATATAGCTTTTGAAGATTTGAAAGTATGGTAAAATGCCTGAATCTGCACTGATGTGGAGGATGAATGTAAAAGTAAAAATTAAATGCATTTAACCATATTGCCATTTTCTCAAGTGAAAAGTGCCAAGACAGTGCAGAAAGGGAATAGGCTATAGACCTACATAGAATGTTTTATCAGCAGTTTGTTTCATATAACAATTCTAGAATTCAGTTTTATTTAATTCTGGTATTAATTTTCATGGAGCTAATTTTATTGAAGGTGCTATTTTATACAAATATTAATATCAGAGTCAAAAGAGATATAATGGCTACAGTGTATTGAATAGAATCTTTATAAGGGATAATATATCAGCCAAAGTTGTATTTATGCATATTTGCCTATAAAAGACCAAGTATGGAAAGTGTGTATAAATACATACATGTAGATAGATGGATAGATATTGGTATGAGTAAAGATAAAGACATACATATATATATGGGACTTTGTGGTCAAATATTGTTAGTACTACTATTTGATAATATACATATTTTATCCTGAAGGAAGGTGAATCACTTAAAGTACAACAATACATTTTGACACTTCTAAATTGTTATAAGCTACATAATTAATTTTGGTAAACTGTGTAGTTCAAAATTCTATGAAAAGAGTACTTTTAAAACCTTATGTGATATCTTAGGTGGAGGAAAGACAGAATATTCTGGCCTGCTTTGAATAGCAGGAATATAAGGAAAGTGAGAAATTATAAGGAGGGATTATGGTATAACTGGGATTTGTCTGCTTTTAGCAAAAATGACTCACAATAATGCTTCCTCTCTTTCGTGTTCACAACTCTGAATAACATTGTAAACCAAAAAACAAAAACAAAAAAACACACACAGTTAGTGCTTTGAACCTGGCCTTTATCCACAGTCACTCCATATACGAGGCATCACTTTGGGGGGAAGTTTGGGGACTATAACATTGTAAACTTATAGCCCTGTTTCATCATCCAAAACCAAATTTTTGAAAAGGATCTTGAACTCTCGGCTTCTATTTGAATCTTACATCACTCTCCTCAACCCTGTCTCACTTCTCTAACATACTAGCTAGCTCCAAGAGTTCAGTTTCCACCCACTTCTTAACACTGCAGATGGCTCCCTCCCACTTTCCTCCCCTGAAATTTCTTTCATCAAGGTCAGTGGCCTAATTAAAAGTAATTTGAAATGTCCATAAAATTTTAGTTCTGATCTTCTTTGACGTTTATTCAACTGTGTCACCCTTAGTTCTTCCTTCAGCAGCACTACACTCCTCTTATTTCATCTCCACTCCCTAAATTACTCCTAGGTTTCTTTTGTGAGCTCCTTTGCTCATTCTTTAGTGTTGAAATTCCTCAGACATCTATCTTTCCTTCTATTTTCTTCTTATATATATTTCTTGTTGGCAATTTTATTTCTCTCCATGGTTTTAATAGACATGATTTAATAAACATGGCTAAGCACATGCTGATAAAGCCCATATCTCAATGTTGCAAGTCCAACTCTCTTTTTTCAGATCTGCTTGCTGATCATCTTTACTTAGATGGTCAACAGATAACAAATTTAACAAATATAATGCAATTTAAACTCATTATCATGTCATTACCCATCTCCCAATTAATCCCTTTTAAATTCTCTTCATTTAGTTGTTGATATCAAATTTCATCCTACTGCTCAAGCCAGAAACCTGAGCACCTTCCTAGCCGCCTCCCTCACTCACCTCATACTTCTGATAGCCAAGTTCTGATGATTCATTAGTTCAAACATCTCTCAAATTTATCCCCTTATCTTTATCCCCATTTAAATAATCATGGTCAATTTCTTCTACAGCTGTCATCTATGTTTCTGCAAGAGCCTGGCTATTTACAATTACTCCCAGAGCAAATCCTTATCAGACAGAGTGACCTTTCTAAAATATCATCCTAGTCATTTCATTCTTCTGTTCAAAACTCACTACTTTTTCATTCATTTCCTGAACTCCTGCTTCATTTAAAGACTGTATATTGTGAGAGGTACTTTGCTGAGGAACACAAGATATTATCCAGCAAGACACTGTTTCTTTCCTGCAACAAGACAATGGTTCTTTTTTAAACACAGAACCCAGATTTGCAATATCAGAATTCTGTAATAATCACGATCATTCATTCGCCTTTTTTTGAATCTTAGTGAGTGAGGTTATTCAGAAGTCTTCATCTCATAAATGTTGTTATTCAGTTGCTAAGTCATGTCTGACTTTTGGCAACCTGATGGACTGCAGCACCCTAGGCTTCCCTGTCCTTTATTATCTCCTGGAGTTTGCTCAAACTCATATCCATTGAGTCAATGACTCCATCCAAACATCTCATTCTCTCTAACCCCCTACTCCCCCACCCCTTGCCCTCAATCTTTCTCAGCATTAGGGTCTTTCTAATTAGTTGTTTCTTGGCATCAGGTGGCCAAAGGATTGGAGCTTCAGCTTCAGCATCAGTCCTTCCAATGAATATTCAGGGTTGATTTCTTTTAGGATGGACTGTTTTAATTTTCTGCTGTCCAAGGGATCCTCAAGAGTCTTCTCAGTTCAGTTCAGTTCAGTCACTCAGTTATGTCCGACTCTTTGTGACCCCATGAATTGCAGTACACCAGGCCTCCCTGTCCATCACCAACTCCCAGAGTTCACTCAAACTCATGTCCATTGAGTTTGTGATGCCATCCAGCCATCTCATCCTCTGTCGTCCCCTTCTCCTCCTGCCCCCAATCCCGCCAGCATCAGGGTCTTTTCCGATGAGTCAACTCTTCACATAAGGTGGCCAAAGTACTGGAGTTTCAGCTTCAGCGAGTCTTCTACTGATATTTATTTTCCTGCTGTGCTTCTGCTTCACCTCTCAACCCTTCCAGATTGCATATGGACCAATTTTCTCTAAGTCCAGTAATTAAACAGTTTGAATGCCTCAGCTTGATTGTATTTTCCAATGGCAATCACAGAAATTTCCCACATTGCATTTTCAACAAGATCCTCTTCTCAAAAATGTCTGGATTTAGATCTGCTATATCCTGGCCTAGTCTTTGAATTGCTGACTTTTCTCACAAAAGACCATAAATTTGTTCCGGTTTTTGCAAAATAATAATAATAATAATAATTCACCAATTACTTTCTACTTTCAAAATATCAAACTTAGTCTTAATTCTCTTTCTTCTTATTTCCTCTAAAGCATATATTGCTATTGTTCAATTTTTCCTTTCTTTCTGGTTTTTATGATAAAGCATTATTTTGGACATTCCACTAACTCTCTATTGACTCATCTTTCTTTATCACCTGCTTGTGTGTGTGTGTGTGTGTGTGTGTGTGTGTGTTTCACACCCAATAGAAGTTACAGACTTTAACCAAAATTTGGACCAGCATTTTCTTATCTTTTCCTCTGATCAAATATGACTTGCTTAATGTACTTTCAATGTTTTAAAGATCATTTCTAGATTTTTCATAGATTTTCCAGAATCATGATGCTTAATTCTTGAATTTCCAAATTCTGCTAGAGATTTTAGGGTTGGAAACTCATGGTGCCCCTTTTTGCTAATCCCCTTCATAACCTCTTCCTTTTCCTGTGGACTGTATTTCTGTTATTGACGGATGATATAATGTGTGTAAGTGGCATTCTGTGGATGGCATATAGTAAGGATCAGTTCAGTTTAGTTCAGTTGCTCAGTCGTGTCCGACTCTTTGCAACCCCATGGACTGCAGCACACCAGGCTTCCCTGTCCCTCACCTACTCAAAGAGCCTATTCAAACTTACGTCCATTGGTTCGGTGATGCCATCCAATGATCTCATCCTCTCTCATCCCTTCTCCCCCCACCTTCAATCTTTCCCAGCATCAGGAGTTTTTCAAATGAGTCAGTTCTTCACATCAGGTGGCCAAAATATTGGAGTTTCAGCTTCAGCATCAGTCCTTCCAATGAATATTCAGGATTGATTTCCTTTATGATTTACAGGTTGGATCTCCTTGCAGTCCAAGGGACTCTCAAGAGTCTTAAACACCACAGCTCAAAAGTGTCAATTCTTTGGTGCTCAGCTTTCTTTATGGTCCAACTCTCACATTCATACATGACTACTGGAGGCTCAGTATTCATTAATCCCTTCTTCCTCACTATCTTTAAACAGTACATTTTACTATTTCTCTTTGAAGGTAGGTGCTCCTAAGTGGCAATTTTAATGGAGTTTACACATTTTTAGATCATGAACACTTTATTGAAAATTTTATTTTTAAATTGAAGAAAGTAGGGAAAACTATGAGGTCATTCAGGTATGCTGCTGCTGCTGTTGCTGCTAAGTCACTTCAGTCATGTCCGACTCTGTGACCCCACATATGGTAGCCCACCAGGCTCCTCTGTCCACAGAATTCTCTAGGCAAGAATACTGGAGTGGGTTGCCATTTCCTTCTCCAGGTATGACCTAAATCAAATCCCTTATGATTATACAGTAGAATTAACAAAAGATTCAAGGGAGTAGATCTGATAGAGTGCCCAAAGAACTATGGACAGAGGTTCATAACATCGTATAGGAGGAAGTGGTCAGAACCACTCCTAAGGAAAAAAAAAAAATGCAAGATGTGAGAGTTGGACCATAAAGAAGGTTGAGCACTGAAGAACTGATGCTTTTGAACTGTGGTGCTGGAGAAAACTCTTAACAGAAGAAGACAGGTGCAAAAACAACAAAGCAGTCAATCCTAAAGGAAATCAACTCTGAATATTCATTGGAAGGACTGCTGCTGAAAATGAAGCTCCAATACTTTGGCCACTTAATGTGAAGAACAAGCTCATTAGAAAAGACCCTGATTCTGGGAAAGATTGAGGGCAGGAGGAAAAGGGGACGACAGAGGGTGAGATAGTTGGATGGTATCACCAACTCAATGGACATGAGTTTGATCAAACTCAGGGAGACAGTGAAGGACAGGGAAGACTGGTATGCTGCAGTCCATTGGGTTGCAAATAGTTGGACAGGAGTGAGTGACTGAACAACAACACCTTTTTAGTCACACTGTCCTGTTCTAATGAAGTCATTCAATTTACTGTTTAGATAATCACAACAACTTTATTCCACTTTTTTCTGGCACACTGATTCCAGATAAAATTCCTATGTGACAGCCTTAATCACATGATTGATCTGTTTAGATACATTCAAGTGGCTTCCCAATATCTGTTGAACGTTAACTTTGAGCTTGACAGTATGGAAGGATACTCACATCATTTTTGGTGATCTTAAATATTCAACTTGATATATCCTATAGGCATAAAGTTAATCTTCAAATTATATAGCACTTGAACAAGTATTACATGCCTGCCTTATATTTTGCTTCTTCCCTAATGTTAATTCCAGATTAGATTTTAGTTGTGTATTTTCTGGCTTTCAACTTCTCACATTATAATTAAAATTCCTATTCCAGATATTTGCTTATGTAATTCATCTGTCATAAAGTGAAAGCAACAGAAATTATGATTATAAACCCACAGACGTGATTGTTTCAATCAAGGAAAGAACATATTCTCCTTGCTTTTAATTATACAATATACATAAAAGACATTTATCTTTAAGGCTAAGAAAGCAGTTTAGAAACTCTACTTAGAATCACTTGAATATTCACTGTTCTATATAATATATACATTATATTATTTACAGATAAAATATAAATATGAAAAAAAGAAGTGAAGCCAAAATTAATATTCCAGCTTGTGCTATCCAGGTTTCTCCCAAGCAAACTCACTTTAACATGTAAAGGTACAAGATGTTTTCCTGAGAAATCTCAGGCAACAGCAGCCCTTGAGACTTAGGTTCTAACCATCCTCTGCCATTTACCATGTAACTCCATCCAAATTGCTATGTGTATATCCCATATGTCCTTATTTACAAAGCAGTCTACTCTTTCAGCATTACAACAGAAGTTTTGAGAAATTAATGGAATCCATATAGCATAATCTAAGATGAAGGATAGAGACCTCAAATAAAGAAGAAAATATGTATTTATTTTCCAAAGGATTTTTTTTTTTTTCCTACTGCTACCCTATGCTTTCCTGTTGCTATAGAGGCCACTTTCAAAGGGAAAGAAAAACACTCCCCCACCATCTCCACATTCACCTCTTTCTTTTAATGGATAGCAGTTGGGGAGGACAGAGGAGATAAGGAACATCTGCATTGTTTTTGCAAAAACTAAAACTCTTTATAAAATTGGCATACTTAAATAATTAGTGTTGTTAAACAATAAGAATATATTCTGTATTTTATTTTCAGTCACTTATGTTAGAGCTCCACCACCCACCCTAAGACAAGTCTGATGTTAAAACTGGCCATTCTCCTCCTAGGATAGTGCTCTAGCCAGGGGTTCCAACCTCTGGGATCTAATGCTTGATGATATGAGGTGAAGGTGATGTCATAATAATAGAAAAAAAAGTACATGATAAACGTAAGGCACTTGAATCATCCATCTTGGAAAAATGAACTTCCAAGAAAAGGGTCCCTAGTGCCAAAAAGGTTGGGAACTGCTCTGTAGGCAACTTCAGCCCATAGTTGCCCATTCTGCTTGTTAACGATGTGGAACAGATAATCATCAAACAGCAATGCAAACCTTTTTCACTTATTACAGTTACATTAATTAATCACAAATTAACAATTTTCTGTAGCAACATTTATTAAATATTCTTACATTTCCTATGTCTGAGCTATCTAAACTCTGCTGCTGCTGCTGCTAAGTCGCTTCAGACGTGTCCAACTCTGTGCGACCCCAAAGACGGCAGCCCACCAGGCTCCCTCATCCCTGGGATTCTCCAGGCAAGAATACTGGAGTGTGTTGCCATTTCCTTCTCCAATACATGAAAGTGAAGTCACTCAGTCATGCCTGACTCTTCATGACCCCATGGACTGCAGCCTACCAGGGTCCTCCGTCCATGGGATTTTCCAGGCAAGAGTACTGGAGTGGCGTGCCATTGCCTTCTCCAATCTAAACTCTATAACCTCTTAAATATATAGATTTCCCCATATTTAGCAGACTATGTAGAAGAAAAGTATTAGAAAAGAAATAACAATTGACATCTACTATTGTTTAGCTGAAAATTAAGCTGCTCAGTTAACTATATTCTCAGCACAGTTCAGTTCAGTTGCTCAGTTGTTACCGACGTTATGGGACCCATGGACTGCAGGCCTCCTTATCCATCAACAACTCCCAGAGTCTACTCAAACTCATGTCCATTGAATCGGTGATGATATCCAACAATCTCATCCTCTGCCCTCCCCTTCTCCTCCCACCTTCAATCTTTCCCAGCATCAGGGTCTTTTCCAATGAGCCAGTTCTTCACATCAGGTGGCCAAAGTATTGGAGTTTCAGCTTCACCATCAGTCCTTCCAATGAATATTCAGGAATGATTTCCTTTAGGATTGACAGGTTGGATCTCCTTGTAGTCCAAGGGACTCTCAAGAGTATTCTCCAACACCACAGTCCAAAGGCATCAATTCTTTGGCACTCAGCTTTCTTTAGGGTCAAACCCTCATATCCATACATGACTACTGGAAAAATCATAGCTTTGACTAGATGGACCTTTGTTGGCAAAGTAATGTCTCTGCTTTTTAATATGCTCTTTAGGTTGGTCATAAATTTTCTTCCAAGGAGCAAGCATCTTTTAATTTCATGGCTGCAAACACCATCTTCAGTGATTTTGGAGCTGAAAAAAGTAGTCTGTCAATGTTTTCACTGTTTCCCCATCTATTTGCCATGAAGTGATGGGACAAGATGCCATGATCTTAGTTTTCTGAATGTTGAGCTTTAAATCAGCCTTTTCACTCTCCTCTTTCACTTTCAAGAGGCTCTTTAGTTCTTCTTTGCTTTCTGCCATCAGGATGGTGTCATCTGCACATCTGAGGTTATTGATATTTCTCCCGGCAATCTTCATTCCAGCTTATGCTTCACCCAGTAGAGTGTTTCTCATGATATACTCTGCATATAAGTTAAATAAACAGGGTGACAATACACAGCCTTGATGCACTCCTTTCATAATTTGGAACCAGTCTGTTGTTCCATGTCCAGTTCTAACTGTTGCTTCCTGACCTGCATACATATTTTTAAACAGGCATGTCAGATGCTCTGGTATTCCCATCTCTTTAAGAATTTTCCACAATGTGTTGTGATCCACACAGTCAAAGGCTTTGGCATAGTCAATAAAGCAGAAGTAGATGTTTATCTTGAACTCTCTTGCTTTTTCAATGATCAAACAGATGCTGGCAATTTGATCTCTTGTTCCTCTGCCTTTTCTAAATCCAGCTTGAACATCTGGAAATTCACAGTTCACATACTGTTGAAACCTGGCTTGGAGAATTTTGAGCATTACTTTACTAGCGTGTGAGATGAGTGCAATTGTTGGGTAGTTTAAACATACTTTGGTACTGCCTTTCTTTGGGATTGGAATGAAAACTGACCTTTTCCAGTCCTGTGGCCACTGCTGAGTTTTCCAAATTTGCTGGCATATTGAGTGCAGCACTTTCACAGTGTCATCTTTTAGGATTTGAAATAGCTCAGTGGAATTCCATCACCTCCACTAGCTTTGCTCATACTGATGTTTCCTAAGGCCCACTTGATTGTGCATTCCAGGATGTCTGGCTCTAGGTGAGTGATCACACCTTTGTGATTATCTGGGTCGTGAAGATCTTTTTTGTATAGTTCTTCTGTGTATTCCTGCCACCTCATCTTAATATCTGCTTCTGTTATGCCCATATGTTTTCAGTCCTTTATTGTGCCCAATTTTGCATGAGATGTTCCCTAGGTATTTCCAAATTTTTTGGAAGAGATCTCTAGTCTTTCCCTATCTATTTCTTTCCTCTATTTCTTTGCACTGATAACTGAGGAAGACTTTCTTATCTCTCCTTGCTATTCTTTGGCACTCTGCATTCAAATGGGTATTTTTCCTTTTCTCTTTTGCCTTTCGCTTCCCTTTTTTTCAGCTATATGTAAGCCCTCCTCAGAAAACCATTTTGCCTTTCTGCATTTCTTTTTCTTTGGAATGGTATGGATCCCTGCCTCCTCTACAATGTCACAAACTTCAGTCCATAGTTATCAAGCACTTTGTCTATGAGATCTAATTCATGAAGCTATTTCTCACTTCCACTGTATAATCATAAGGTGTTTGATTTAGATCATACCTGAATGGTCTGGTGGTTTTCCCTACTTTCTTCAATTTAAGTCTGAATTCAGCAATAAGGAGTTCATGATCTGAGCCACAGTCAGCTCCCGGTCTTGTTTTTGATGACTCTATAGAGCTTCTCCATCTTCGGCTCCAAAGAATATGATCAATTTGATTTTCAGTATTGACCATCTGGTGATGTCCATGTGTAGAGTCTTCTCTTGTGTTGTTGGAAGAGGGTGTTTTCTATGATCAGTGTGTTCTCTTGGCAAAACTCTATTAATTCTTCCCTGCTTCATTCGGTCCTCCAAGACCAAACTTGCCTGTTATTCCAGGTATTTCTTGACTTCCTACTTTTGCATTCCAGTCCCCTATAATGAAAAGGACATCTTTTTTTTGGTATTAGTTCTAGAAGGTCTTGTAGGTCTTCATAGAACCGTTCAACTTATAGCTTCTTCAGCATTACTGGTTGAGGCATAGTTTGGATTACTGTGATATTGAATGGTTTGCCTTGGAAAGGAACAGAGATCATTCTGTCGTTTTTGAGATTGTATCCAAGTACTGCATTTCAGACTCTTTTGTTGACTATAATGGCTACTCCATTTCTTCTAAGGGATTCTTACCCACAATAGTAAATATAATGGTCATCTGAGTTAAATTCACCCTTTCTAGACCATTATAGTTCGTTAATTCCTAAAATGTCGATGTTCACTCTTGTCATCTCTTGTTTGACCACTTCCAATTTGCCTTGATTCACGGACCTAACATTCCAGGTTCCTATAAAATATTGCTCTTTACAGCATCAGACTTTACTTCCATCACCAGTCACATCCACAACTGGGTGTTTTTGCTTTCGCTCCTTCTCTTCATTCTTTCTGGAGTTATTTCTCCACTGATTTCCAGTAGCATATTGGGCACTTACCGACCTGGTGAGTTCATCTTTCAGTGTCCGTTTTGTCTTTTCATACTGTTCACGGAGTTCTCAAGGCAAGGATACCGAGGAAACTATATTTTAGCCAATGTGAAAAATGTGAGTACTGATCATTGAAGAAAAGACTACAGTGAGTCAAGCTGGTGAAGAGGAAAATCTTCTGGTATTTAATCCATAAGAAATGGTTTTAGGCGAGTTTCTAATATCTTGTAACTGTGATTTTGATTAAGTCAACAAGCTTTCACAGGGATCATTTTTTTAAAAAACTATAACACATTGAGATTTATTTTGAATGTGATTTCCTTTTGAAATGCATGCCAGTTTAAGGGTTTCACCAGATCCTATTGGATTTCTTTTCTGAGTTTCCCTTGGAGCAGGTTTCTCAGTGTGTCACACAATATTTTATCAACAAATGAAAATGCACTGAGACTTATGACTTGATAAGCAGATTAAGATTTAACTCATGAAATTGGAAAACAATTAATTAAAATTGAAATCCTAGTAAGGAAGTTTCATATCATTTGTTTCATAATGCACCTGCCTCAGCTTATTTCACTGTCACTAGTAAAATTTAAATTGATTCCTATTTTTGTTTTGCACATAGCACATGCTTAGATTACCCAGTATATCTCAAGTAATGTAAAAAGCACTAAGTTAGCCAGGAAGAACTATTTTCTTTTGCATAGTCTCTGATAATCTCCTTTTACACACAAATTTTAGAATTTTTTTATGATTTTATTTTTGTTAATTATATGTTATCTGTTAAGCCTTCTGTACTCTTTATGGGCTAAATTGCTAGTTTGAAATGCAAATTGGCAAAAACTATATTAAAATTATTTTTATGGCCTTGATATCCAAAATTCTGACTGTATACAGATGAACAGTTAATAATTCTAATGGCAATATTTTTAAAAAGTGAGATAGAAAATTTCTGGGTTTAACATAGTATTTTAGTACAAATTATTCTAGCACCACACTGGGGGCAGGAGGAGAAGGGGACAACGGAGGATGAGATTGTTGGATGGCATCACTGACTCCATGGACATGAGTCTGAGTGAACTCCAGGAGTTGGTGATAGACAGGGAGGCCTGGCGTGCTGCGATTCATGGAGTCACAAAGAGTCAGACACGACTGAGTGACTGAACTGAACTGAACTGAACTGAACTGATTCTAGCACCAGTTTTATTTCCAGTTTCAAATGTCACATTTAAATTGCTCTTTAGAAAAGGCTAAAATGAATTAAAATTCCTCTAAAAATTTTCTCAAAAAGATTAGGACAGAGAACTATTCTTTTTCTAGATATCAGACTTTGTGAATCTACCTCTCAGTATAATTTGGGGCTATGAAAACTGCCAATGTATTCCACCAGGGACCCTATCTCCAGGTAATTTGACATCATTTTAGGCGCTAAGGTAACTTGATTGCTTCAAAAAGAATGATTTGGTAATATTTATTGAAATACAAAGGGCTTTCCTGGTGGCTCAGGTATAAAGAATCTGCCTGCCACTGCAGGAGATGAGAGTCCAATCTTCGGATCTGAAGATCCTCTGAGAAGGAAATGGCAACCCACTCCAGTATTCTTGCCTAAAAAAGACAGAAGAGCTTGGTGGGATATAGTCCATGGGGTTCCAAAAGAGTTGGACATGACTTAGTGACTAAATAGCAATAACAATTGAAATACTAAGCTTGCATACCTAAGGCTACAGGGTTTCTCCAAATGTGACAAGGTTAAGGCTTCAGTTTCATGACCTCTAAAAAGAACACTGTATCAGACTGCAAAATAATCTGGCAGTCTCTCTCTTCTCATTTCTCTGCAGTACAGTTCTGAAACCCTTGTGTCTTATTCTCTCAATATATATTTCTCTTTTTTTCTGCCTACTACTATTATGCCAAAAAAATATTCACAGACAACTAGTTAACAGGTTAAGGAGAAACCCTTCCTAGAGGTATATTTCTACAAATATTAAAATTCATTATTGTCTTTAAAATATCCAGGACCACAGTGACAAAAATAAGGCATTGCCCCAGTGCAAAATTTAAGAAGAACCTTCCAAAATTAGCAATCAAAATAAGTAACATTTTAATGTAATATTTAAAAACATCAAAATTAATGCAAAAATCCATGATGAAGAAAATGTTAAAATTTTAATGTTAAAATTTTAAATAAAGATCTTATAAACTATATCTAGCTAAAGAAGTCCTTATACTTGCTACTTGTTTCATTTTAACTGGTTAAGTATACAGTAATTACAATAATTCATAAAAGTTGGTACAAATATTGTTAAACACTAAATCTACAATTTCATTGTTTATCCTCTTTATAAATAGAATTTTAATTATTGGCCATGGGCAAATGTGAGATACAGTTTATATTCTGCTGCTGTTCTGACAAGAATCATAATTCTTTGTGATATTGAGGAGGATTAAAATCAAGTTTACTAGGAGATCCAATTTAGTATAATGAAATTAAAAGACGCTTGTTCCTTGGAAGAAAAGCTATGACCAACCTAGAGAGCATATTAAAAAGTAGAGACATTACTTTACCAACAAAGTTGTGCCTAGTCAAAGCTATGGTTTTTCCAGTAGTCATGTATGGATGTGAGTTGGACTATAAAGAAAGCTGAGCGCTGAAGAATTGATGCCCTTGAACTGTGGTGTTGGAGAAGACTCTTGAGAGTCCCTTGGACTGCAAGGAGATCCAACCTGTCAATCCTAAAGGAAATCAGTCCTGAATATTCATTGGAAGTACTGGTGCTGAAGCTGAAACTCCAATACTTTGGCCACCAGACGAGAAGGACCAACTTATTGGAAAAGACCCTGATGCTGGGAAAGATTGAAGGTGAGAGGACAAGGGGACTACAGAGGATAAATTGGTCAGATAGCATCACCAACTCAATGCACATGAGTTTGAGAACGCTCTGGGAGTTGGTGATGGACAGGGAAGCCTGGGGTGATGCAGTCCATGGGGTCGCAAAGAATTCGACACACTGAGTGACTGAACTGAACTGATTCTTCTCTCATTATTAATAATAATCAAATTGTTCATGTGCTTGAGATAAAGATATAATTTTAGTTACATTTCACTTTGATAGACTTGTTACACTTAAGTTTTTTAACAAACATTTTGAGTCCACAGATAAAAATAATAATAATAAATTTTTTATACTTCTACACAGAAGTACTATAGTAAGTACCACTTTGTAATTTACAAATAAATCACAACTAGAGGACCCCAACATGATTTCAGATGCTTTATTGATGCTGCTTTTGGAAGAGTGGCTCACACTGACCTTCACATCACACTATTTCAGAGAAGACCATCAGAGCTTGTAAGAGTTACTGTAAATAACAGAATCTTATGTATAATAATATCAAAGTAGATAGCCCTTGGTAGCACAACCATAAAATCTTCAAATATATAAAATTTGCGAAAAAGGTACAAAGGATGCCATAGGAAAATTTCTTGCTAAAGATCCACTTTCTTGTCTAAATTTCTCATTTTGCTGTGAATTGAGAGGGCAGCCTTTCAATTACCATAATGAAAACACTGCAGCAAAAATGAGAAGCCAACCTGTGTGCAATTGCAGTTCAGACAGACAGAATGCTAATTCTTGGCTTCAGTGCTTTCTTTAATAAAGTTATTCAGGCCTTTCTGTGGCACAGAACACTGTGATCAGCCAGGAACTGCTGGAGATGAAAATAATCTTTCTTTGTTATAACACAAAAAAAGTTCTCATTTCAATCTCAGAGGAGACTCTTGTACCTCATTAAATATAAAAACATCAGGGGTGAGGTGGAATGGTGGAATTAATCATGTCATAGCCATTTTCTTTAAAGTATATGGTTTTCTAACTTCATCTGTGTTCACAAGGGATTTGGAAGTACAACACAAGCAAATGCTTTAACAAAACATGTAATATTTTGAAATTGCTCAGGTGTAGTCAAATCACTCTGAACAGAGAGGATGAGGAGCTGATCTGAGGGCTCTCTCTACCCTTATGAGCTATAAAACATTGGGTTCTCACTTGAAGTATCCTTTTCCATAAAATAGCATTACTAGTTCCTATGTCACCAAGTTGAAGTCAGAATTAAGTAACGTGGCAGCTACAGATAATTTGTAATTATGAGATGTTACACAAATGTCATGAGAAATTTAAAACAACAAAATAGAATAAGAATATGAAGTAAGGTTGTAAAGCCAATTTCCAATTGTACTAGAAAGAGAATTAATTTTAAAATTATTGTCATCAATCTACAGTAGTAAAAAATGATAAGATATTCCAATGAAATCATTTCTTACATTAAGATTTTTACTGTTGAGACCCTGAATTCAAAGTTTGAAGAGATATTAATCATCCCTACAATATCCTGGGTTAAGAAAGTCAATTTATTAAGAAAAACACTTTTAAAATTATTTTTAGCTTAAAAAAAGGAAAAATTAGAAACGTGATTGGAAAATTATCTTAGTTTGATGACTTCCCAGGTAATATTTAAGTAACATGAAAAGAATAGGCACTAAAAGTAAAACAACTCTGTTATTAAGGAATAATTGAAGAGGAAACATTTCATGTCATAATATTATTTGCCTATAGTAAGTGCCAGATTAGATATTATGTAAAATAAAGTAGAAGTTTCCAATACTCTGATTGAGTATATTAAAAATATACAGTACCTTGCATCACTACATTTGCTTTCCTTAAGACAACTTTATAGAACACAGCTAAGTTTTATTTGACAGAAGAATTTTGAATAAAGCACATAAAATTTTACTTTTTATCTTGATTTTTTTTCTCTTTATTCTACTAACTATCCCTGAGAAATACTACCTACTTTGGGTTTTCATTAATATCAACATATGTTTTTCAACTCTATCCTCATTCCCAATATATTCTGAAGCCCACATTCCGATTTTCAATTATCTACTGGACATCAAACTTGGATATGTCCCACAAGCCCTTTAGCCTGTTCCAAAACAAACTCATCATCTCTCACTTGATGGAATCTGCTTCTGTCCCTATATTTCTCTCTGACTGAAAAGAACTATCACCCATACAGTGATTCATGTCTCAATTGTGGCAGTTACAATCTTGCTTTACCTCAGACTCATTATATACATCATCAGATTAAGTAGATCCTACTTTGAAAACATTTGTCATGTTGTATTTCATTCCCAATCTCCAACTACCGATACTTTCAGCCATGTAGCATACTCTACTATGGTGTTTCTCTGTTTAGAAAAGCTCTGTTGGCATTTACTGAATAAGCTGAGCAGAGAAACCCACTCAAAGATTCCAGGAAATTTAGTATCATTACCCTCACACACTAGTAAAGTAATGTTCAGAATTCTCCAGGCCAGGCTTCAGCAATATGTGAACCATGAACTTCCAGATGTTCAAGCTGGTTTTAGAAAAGGCAGAGGACCCAGAGATCAAATTGCTAACATCCACTGGATCATTGAAAAAGCAAGAGAGCTCCAGAAAAACATCTATTTCTGATTTATTGACTATGCCAAAGCCTTTGACTGTGTGGATCACAATAAACTGTGGAAAATTCTGAAAGAGATGGGAATACCAGACTATCTGGCCTCTTGAGAAACTTGTATGCAGGTCAGGAAGCAAAAGTTAGAACTGGACATGGAACAGTAGACTGGTTCCAAATAGGAAAAGGAGTACGTCAAGGCTGTATATTGTCACCCTGCTTATTTAGCTTCTATTCAGAGTACATCATGAGAAACGCTGGGCTGGAAGAAGCACAAGCTGGAATCAAGATTGCCAGGAGAAATATCAATAATCTCAGATATGCAGATGACACCACCATTATGGCAGAAAAAGTGAAGAGGAACTAAAAAGCTTCTTGATGAAAGTGAAAGAGGAGAGTGAAAAAGTTGGCTTAAAACTCAACATTCAGAAAACGAAGATCATGGCATCTGGTCCCATCACTTCATGGGAAATAGATGGGGAAACAGTGGAAACAGAGTCAGACTTTATTTTTGGGGGCTCCAAAATCACTGTAGATGGTGATTGCAGCCATGAACTTAAAAGACGCTTACTCCTTGGAAGAAAAGTTATGACCAACCTAGATAGCATATTCAAAAGCAGAGATATTACTTTGCCAACTAAGGTCCGTCTAGTCAAGGCTATGGTTTTCCCAGTGGTCTTGTATGGATGTGAGAGTTGAACTGTGAAGAAAACTGAGCACTGAAGTGCCAGGAGCCAGCACGAGGAGTCCCGCCCGTGGCAAAGGTCATGAGGTTAAGGGGTCCGACAGGCAAAGGCGAGTCTGGCCTCAAGGGAGCCTCGCTGGATTTTCTCAAGCATCTACCGCCAAAACCAGAGTCTGCGGGCCATACTGCATTATGCTTTTCGCTTACACTTCTGACATTAACAGGGGCTGCCCCCCCACCCCAACTTTTTCTGGAAGAAGTTAATTTAGAGCTTTTAGATAATAAGTCTGCTGGGAATAATAAGAATGTTTCAATCCAAAAGCCCCTCTGATGGCTTTCTAACCTGCCTACAGGACTCTTACAGCTGTGCATGTGATTGTTTGCAGCCTTCTGACCTCGAGAGGCACAGGAAGCTCAAAGCATCCTAGGAATGTAGGGGCTTCTGAGGAGTCAAATCATTAGAATAGGACTGACTAAGGGTTTCATTTGTTGAGCCAATACTTGCTGTCAAATTTTCATATATTTTATTTGTTGATATAGTTGGTATACAGAAAAAAAAAAAACAAGTAGCAACATAGATCTTTGAGTTAAGTACCTTCTTTGTTATAACCCACTGCACCATTGTTCTATAAGGATGTAACTTCAGTGCTTTGAGGGTGATGCAGATTAAAGAAAAACACTTCAGGGGAAATGAGATTAACATTCATTAAGGAAGAGAGCCATAAAGTGTTAAGAGGCCTCTTGGCCAGAAGATGATGTAAATCACCTTGGACTGTGGGGAGATCCAACCAGTCCATTCTGAAGGAGATCAGCCCTGGGATTTCTTTGGAAGGAATGATGCTAAAGCTGAAAGTCCAGTACTTTGGCCACCTCATGAGAAGAGTTGACTCATTGGAAAAGACTCTGATGCTGGGAGGGATTGGGGGCAGGAGGAGAAGGGGACGACAGAGGATGAGCTGGCTGGATGGCATCACTGACTCCATGGACGTGAGTCTGAGTGAACTCCAGGAGTTGGTGATGGACCAGGAGACCTGACATGCTGCAATTCATGGGGTCGCAAAGAGTCAGACATGACTGAACGACTGAGCTGAACTGAACTGAGACCTTTTGTATAGAAAAAGATATACAGAAAGGGTCAGGACTGCTGCCCCTGCATGACTCTGTATCTTCCATTATGTACTGGAGTGGGGTGCCATTGCCTTCTCCGGTGTAAAACTTAGGGTATATAAACACCTTTTAAAAATAAAGTGATGAGGGTTTTGCACAAGCTTGGCCTCCCCCATGTCGACTCTCTCTCTCTCTTTTTCCCTCTCCCTCCCTCTCCTTTTCAGGCTGATCCCTTGGAATGTGGAGGCTCTCTGTGTCTACTTATTTGCCCTGGCTTCTAAGACCCATGCAAAAGGGAGCCCAAGGCGGGGCATCCTCCAATATTCAAGTGGGGCCTGGCGTGCTGCGATTCATGGGGTCACAAAGTGTCAGACACGACTGAGTGACTGAACTGAACTGAACTGTCCCTCTACTAAATGCTTGTAACACGCTATAGTCATTGGCATGAGCAACCTCCGCATCACACATGTTTCTACATATCATAGAAGATGATAGTAGAGTTTTCTAAATGTTCTATTAAAGGCCTTGCCTCAGACTTTAAAATCTTCTCATCAGTGCCTCTTCCTTTGCACACTGGCCACAGAGACCTTCTTTCTATTCTCCTTATACAGTATGTGCCTTTCTTCAATATAACATTTGCTCTTACTCTTTTTATCCTGGAATATTCTTGGCTGCATAACATCCTCATTAGCTAAATCTACTAAACTTTCAGATTGCACTTAAACATCTCTATTAGTAAAGTCTTTGTTAATCTTCAGTTCACTCAAGGTTAAGGTTCCCATAATATGCAGTTTTAAATCTGATCTTATTTGCCTTTAGACCACTCATCTCATTATTTAACTACATATTTTCATTATTATGTGATTAATTTCTGTCTCATCCACTAAACAGAAACCACAGAAGACAAAGGATCATGTATGATTTTACTCGCCGTTGTACCTCCAGACCTGTCACATGGTACACCACAAAGCAGGTTCTCTGTCTGTTCTTATACATGAAGAGTGAAGACTCAAACTGAGCTAGTTATGCACAAGTCCATTCTTCTTCTCACTATTATATGCAGTAGCATTTTTACCCTTGGATACTATATAAAGAGGACTATATTTTAGCTTTTTCTAAAAAAATTTTAATCCATGTTCAGTTTTTGTGATTGCACATATTACTTATCTCAAATATTTCAGATAAATTTTCTGTTTAAGTATGATTTTATGTTGGATAAACTCAGATCAATTTTTTGAATTTTCAAGATCATTTTAAATTCTAAACTGTCCTCCAACATGATAGTCTCTACTGTATGCTCACTGACCAATTCTTTTCTCTCTCATCTTAATTATTACTTACAAAGTTAAACTGTATACTTAGTAATCCATCTCTGATGACTGAATTTCATAAAAAGTCAAGATATTGCCCTCAATCTCTCTTGTGTGATAGTTTAAATGAATTTCCTCATCTTTGGGAATTGTAGATGGTTAACTTAGGAGTGATGTTTTGTATTTACAAAAGTAAAATCCATAATATAAGTACTCAGTATTCTATTCCTTTCAAAGTAAAAGAAAGTCTAGTTTAAGTTAAATATATGCTTATTCATAGTAAACCAAAGGGTAATACAGTTGAGCTTGATTATGAATTAAAGAGGAATCAAAAGTGTACAGTCTGGAGTGCGGAGATCTTGTGATGCCCATGCTAGCCAAGGTGCACAGTAACAACTGACACTAAAAAACAGAGCAATCAGCTATCGCATGCCACTCCACTTACATTAAAATTTTGCTGTTAGTTTGAAAGGTTGATTAATCTTACAAATTCAGCATATTCAAAACAACACTCTATTTTCTCTATTATTCTAGCTTGTAATGATTATTCATTGAAAACACAAAGAACTCCCTAAATTCAAATGAACAAAAAACTGGAAAAAATATTCTAGCTAATGTAAAAATGATTTGTGAAATAAAATACATTTGTGAAATACTACAAGAATTCTTTTCTGAAGAAAAAGGCTACATATAATCTTCTGAGTATTATAATGCATGTGTTTGACAAACCTGTTTTATCTGACAAATCCAGATTTTTTTCCTCAATTTATTTTAAAGAGTATTTTCCCAAAGAAACATTTCAATGTGTTGTAGCACATAGTTTGGGAAAAGTTTAATTTGGGGAAGCCAGCTAAGAGTTCATCCTTAGCCTTTGACCATAAGATCAAAGAGGAAATACTGTGTAACACACCTCTAATTAGATCTAGTAAAATTCTGATTGTATTGGCCAAAGCTGACCCCATGTGGCAAACCATAAGTTAATGACTATTAACTGAATAATTTGAACTGTAACTCATTTATATTCTTATAAAATAAAACCAAAACACAGAACAAATACCAAAAACTACAATTTTAAATCATATTCTGAAAAAAAATGGAAAAGATTTGAAACTGTGTTTTGAAAGTTCATACTACATATTTGGAAGTGGATTCTTTACTGTCTGAACTGCCAGGGAAGCTATTGGGAAATAATTTACTTCACACCAAAACATATCTGGTAAAATTATCAGAATTAAAAAGAAAAAAACTGGGGGAAGGGGCATCCATATACAATGATCAAATAATTTAGAGAAAGTAATCTACTAATACATTTAAACTAACAATATATTTGATTTTTAAGATCAAACAGAACATATTTGTCCTGTTTTGTCAACTGAAATACAAACAAACAAAAAAATAATCCACTCAGGAGCAATAAAGTTCCCTAGCAGGTGGGCTGCCATCTATGGGGTAGCACCAAGTCAGACACGACTGAAGTGATTTAGCAGCAGCAGCAGCAGCAAAATTGGAGACTTAAAGTAGTAAAGGAATCATAGAACTTGGAGACAAGATTGATTTCCAGATCTGGGGTAAGTTGTGAGGTAAAAAGAAACCCACATTCACTTTGAGTTGATAGCTGTTGAAACTGGGTCATGTGAGCAAAAGTGTTCATTAACTTTCCTGTCTAGCTTTTTCCATATAAAAGCCATTTTCATAAAACAAACATCAAACCTCAGATCTCACAGTCGGTTCGGATGTAAAATCTTACAGTGTAGAGTGTCCATAAGTGTTTCATAATCTATAGAAAATATAATTTTGAATTATAAAGAGCCACATTCCAACAGGAAATATAAATAGTAGTAACCTCTGGCAACTATAATCTAACTGAGGGGACTTAGGTGTACCTATGGCTGATTCTTGTTGATGTATGACAGAAACGCACAAAATTCTGTAAAGCAAATATCCTTCAATTAAAAAAAAAGTGGAAAAAAGTAGTGTGTTTCTTAATTTAAGGTCCATTCTGACAGAATTATGTCCCCCAAATTTATATGTTGAAGCCCTACTTCCCAAAGTGATGGTATTGGGGATGGTATTTGGGAGATTACTAGATGTAGGTCCTTGGGGATGAGGTCATGAGAGTGGAACCCTCAAGACGTGATTTTAATGTCCTTATAAGAGGAGATACCAGAGAGTTTGTTCTCTTCTTGCTCTGTCATGTCTGAAGACACCATGAGAAAGCAGCTGTCTGCAGAGCAGAATCCTCACCAGAACCCAATCATAATGTTGGACTTCTCAGCCACCAGAACTGTGACAAATAAGTTTTCAGTTGCTTAAACTATCCAGTCTGTGGTATTTCACTATGGCAGCCTAAGCTGACTGCACTTTTCATTTGGTAGGTGCTCAATAAATGGCAGCGGAATTGAAAGTGGCAGCAAATTTCTCTTTCAGTAGCCTATAAAATATTCAAAACAAAAAAAGAACACTTTGTTTTGAACTTGAAATATTACGAGTACATAAACATAAGTCAAATTACTGTGTAAAATATTCATAATAACAGAGGCTTAAAATGTAAATGATTAGAAACATTAAATCACTGATTTGATTACAGAATGACATTTTATAAAAATGGGGCAGCAACAATTAGAATCATGCTACATAATAACCACTGACAACACGGAAAAAAATTCTTGCCTTGAGCATCAAATTAAGGTGAATAATTTTATTTTCTATAAGAAGATAAATAACATATCTGGTATGTTAAAAAGAAAAGAAAGGGAAATTAATTTACATTTTTTATCCTAGTTAGTCCTTGACAACAAAAAAGGCTCATTCAACTATACCATGTTCTTTCTTTTTTAAAAAAAAAAAATTATTTTTACTTTATTTTACTTTACAATACTGTATTGGTTTTGCCATACATTGACATGAAGCCACTACGGGTGTACATGTGATCCCAAACATGAACCCCCCTCCCACCTCCCTCCCCACATCCCTCTGGGTCATCCCCGTGCACCAGCCCCAAGCATGCTGTATCCTGCATCGGACATAGACTGGTGATTCGATTCTTACATGATAGTATACATGTTTCAATGCCATTCTCCCAAATCATCCCACCCTCTCCCTCTCCCCCTGAGTCCAAAAGTCCACTATACATATCAGTCTTTTTTGCTGTCTTGCCTACAGGGTCATCATTGGCTTCTTTCTAAATTCCATATATATGTGTTAGTATACTGTATTGGTGTTTTTCTTTCTGGCTTACTTCACTCTGTATAATCGGCTCCAGTTTCATCCATCTCATCAGAACTGATTCAAATGTATTCTTTTTAACGGCTGAGTAATACTCCATTGTGTATATGTACCCCAGCTTTCTTATCCATTCATCTGCTGATGGACATCTAGGTTGTTTCCATGTCCTGGCTATTATAAACAGTGCTGCGATGAACATTGGGGTACATGTGTCTCTTTCAATTCTGGCTTCCTTGGTGTGTATGCCCAGCAGTGGGATTGCTGGGTCATATGGCAGTTCTATTTGCAATTTTTAAAGGAATCTCCACACTGTTTTCCATAGTGGTTGTACTAGTTTGCATTCCCACCAACAGTGTAGGAGAGTTCCCTTTTCTCCACACCCTCTCCAGCAACTCAATTCCAGAAAAATAAACGACCCAATCAAAAAATGGCCCAAAGAACTAAATAGATATTTCTCTAAAGAAGACATATGGATGGCTAACAAACACATGAAAAGATGCTCAACATCACTCATTATTAGAGAAATGCAAATCAAAACCACAATGAGGTACCACTTCACACCAGTTAGAATGTCTGTGATCCATGTTCTTTCTAGTTTATTATATATAAACTAAATAGGATGCTATTTCAATATCACAGTAATCCAAATCTATGCTCCAACCATTAATGCCAAAGAAGCTGAAGTTAAACAGTTCTATGAAGACCCACAGACCTTTTAGAACTAACAGTAAAAAAAAAAAAAAAAAAAAAAAAAGATGTCATTTTCATCATAGGGGACTGGAATGTAAAAGCAGGAATTCAAGAGACCTGGAGTAACAGGAAGGTTTGGTCTTGGAGTACAAAATGAAGAAGGGCAAAGGCTAATAGAGTTTGGCCAAGAGAATGCACTGGTTGTAGAAAACATCATCTTCCAACAACACAAGAGATGACTCTGCATATGGACATCACCAAATGGTCAATACCAAAATCAGACTGATCATATTCTTTGCAGCTGAAGATGGAGAAGCTCTATACTGTCAGCAAAACTAGACAGGGAACTACTGTGGTTCAGATCATGAACTCCATATTGCCAAATTCAGACTTACATTGAAGAAAGCAGGGAAAACCACTAGGCCATGCAGGTATGACCTAAAGCAGATCCCTTGTAATTATATAGTGTAATTGATAAATAGATTCAAGGACTTAGACCTGATAGACAGAATGCCTGAAGAACTATGGATGGAGGTTCATAACATTGTACAGGAGGCAGTGATCAAGATCACCCCCCAAAAAAGAAATACAAAATGGCAAAATGGTTGTCTGAAGAGGCCTTACAAATAGCTGAGAAAGAAGAGAAACTAAAGGCAAAAGAGAAAAGGAAATGTATACACATGTGAATGCAGAATTCCAAAAAATTGCAAGGAGAAATAAGAAAGCTTTCTGAAGTGAAGGCAAGAATGGGATGATTTGAGAGAATAACATTGAAACATATATATTACCATATGTAAAATAGATGACCAGGGAAAGTTCAATGCATGAAGCAGGGCACTCAAAGTTGGTGCTCTGGGACAACCCACAGGGATGGGATGGGGAGGTAAGTGGGGAGGGGAGTTCAGGATGGGGGGACACATGTGTACCCTTGGCTGATTCATGTCTATGTATGGCAAAAGCCGTCATATAATTGTAGAGTAATTATCCTCCAATTAAAATAAATTAGTAAAAAAAAAAAAAGCTATCATGGCATCCATTCCCATCACTTCATGGCAAATAGATGGGGGAGCAATGGAAACAGTGACAGTGACAGACTTTATTTTCTCCAGAATCACTGCAAACAGTGTAGCCATGAAATTAAAAGCCACTTACTCCTTGGAAGAAAAGGTATGATAAACATAGACAGTATACTAAAAAGCAGATGCATCACTTTGCAGACAAAGGTCCATATAGTCAAAGCTATGGTTTTTCCAGTAGTCATGTACAGATGTGAGATTTGGATCACAAAGAAGGCTGAATGCCAAAGAATTGACGTTTTCAATCTGTGGTGTTTTAGAAGACTTTTGAGAGTCCCTTGGACTTCAAGGAGATCAAACCAGTCAGTCCTAAAATAAATAAACACTGCATATTCATTGGAAAGACTGATGCTGAAGTTGAAGCTCCAATACTTTGGCCCCCTGATGCAAAGGGTCGACTCTTTGGGAAAGACCCTGATGCTGGGAAAGACTGAAGGCAGAAGGAGAGGAGGATGGTAGAGGATGAGATGGTTGGGTGGCATCACTGACTCAATGGACCTGTGTTTGAGCAAACTCCAGGAGATAGTGAAGGACAGAGAAGACTGGCATGCTGCATCCATGGGGTTGCAAAGAATCAGACAAGACTGAACAATTGAACAACAACAAATAAGATGCTAATTAATTATGTAATATTTCTACTTATAGTCAAAACATAAGAATACAAGTTTACCTCAGTATATTGTATTTATCACAAAAATATAAATATATTTAGATTTTAGTATAAAGAAATAACAAGTGAAAATAGGTAAATGGGTTTTCTTATTTTTTTCTGACTAATAAGATTTTCAATTCATCTTTCTGGTTTCCAAAAATTGTGAACAGAGTGTACAGTCATACTAAAAGGTGCATCCAGTTTACAACTGCTAAACTTTGGGTAGCTGTTTGCTAGACATAACTGTATAGTGATAGTTGAAAACAATAAATCAGAAGGTAACTATACTTCAAGTTCATTATCCAACTGGTGAGTCTTTCTTGAAGTAATGAGTGACAATATCTTTGAGTCCTAACTTCAATAACCATCACAAGGCAAATGGAGCAAGCTTACTGTTATGTTAACCTTTTCTTCAGTTCAATTCAGTTCAGTCGCTCATTCATGTCCGACTCTTTGAGACCCCATGAGTCGCAGGACGCCAGGCCTCCCTGTCCATCACCAACTCTCAGAGTTCAGTCAGATTCATGTCCATAGAGTCAGTGATGCCATCCAGCCATCTCATCCTCTGTCGTCCCCTTCTCCTCCTGCCCCCAATCCCTCCCAGCATCAGTCTTTTCCAATGAGTCAACTTTTCTCATGAGGTGGACAAAGTACTGAAGTTTCAGCTTCAGCATCATTCCCTCCAAAGAATCTTTTTTGAGCAGAAAGCTCTAAATAGGAATTTTTACAAAACTAAATGCTCTGAGTTGGAAGATGGCTTTAAGAAAACATATTCAGATTCAGGAAGAAGTTACAAGAAAGTGGGAGAGACTAAACCTATGCATGTCCATCAATTCATTCAACAACTAATTACTGACTGTCTGCTATGAGCCAGAAACCCTGTCTGGGAAATTATCCACAATCAAAATAAACAAAATCACTGTTTTCAAAATATTTACATTTTATAAGAGAACCAGTGTATAAAAAAGAATTAAATAAATAAGACATTTTCCATTAGTCATAAATGCCATTAAATAATAAAAACAAGTAAATGCAAAGTAGAGCAAGCCTTGAGGGACTATTTTAGATTAGAGATTGGGGCAAAAGCTCTTAATGAATGTGTACATCCTCAGTCTCTTAAGTTGTGTCCAACTCTTTGCAACCTCATGGACTGTAACCCGCCAGTCACCTCTGTCCATGGGATTTTCCCTGCAAGAATACTGGAGTGAGTTGCCATTTCCTTCTTCAGAGGATCTTCCTGACCCAAGGACTGAACCCACACTTCCTGCATTAGCAGTCGGATTTTTACCACTGAACCTCCTGGGAAACCCTCTTAAATGAATGAGAAGGAGCAAAGTATTGGGGAGACTGGGAGGAAATATTCTAGGCATAGGAAACATCTAGTGCACTAGGTCTCCCTAACAATGCTCATATTTAATTTCATAATATAAAGTCACCCATCCATCTAGAACCCTTGCTTAGTAAGGTCAGGTACCCTTACTAAGAAATCTCAGCTCATTGTCACTATCTTCAATACTGATCTCATTTCAGTTTTTGGTTGTTTTACTATCTATACTCATAACCCCTTCAAAATGCAGGCCTCTGGGTTTCTTGATTTAGACTCTTTTAGAGATCAACACTACTTCTGCTCCTCTGGTCATACCAATGAAAACAAAACAAACCAAACAAACAAACAGTCTCAATTTACAACATCACACTTCCTGACTATCACCTTCTTTCTTCCCAGTGCACTCACTCTAAGCACTCTGATGCCAGTGATTCTCCTGCCCCACCAGGACCTACAATCTGCGGAGTTACCACTTGTTTTCTGTCTCCTCGGGCTTCCCTTGTGGCGCAGGTGGTAAAGAATCCACCCACAATGTGGGAGACCTGGGTTCGATCCTTAGGTTGGAAAGATCCCTGGAGAAGGGAAAGGCTACCCACTCCAGTATTCTGGCCTGGAGAATTCCATGGAGTGTATAGTCCATGGGGTCCTCACTACTTACTTTACTGATCAAATTTCATGAAACATCACTACAATCACTTTACTGTCTAAAATTCCAACTCCCTGTCTTTTTCTTGCTTTTTTCTTGACTAATCTAATCCCAGTTAAAATTGATTCCACTTGTTATGTGCCTACACCTATGAATCTAAACATGGCTAGAAAAATAAATCACACCGTCTAATCATACTGAATGGTTTTCATCTTACATTCAGGAACAGTATCCTGAAAAGGGCTATTAAACCAGACCATTCACTCTCTAATCATCCCACATTTTCGTACTTTCTCTCAGACTGTGAACATTTCCTCCTCCTTAGCCACCTTTACTTAGTAAACGCCATGTTAAATGTTATTCTACAGAATCAAAACCCCCACTTGTACATAAGATCCCATTCCTCTAGCTTACTCACATCACTTCAGTAAGTCTCCCCTTTTCTTCTGTATCCACATTTTTTTCAATACCCATCATTCACTTCCATTAGCCCACAAATTTGCTGTTACTTCTCTTTCCCAAACCTACTCTTTTAGAAGAGTGAAGAAATAAGAAAATAAATAGGTGGGTTTTTTTTTTTTTCTGGAAGGACAAATGAACAAACAGCAAGAATAACAAAGCAATTTAAATAACTTACAGAATTTATTAAGAAGCATTGTATTAAATATATTAGAACCTACTATAAAACAATAATAATATAAAAGCAGTAGCAGTAAAAATAGGCACATATTTTTAATGTACTAGAGGTACATAAACAGACCTAACATTAGATGTAATAATTATGGCATTTCAAAACAGAAAGTAAATCGATTGCTTTTTAAAAACTATGAAAATAGTAAGGATGTGGGGAAAATTTGCAGCATAATTAATAGAAAAAGGACAATATCACTAAAATAGAAATAAATTTTACAGATTATTTCTCAAAAGAAAAAAATTGAGTGATACGTATAATTAAGAATTTAAAAAGAAGATATAGAGATAGACAGTAACACATGAAAAATATTTTTACCAATATTTAATAATGCAAAATAAAACAATAATTAAAATAAAAAATAAAATGAGATGCCATCATTGCTTTATGTTTAATATATTTAAATTTATATATTGTATTTTATTATATATACACCTACATGCATACACACACTTACATATATACATGGTGGACATATGGATATATTTATATATCCATAAATACAATATATCCAATATTGTGAAACATACAAGGAAGTAAGGATTCTCATACTAGTTGGGATATCAACTGATAACTTCCTAAATGTAATCTGTCAATACAAATCAACATTTAAAATTATGGTTATAACAACAAACAATTAAAAAACAATATAAATTTTCAATAGTAGACTAAATAAATTATAACATATCCTTATGTTAGTATGAGGATGTGCTGGAACAATTAAAAATATTATCTTGAAGAAAATGTAAGGCTATCTAATGTTGCTTCAGGTAGAGAGCCAAATCTAAGTGGAGATTACAAAACAGTATCATCATAAATTGTCTAATTTTTCTAGTAAAATTCCTTACAGTATTCATTATAAATAATACACCAAAAGATGTAAGGCAAAGTATTGAGTATCTATTCTGGTGGAGCTATGAGCACTTATAATTTTCTTTAGTATTTTCAACCTTTTTCATAGAAGTGTATTCAGTATATAGAAGTATATAGCAGTTGATAAAGCAACAAATATTGAGGATAAAGATTTTTAAAAGGAAAGAGGCAAGTTGGTAAGGAGAGTCAAGTTTTCTTCTCTTTACTCAATTTGGTGGGAACTGGTAGAATTATTTCCAGTCACATTTCAGCCCCTGCACAGGATAAACTAGCTTTTTATGCTCACTCACTCTATCCTCACCACCACTACCACCACCAGATACTTTGTTATTAAAACCGCCAAAGGTAATGACATATACTGTAGTTGTGTAATCTAGGCTCTACATTCCAAATGGGCAGTCATAGAATGTTTCTGAATTTAAATTCTTATTTGCCTATGTGTTAATATGGAAGAGACTAAGGGAAAACAGCATTATTGTTTTTATAAATCAGATGTTATATATCTTAAAAGATTCCAAAGCATTCTAGGGTTAAAATGCTACAGTTCAAATTTCTTTTTTAACTTTTGTGATATCATTTAAGAAGATGAAGTAATAGTCTCAAACTTATTGGAAAGTCCCAATAATACAGATTAGAATTATAAACAACTTAATGTATCATGGAATTATCTTATTTGGAATTAAATAAAATAATCTAAAAGTTGTTATCCACTTAGATAACACTCAGTAATGCTTGCACCAAAAGGGAAAATGAGAAATGAGCTCATCCTGTACAGATAACATGCTTATTTTTCAAAATCGTATCAGATAAGGATAATGCTTCCATCATTTGAAATATTTTAATGTCTACATGTTTTAAACATTTTAACAGGAGTTTCTAGAACCTAAAGAAAAGACCCTTAACAATCCTAAAGTTATAGTCTCTTAACTCAAGCAAGAGAGTATTATCATAGGACAATGAATGTACTTACACATGGTGTAGCTCTGAAACAGTGAATTTAGGACAAATTCAATTGCACCAAAGCATGGGCTAATAAACATCAGACAAAGCAGTAATTGTATGCTAAGGCTCATCTATTATAACATGTGATCACACAAGGCATAATAAAGTCTTTGTTTTTATATTAGTGTACAGTTGTCAAAGGGAATAATATATTCTAAATTTATTTTGTTAACTTGCTCATCATAAAAAAGTGTTTTATAAATGTAAACATATTTTACAAATATAAAAATCATTAAAATATTAAATAAAGATATTTTACCTCAATTATAGTCAAATAAATAAAAAGAATGATTATAAAGATTAAAGAACCACAAAATAGAGGTCAGAAGATTTGCAGATGTGCCTTGTCAATTACCATTTTCTTATAACAAAAATGTATCAGGCTCTTCAGAGAACCTATACTCTCATTTAACCAATGTAAGAACACCTTGCAATTGAACTGATACCACTAATTTAAACTGAAGCAGCCACAAGTCTCTTTCCTCTTTTGTATAACTAGCTAAGTGTGGGGCTAAAACCATAATCTTCTGAAAACTATTATATTGTTCTTCTCACTGAGCCATTGTGTTTCTGTACACAATCCTTGTTCATGTAAATGTCATAAGCTGAAAATACACATTGTCTTTTTTTTTTTCTTTTTTTGGTAATTTATAGGCACTTCCTCTTTTGATGTAGACTACCCCACACACTTTGTGTACTCCCCTTCACTATGTCATGCCCTGGAACCACCTCTTCTTTCCACTCTCCCCTTTGACTCTTTCTGCTAATATAAGATTTTAAAATGCTCAAGGCTTCTAGGCAAAAAGAAATAACCTAAATTACCATGTAGGATATTTGAGAACTAGGTTTTTGTCACTTCTGTTCACAAAGTCTGCTTGTTCAAGGATCCCTTGGATGATTTCTGGCACAGAGGAGATATTTAGGAAATTTTTATTAAAATGTAAATAATCCCTGAATACCATTTCACTTTAAGCTGAAAGTGAAAGTGAAGTCGCTCAGTCATGTCCGACTCTTTGTGACCCCATAGTGTGTAGCCTACCAGGTTCCTCCGTCTGTGGGATTCTCCAGGCAAGAGTACTGGAGTGGGTTGCCATTTCCTTCTCCAGGAGATCTTCCCAACCCAGGGATAGAACCCGGGTCTCCCGCATTGCGGGCAGATGCTTTACTATCTGAACCACCAGGGAAGACTCTCACTTTACGTTACTAACCTCTAATGATATTTCCTTCAACAGTCACAGCCACATATCGTGAAGCTTCACCCAATCTTTACAAAATAGTACATGCATGTCCAACTCTTTGTGACGCCATGGATTGCAGCACACCAGGCTTCCCTCAGGAGGCAGGTAAGGTGATTTGGTATTTCGATCTCTTCAAGAATTTTCCAGTTTGCTGTGATCCACACAGTCAAAGGTTTTAGCATAGTCAATGAAGCAGAAATATATGTCTTTTTGGAATTCTCTTGATTTTTCTATATCCAACATAGAAATGTTTGCAATTTGATTTCTGATTCCTCTGCCTTTTCTAAATTCAGCTTGAACATCTGGAAGTTCTCAGTACACATACTGTTGAAGCCTAGCTTGGAGAATTTTGAGCATTACTTTGCTAGCATGTGAAATGAGTGCAATTCTGCGGTAATTTGAACTTTCTTTGGCATGCCCTTTCTTTGGGACTGGAATGAAAATGGACCTTTTCCAGTTCTGTGTCCACTGCTAATGTTTCCAAATTTGCTGGCATATTGAGGGCAGCATTTTGAATTGTGGTGTTGGAGAAGACTCTCAAGAGTCCTGGGACTGCAAGGAGATCCAACCAGTCCATCCTAAAGGAAATCGGTCCTGAATATTCATTAAAGACTGATGCTAAAGTTGAAACTCCAATACTTTGGCCACCTGATGCAAAGAACTGACTCACTAGAAAATACCCTGATGCTGGAAAAGATTGAAGGCAGGAGGAGCAGGGAATGACAGAGAATGGATTGGCATCACCAACTCAATGGACATGAGTTTGAATAAGCTCCAGGAGTTGGTGATGGACAGGGAAGCCTGATGTGCTGCAGTCCATGGGATCACAAAGAGTCAGACACAATTGAGAGACTAAACTGAACCGAACTGAGTACAGCATTTTAACAGCATGATTTTTTAGGATTTTGAATAGCTCAGCTGGAATTCCATCACCTCCACTAGCTTTGTTCATAGGGATGCTTCCTAAGGCCCAGTTGACTTTACACTCCAGGATGACTGGTTCTAGGTGAGTGATCACACCATGGTGGTTATCCAGGCCATTAAGATCTCTTCTTTATAGGTCTTCTGTGTATTCTTGCCACCTCTTCTTAATATCTTCTGCATCTGTTAGGTCCATAACGTTCTGTCCTTTATTGTGCCCATCTTTGCATTCCCTTGGTACTTCTAATTTTCTTGAGAGAGCTCTAGTTTCTCATTCTGATTTTCCTCTATTTCTTTGCATTGATCACTGAGGATGGCTTTCTTATCTCTCCTTGCTATTCGTGGGATACACGCATTCAGAAGGGTGTATCTTTCCTTTTCTCCTTTGCCTTTTGCTTCTCTTCTTTTCTCAGCTATTTGTAAGGCCTCCTCAGACAGCCATTTTGACTATTTGCATTTTTCTTCTTGGATACGGTTTGGATCACTGCCTCCTGAACAATGTTACGAACCTCTGTCAATAGTTCTTTAGGCACTTTATCTATCAGATCTAATCCCTTGAATCACTTCCACTGTATAATCGTAAGGGATTTGATTTAGGTCATACCTGAGTGGTCTAGTAGTTTTGACTACTTTCTTCAATTTATGCCTGAATTTGGCAATAAGGAATTCATGATCTGAGCCACAGTCAGTTGCTGGTCTTGTTTTTCCTGACTGTATAAAGCTTTTCTATTTTTGGCTCAAAGAATATAATCAATCTGATTTCGGTATTGACCATCAGGTGAAGTCCATTTGTAAAGTCATCTCTTCTGTTGTTGGAAGAGGGTGTTTGCTAGGACTAGCGCTTTCTCTTGGCAAACCTCTGTTAGCTTTTGATCTGCTTCATTCTGTACTCCAAGGCCAAGCTTGCCTGTTACTCCAGGTATCTCTTGACTTGCTACTTTTGCTTTCCAGTTCCTTACAATGTAAAGGACATCTTTTTTGGGTGTTAGTTCTAGATGGTTTTGTAGATCTTCATAGAACCATTTATCTTCAGCCTCTTCGACATTAGTGGTTGGAGCATAGACCTGATTACTGTAATATTGAATTATTTGCCTTGGAAATGATCAGAGATCATTCTGTTGTTTTTGAGATTGCACTCAAATACTGGATTTTGGACTCTTTTGTTGACCATGAGGGATACTCTATTTCTTCTAAGGGATTCTTGTCCACAGTAGTAGATATAATGGTCATCTGAATTCAATTCATCCATTCCAGTCCATTTTAGTTCACTGATTCCTAAAAAGTCAGTGTTCACTCTTCCTTCTCTTATTTGACCACTTCCAATTTATCCTGATTCATGGACCTAACATTACAGGTTCCTATGCAATATTGTTCTTTACAGCATCAGACTTTACTTCCATCACTGGTCACATCCACAGTTGGGTATTGTTTTTGCTTTGACTCCATCTCTTCATTCTTTCTGGAGTTATTTCTCCACTCTTCTGCATAGCATATTGGGCATCTACCAACCTGGGGAGTTCATCTTTCAGTATCCTATCTTGTTGCTTTTTCATACTGTTCATGGGGTTCTCAAGGCAAGAATACTGAAGTGGTTTGCCATTCCCTGCTGCAGTGGACCATGTTTTGTCAGAACTCTCCAGAATTAGCTGTCCATCTTGGGTGGCCCTATATGGCACGGCTCATAGTTTCAGTGAATCAGACAAGGATGTAATCCAAATTATCAGTTTGGTTAGTTTTCTATAATTGCGGTTTTGATTAGTTTTCTGTAATTGTGGTTTTGATTGTGTCTGCTCTCTGATAGATAAGGGTAAGAGACTTGTGGAAACTTCCTGATGGGAGGGGCTGGCCATGGAGAATCTGGGTCTTTCTCTCTCTGATGGCCCGGCCAAGCTCAGTAAATCTTTAATCCAATTTTCTGTTTATGTGGGGCTGTGTTCTCTCCCTGTAGTTTGGCCTGAGGTCAAACTATGGTAGGGGCAAGTCCTTCAAAGGGACTTATGCCAGGACAGTTGTATTCAGTGCCCCAACCCCATGGCAGGCCAATGTTGATCCACAACTCCACCAGAGATTCTCAGACACTCACAGGCAAGTCTGGCTCAGTCTCTTGTGGGGTCACTGCTCCTTTTTTCTAGGTTCTGGTGCGCACAATGTTTTGTTTATGCCCTCCAAGTGAAAGTGTTAGTTCTGACTCTTTGTTACACTGTGGACTGTAGCCTTGCAGGCTCCTCTGTCCATGGAATTCTCCAGACAAGAAAACTGGAGTGGGTAGCCATTCCCTTCTCCAGGGGGTCTTCTTGACCCAGGGATCGAACATAGGTCTCCTGCATCACAAGCAGATTCTATACCAAGAGAGCCACCAGGGAAGCCCACCCTAATTCTACCTAAAGCTAATCCTACCTATCTATTTGGAATTCATCCATACCTTTTGGCTCCTCAAAGACAGTACTCCAGACTATCATCCTGCCTGTTGCCATCTTGATTTTCCTCTTTTCTGGATGATTTCCATCATCATGCAAACCTGATTTAAGGAATTTTTTCATCTTTAAAATGACAACAAACCTTACTTAATGCACATTCCCATCCAACTACTATTCCTCTTCTCTGCTTTCTTTTACAGAAAAACTCAAAAAAGCTACTAATACTAACCCCCTTCCTCTTCTTCTGTTCTCTTGAACCAATTTGATCAGGCTTATCATCTTATCAATCCACAATAGCTCTCCTCAAGGCTCTAGAGATGTCTACATCATCAGATAAATGTCAATCCTCTGTTCTCATTTTATAAAAACCAGTAGAAGTACTTAATATAGTACTTCATTCCTTCCTTCTCATGACAGTTTCAAGACTTCCTTATTCAAGTATGAAAAAACAGTGAAATCCTATCCATAACACCCCAGTCCCAAAAGCCCCTTCTTCTGTATACTATCTCTCTCCTTTAACCAACTTTACTGAAACTCTTCATAGTACCTGTTACTACCTGACATATATTTACTTTTTGTGAAATGTGAGCTCAATGAGAGTGAGGACTTTGTGTTTACACCAGTCTCCAGCTCACATTAGGCACTCACTAAATATCATTTATACTATTTATTTTTACTGTTTATACCAATACGTTAATTGATGAAATTATTTCAGACCCTTCTAATTCTTATCTGCACTATATCATGTGACTACAAATATAATATTATCTTTCTAAAGCTTAGATCAAATTATGTAGTAAATAAGTCTACAGCAATGCTAACATGCTAAGGAAAAAGAACATCAATATAATCTCTTGCTTGGCTTAACCAAAATTTAGGATTCTTATTTTATCATACATTTGCATTAGCCAATTGACATATCTTTTAAATGTTTTAAAAATATAGTAATTAGGAGCACTTTATAGCACTCAAGGTCATATACACTTGGATTATAATTGTGGCTCTCCCATCTCATGTTTTTGGTCATGTTATTTAACCTCTAAACTTCATTTTTATTATCCATGAAAATGGAGTGATCACTAGGAAGATCAGGTTTCCAAGGTTCTTGGGAGAATTAAATAAACTAATGTAATTATTACTTTTGCTATTATATATTCTTATTGTTCAGTGTTCACTCAGGACCTCACACCTACCATTTATTAATGAAAATAATTACTGCACTGATCTTATATTATGGTTCTTAGACACCCAACAGAAGCCTTATTTCCTTCACTGAAAATTATCTGTTAGTATTAATAGAATTCACAGTGCTATTTGCAAAAACATGTATAAGATTAAGCATAACAATCAAAAGAAATATTTTTCAGTCAAAAATATCCTTGAAAGGTGAACAGTGAAGATATAGGCTGTCTACTTTATATATACTGTGTACCTACTTTGCTATAATATATATTTCACTGTGTGAGATCAATTAGTATGAATTTATGGTTATTTATGTTAAATATTTAAAAAGGGACAGTTCTGTACAATTATTATGTAGTTCAGTCCCTGAACTGTTCTTGCAAAATGGAATAGAATTTCAGAGAGATAAAGTATTAGTGCTCTTTAGATGCAACTAAGAAGACAGAAATCAAGTTCATCATTTCTATAATAAGTGAAATAACTAAATTGAAATAATTCATTAATATTAAAGAATTCTATGGTATAAGACCAAGTATAAGAACCTAAGGGATGTTTTACCTGTTTTCAGGTTGAACACATTTTAATACTAACTTGGAAAGAAAAGATAGATTACAAATAAATATCACATCTATAATTTTTAAACTATTTTAAATTTTGAGTTTAGACTTACTGTAAAAACATTTCATCTTCTACTGAATTGTTTCCTCAATTTGATCCTTTGACTTTATTTCACTTTTTTATTTGCTTGTTGGAGTTGTCATAGTTGATTAAATCAGTAAGGAAGCAGATATAATAAAACATATAAGAGATTAGAAACCAACATATTAAAATCATTTTTATGATTAAATGAAAATAATGAGAATAAAAGCCAAAGTTCTATTTAAATACAGTTTTGATTTATTTAATACCTGGAGTACACCATCAGAGTATTTTCAAATGAGCACTGCAGGTGTCAAGTAAAACATATTCCACGGGAATAAATATCTTGAAAACAGAGTATAATATACATATATAATCAATCTTTAGGAATTTAAATTATTTCAGAGCATTTTGAAACAGTGTTATATAATTTACCTTGGTTTAAAAATCCCAACTGACACTCATTTGCTACAAGAACTTGGCAAACCACTATGCCTTTAGCACCTCAGTTTCTTCCTCTGTAAAATAAGAATATCGCCTACCTCACCAGTTTCTTGAGGGATTAAAAGTTATATGTATCTTTTATGTAAACTTGAAGTTACCTTTCATTCTTCCTTCTCCTTTAACCCATTACATCAATTCTTTCTTTCCATTGTCTCTCACTTAACAATAAAGACTAAACCTGACCTCTGCCCAGATGCTCACCTCTTATCCCTCCAGATACTTTTCTCCCTAGTAGATTCTCTTGCATCCAATGTTGTTATTGTTTAGTTGCTAAGTCACGACTCTTTTGTGACTCCATGGGCTGTAGCCCACCAGACTCCTCTGTCCATGGGATTTCCCAGGCAAAAATACTGGAGTGGATTGCTATTTCCTTCTCCAGAGGATATTCCTGATTCAGGGATTAAACCCATGTCTCCTGCATTGTAGGAGATTCTTGACTACTGACACAAGAGGGAAGCCCAGACAGCTCCTTAAAATACTAAAAACCACTGCCAAATCAAATTGTCTAAAGTGCAAAATTGTACACTGCATTGTCCTTTTCAGATATCTACAGTTATTTTTGCTACCTGCAGAAGGAACTACTAATTCCTAAACTTGTATTTTATGCCCTCCACTATCTGGATCTCTTGCCTACACAGCTTTATTTCCTAATATTTTTCTTCATAGATATTCCATTTCTCTCAACCAGGACTACTCATTGCCCAGAAAGAAGAAATGCAGATTCAAACCTCTTTTACCAAAATAGTTTTTCCATTGCCTATAATGAATTTTTTTTTTTTTTTTTTTGTATCACATATTCCTATTAAGGAGCATTTCTTCAACAGTAAATCAAAGTTGAGTCCATTGGCATTATGATTTGTTTTTTCTCACAATTTCTTTGTATTGTTATTTATGCTATTATTTTACAGCAATAACCTCTGACTCCACTATTTCTTCTTTTGACCTCTGCAATTCATTCTGCACACAGCAACCAAACTGATATTTTAAAATGCAAATCATATCAGGTCTCAATTCTGCTGAAAACTCCAGTGTGTTGCTATACTTAGAAGAAAAGACAAAAGCATCAAACATCACCTTGTATCTGCCCACACTGCTTCTATTTTATGTTCCAGTCCTCTGTATTCTATTGAGAACTGAATGTACCAGAGTTTTCTTGAAAAGATATTGTACAAAAGTGTTAACAGCAATTCTTTCAATTACTTCTGGCCTGTGGGGTTTCATATGACCGTATCTGTTTCTCAAGCTGGAAAACTTAAGAGATAACTTCATCTCTTTCTTTATCTCTCCTATCAGGAATAACCAGTCAACAATTACAGGTTCTTTTACTCTAGAAATCCCGTTAATTTGATGCATCTTCACTCTCATTTAATTGATGCATTCATCTATGGTGGTCTTTGTTTTCCAAACACTAATTCTAAATATTTAGCCTATATTCTCTCACTTAATCTTTACACCAATCATACACATCAGCCCTCTTTTATAGACGAAATGACACACAAAAAGGATAAGCAATTTGTTAACATAGCTAGTAAGAGGCAAAGCTGGTGTCCTTAATTATGGTAACATTATTTAAGTCACTTCTAATTACTTTAAAAAATATTTTCCCCCATTGCCCAGTTTGTAACAATTCAAACTCATTTGTGTTTCAAAAAAAGCTCTTGGAAGTCTAGAGCAAGGGTAATTGTCCAAGCACATCTCTTAACTCTCCCTACCCAATCCCATGTGTTTTTGCCAAGCTGAACAGAAAGACTAAGGACTTGCAGGGTCCTTTCCCAATCCTATTGGTTTATGAATGTCTCAACATGTCTCTCCTAAACATAGCCCACAATATATGACTCAAATTCTCTTCTTCAACAAAGCCTCCCTTCCCTCTGTCATCATCCTGCAGAATAACTTGTCCTAGTCTCTACATTTTCATAACACTGTACTCATATATATTACACATTATTCATTGCAAGGCAATAGAATTTAATTATTGGCTAATCTAGCTTTCTTACTAAACGATAATCTCCTCCAGAGTAGGGACTGGGTCTTAGTCATCATTGTATCATTTTCTCTTCCAGTAATATTAGTTGAATATAAAGCACATGCTAATGCTTAAATCAATACCTGCCATAACAGACCTTTGATAAATGACTGATGTGGGAAATTATCAGAGTACCACATTATAAAGCAAATATTCATGGAAAGAGTAATTCTTATCAGACAGTCTTCAAGTTCAGGGAGACTTAGAACTAGTAACGAAGCCTGAACTGTCTCTAGGGATATAAGTCAAAGGACATGAAAGAGGATGAGATACAGAAGTGACAGAAGAGTCAAAAAGCAGCAAAGACAAACTTCACTCCCTTGAAAATGTTGTCATTTCTGAAGTATTAAGTAATCAAATGCAAGTTAATTTGGACAGAATTCTCTGCTACAAACACAAAGTATTTTCCTTTTTCCTTTTTTATGTAAACTCTTGGATCAGCTATTAAGCCATGGAGCTACTATGGTGAAACACCACTCTACCAAATGTTTTTAGTTTTAGACCATTTAAGCTATTGTGAAACTCAACTTGGCAGTCACCTTGCTGCATAGTGAAAGAGCAGGATAAATGAAACTTCCCTGAAGTTCCTTTTGTCGTCAAACAGTAGGAGAACATTATTGGCTCCCTCCAGTTGTGGCTAGGTTACACAGGTTCTATTTTAAACATTTTAAGCCAAACTCTCATTGTAATGTGATATTATTGGGCCAGTTTGTCTAACTTAAGAGAAAGGCCTATTATAGTAGAAATAGATCTGCTCCATTTCTTAAAAGTGTACATAAAACTCTGGAAAAGTTTAGAATCTCAATTTTTTTTCCATCTAAAATGACAGGAAGAAAGAAATTGTGCCTCTCCAAGCAAATTTAAAGATATAATAAGTTGAAATGTAATTAATTAGTAATGATTATATGATTCTACTTCTAGAATTTTAAAACTTTTTCTATTAAAATTTAATTCATGTGGTATTATTTATTATATACCTCTATCACAGAAGATAAAAACAGGATCATACTTGTAATCAAGAAAAATAGTCTGAGGTAAAATGAATTAATCTACTTTCTTTCTCTGACAGTTGACATTCACTATTTGTTACGTTGAACAACTTGCTTCACCACTAGATCTCATATTCCCTCACTTGTGAAGTAAAAATAAATGAAATAAAGGAGAAAGAGGTGGCAGAGGATGAGATGGTTGGATAGTATCACCAACTCAATGGACATGAAGTTGAGTAAACTCCAGGAGACAGTGGACAGAGGAACCTGGCATGCTATAGTCCAGGGCTTCACAGAGTAGGGTATGACTTAGCAACTGAACACAACAAAGTAAAAATAAAATGTAGTACAAAGGTTATTTCAAGTATTCTGCTAATATTTATAATGTCTGGTGGAAATAAGTAATTAATTAAGTATATTAAAGTAATCAAACTCAAAGTCTTATGAGAAGATTGGTAAATAGGCTTCAATTAAAGCTGAAGGGTCAGAGTATGATTTATTTATTTTATGTAAAAATTTAACTGAATTCAACAACTAAAATTATGAAAACTTTGTTTTATAAGTAAAATAAAGATACAGATGTTAGTATATAGCCAATAAAACTAGAAATATGATGTCCACCTTCATATTCCAGGAATTTTAGTGTTAGCTTGCCTGCTTGGATAGTTGTTTGAGATATCACTTGTCTGGGCATCTGTGTTGTATATTTTACTGAAAGGATTCCAACTGATATTTAACAAGTCACTTCAGTATTTATTAACCATTAATTATGCATACTGGGAACTAAGTGCAAAAAGATAAATGAAATTTTCTCTTGAGGAGTACATTAAGTAATATAAAGAATGGAATATAATTTAGAAATTCCAAGATTCACTCATGAGCTCTTAAATAGACACAGGGAGATATTCAGAGATGGTACACTTAGTCCATCCACTGGAGAGGTCAGGTGTAGTAGCTGAATTAATTTTGGGGGGGGGCGGTTGTTATTTATTTATTTATTTTACTTTACAATACTGTATTGGTTTGCCATACATCAACATGAATCCACCAAGGTGTACATGAATTCCCAATCCTGAACCTCCCTCACACCTCCCTCCCCATACCATCTCTCTGGGTCATCCCAGTGCAAATTAGACAGGTGAAACAAGTTGAAACGAAATTCCAGGCAGTGAGAAATACTCCTGTGTGTGTGAAGAGATGGGAAGAACTTTCCGAGTTATGTGAGTGCTAAAGATAAGACTGAAGAGGTAAGGCTGGGTTCTAGAGTGTCCTTCATTCCATGCTACTATGATTACACTTGTCTAGTATGTAATGATGGAGAAGGTGATGGCACCCCACTCCAGTACTCTTGAATGGAAAATCCCATGGACGGAGGAGCCTGGTAGGCTGCAGTCCATGGGGTCACGAAGAGTCCGACAGGACTGAGCAACTTCACTTTCACTTTCACTTTCACTTTCATGCATTGGAGAAGAAAATGGCAACCCTCTCTTGCCTGGAGAATCCCCGGGACGGGGGAGCCTGGTGGGCTGCCGTCTATGGGGTCGCGCAGAGATGGCACGACAGAAGTGACTTAGCAGCAGCAGCAGCAGCAGCAGCAGTATGCAATGAATAGCCTACTTTATGTAAGGAAGTTAGCACACTATCATATGCATTTGCAAAAGATCATTTTAACTGAGGTGGAACAAAAGACCTAAAGACTTGCAAGTATTAAAAGCAGTTAAAGAGCAATTGCAATTTTCAGATAGAAGATAACAAAGAGCTGAACTGGAGCAAAATTTTAAAGATTAAAACAATAGCAAAGATTCAAAAATATACTGTGAACAAAAAGCCCCACTGTATAGCACAGGGAACTATATCCAACCTCTTGGGATAAACAACAATGGAAAAGAATATTTGAAAAAAAGAATGTATATATGTGTAAAACTGAGTCACTTTGCCGTACATCAGAGATTGACATAACATTGTAAATCAACTATACTTTAATAAAAATGTAAAATATATATTACATATACATATATATATATATATACACACATTGTGAGTAAATCCACATTATGCAATGATTGTCACAATTTTATTTCTATAGCCATCCAGTGTGTTAAAACAGGACATGACTTTTGCTTAAATATAATTTTGATATGTATTATATGATATTTTTACATAGCACTCATTTTAGCAACAGTAGATTTATATTTTATTACAGTGTCGGCATACTGCCTTTATTATTCATCATTGTCAGATTTATCTGGCAGTTCTTGCAAATGTGTTTATCCTTATGAAGTTTAGAATTTACTATACTGTCTAGTTTACAAAAATGTGTATTGAGTCTTTCTTAGAAGTATTCATTAAATCTGTTAATTCACATAGAAACCACAGGTTTCTTGACATCATGAGTGTTCCCACACAATAACAAAATACAATATTTTTTAAATCTATGCATATCTTTCTAACACTCAATAGTTCAGTATGTTTTCTTCAAATGGGTCTTAGACATTTACTGATAAGTTTATACCAAGGTACCTTCTCCTTTGTGTTACTATCAATGAATTGTGTTCATCCATTATAGTTAAAATTATTTTTACGGTAGTAAAAAGGATTACAAAATACATAGGCCTGTATTAAACATGAAGTTCTATCAAATTCTAACATTTGATTATCCTCGCTTCTGATTTTCCATAAAGAGGTCAAACATCACCTCTGGGCACTCCTCTAGACCACCTCCCAAGTGCCATTGCTATATAAAATTCAGGACTCTTCATTAAACTTGAACTCCAGATAAACAATGACAATTTTTATTATAGCTCATGTGATCTGCAATTTGAATCTATTTTTATTTGCTAAATCTGACAAGCTTAACTGAATTTGTTTTGTATCATTCTTAAAGATTTCAAAGTTTTACCTCTATGCGTTTTGTGATCTTAAGCACTTCACAGCATCATTTTACATGTCTTTAAAACATATAAATGATTTAAACATATTTCCACTGGCTCATATCAAAGATTGCTGCTTTTTCTCTTTAGCATACTCTGAACATTTGTATTTAGCTGGGTATTTCTGAGACATATGACTACTGATGTCTCTGTCAGGATCTTTGGAAACCCTGGATTGATATTTACTGTATTTGAGAATGTGCATGCTAAATCTCTTCAGTCATGTCCGACTCTTCATGACCCCATGAACTGTAGGTTGGCAGGCCCCTCTGTCCATGGCATTCTTCAGGCAAGAGTACTGGAGTGGGTTGCCACACCTTCCTCCAGAGGATCTTCCTGACCCAGGGATTGAGTCCACATTTCTTTGTTCTCCTGTATTGGCAGGCAGGTTCTTTACCACTAGCACCACCTTGGAAGCTTCTTAAATTGTGATTCAAGGGTACAGATACTCCCAGTTTTGTTAAAGATATGGTTTATATATTTTTTTCTTTTAATAATTTAAGAGTAGAAAAAGGGAAAGTGTCTCTGCTCTTTCTTTTCACGATTGAAATCCCTTTGTTTCTGAAAATTATTTGTGCCTTGAGTTGCAGTCTAACAAATGGAATCAGAATCTTCAAGTGTGAAAGTGGTAAGTCACTTAGTTGTGTCTAACTCTTTGTAATCCCACAGACTGTAGGCTGTCATGATCCTCTGTCCATGGAATCCTCCAGGCAAGAATATTGGGATGAGTAGCTATGCCTTTCTTGAGGGGATCTTCCTGACACAGGGATCAAACCCAGGTCTCCACAGTGCAGGAAGATTCTTTTACCATCTGACCCACCAAGGAAGCCCCAGAATCTTTAAGGGTGGTTCAAAGCTGTGTAAATTGACAAATACCACAGGTGATTCTGCTGCAGAAGCAAGACTCATACCTCGATAGACCCATGCATCTATCAAACAAAGATAGAGGTGTTTAATATTATTTAAAAGATTCTACTTGTGTCCTTTCTTTGCATGAACCATATGCACATTTTTAAGCATCTTGTCATATATTTTTAAGATTCTTGCTGCTTCTAAAAAATGGTATTTAATCAACTTCCATAAAACCTAGCACTTCTAATACATTTATAAATGGCTTTAATTATTAAATAGAGGCTAACTGAGATTTTGTAGGAAAGCTCAGTCTGTTTTGGTTCTGTTGGACTTTCTGATAATGGAATATTTTGGCCTGCAAAAAGTAATTAAAATATCATTTGAAACTTTAAACAATCTATTGATTATTTAAGTATATTAAACTCAACAATATTTAGCCATCTTTGAAGAATAATCTTTTGCTCTACTACAAAATCTTATGCTCCAGTAAAAGGAATGCTTTACTGTTCCTCAATTACACATCGTGCTTTTCCTGATGCATCCTTTTGTTCATACTCTTCAACTAAAGATTTGAATACCTTTAAATAGGTGAGATATCCTCACCTTAATTGATAAACATTAGCTATCTTTCTAAAGAACATTACCCAAATCAACTTCTCCTCCTCTTCCAAGATTTTCAAGCCCAGATGTTGGTTCTGCATTTCTGAATCCAAAGGACAATCTGTTCATATATTTTTTTTCTTAGCATGCATATTATATTATTATATTATACTGTAACAATTTGTGTACTTGGCATTTCACTTAGTAGCAGATTGTGATAATAATAGTTAGAATTATAATATATGGTAATTATTTTGCATTTGCTAAATGCCAGGCAGTGGATTAAGGTCGTCATTTGGTTTAATCAAACAAATATATTAAAATAGACATATGTGTATGTGTGTACCTAGTCACTAAGTTGTGTCCAAAATTTGCAACCCCATGGACTGTAGCCCACCTGGCTCCTCTGTCCATAGAATTTTCCAGTCAAGAATACTGGAACAGGTTACCATTTCCTACTCTAGGGGGTCTTCCTGACCCAGGGATCAAATAAATAAGGATATAAGATATGTGATTTTTTTTTTTTATGAGGGCAGAATAAAGTTGAGTAGTGCTTCCAAAATCACACAACTAGCAAAGGGCCAATATTTGAGCATGTCTCACTGTAGAGGCAGCATTCGTAACCACAAAACTCTGCAGTGCCATAGATGATCTACTACCTTTTGTAAAGCATCTTGCTCAGTAACATTCACATGGCAAACCTAGGATACTTATTACACTGACTCACATTTAACTCCTATCACCAGTTTGATCTCATTTAAGCTGGTTTACATAATTATAAATATGTGATTCTCAAGTCAACATTTTTGAATGTTTCTGTTTTTCCATTATACTTCTGAATTTTAATTAGAATATGTTCCCAGCTAGAGAACATGACCTAACCACTAGTTCTTCTGCCTTCCCCTCCATTTTAGCAGACTCCAATTGCTTTGTAGATCTGAACTGACAGCCATCACATAAAGCAGCAAGAAGACGATTAGCCTGGAAAGCTGACTTTTGTCAAGTTAATTACCAGTGATAAACACAGACTTTGATTCATGAATATGGCTTTTAGCAGAGCTCTTAAAGTGAGATGTTAATCAGTAAACACTAATTTTTTATAGTTTAATGGAAATGTCAAAAGGGGGGTTTCAGGGAAAACCCAGGCAAGAAAAACCCTGGTGTGCACTGAAAGAATCACCAAATAGAAAAGAAGCATTAATTTTAGAGAAATGTTTTCAAGCTACTTGATCATGAAATGAACACACCTTTAACTGCTGGAGTTGCAATCAGATCAATCATCAGTGCTCTTCACAATCACAGAGATCAATTGAGAGGTTGTATTCTGTCTATCAGGCACAAACTTTCCAAATTAAATGGAGCTATTTGACATTAAAGGTGAATGCAAAAACTCAGGACAAAGAATAAACTATATTCCTATTAAATATAAATTAAAAAATGCATTATATGTGGTATTTTATCAAATTGGAAATATTCTGCAAATTTTCTTCCTATTTCAATGATGAACAAATACTTTTGGAAATAAAGATTTTTTTCACACACAGTCAACCTACATAATTCATGCTGCTTTTCAAGCTTGTTGGCTTTCTTTGTGTCATGGTGTCAAAATCTCAAAATTCTTCCTCTCAGGAAAAAGATCTATCAGAACACTTCTGAAAATGATGGCATCATAGGAAAATATAACCCTTGTATTTTGCTGCCAAATATTACCACTAAGTAAATTTTAACACCTGGAAAAAAATCTGAGTTTTATAGCATATAAAGAATTCAAGCTTTGAATGTATATTTCAGATTTCATTTTTAAGCTATTTATTAATGACTGGGAAAAAAACAAAACCAGAAAATCAATGGAGCCTCATATGGGTTTATAAACTTTTTGTTACTGGGCAACATTACATTCCTGAAACACTGTATTTTGTGTCTCAAAAAATGAAAATTAAATATGACATCAGTCACAAAATATTATGACCAAATACATCTACTTATAATATTCATAAATATCCTCTCCTGGTCTACCTATTTCCCTCAAAGCCCAAGTTCATACCCAGAAAGTGCATCTTTTTTGTAAACAGAATGCAAAGACTGTGCCTCTAATTCCTCTATAGGTTACCACATCTCTGACTGAAAAAATATGCTTTCTAGTAAAAATGTATGACAAAACTAATACAATATTGTAAAGTAATTAACCTCCAATTAAAATAAATAAATTTGTATTAAAAAATTTAAAAAAAAATAGAAGTAAAGGATTTTTTAAAAAATGAAAGCAGTTGTAATTTTGTGTCTAATTAAAATATATACCAACTATATATATATACACACCAACTCTATGAATAAGGGCAGATAATGATACAAAATGCCTACATCATTTATTAATTTATGTGGGCAAAAACTAGTATTTTTATATTTAAGGGGATTATCAAAGAAAGTTACTGGATTGGGAGGTTTACATCAGCAAAATTATTTGAAAGAAAGGAATTTATGCAATTAACTCTTGTTAGTTTATCCAAACACATGATCAAAAATATTTGTAAGTAAATCATTAACAATTCAATGCTTTTCTTTGCCCTTCCTCAATAGAAGCACTAATAGAATTTCTGAGCAAATGTGGATTTCAATCTTCTTTTGCAGTAAAGACCATCAGAGTCAGTGATTCCATTTGACATTTTTTATATTAGAGAAAATAAACAGAGTGCTGAAATACAGTTTTTCTGGCAGGCCATGAGCCTAGTCTACAAAACTGTGATACATTGTCCAGGACATCATTTTTAAAATTTGAGAATTTGAATACTGAATCAGTGAAACATATTTGATGCAATTTCATATACCACTGGAGAAGGAAATGGCAACCCACTCCAGTATTTTTGCCTAGAGAATCCTGTGGACAGAGGAGCCTGATGGGCTACTGTCTATGGGGTCGCATGGGGTCAGACATGACTGAAGTGACTTAGCATGCACCATGCATTGGAGAAGGAAATCGCAACCCACTCCAGTATTCTGGCCTAGAGAATCCCAGGGACAGAGGAGCCTGGTGGGCTGCTGTCTATGCGGGTCGCACGGAGTCAGACACGACTGAAGTGACTTAGCAGCAGCAGCATATACCATTATGATTATAGATTCAAATGCTATGTTATCATTCTATTCTGAACTGTGGGGCAGAAACTTTTCTCTTGAGATTGTATATCTCCATTTATCATTGATGTTTTCATTATTTCCCACATCAAATTATATTTGTGAAACTTAATTGGATGTTTTCAAAGATAACAATAAAGTCAATATAAAATCTCATAATAGCCCTATATCAGATGCTACACATATGGAATCCATTAAGGAAAAATAATTGCCTAAATTGACCCATGATAGGCTCAAAATTGCCTTAACCCTTCCACATAGTGAGGCAAATAATCTAAGAAGCAATTTCCCTAACTCTCCTTATTTGCAAGTTAAAGTCTTTTGTAGTATAAATTCTTTCAGTCATTGATTCAACAAATATTTGTAGAACTCACCCTGAACCAGGAATGTAATAATTACCAAAATCAAATATACATTCCCCAAGAGTGCATGGTTTAGTGCAACACTACAAAGTAACATATGCATGTTATTTGCTCATTTTGTTCATTTATTAGAATTAATTAGACAATTAAAACCACTAATAATCTCCCTAACTCAGAGATAGCCACAGCTGAAACCTGGGGGTTTATAAATATGTATTTGTGTATTTATTAGTTTGGAGCATATGAAATCTCTGGTTTTGTAGAGAAGAAATTCTCAATAACACCAATATCATATAATTAAATCTATTAATACATTTGCATGTATGAGCCACAATCCTCTATATTTGCATATTTATTTTTTCATTATTTTTCTATAGTGAATAGTGGTAATGAATAGCACCACACTGCATATCTAGTCACATAAATCTACATATATGCCTCATTCTCCCCTCAAGAAAAATCCCTGCAGGGAAAATTCTAATATAGAGGATATATACTTAATTTTTAGTTTTTAAATTTACTTTTAAATCAGTGCTTCCATTTCCACTAGACTTGCATTGTTTTGAAACTAAGTTACTATTTCAACCGTTTTCTCCATGCTATCCTATTATCTATAGGATCAATTTTGTTCATTTTCCTTTTACTAAAAAACTTTCACTTCATCATATTTTGCCTTTTCTTAACATATGACCATCACAGTATTTTCCTTATCCTGAAGAAAGAAAACACCCAAAATATGTTGTTATACCCTCTCTATCATTCCTAACATAACATAGTGCCTTTCTCCTTTGTTTCCCTATACATTTTGCCCAAGGGTTGGTCTATTTCACCAACCTTGTAAAGAACAAATATTGGATTAATTTAACAATTGCATTCCCCCTCCTCATTTTTTTTCAAATTTATAAATGTCAACTTTTGCTTTTCATGATTTTTTCTTCTTTATTTTCCTTAAGCATTTTTTCTTAATATTTTTCTTGATTAACTCAACACTAAGTTCACTTATTTTCAGTTTTTATTATGTAATATTTTCTGAATATAGCTTAGGCCTATTGCATAATTTTATACATTTTTTTCTCTGCTATTTTTAAGCATCATATAATTGTAGAATTGGATCTCTACTTTTGTCAGGGTTAAGAAAGTTATTTATCCCAAATGTGAAAATGTTCAGTTTGCCAAATGCAATGGATGTTTAGAGTCATCCCCAATCCTTCTCATCTGACCTCCTTTCCTACAAGAAGGTAGACAGCAGAAAGTTTCAATAACTATGGGTGAATATGTGATCTACTTTTAACAATGAGATGTTAACTGAAGTCACTGGGTAGTACTACTGGGAAAGCTAAAGGTTTTTTCCCAATAGAGCTTAAATATATATATACATATACATATATACATATTTATGTATGTAAATACATAAATATATAAAAAGAAATAAATATATATATTTAATAGGAGGATAATTACTTTACAAATATTGTGTTGGTTTCTATGTACAGAGGGAGGTGATGAATGATAAATGATAAAGTAAAGGCTAAAGCTTTGTGCATATGACCACATTCCAGGCAGGAACAAGGGGAAGGGCAGGGGACTGAAGGGACAAGACAGTCAATATACAAGCTCTGCCTTACAACAACATGAATGAGCTATGAATATGTGCTTGTATACTGCCTGGAATGTGGTCATATGCACAAAGCTTTAGCAGCCATCCTGAATACAAGGATGAAACCACACACTAAGCAGGACACTATAACCAGGGAGAAAGGACACAGATCCTTAAGAAAGTCCTGGAGCCACTCACAGGTCTAAACTGCCTATCTCTGACTCCTAGACTCATGAGAAAGATAAAGCCTTTACTTTGTTTAAACCACTTTCATCATATTTTCTCTTTATTGCAGTTAAAATTAGTTTTAACAGAAAATATGTCTGTAGTACATGTTGCCAGCCCCCTTCAAGTCTCCTTTGCTGGTCAGTACACATGTCCCCCAGCTACTGAGTTCACGGCTATAGTTTCTCTGGAAAACTGTCCTGGACCAAGAAGAGCTGCTTTGGGAATGGACCACAGTCAATAGTTATCCCTGCATTTGTTAATATTATTATTATTGCTATTATTATTAGATGCTTATTAAATGCCCACTGAATTTCAAAGATCTGACTTTGATGTGTCAAAGTAAAATTATACTGGACAAATTTAAACAGGCAAGGAAGACTTATTAGAACTATTGTAATAAGAAAAGAGACTGAACTCAACTCCACTGAAACAAGTGGTGGGAGAGTTTTTAGATCAGGGGTGAGCTAATAGAACATGTACTAGTAGACATGCAACAACAGACTGGTTCCAAACAGGGAAAGGAGCACATCAAGGCTGGATATTGTCACCCTGCTTATTTAACTTATATGCAGAGTACATCATGAGAAACGTTGGGCTGGAGGAAACACAAGCCGGAATCAAGACTGCCGGGAGAAATATCAATAACCTCAGATATACAGATGACACCACCCTTGGCAGAAAGTGAAGAACTAATGAGCCTCTTGATGAAAGTGAAAGAGAAGAGTGAAAAAGTTGGCTTAAAACTCAACATTCAGAAAACTAAGATCATGGCATCTGGTCCCATCACTTCATGGCAAATAAATGGGGAAACAGTGGAAACAGTGGCAGACTTTATTTTTTGGGGCTCCAAAGTCACTACAGATGGTGACTGTACCATGAAATTAAAAGATGCTTGCTCCTTGGAAAAAAAGTTATGACCAACCTAGACAGCATATTAAAAAGCAGAGGCATTACTTTGCCAACAAAGGTCCGTCTAGTTAAAGCTATGTTTTTTCCAGTAGTCATGTATGGATGTGAGAGTTGGACTAAAAAGAAAGCTGAGAGTGGAAGAATTGATGCTTTTGAGCTGTGGTGTTGGAGAAGACTTTTGAGAGTCCCTTGGAACTCAAGGGGATCCAACCTGTCAATCCTAATGGAAATCAGCCCTGAGTATTAATTGGAAGGACTGATGCTGAAACTGAAACTCTAATAATTTGGCTACTTGATGTGAAGAACTGACTCATTTGAAAAGAACCTGATGCTGGGGAAGATTGAAGGCAGGAGGAGAAGGGGACAACAGAGGATGAGATGGTTGGATGGCATCACTGACTCAATGGACATGAGTTTGAATAAGCTCCAGGAGTTGGCAATGGACAGGGAGGCCTGGTGTGCTACAGTTCATGGGGTCACAAAGAGTCAGACATGACTGAGCGACTGAACTGAACTGAGCTAGTAGAAAAGTACTAAAAGATGTCAGTGGGAGGGTCATTGTGATTTGACCATCTGTTTGCTAACTGTTGCTTGTTGAGGTTAGTTTCCTATTCTTCAACAGAAACTGAGAGTTGGGGGTGCCATATTTCTTGATGGCTATATTTTGAAAGAATGATTCCTAGGTCTTTGAAAAAGACATTCCTGGATTATAAAACTGGCTAGAAAGCTGAGGAATGATTTATATAAATTTCACAGGGGCAGAGAAAGAATTTTCAAGAAGTTTTCTAAAGTAAATCCTTCAAGAAAAGGAAATCAGAGAGACCTATTGTCAGGAAAAGCCTCTTGAAAGTTAGTTAAGGTGAGGGGAACTTCAAGGCTATTTTGGTCATACTTCCTTTGTCTTTTGTTACTTTGGCCTCATACTTTTTCCAAGTTCAGGAAGAATTTCTTAAATATGTCATTTACATTACAGATTTTTTGAAATGCCATCAGTGGTCTCTATTTTTATTCAAGTTTTAATATGGCAATTGTGTTTTACATTCCATGGGGATTTTCTTATTTCAGATCATTCTCTCATTATGATATTGTGCCGCTGTAAACTGCAGTGGTTTGATTTATTTCTTTGATTAAAATTAAAAGTTTAATTCATAAGTCAACCTAACACATTATAAAATTTTCTGTGTTGTAGTAACAAATGCACAAGAATATACTCTATCTTTGTTTCAAATGTCACTGTCTTTTGAATCAGAGTGTTTTGTTTGTTGTGCTCACAGAGAAGAGCATGCTTTTTAAATACTGAACATTGAGACAGATTCTGCAAAAAAAAAAAAAAAAACCAATTTGAGGATCTATTTCCAAATCTTTCCAGTACAAATGAAAGGATAAGGGAGTAATTTTCAATCATGTTACTTTCATTATGCTAACAAGAGATCCAGGAGCCTGGGATGATATTGGAAAGAAACTAAGTAGAACTGGAGGAAGTCAGGACAGGATGTGCCAGTCTAATTTGAAGATGAGTTTTCTTTTTCTTTATTGAAAGAACATTAGTTGGCTGGGTCATGCTCCTATTTTATGCCTGTTAAATTTTCTTGTAGAAATCAAGGTGTTGCACTGATATTTGGCTTTTAACAAAAAGCATTGGTGAATTTCTGTCGGCATCGAGGATAGCATTTATCCATGAGAGAGGTACAGCAGGCACAATGTCTATGGTCCATGTTACTTTTCGGAGTTCACAAAAATGTTTTAATTTTAATTTGCTTTAAAAGAAGAGAAAACAGATATAATATTAATAAATATATAAGAATAAATCAGCTTGGATTATATTTATCTTTATACTAAGTAAAGAAATTTGGAAAATATATATTGGAAATATATATTGGAAAATATCATTTGTAATTTTTTTTATGGAGAAATGGACCCATAAAGGTAGAAATGCCTGGGGTTCATGAAAATCACAATATGGTCTTCCACTTTCCTTTTTTGGTGAGTCTGTTCTAACACACACAGGGCTTCTTGGTCATGTTAGTAGTTCCTTCATTCTAGTAAGATTTCACTACATCTAGCAAAGACATATCAAAGTTTCTATTATGAATATCATCCCTTGCCATATTTACCACCCAAATTCCAATTTTGTAGCTTATTATTGCTCATTTCAATGAGATTCTTGCAGGACAAAGGATATGATCACCTTATGAGTGTATTTAATGGCTTAGCTATAAAACTTGACTCATCAAGAGTAAACAACACATCAAGTATTTCATGAGACAAAACATTTTGTAGTTCCAATTTCCTCTGCTTCATGGAGAAGTTAAAACTAAGTCACCTGTGAGTCAGCTGAGTGCTTCCAATAATAAACATGAGTAAATAGCATGCTAAGATGGCTTCTTCACTAGACAATTGCTTTGATTATTAGATACATCTTAAAAAGGTTCTGAAAAAAATTATCCTATAGGAGGAAAATCTATATGAAATGAAATGAAATGCAATGAAAACAACTCTCTTGAGTAGCTAAGAATGAAATATATAGAATTCCATAGCATAAAAATAACTTTAGTCACTGGGCCTAGGGAAGAATAACTTCATAATAAGCAGCATGAGTGTGATTCTTATGTGTTAGGCATCTTCTAATATATACATCACATGATGCAAGTCTCCCACAATTCTATGTGGTAGCTGCTGTTATTATTATTTTCAGTTCAGTTCAGTTCAGTTGCTCAGTCATGTCCAACTCGTTGCAACCCCATGGAATGCAGCATGCAATGCTTTTCTGTCCATTATCAACTAATGGAGCTTGTTCAAACTCATGTCCGTTGAATCAGTGATGCCATCCAACCATCTCATCCTCTGTTATCCCCCTTCTCCTCCTGCCATCAATCATGCCCAGCATCAGAGTCTTTCCCAATGGTTTGATCACCTTACTGTTTAAGGGACTTTCAGGAGTCTTCTACATCACAGTCCAAAAGCATCAATTCTTCGGCTCTCAGCTTTCTTTATAGTCCAACTCTTCACACCCATACATGACTACTGGAAAAACCATAACTTTGACTATACAGAGCTTTTCTGGTAATGTCTCTGCTTTTTAATATGCATCTAGGTTTGTCATAGCTTTTCTTCCAAGGAGCAAGCATCTTTTAATTCATTGGCTGCAGTCACCATCTGCAGTGATTTTAGAGCCCAAGAAGATAAAGTCTGTCACTGTTTCCATTGTTTTTCCATCTCTTTGCCATGAAGTGATAAGACGTGATGACATGATCTTTGTTTTTGGAATTTTGAGTTCTAAGCTAGCTTTTTCACTCTCTTCTTTCACTTTCATCAAGAGGTTCTTTAGTTTTTCTTTACTTTCTGCCATAATGGTGGTGTCATCTGCATATCAGATGTTATTGATATTTCTCCTGGAAATCTTGATTCCAGCTTGTGCTACATCTAGTCTGGCATTTCGCATGATTATTCTGCATATAATGTTACATAAGCAAGGTGACAATATATAGCTTTGATGTGCTCCTTTCCCAATTTACAACCAGTCCCTTGTTCCATAACCAGTTCTAACTGTTGCTTCTTGACCTGCATACAGATTTCTCAGGAGGTAGGTTAGGTGGCCTGGTATTCCCATCTCTTGAAGAATTTTCCACAGTTCATTGTGATCCGTACAGTCAAAGGGTTTAGTGTAGTCAATAAAGCAGAAGTAGATATTTTTCCTGGAACTCTCTTGCTTTTTCTATGAACCAAAGGATGTTGGCAATTTGATCTCTGGTTTTTCTGCCTTTTCTAAATCCGGCTTGAACATCTGGAAGTTCTGGGTTCATGTACTGTTGAAGCCTAACTCAGAGAATTTTGAGCATTACTTTGCTAGCGTGTGAGATGAATGCAACTGTGTGATAGTCTGATATTCTTTGGCATTGCCTTTCTTTGGGATTGGAATGAAAACTGACATTTTCCAGTCCTGTGGCCACTGCTGAGTTTTCCAAATTGGTTGGCATATTGAGTGTAGCACTTTAATAGCATCATCTTTTAGTATTTGAAATAGCTCAACTGGAATTCCATCACCTCCACTAACTGTTCATAGAGATCCTTCCTAAGGCCCACTTGACTTCACACTCCGAATGATCACACCATCGTGGTTATCTGTGTCATCAAGATCTTTTTTGTATAGTAGTTCTTCTCTGTATTCTTGCCACCTCTTCTTAATATCTTCTGCTTCAGTTAGGTCCATACCATTTCTGTCCTTTATTGTGTCCATCTTTGCATGAAATATTCCCTTGGTATCTCTAATTTTTTGAAGAGCTCTCTAGTCTTTCCCATTCTATTGTTTTCCTCTATTTCTTTGCACTGATCACTGAGGAAGGCTTTCTTATATCTCCTTGCTATTCTTTGGAACTCTGCATTAAGATGGGTATATCTTTCCTGTTCTCCTTTGCCTTTCGCTTCTCTTGTTTTCTCAGCTATATGTAAGGCCTTCTCAGACAGCCATTTTGAGTTTTTGCATTTCTTTTTGGGGATGGTTTTGACCACCATCTCTTATACAGTGTTATCAACTTGTGTCCATAGTTCTTCAGGCACTCTATCTATCAGATCTAATCCCTTGAATCTATTTGTCACTTCCACTGTATAATCAAAAAGTATTTGATTTAGGTTATACCTGAATGTTCTAGTAGATTTTTTTTTCTACTTTCTTCAATTTAAGTCTGAATTTTACAATAAGAAGTTCATGATCTGAGCCACAGTCAGCTCCCAGTCTTGTTTTTGCTGACTGTATAGAGCTTTCCATCTTTGGTTGCAAAGAATATAATCAATTTTATTTTGGTATTGACCATATGATGACATCCATGACCATCTGATGATGTCCAAATTTCATTGGACCAGATATGTTTTGAATTAGAATATTTCTGGAGTTTTTGGAAGAGTATATATCTGTCTTGGACACAGGAGCCTGGGGGCTACAGTCCATGGAGTTGTAAGTGTTGAACACAACTTAGCAACTGCACCACCACCACCTTGTATCTGTCTGGCATAGTAACATATAATCAAAATATCAATATTTCTTCAGGAAAAATTGTGCATATTCACTTCAGATAGAATAAATAAGACAAAAATCATCTCAGATCAGTTCAGAACAGATTTGCTACCATAAGTTCAGGTCAAAAGCAGGTTTTATCACCAGTGCTGTATGTCTCAAGCTCTTTTGAGTTACAGAATTATAAGAAAGGAAATGTTGACCTGCATTTTTTTTTTGTACTGTATGTAGCCGAACCATGAGGTACTTATTAGTTGATGGATAAGTCTGTTGTCCCCAACAGCTCAAATTTATGTAACATGTCTCAATAGCAATCAGCACCTTTTGACAATAAATGACAGAGGGTACATTAAGAACTAGAACTGAGTACCAAAGTCAAATTGGCATTTCTCTTTGTCAATGAAAATAAGATATTTTAGTTATTTACATAACATAAAGACTTTTAAAACTTAGAAAAAAGATCCATAAGAGATTTTAAGAGAGTAAAAATAAGACAGAAACATAAGAGACAAAATAGGAGCTGGTCCTGAGTGCTTTTATGACCATCACCCATGTAGCTTATTTCATTGAGTTTTTGGGGGGTATGTGATGGGAAAAGCAAAAAGTTGAGCACTGGAGATGCTCAAGGACTGAGATACAAAGCATTGCATTCTTTATGTGGGCATCACTATCTTAATTCTGATAAATGAGGACATCTTGATGAACTGTGATGCTTGGTGTTTGGAAAGAGAACAAAGAGGATCAACTAATAAAGTTCTCTCAAAAGGCAAAAATGTATTTTCCTAGTTTTATATTTGACACAACAATCATACCTGGTCTTCAATTTAAATAATCTGACAAAATTATTTTTTAAAATGTTGAATTACATTAAAAAAACTACTTGATTATAGCTATTTTTTCAAAGGGATTTATAATAGGATTCATATATCTGGCAACCATATTACCCTTGGCACTTCAAATGAAATTCAATTTTCAAAGACACAAAACAGCCATTCAAACTAAATGTCACTTGACTGTGTGTCATAATATTTTTATACCACTCCACACTTATGCATGCATACACACACAGAGGCACACACACATAACCTTTGAAATGGGTATCTATTACTTAGACTCACATCTATCTATAGTACTGAAACATATTCTGAATTAAATCTTTGAAAGACAATGAAGAAGCTAGAACTTAAAAAATAAGTTCAGTTCAGTCACTCAGTCATGTCCAACTCTTTGTGACCCTGTAGACTGCAGCACATCAGGCTTCCCTGTCCACTATCAGCCCCCAGAGCTTGCTCAAACTCATGCCCATCGAGTTGGTGGTGTCATCCAACCATCTCATCCTCTTAAAAGATCAAATTACTGCTAATAAGTACATTCCTTTGAACTCTCTTTTTTGACTTCGACATTCTTTAGAGATAAACTTGAGTGAGAATATGGAGAGTAGATTCATAAGCAGATTAGTCTAAGCACATAGTTGAATGTCAGCATCAGGACCAGCAAGGCAGATCTTTTAATAAAATTCTACTCTTTTAAACTTTAGCATGATGCTGTGCTGTGATGTACTTAGTCACTCAGTTGTGTCCAGCTCTTTTTGACCCCATGGACAATAGCCTGCCAGGCTCCTCTGTCCATGGCAATTCTCCAGGCAAGATTACTGCAGTGGGGTGCCAGGCCATCCTCCAGGGGATCTTCCCCATCCAGGGATTGAACCCAGTTCCCTACACTGCAGGTGGATTCTTTACCATCTGAACCACCAGGGAAATCCAAGAATGCTAGAGTGAGTAGCCTATCCCTTCTCTAGGGCATCTTACTGACCCAGGAATAGAACCAGGGTCTCCTGCATTGCACGCCGATTCTTTACCAGCTGAGCTACCAGGAAAGCCCTAGCATGATGCTAACACATGGTAAATACTTAATAAATAAATACTTCCTTTGCTGCCTAAGAGTCTCGGCAGTTACGTAACTAGTATATTATATACTTCCTCTGGAGCATGAAAGAATACATTAAGCAAATAAAAATTATTTATTTTCTTGACCTCAAAGCACAGTGAGATAAGGTGAGTTCCACAATTTTACATGAAATATAGTTAAGTTCTGGTCCTGATTCAAATTTGAATTCTCTTTCATAAAAGTTACTGCTTCCTTTCTTTTAGCTGATATATTTAGTATCTGTATTTTATTTGCCAGATGATCAGGTTAAGAAGGTCTGATACTTGGAAGTTGCTTATAAAATAGCCTAGAAATTATATAGCAAATTCTTAGACTAAAGAAATTTTGTGGTGGCTAAATGATTGGGTCTATATATAAAGCTTCTTTAAATACTATATTCTGAAAATATAACTAACCTCAATTTTAAATCAAAGTGACTATTATTTCATCTTCCCATTGTGTTCACATATTACTGATTTATTTAGCATGCTCTATTATTACAAAAGAATATCTATAAATATGCATTATCTCATGTGATGAATCAGCAACTGTTAAATTTTCTATCTTGAGTACATTATTTCCAGCTGAATGAACAACCCTTCTGTCCTCAAAGGACAAATAACTTTGTAAATAACTTTAATTGTTCAATGTTCAAAAAGTTTTGAATTGTAGCAACATTCAGGTAATCAGATAATGGTGATTTCAAAAAGCAACCTTAAAGATTTAACCCCCCCACACCATGAAGGAAAATAAAATTCAATGAAACTGTCTTCCTAAGGGCACCTTTGTAAAATATGCTTTGATGGAAAGAAATGCCAAATTTTTATCAGATGGGCAACCAGGGCCTAAAAATATACAAGCCAGTCAGTTCAGATAAAGAGAACAGCAAAGCCTGGGAAAACTTTGAAAGATAGGTACAAAGTTAATCAGATCTGAGTCTAAATGCCACCTGTGACTTGTTGCTCTAAACATGTAATCTCTAGGGGCCTCAGTTTCTTCGTCTGTAAAGAGGGGATAATTTCTGCCTTATAGTGCCACATAAGCACTCCGTTCAATCACACTGCTCCAGCATGCTAAGGAGGGATAGAGTACTTCAGCCCCTTCCCCAGAGGCCTGAATTCATTAAAGTCAACTTTTTGTTTGTTGGGCTCTATAGACAAGCCTGAATTCATTAAAGCCAACTCCTAGTGTTGACTGGAAAGCTCCAGTTTCCTTACCAGAGAAGGTACTGAAAAACCTTTCATAACACTTAGGACCACCTTTAAATCTATCCAGAGAGTTCTTGGTTTCAAATGAGAATATGCATTGCTTTAAAAAGAGGTATCCATCAGATGGAATAAAAGAAACATTATAATGGCTGAATTTCAAGCAAAAACATAATTTTAAAAACAGAGAAAAAATTAAACCATAATCTACTGCACTTATAAGCCAGTCTATAAAAAATTTAGAATTTGTCTTCCTGAGAGATAAAATATGTATTGTTGTCATCACTAAGTCGTGTCTGACTTTAGTGTAACTCCATGGACTATAGCTTGCCAGGCTTCTCTATCCATGGGATTTCCCAGAAAAGAACGCTGGAGTGGGTTGCCATTTCCTTCTCCAGGGGAATTTTCCCACCCAGGGATTGAACCCATGTCTCCTGTTTTGACAAGTGGCTTCTTTATCACTGAGCCACCTGGGAAGCCTATAGATAATATATACAACCAAAGAAATCCCGTTTTACTTAGTGTCTTCAAACCTGATTAAAGAATGAATAATACAGAGCTAGATGTGAAAAATCTCATTTTACAAAAATTCATAAATACAATTATTTACAAGAGGCCCCCATTTTTGCTTAAGAAATACTAAAGAGCTACCTCCAATTACTAGGTACACTGCACTTACAGGAGTGATTTTATCCAATGGTGATTTTATACTAAATCTCAACCTAAACCAATGCAAGAAAAACAAAACCACATTTTTTACAGCGAGCTATGAAACTATTTTCTTGTGAAGTTATAATGCTCCCCCAAGGAAACAATGGAATTGACTTAAGTAGAAGAAATGAAGTATATTTGAAAATGATTTTATATTGCTAATGTTGATACTCAGCTGATGAGCAGAAATTCACTCATTTTAAATATTAATTTGTATGACTAGTTGATGTTAAAGAGCTTATTCCAGAACTTACAGCAAGAAAACATTTTTAAGTTGGAAAGTCAAAATATATAAAAAATATATTAATAGTGACCATACTATATGACAGATATTGTTCTAAGCTCTTTACAGGAAAAGTAGCATGACATTCATTTAGCTAAGTTTAGTGAATTTTTTATTTTAGTTTAGTGAATAGACTTTATTGATTTATCATTTCTATAACCATGGGAATAGATCATAGTTGGTTTCAACCATAATTACAGCAGTAATTATTTTGTAGCTAGACTATCTGCCTACCTTTGGATGCCCTTTGCACTGCAGGTTAAGCCTATGAGTTCCAGACATGCATGGAAAATGTAGATAGTGTTCCTATCTCCAGACATACATATTACCCACATGCAATGCAGATGACACCACCCTTATGGCAGAAAGTGAAGAGGAACTAAAGAGCCCCTTGATGAAAGTGAAAGAGGAGAGTGAAAAAGTTGGCTTAAAGCTCAACATTCAGAAAATAAAGATCATGGCATCTGGTCCCATCACTTCATGGGAAATAGATGGAGAAACAGTGGAAACAGCGTCAGACTATTTTTTGGGGCTCCAAAATCACTGCAGATGGTGATTGCAGCTATGAAATTAAAAGACACTTACTCCTTGGAAGAAAATTTATGACCAACCTAGATAGCATATTCAAAAGCAGAGACATTACTTTGCCGACTAAGGTCCATCTAGTCAAGGCTATGGTTTTTCCAGTGGTCATGTATGGAGGCGAGAGCTGGACTGTGAAGAAAGCTGAGTGCAGAAGAATTGATGCTTTTGAACTGTGGTGTTGGAGAAGACTCTTGGGAGTCCCTTGGACTGCAAGAAGATCTAGCCAGTCCATTCTAAAGGAGATCAGTCCTGGGTGTTATATGGAAGGAATGATGCTAAAGCTGAAACTCCAATACTTTGGCCACCTCATGCAAAGAGTTGACTAACTGGAAAAGACTCTGATGCTGGGAGGGATTGGGGGCAGAAGGAGAAGGGGACGACAGAGGACGAGATGGCTGGATGCCATCACCGACTCGATGGACATGAGTTTGAGTGAACTCTGGGAGTTGGTGATGGACAGAGAGGCCTGGCGTGCTCCAATTCATGGGGTTGCAAAGAGTCAGACACGACTGAGCGACTGAACTGAACTGAACTGAAGAGCAAGGTACCATAAGCAAGCTGTTACCATATGTACTGAGTATATAGTCTAAAGGATACATTGCTTCTCATAGGGTGCTACCTTTCTGCATTTGTAGGATATTTAGATTTGAGTTTTAAAAAAGGACAAATAAAGGGAGAGAGAGAGGGGAAGGAGAAAGGAAGCAAGAGGGGAGGGAGGAAGGGAAGAAAGAAAGAGAGATGCATCAGTAAACATGGAAGGAAAGAAAGAAGAATGGACATTGGAGCCACTTCGACCTAGGTTCCAATGACCAATCTCCCACTTGAGACCATAACAGACTTATTTCTCAAAAGCAACAGGAATATAAATATTTTCTCCAACATGAGAATTATCAAATCAGGCCATAAAATATTACTTTTGCTATCTTTTGATAGCAAGGGAAAAAATATGTGGGTAATGTTAAATCATGGCAAAGAAGCCTGCTACTCAGAATCATCCTATATAATTAACTAAGCTGTTTTGTTATTTTCTTCCGTTAGCTAATACTGTTGGTGTGATTGTCATTTTCTCAAGGCAAGTGTTACCAGTTAACAAAGGATTGGTACCAAAGGTAATTAGAGCAATACCCAGAGTGATTCTTGAGAAGGCAGCATCAGCATCACCTGAGAGCTTGTTAAAATACAAATGATCAGGCCCCACTTCAGACTACTGAATCAGAAGCTTTTAGAATATGTTTTAACAAGCTTTTCCAGAGATACTTATTTTCATGCTTCACAACCATAGGCTTAGAGGATATCTAAAGCAAATAAAATTCAGTTCACAATCTATAGTGTTATATATTGCACTCTCATTCCTTTCTATATCTATTTTTTCTTTGTTTCATAAAAATGTTTATAAAATAATTTCAATGTAGAGGGAACTTTTTCAGTCAGCTGCAGAATGACCATGAGGACTTGAGGTTCTGATTTGAAAGGATCAATATTTACATTTTATGAGAAACTAAACACTTGCAGTCCATTTTTGAGTGAGTGGATTGAAAATAGAACATAAAATCTAACATTAAAGTCATATTCCATTTCAGCAGGTTCTGAAAAAGTCAATTTCTTGGGAACTAGAGTGTATAAAAATTCAAAAGTTGCACAAACTGCAGAATGTTAATATGATATATGCATTTTTAGCTCACTGAAATTAAACCTTACATTTTGATTGTTTGAATGCCTTTATATGTGTTTATGAAACAATTTATATTAGAGTTCCTGACAACTTACATCTTATAAGGTCACCAGGTCAGAACTGAATAAATTGTACAATTGAAAAGTCTACAGGAAAGGTAATGCAAAGTGTCATTTCTTAAAAAATATAATATATAACATTATCCAGCAACATTTATTTATGAGAAGATACAAGAGATACTACTGTGCTAGTAGCAGGTAGTAGCAGTAGTAAAGAATCTGCCTGCCAATGCAGGAGGCATGAAAGACAGGGGTTCAGTCCTTGTGTTGGGAAGAGCCTTGGAGTAGCAATGGCAACCCACTCCAGTATTCTTGCCTGGAAAATTCCATGGACAGAGGAGCCTGACAGGCTACAGTCCATGGGGTCACAGAGTCAGACACAACTGAGCATGTGCACACACACACACACACACACAAGAGATGAGAGTATTCTAATAATAATTAGCAATTATATATGCTACTATATCTTTTCACCTTCCAATAAAGATGGATATAATAGCATCATTAATGATCAACATTTTAATAATGGACAGACAGAAGTGGTTATAATTCAGTAATATGTGACACTAAATAAAATTTTATAATTGCTACTTCCTAAACTATTAACTCCAGAAATGACCCATACTAAAACTCTCTGAAGTCTGTTCCATTTTTTTATTAGTGCCAAAATTGCATAAACTTCCTGGGTTTGCTAATGGTTAAAATGAACATATAGTGTTTGAAATGCTGAAAATCTTTAATATGCCTGCTGCTGTTGCTGCTGCTAAATTGCTTCAGTAGTCTCCAACTCTGTGCGACCCCATAGATGGCAGCCCACCAGGCTCTCCTGTCCCTGGGATTCTCCAGGCAAGAACACTGGAGTGGATTTCCATTTCCTTCTCCTTATTCAAACAAACAAGATGCTTAAGTCAACTCTCCATTATTCTTATAATGAGAGAAGAGCTATTATATGGATAATTCAATAAAAAAAAATCTAACAATTTTAAACTTTTATATTGATTTCAGATTTATATCCATATGTGCTCAAGCCTGGTGGCTTTCCTGGTGACTCAGATGATAAGGCATCTGCCTGCAGTGCAAGAGATCTGGGTTCGATCCCTGGGTTGGGAAGATCCCCTGAAGAAGGAAATGGCAACCCCCTCCAGGACTCTTGCCTGGAAAACTCCATGGATGGATGAGCCTGGTAGGCTACAGTCCATGGGATTGCAAAGAATCGAGCATGACTGAGCAACTTCCAAGCCTGAAATTTTTCAGTTAGTACTCCAAATTCTAACAATAGAATAGAATGAGGACACAATTAATCAAGCCATCTCTTACCATCTAGGTAGTCAAGGAGAAAGAGAATCAGAAGAATTCCAATTACTACACAGGGAGGGCATTTGACTTCCTCTAGTTTCTCTTAGCAAGGAGAAATGGGGCAGAGTATAATTTGAAAATATCATGGAAAAAAAAAACAGTATGATGCTGCCATTTAATATAATTTAAACCATAGGACTAAATATGGGAAAGACATATAAATTTACTTTTCAGTATTTGGTAAGGTAACAAAACAGAAGAATTTTTGGTTGGAAATTTTGCATACTTTTTCACTTATTTTATCATGTATATTGAGAGTTCCTCAGTATTCTCCCTGAATAATAATTTTCTTCTCTGCCTTCATAATAATTTTTTGTTAACATGGTAGAACCTGAAAACCATAATATCTTCAGCATGACCTCCCCAGAACTTCTATTTTCAAATGCTTCTTTTGTGAGAAACTATGCTAAAAAATTTACATCTGTTAAGCCATTTCATAAAAATTTAGCAAAAGACTTCATAGAAAAACTTACCTAGTATCAGAAAATTACTAGAGCTAATTAGTGAATTTAGCACAGTTGCAGGACACAAAATCAATACACAGAAATCACATGCATTTCTATACACTAACAATGAAAAATCAAAAAGAGAAATTAAAGAATCAATCCCATTTACTATCTCAACAAGAAGAATTAAATATCTAGGAATAAACTCACATAAGGAGACAAAAGAACTATACACAGAAAATTATAAGACACTAATGAAAGACATAAAAGAAGAGAGAAACAGAAATAGATGGAGAGATATTCCATGTTCTTGGGTAGGAAGAATCAATATTGTGAAAATGACTATATTACCAAATGCAATCTATAGGTTCAATGTGATCTCTATGAAATTACCAATGGCATTTTTCACAGAACTAGAAAAAAATTTTTCACAATTCCTATGGAAGCACAAAAGACCCTGAATAGCCAAAGCAGTCTTGAGAAAGAAGAACAGAGCTGGAAGAATCAACCTTCCTGACTTCAGATATACTACAAAGCTACAGTTATCAAGACAGTATGGTACTGGCACAAAAACAGAAATATAGACCAATGGATGGAGAAGGCAATGGCACCCCACTCCAGTACTCTTGCCTTGAACATCCCATGGACAGAGGAGCCTGGTGGACTGTAGTCCATGTGGTTGTGAAGAGTTGGACTGAGCAACTTCATTTTCACTTTTCACTTTCATGCACTGGAGAAGGAAATGGCAACCCACTCTACTATTCTTGCCTGGAGAATCCCAGGGACGGGGGAGCCTGGTGGGCTGCCATCTATGGGGTCGCACAGAGTCAGACATGACTGAAGCAACTTAGCAGCAGCAGCAACAGACTAATGGAACAAGATAGAAAGCCCAGAAATAAACAGGCACCTATGGGTACCTTATTTTTGACAAAGGACACAAGAATATATAGTGGGGCAAAGATAGCCTCTTCAATAAATGGTGCTGGGAAAACTGGAGAGCTATATGTAAAAGAATGAAATTAGAACACTCCCTAGCCCCATATACAAAGATAAACTCAAAATGGGTTAAAGACCTAAATATAAGACCAGAAACTATAAAACTCTTAGAGGAAAACATAGGCAGAACACTCAATGACATAAATCAAAGCAAGATCCTCTATGACCCATCTCCTAGAGTAAAGGAAATAAAAACAAAACTAAAGTGGGACCTGATTAAACTTAAAAGCTTTGGCACAGCAAAGGAAACTATAAGCAAGGTGAAAAGACAGCCCTCAGAATGGAAGAAAATAATAGCAAATGAAACAACTGACAAAGGATTAATTTCTAAAATATAATATACAAAATTAATTTCCAAAATGCCAAACAAACAACCCAATCAAAAAGTGGGAAAAAGACCTAAACAGACATTTCTCCAAAGAATACATACAGATGGCTAACAAACACATGAAGAGATTCTCAACTTCGCTCAGTATTAGAGAAATGCAAATGGAAACTACAATGAGATATCACGTCACACTGGTCAGAATGGCCATCATCAAAAAGTCTACAAACGATAAATGCTGGAGAGAATGTGAAGAAAAGGGAATGCTCTTGCACTGTTGGTAGGAATGTAAATTGATACAACCACTATAGAAGACAGTATGGAGTTTCCTTAAAAAACTAGGAATAAAACCACCATATGACCCAGCAGTCCCACTCCTATGCATATACCCTGAGGAAACCAAAACTGAAAAAGATACATGTATCCCATGGTTCATTGCAGCACTATTTACAACAGCTAGAACATGAAAGCAACCTAGATGCCCACCTAGATGCCCATCAACAGATGAATGGATAAAGAAGTTGTGGTACATATATACAGTGGAATATTATTCAGCCATAAAAGGAACACATTTGAGTCAGTTCTAATGAGGTGGATGAGTCTAGAACCTATTATACAAATGAAGTAAGTCAGAAAGAGAAAGATAAATATCGTATTGTAACACATATATACGGAATCTAGAAAAATGGTACTGAAGAATTTATTTACAGGGCACCAATGGAGAAACAGACATAGAGAATAGACTTATGGACATGGTGAGAGAGGAGGAGAGGATGAGATGTATGGAAAGAGTAACAAGGAAACTTGCATTACCATATGTAAAATAGATAGCCAATGGGAATTTGCTGTATGTCTCAGGAAACTCAAACAGGGGCTCTGTATCAACCTAGAGGGGTGGGATGGGGAGAGGGATGGGAGGGACGTTTAAAAGGGAGGGGATGTATGTATACTTATGGCTGATGTTAAGGTTAGACAGAAAACAATAAAATTCTGTAAAACAATTATCCTTCAATAAAATAAATATTTTAAAAATTACCTAAAATATGTCAAATAATCCAGAAATTATAACACAAAGAAATAGAAATTATTGAGTAACTCTATCCTACTTTTCATATACTTTAGTTCTTATAAATGAGTATGATGGAGACCTTAATAACTAACCTTGAGGCTACAGCTTTTGGCTAACTTTATAGGCTTCCCTGGTGGCTCAGCGGTAAAGAATCTGCCTGCTAATGCAGGAGAGTTGGGTTTGATCCCTGGGTCTGGAAGATCCCCTGGAGAAGGAAATTGCAACCCACTTTAGGCTTCTTGCCTAGTAAATCCCATAGCCAGAGGAACCTGGTGGGCTAGAGTCCATGAGGTCACAAGAGTCTGGACACGACTTTGTGACTAAACAAAAACAATGACTTTATTTTAATCTACTTAATAACATAAATAAGTCAATTCTTATGATTATTTCAATATTATATAAATCTATGATTTAAGGGAGAGAAATATTCTCTAGATGACATGTTACTTCAATGATATTTTTGAGAGGGCAGTAAAAGTAAAAGCAATAGGAGTTAAAAATAAAACACTTAGTTAACTTATCAACTTTTCAATAAAATGTACTTTGTGTTGAAATTGACACAAAAGAGTCTGGCCACACATTTGTGTTCAAGACAGCTGAAGAAACTTGAACATGAAACTACTAAATAATATACACAAATTATATGTGAGGAATATTTCACTTCCATAATTGTGAAAGCTTCCTTAAATTAAGATCAGTGCCTTAAAAGTAATTTTAAATAAATTTTAGTTGATATGATTAGAAAAAAAAATACTATAGGTGTTTCAGAAATTACCACTGTCTTTAGAAATAGTTTGAGAATCTCTTAAAGCCCTAAGCTTTAAATGAAATGCATCTGAGAAGGAGAGAATTTGGATATATGTGGAAGCAGCTACCATTATTTACAATAAATAGCATGAACAAAGACACAACAGCAGTAATGCAGGTCATTTGTATGGAAGATAGATAGCAAAAAAAAAAAAATTCTTTTGAGGAAACAGAGACAGTTATTGTTCAATAGATAATATATATATGCAGTACAACACCTTGAAAAGGAGAGTCTGGTCCTTAAATTTAGATTTTAAACAAGCAGTCCATAAAATTATATAAGTAGGACCACAGTATACAGCCACTGGTCTTCCGTGGTAGCTCAGCTGTTGAAGAATCTCCCTGCAGTGTAGGAGACCCTGGTTCAATTCCTGGGTCAGGAAGCCTCCCTGGAAAAGGGATTAGCTACCAGCTCCAGTATTCTAGGGCTTCCCTGGTGGCTCAGATGGTAAGGAATCTGCCTGCAATGTGGGAGACCTGGAACGATCCCTAGGTTGGGAAGAGCCCCTGGAGGAGGGAATGGCAACCCACTCCAGTATTCTTTCCTGGAGAATCCCCATGAACAGAGAAGCCATAGGGCTGCAAAGAGTATGACATGACAGTGATTAAGCACATGCAGCCACTTGGATCAGGCAGATTTGCATTTGAACTGTTTCAGTTCCAGACTAATGATCGTGGGTTATTTTATTTAAATAGGCTTCATGTCCCTCATCTGAAGGGATAATAATATACAACTCAAGAGTTGTTGCAACAAGTCAGATAATATATCTAAAGGCATAAAGCAAAAATGCAATGACTCATAATCTCTATACTAATTTTTGTAATGTTGATGCTTTTGAATTGTGGTGTTGGGAGAAGACACCAAAACTGTGGTGTTGAAAGTCCCTTGGACTGCAAGGAGATCCAACTAGTCCATTCTATAGGAGATCAGTCCTGGGTGTTCTATGGAAGGAATGATGCTAAAGCTGAAACTCCAGTACTTTGGCCACCTCATGCGAAGAGTTGACTCATTGGAAAAGACTCTGATGCTGGGAGGGATTGGGGGCAGGAGGAGAAGAGGACGACAGAGGATGAGATGGCTAGATGGCATCATGGACTCGATGGACGTGAATCTGAGTGAACTCCGGGAGTTGGTGATGGACAGGGAGGCCTGGCATGCTGCGATTCATGGGGTTGCAGAGAGTCGGACACGACTGAGAGATTGAACTGAACTGAACTGAATTGAATAGCAAAATGAAGTCAAAATGAAATTATTATGAGAGATTTTAAAAGATGATTTGGAGAGTACAATCCTGCCAATTTGTAGCAATATTTCTTATCAGTAATTATCTAGATATGCTGCTTCAAATCTAGTTAATTTCCACATTTTTGAAATTACAACATCCTCTCATACCTAATATTTATTTTTAACTTCATTAAATTCTCCCAACACATTTAACAATATTCAGTTAAATCACAGTCTTTCTTGGAACCACTGCTTCTAGGGAAAAATACAAAGTAGAGATTTCCTGATCTACTATTTTCTCCTCTTTGGCCATATGTTTTGCTACTTTATGGGCTTCCCAGGTAGCAGTAGTGGTAAAGAACCTGCCTGTCCAATGCAGGAGATCTAGTATATACTCTGTCATATATTAGATTTCTCTCAGTTACTTAGACCAGTCATAGTCTTGTAAATGTCCCTGGCATACAGTATTCAATTAACATTGAATCTACTTGTATAAAAGCACTCATCACACAATTTGGGGTTATCTTTTCATCTATTTTCCCCACTTATATTAGAAACTTCTTGAAGGAAGGAAAAGTCTGATTTATTTACTCTACAAAGCTTACCACACAGGAGATGTATTTCTGTTCTCTCTCCTTCTCTCTCTCCCTTCTTTCTTCTTTCCCTCCACTGACAAATACAATATATAATAAATTAAGGAAAAGGTATTAATCACATTATTTCTCTCCACTTCTAGCAGAAGATCTACTTTTAGCTCAACTTCATAGATCATTTATGGGAAACAGTCCTTTTTCATATCAGGAAATTGTTTTCCTTGAAGAACAAGTAACATTGACAAGGCCATAATTAGGCAAGTGAAAGAGAAAAGGCCCTGCCTGACTAGCTTAATCGTTTAAACTACACCTAGAAAATAGATGACAGGCAATATTGCAAACTTACTTTCATATGTATTTTCCTCAATAGGAAATGAAGCCACTCATAATTATAAGAACTGAGTAGATTTCTCAGGAATACATATCTACTAAGTGCCAGAATTTAGATTTAAATCTATGTCTACATATACCTATGGTATATTTTGTTGATATATGCCAGAAATTAACAAATATTGTAAAGCAATTATCCTCCAATTAAAAATAAATAATTTTTTTTATAGAGTTATCATATGACCCTACAATTCTACTCTCAGGTATATACCGAAAAGAGCTAAAAATATATATTAATTCAAAAATGTGTACACATACATTTATGACACTACTATTTACTGTAGCCAGAAAGTGGGAACAGCCTAAATGCCCTTCAACTGATAAATGAATAAATGAAATATAGTATATCCATACAATGAAATATTATTCAGCAATAAAAAGTACTGATATATGCTAAAACATGGATGGACCTTGAAAGCATTATGCTTAGTGAAAGAAGCCAGCTAGAAAAGGATACATTGTGTGATTCCATTTCTATGAAATGTCCAGTTTAGGCAAAGTCATAGAGACAGACTATTTCCTAACTAAGTGGTTAGGAAATGGGAGGAACAATTAAGAGTTGTATTTTGGAGTGACGAAATTGTTCTAGAATTCAGTAAAGTTGATGGTTGCACAGATAATGAGTACAATAAAAACAACAAAAAATATTGTATACTTTTAAAAGGTGAATTTTATCATATGATAACACTTATATGTGGAATCTAAAAAAATAACCAAATGAAATTACAAAACAGTATTAGAGTCACAGATGTAGAAAACAAACTTGTGGTTACAAGTTGGGGGAAACAGTGGAGGGATAAATTGAGAGACTGAGATTGATATATACATACTACTATATATAAGATAGATAACTGAAAGGACCGACTGTTAGCAGAGGGAACTCTACTCAAGACTCAATAATGACCTATAAGGAAAAGGGATCTAAAAAAGACTGTATGTATGTACATGCATAACTGATACACTTTGCAGTACCGCAGAAGCTAATACAACATTGTAAATCAACTATACTCCAATAAAAATCTATTTTTAAAAAGATGAATTTTCTGTAATAAATATATCTCAATTTTTAAAAACCTATGTTAATGAACATCTAGTACTATATTCCTTCCTGCACAAGCAGACATACCATATATTATATTGAAAAGCTATAACAAACAATGAAAGCACGAGAGTTTTTAGCACTTAAATTTTATAAAAACAACTTAGTGCCGAATTTATTTGAAATATTTTACAATCCCAATAATAGCCAAAAATATTTTATGTATAAAGCAAAAAATCTATAGGGAAATATCAATTTTATATTTTATGATGTCATCGGTGCATAGTTGCAATTCATTTATATTATCTTTTTAGTAGTGGTTTCATTTAGAAAGAAAAACATTTTCTGAAAGTATTTGAAGGATTGATAATACTCAGTACAAGGGACGATGAAAAAAAACAAAAATGTTAGTAGCTCAGTTACGTTCGACTCTGCTACACCATGGACTGACTGTGGCCCACCAGTTTCCTCTGATCATGGAATTCTCTAGGCAAGAATACTGGAGTGGGTAGCCATCCCACTTCTCCAAGGGATTTTTTCCAACCCAGGGATCAACCCGGGTCTCCTGTATTGCAGGAGGATTCTTTACCTTCTGAGCCACTTGAGGGAAGCCCACAAGGGAGATATGCAACAGAAAACATTCTTGTTCATGTTCAGTTCAGTTCAGTTCCATTCAGTCGGTCAGCCGTGTCCGACTCTTTGCGACCCCGTGAATCACAGCATGCCAGGCCTCCCTGTCCATCACCAACTCCCGGAGTTCACTCAGACTCACGTCCATCGAGTCAGTGATGCCATCCAGCCATCTCATCCTCTGTCGTCCCCTTCTCCTCCTGCCCTCAATCCCTCCCAGCATCAGTCTTTTCCAATGAGTCAACTCTGCATGAGGGGCCAAAATACTGGAGTTTCAGCTTTAGCATCATTCCTTCCAAAGAAATCCCAGGGCTGATCTCCTTCAGAATGGACTGGTTGGATCTCCTTGCAGTCCAAGGGACTCTCAAGAGTCTTCTCCAACACCACAGTTCAAACGCATCAATTCTTTGGCGCTCAGCTTTCTTCACAGTCCAACTCTCACATCCATACATGACCACTGGAAAAACCATAGCTCAGATATGCAGATGACACCACCCTTATGGCAGAAAGTGAAGAGGAACTCAAAAGCCTCTTGATGAAAGTGAAAGAGGAGGGTGAAAAAGTTGGCTTAAAGCCCAACATTCAGAAAACTAAGATCATGGCATCTGATCCCATCACTTCATGGGAAATAGATGGGGAAACAGTGGAAACAGTGTCAGACTTTATTTTGGGGGCTCCAAAATCACTGCAGATGGTGCACCCATGAAATTAAAAGACACTTACTCCTTGGAAGAAAAGTTATGAGCAACCTAGATAGCATATTCAAAAGCAGAGACATTACTTTGCCAACAAAGGTCCATCTAGTCAAGGCTATGGTTTTTCCAGTGGTCATGTATGGATGTGAGAGTTGGACTGTGAAGAAGGCAGCGCGCCGAAGAATTGATGCTTTTGAACTGTGGTGTTGGAGAAGATTATAAATTGTTATAATGTCTTTGAGGAACAATTTGGAAATACTGATACTCTACAAAAGATGTAACTCTTTGCTAGAAATTTCACTCTAGAAATGTATCAATGAACTATTCTAAGGAATGTACAAAAGTACATGTAGAATGGTATTCTTTTGGCATTCTTTAAAAAAATAATTACAAATAAAGCAAAGATCCAATAAGAGTGACATAAATAAACTGTGTTCCATGTAGAGAGACAGCATGCAAATACTAAAAAAGATGTGTTAGCACTACAATGTGTGAAAATAGAAATTGGCCAAGATAAAAAAGTGATAGGGCACTATACATAATTTGATGCATTTTGAAATCTTTTAAAATATATACAAAATATTAAGAATAGTCAGCTCTGTCAGTGGATTTAAAAGAATGAAAAGAAAATCATCATTAAAAATCATATACATATTAAAAAGATAGTATGAGATTGTTTTTAAGAACAATGTCTAATACATTTGACAGTTTAGGTGGGCAAATGCCTAGACAAATCCAACTTACAAAAAAGATTAAATAATACATAGAAAATATGAATAGACATAAAGTAACTGAATTTTTCTTAATATATAAAGTAAATGAACTTTTAGTTTAAAATATTGCCAGAGAAAAATTTCTAGTGCCAAATGTCTTCACTAGTCGATTCTATAGAAAATTAAAATGTATCATTCACAAACTCTTACCAGAATAAAAAGAGGTAATATATCTCAAGAGTGCAAACAACATAAATTTGACACCACCTTAGCCTGACGAAAGTTATCTACAAAAAAATCTGATACTTAAAGATGAACTTTTGAGAAATTTTCTTATGAGATAAAGAATGAGTCAATTAACACCATTTTTACTCAGAACTGCCCTAGAGCTCTTAGTCAGTATAATAAGTTAAGATGTTTAAAAAGTTACAAAGAATGGATAAGAGAAAAATACTCATTATTTTCAAATGAATTATTCTCAAGAGTCTCTCAGACTCTTTGCAATCTGAGCCACCAGGGAAAAGATTTGCAAATACTTTCTAAGCACTCAAATTCAAAATATATTAATATAAGAAGTGGCTTATGAATCAATAAATAAAAGACAGATAACAGTAAAGTGGACAAATTCTTTGAGTGGTACTCTAAAACATCATTGCCTTCCCAGGTGGCTCAGTGGCAAAGAGTATGCCTGACAATGCAGGAGACAAAGGTTTGATCACTCACTAAGGAAGGTCCCTGGAAAAGATAATAGCAACCTACTCCAGTATTCTTTCCTGGGAAACCTTATGGACAGAGAAGTCTAACAGGATTACAGCCCATGGGGTCTAAAAGAGTCGGGAATGACTTAGTGACTAAAACCCAACAAAACCAAAACACCATATTCAAACAGCCTATATACATATACATAAAGATATTTAACAACATATTAATGAAAAATGCAAATTAAAACCATAATGAGACATCCGTCTCCACACATTCCCACCTTCTATAATAGTTAAGAAGACTATTAAAGTTAAAAAGACTATAAAAACCAACTGAAGGCAAAGCTAATGAGTAACTTGAAATCTCACACACCAAAGGTTGAACTGGAAATTGGCTCGATCATTGGAAAATCTAGGAATTTCTACTAAGCATTATTCATTGATTAAGCAACTTAACCTTATGTTCAGTTCAGTTGCTGAGTCATGACCAGCTCTTTGCAACTCCATAGACTGCAGCACACCAGGCAGCCCTGTCCAAGGCAGCTCCCAGAGTTTGCTCAAACTCATATCCATTGAGTCGGTGATGCTATCCAGCCATCTCATCCTCTGTCAACTGCTTCTCCTCCTACCTTTAATCTTTCCCAGCATCAGGGTCTTTTCTAGAAAGTCAGTTCTTCTCATCAGGTGGCCAAAGTATTGGAGTTTCAGCTTCAGCATCAGTCCTTCCAAAGAACATTCAGGGCTGATTTCCTCTAGGATGGACTGGCTGGATCTCCTTGCAGTGCAAGGGACTCTCAGAGTCTTCACCAACACCACAGTTCAAAAGCATCAATTTTTCGGTGCTCATCTTTCTTTATAGTCCAACTCTCACATCCATATATGACTACTACATAAATGCTTTGACTAGACGGATCTTTGTTGGCAAAGTATTGTCTCTACTTTTTTAATATGCCATCTAGGCTGGTCATAACTTTTCTTCCAAGGAGTCTTTTAATTTCATGGCTGCAGTCACCATATGCAGTGATCCTGGAGCCCCCCCAAAATAAAGTCTGCTACTGTTGCTATTGTTTCCCCATCTATTTGCCATTAAGTGATGGGACTGGATGCCATGATCTTAGTTTTCTGAATGTTGAGTTTTAAGCCAACTTTTTCACTCTCCTCTTTCACTTTCATCAAGAGCCTCTTTAGTTCTTCTTTGTTTTCTGCCATCAGGATGGTGTCCTCTGCATATCTGAGGTTATTGATATTTCTCCCGGCAATCTTGATTCCAGCTTGTGTTTCTTCCAGTCCAGCATTTCTCATGATGTACTCTGCAAATAAGTTAAATAAGCAGGGTGACAATATACAACCTTGATGTACTCCTTTCCCAATTAGTAACCAGTCTGTTGTTTCACATCCAGTTCTAATTGTTGCTTCTTGACCAGCATACGGATTTCTCAAGAGGTAGGTAAGGTGGTCTGCTATTCCCATCTCTTTCAGAATTTCCACAGTTTGTTATGATCCACACAGTCAAAGGCTTTGGCATAGTCAGTAAAGCAGAAGTAGATGTTTTTCTGGAACTCTCTTGTCTTTTCAATTAGCCAACAGATGTTGGCAATCTGATCTCTGGTTCCTCTACCTTTTCTAAATTCAGCTTGAACATCTGGAATTTCAAAGTTCACGTACTGTTGAAGCCTGGCTTGGAGAATTTTGAGCATTACTTTCCTAGTGTGTGAGATGAGTGCAATTGTGTGGTAGTTTGAGTATTCTTTGGAATTGCCTTTCTTTGGGATTGGAATGAAAACTGACCTTTTCCAGTTCTGTGGCCACTGCTGAGGTTTCCAAATTTGCTGGCATATTGAGTGCAACACTTTGACAGCATCATCTTTCAGGATTTGAAATAGCTCAACTGGAATTCCATCACCTTCACTAGCTTTGTTCATAATGATGCTTACTAAGGACCACTTGACTTTACATTCCAGGATCTCTGTCTCTAGGTGAATGATCACACCATTATGGTTATCTGGGTCATGAAGATCTTCTTTGTATAGTTCTTCTGTGTATTCTTGCCACCTCTTAATATCTTCTGCTTCTGTTAAGTCTATACCATTTTTGTCCTTTATTGTATCCACCTTTGCATGAAATGTTCCCTTGGTATCTCTAATTTTCTTGAAGAGCTTCCTAGTCTTTCCCATTCTATTGTTTTCCTCAATTCTTTACATGGATCACTGAGGAAGGCTTTCTTCTCTTTCTGTGCTATTCTTTGGAACTCTGCATTCAAATGGGTATATCTTTCCTTTTCTCCTTTGTCTTTCAAATCTCTTCTATTCACAGCTATTTTTAAGGCATCCTCAGACAATCATTTTGCCGTTTTGCATTTTTTTTCCTTGGGGATGATCTTGATCTCTGCCTCCTGACAATGTCACAAACTCTGTCCATAGTTCTTCAAACACACTGTCTATCAGATCTGATCCCTTGAATCTATTTGTCACTTCCACTGTATAATCATAAGAGATATGACTTAGGTCATACCTGAATGGTCTGGTGGTTTTCCCTACTTTCCCCCAAATTAAGTCTGAATTTGGCAATAAAGAGTCATGATCTGTGCCACGGTCATCTCCCTGGTCTTGTTTTGCTGACTGTATAGAACTTCTGCATCTTTGGCTGCAAAGAATATAATCAATCTGATTTTCGTATTTACATCTGTGATGTCCACATATAAAGTCTTCTCTTGTGTTGTCAGAGGACGGTGTTTGCTAGGATCAGTGCATTCTCTTGGCAAAACTCTACTAGCTGTTGACCTGCTTCATTTCGTACTTCAAGGCCAAATTTGCCTATTACTCCAGATATCTCTTGACATCCTACTTTTGCATTCCAGTCCCCTATAATGAGAAGGACATCTTTTTTGGGTGTTAGTTCTAGATGGTCTTGTAGCTCTTCATAGACTCATTCAATTGCAACTTCTTCAGCATTACCGGTTGGGGCACAGACTTGGGTTGCTCTGATATTGAGTGGTTTGCCTTGGAAATGAACAGAGATCATGCTGTTGTTTTTGAGACTGCATCCAAGTACTGCATTTTGGACTCTTGTTGACTATGATGGCTACTGCATTTTTTCTAAAGGATTATTGATGACAGTAGTATATACAATGGTCATCTGAGTTAAATTCACCCATTCCAGTGTATTTCAGTTCACTGAATCCTAAAATGTCAATGTTCACTCTTGCTATCCCCTGTTTGACCACTCCCAATTTGCCTTGATTCATCGACCTAGCATTTCAGTTTCCTATGCAATACTGTTCTTTACAGCATCGGACTTTACTTCGATCACCAGGCACATCCACAATTGGGTGTTTTTTCGTTGGCTCCATCTCTTTATTGTTTCTGAAGTTATTTCTCCACTGATTTCCAGTAGCATATTGGGTACCTACCAACCTGGCATGTTCATCTTTCTGTGTCCTTATCTTTTTGCCTTTCATACTGTTCATGGGGTTCTCAAGGCAGAAATACTGAAGTTGTTTGCCATTCCCTTCTTCAGTTCACCACATTTTGTCAGAACTCTCCACCATGACCCATCCATCTTGGGGTTTTAGAGTTTCATTTGCTGGGTCTTTCTCACTGCCACCCCATTGGTGCATAAAAGTGATAGACAAAGAAGGGAAGCTTAGGGAAAAAAGTCTGTTGAGGTACAGGCTGTGCAGCCGCTGTGTGGTGCAGAAACAGCTTTAAGGAGATACCCCATGTCCAAGAGCAGAGAAGCCCCAGCAAGACGGTAGGCGCTGGAGCAGCAGTTGTGCCACACTCAAGCAACTGTGAGGAGATACCCCACATCCAAGAACAAAGTAGAAGCCCCAGAAAGATGGTAGGATGGGCGAAATCACGTTTAGGATCAAACCCCATACTGACTAGAAACGATCAGAGGGCTCAAACAAACCTTGCGTGCACCAGGACCCAGAGACCCCACAGAGACTGAGACAGACAGAACTGTGTTGGAGCATCTCCTGTGGAGGTACGGGTCAGCAGTGGACTGCTGCAGGGGCAATGGCTCTAGGTGCAGCAGACCTGGGTATGGCATAAGCCTTGTTGGAGGAGGTCACCATTAACCCCACCATAGAGCCACCAGAACTTACACAGGACTGGGAAATAGTCTCTTGGAGAGCAGAAACAGAAACTTGTGTGTACAGGACTCAGTAGAAAGGTATACTGACCCACAATAGACTGACCCACACTTGCCCATAAGTGTCCAGGAGTCTCTTGCGGAGGTGTGGGTCGGTGATGGCCTGATGTGGGTTGGAGCTATTGAGTATAGCATTGCATACATGGGACCTTTTGAAGGAGGTCGCCATTTTCTTCATTATCTCCACCATAGTTTGGCCCCAGGTAAATAACAGGGAGGGAGCACAGCTCCATCCATCAACAAAAAATTGCATTAAAGATTTACTGAACATGGCCCCTGCCCATCAGAACAAGACCCAATTTCCCCCTCAGTCAGTCTCTCCCATCAGGAAGCTTCCATAAGCCTCTTACTCTTCTCCATCAGAAGGCAGACAGACTGAAAACCACAATCACAGGAAACTAATCTTAGGCATATCTTAGCAAAACAAATGCATATATATACATGTGCTACAAAAGGCATGTAAAAGAATGTATAAGAAAACTATTACACAAAACTGAAAACAACCTAGACATCTAACAGGTAGAACAGATAGGTCCATGTTGGAGTACAGTGGAATTTTATAGAACAACAAAAATGAATTATTATTACATTCAAAGAATGGATATATCTCAACAGAAAGACTGAGCAAAAGAAATCTGATACAAAAAAAGCCACATATGGTATGATTCTGTCTATACAAATTTCAAAAACAGGCAAAACAATTCTATGGTCTTGAAGTCAGAATTAGTGATTACTTTTGTGGAAGAACAAGGTGGTAATGATTGCTGGAAGAGGGAGTTTTGGGTACTGACAAAGTTCTTTACTCAGAACTGACTCTTGATTTCATGACTCTTTTCTGTGTGATTTTCTATATTTCTGTTATTCTAACAAAAGTTTTGTTTTGTTTTGTTTTTAATAAAAGCAATGCAATGTTTTATTAAAAGTAGATGTCTTAGTTTCATCATCATTCCAAATAATTTTTTGGGAAAAAAAGTGAGTTAATTTTCTAGCACCAAAAAATATCTTCACGACCCAGATAACCACAATGGTGTGATCACTCACATAGAGCCAGACATCCTGGAATTCAAAGTCAAGTGGGCCTTAGGAAGCATTTCTATGAACAAAGCTAGTAGAAGTGATGGAATTCCAGTTGAGCTATTTCAAATCCTGAAAAATGATGCTGTGAAAGTACTGCACTCAATATGCCAGCAAATTTGGAAACCTCAGCAGTGGCCACAGGACTGGAAAAGGTCAGTTTTAATTCCAATCCCAAAGAAAGGCAATGCCAAAGAATGTTCAAACTACTGCACAATTGTACTCATCTCACACACTAGCAAAGTAATGCTCAAAATTCCCCAAGCCAGGCTTCAACAGTACATGAACCATAAACTTCCAGATGTTCAAGCTGAATTTAGAAAAGGCAGAGAAGCACCAGAGATCAAATTGCCAACATCTGTTGGACCATCAAAAAAGCAAGAGAGTTACAGAAAAACATCTATTTCTGGTTCATTGACTACACCATTGACCGTTGACTGTGTGGATGACAACAAACTGTGGAAAATTCTTCAAGAGATGGGAATACCAGGCCACCTGACCTGCCTCTTGAGAAATCTGTATGCAGGTCAAGAAGCAACAGCTCAAACTGGACATGGAACAACAGACTGGTTCCAAATAGGAAAAGGAGTATGTCAAGGCTGTATATTGTCACTCTGCATATTTAACTTATATGCAGAGTACATCATGCAAAATGTTGGACAGGTTGAAGCCCAAGCTGGAATCAAGATTGCCAGGAGAAATATCAATAACCTCAGATATGCAGATGACACCACCCTTGGCAGAAAGTGTAGAAGAACTAAAGAGCTTCTTGAAGAAAGTGAAAGAGGAGAGTGAAAAAGTTGGCTTAAAACTGAACATTCAGAAAACCAAGATCATTGTATCTGGTCCCATTACTTCATGGCAAATAGAGGGAACAACAATGGAAACAGTGAGAGACTTTATTTTGGGGGGCTCCAAAATCACTGCAGATGGTGGCTGCAGCCATGAAATTAAAAGACGCTTGCTCCTTGGAAGGAAAGCTTGATCAATCTAGGCAGCATATTAAAAAGCAGAGACATTACTTTGCCAACAAAGTTCCATCTAGTCAAAGGTATGGTTTTTTTCAGTAGTCATGTATGGATGTGAGTTTGACCATAAAGAGAGCTGAGTGCCGAAGAATTGATGACTTTGAACTGTGGTGTTGGAGAAGAAATCTTGAGAGTCCCTTGCACTGCAAGGAGATTCAACCAGTCTATCCTAAAGAAATCAGTTCTGAATATTCGTTGGAAGGACTGATGCTGAAGCTGAAATTCCAATACTTTGGCCACCTGATGAGAACTGACTCACTAGAAAAGACCCTGATGTTGGGAAAGATTGAAAGCAGGAGGAGAAGGGGATGACAGAGGATGAGATGGTTGGATGGCATCACCAACCTGATGGACATGAGTTTGAACAAGCTCTGGGAGTTGGTGATGGACAGGGAAGACTGGCGTGCTGCAGCCAGTCTGCAGAGTCAGACATGACTGAGCAACTGAACTGAACAGAACTGATGCCTTACAAACTTCCAGAATCCATACCAATCAAAGGCTTTTTATTAAATGAAGAGAAAGAGAATTCAATTCACAAGTATTTAGTTCAAACACAGCTAAACTTATATAGCTACATAATCCATGTAACTATACATTTATTTCTTCTTCTAAAATGGAGAATTAAGAATTACCTACTGATTTAGCATTTGTTAGTTATTCAATGTCCTAAGCATGCCTTATCTTGACAAACAATTGAGTGAAAGTTGGTCTGTCATGTCCAACTCTCTGTGACCCCATGGACTATACAGTCCATGGAAATTTCTAGGCCAGAATACTGGAGTGGGTATCCTTTCCCTTCCTTAGAGGATCTTCCCAATCCAGGGATTGAACCCAAGTCTCCCACATTTTAGGTGGATTCTTTACTAGCTGAGCCACAAGGGAAGCCCAAGAATACTAGTGTGGGTAACCTATCCCTTCTCCAGCAGATCTTCTTGACCCAGGCATCAAACCTGGGTCTCCTGCATTGCAGGTGGATTCTTTACCAACTGAGCCATCAGGGAAGCCCTATCTTGACAAATTACTCATTAAAAGATTCTTTTTTATCTGTCTTGCTGTATAAATCAAGAAACCCAGCAATCATTGAAAAATTAAGAAGACTGACATAGCCTCTAGTTTTATTTCTTATTTCCAAGGTAGAGATATAAATCTGTAATCTTCTGACATCTTAAAAAGGTACTTAGTTTTAACCTTCTTTAAATTCATTTCTTCAGAAATATACATCATTGTCTTCACTGGGCCCAATGAGGAATAAGGCATTGGCCCTATCCTCAAGGGTTTACAATAGGGGTAACAAGCAAGTAAATAGTCAGTTATAACACAGTATTTTAAGTGCTATGGTTAGGATACCCACAGGTTGTTATGAATGCACTGAATAAGGGTTAAAACTTAGCCTGGAAATTTTGGAAAGTCTTCCTTAAGATGGTGGCAGCTTCAGAGCCTTAAAGAGGTGAGGCAGACCAACTACATGGCAGACAAGGAGACAGAAAATGTCTGGCAGGAAATAGAATATGGAGGGGAAGTGGGGTTTGGGAAAATAGAGGAAGAATATAATAAATAAGGTGAAATGCAAAAAGTTTAGTATGACTGGCACTGTGGAATATTGGAGATGGAAGAAACTGAAATGATGAGGAAATGAATTTAGAGAAGTAAACAAGGACCACTTCATAAAGGACATTAGGTCCTTAATTAAGAAAAAGACTTAAAGAACTTCAGGCAGTTTGTTATTTAAGAAAGAGAGAGAAAAAACTCCACCAAAAATTTTTCAGCAGAGGAGGTACCTGTTGAGATTGGTTTCAGAAAGATAACTGATAGTGCAGAGAATGTGCTTGAGAAGACTACAGGACAGTGGGACTGAAGTAGGGGCTCTGAAGTCTGAACATGCTCAGAATATCCTCATTTCCTACATGGGAAACAAAGGTTTAAAGAAATTAAATACCTTGCCCTGAATCACACAGTTTGTAAGTGGCTGAGCTAGGTCTCAAGCAAAGCTCTGAATAATTCTAAAATGTGTGCTTTCAAGGACCTTAGAAAATGCCTCTGAGGGAAAGAAATGAATGTGACAAACCCTAAGCACTTAGAGAAGAGCAACAAACAAAATAATGTAGGAAAAGCAATGACAGAGTCAAGTCTACATCATCAAAATCAAGTGCAGGGGTGAGCAATTATCCAGTGAATTAAGGACCATCTGGATAATCCTGGCAAAAGCAGATTTAGTGTCTGAGTCATTCAGATAATTGTGCAAACAATGTGCCCTTATCTGGCTGAGTAACCTGGTCATTAATATCTTCCATAGTACATTCTGCCCTGTGGCACTTTTGAAATGGACAACAGTAGCTCAGAAAGAATTAAGGTACTATTCACTTCATGGGAAAGCCACATAAATAATAATGGGATCTCAATAGACTGTGAGTGTACTTTATACATCCCCAAGAGCCATTTCACACAGAGATACATGATATACATAAGCCAAATCCCACTTCAAAGAAGGAAAAATTTCAGCAAAAGCACTCTCAAATGCATGTTGTTATATTTAATTCTTTGCAGGTAGCAGAAAGTTTTATGGGCCTTACAGCGATGAAAAATATCACTGCAAATAGATTTATAGATTAAATTACAGTAAGGTTATAAATTTCTGTATGTTCAACATAAAAGAAGAAAGGGGAAAAAAACAGGGTGAGGAAAATTTTCACAGTTTATATCAGATTTGTTATTATATGAAGAAACTATGAATATTCCAATAGAGAAATAGTCAAGTAAAATCCACAAATAAAGAAATACAAAGAGAAGAGAAAGGTTTGAGAAATGAAAATATGTCAAACTTATTCAAAATCATAGAGACACAACTCAAAGAATGACTAGATATATAATTTTGACTACGAAATAGTCACAGTTGTTTTAACCATAATAACAGGTGTTAATGAGATTACGGCCAATCAGTTTAAACTGAGTATCAATTTGTGCACCTTTTTTTTCTTTTTTGTAACAGCAATTTGGGAATTAGCATTCAGAGTCTGGAAATATTTATACATTTGATCCAATAACATCTAAGAAGTTATAGTAAAGAAATGATCTGAAAAGTAAAGGCTAATGAGTATCTATGTTTAGTTCCACAAGTGTGAAAAATGAAACTATCTAAAGGCTTTGTTACAAAAAAACAACCAAAAACTGGCAGCCATAAAAGAACATGGCTAGTAAGAATATTAAATGAAATAAATGAATATTTATGGTGTGTTGTTATGCTAGAAAAAAGCTGAATGCCAAAATCCATATTCACTGTAAATTCAGATCTGTAAATTTAAAACATGTATGCATATTCATAAAAATAAAACTAGAAGGTTGATAGTAGATCTCTGTGCATGATGAGACTATCTTTATTTCCAATTTTTCTTGAATGATCCTGCATTTCCTTATAACTATAAAAAGCTATCATTTAACATTTAAATTTAATACTAAATGAATATTCTTTCAAATACAATTTTATACAGTAAGTCATTCAGACAACCATAGTGAAATAATGTCCCATCCTCCACCTGCTATATTTCCAAGTTCATACAACTGCTATTTCCTGTTCTAAGGATCTGAACCCACGTATTCTTGCTCCAAAGCCAGTGCTCTTCAAGATACAAAGTAAAAGCACAGTGAAAGATTCAAAGCAGAGTTGAATCAATAAGGAACATTAAAAATACATTATATCAATAATAATATTTGGCATCTCAGGTTTAAGCAGAGAAACTTATACACAGGGATATTTGATAACTGCACTAATGGAGTCATGCAATGACAGATGAAACTGGCATCAAGGAAAACAGAAAAATACAAATTAGATTGAGAATAGAAATTAAATAAATTAATTACTGAATAGATGGTGGGCATCTGGAAGTAGACAAAAGAAAAAAAAAACAAACTGATCACAAATCAGAAAAGCCTAGAAAACTGCAGTATCCTTTGCTAAAAGCCAGTTTAAGGATGATGATTATTAATGGTGGAAAAGCAAAAAAAAAAAAAACTTGTTTTCCCTAAATACAGTATAATTACTATAAACAGTATTTTTTCTTCTAGTAGCTATTGTCTCAGTTTCAAGGAGGAGATGGACAATATGGCAGGAATGGCAGATTAAAAGGGAATGCACCACTAAAAAAAAATTGAAGACTGGACTTGAGGAAGGACTTACTGATGACTTAGAGGGGATAAGTTCTAGATATGACACAGGCCATGGCCAGTTTATCATTAGAAATGGATGGACCTTGTTGATCTCTTTTTTAATAAGGCGTGTGGGATGGCATGTTTTGAGTGGAGAAATACGGATTATCTATTTTTCAACTTTGTCTCAAGAGGAAGAAGATATCAGAGAATCGATAGAATAACATGTATATCTTCATAACCTCTACTGGAAAATAGAATCATTCTGTGGAGGGATATAGAAATGCCTCATGTCATTCATTCCTCCCCATGGAGAGAATAATGGAACCAAAGGAAGTTTCCAAAATTAGTTCCCAACACAGAGCCTTCTATCAATTAATAGATTACCCCAAACCACTGCTGCACTCATCCAAACAATTCCTTTTGATGATATTTCCTCAGTAAGAATCTTTAAGCCTCCTTAGAACTGTGTTCATCTTGATGTATACACAAATAGGGGTTTTGATCTTTTTCTACAAAGTACATACTGCCTAATTAGAAGACAAATCAGATATACAAATAATAAAAAATTAAACCAATCAAATGATACTTAGTGTCTGATTAACTGAATAACCTTGGCCTATACTATTTTTCTTTAACTTTTTATTTTATATTGCTGTGCAGCTGATTAACAATGCTGTGATAGTTTCAGGTGGGACAGCAAAGGGACTCAGCTACACATATATATGTATCCATTCTCCTGCCAATATGCCCTCCCATCCTACCTTGGCCTATACTGCTAGTGATATCAATATTGATCAAGTTTTGTTACCAGGACCAAAAACCATGGGACACTGAAGTATTCTGTTTGATGGCAAACTGCTATGCAATTAATTCACAGTAGGTTTTCAAATGTTAGGATGGAAATAGTGGATTTGGGGAAGATTTTAAACAAATTATTTCTGTCCTCAAAATCTTAGTTTTCTCATCTAAGGAAATGGAAAGGTTATCACCAAAATTAAATAATTCCAGGCAATGGGGAAATAAATGCAAAGAAAGTCCATGTAGTGCAAAAGACTTGATATAAAACAACAGCAAAAGTTTAAATATCAAATCTATAAGTAAAATTTGTACAAAAAATATATCAAAATTACCTTCTGAGGTTCTAAAGGTCCCTTAGCTTTATATCCTATAAAATGCGTGGGTCAATTCCTCCAGATTCCAAATACTGTCAACTGCAACTTACCAAATAAATTTACCATCAAACAATCAAGATACAGACACAAGCATCCCAGATATGATTCATATTTATTTGATATGTATGCTACATTTCATGCTGATAAGCTACACTGTGAAGCTGAAAACGCAGGGATTTGGATGAAGATAAATTAGCATTCCAAGAATGTATTCAAAATAATATTTGGAAATATTGATCTTCATGGGCAATACAAAAATATTATTTTATGCAAGGTTTCCTCAGTCTGAGTGCATCTTCTCTGGCTTTTCCCCCAATGGAGAATTTGATTCCCTCTTTCCCCTCCCACTCAGTGTTTCCAGATTGCTTCAGAAGGCCAAGCCAGCCTGCTCAGCAGCAGGCAAACAGGGCTGGGTGTGCAGGAGCTATATATAGCTCCACCTTGGAGATATGCACACACAAGTATATGTACAAATGCCCATGCTGGATGGGGCATGAATAAATAAGAAGAGGTTACAGCTCCTCCCATCTTCCTTCTTCCCATCACCAGAATGTTTGAGTAATTTTCAAAGCAGGGTGTCATCAGACCCTGATAGTGATGCAGCGCCCAATTTCTCTGCAATTCTTCTGCTTACTGATTCCAGCAATCTGACTCTAGCAGGAACCGGCACTGGGCCAACACCTACTACCCAGATGTGGTCAGCCAGGGAGGCTGCCTTGCAGCCCCTGGGAGCCCATCCTGGCACAATTACTTAACTCTCTGGGAATCCCCCAGGATAAACCCATCTTTTAAAAACTAGGATAGACAACGCCACGCTAGGAGAGAAGAGGCCAAGTCTTCCTTGCCTCTCCCCTCCTCAAGTCTGCAGCAAATAGGGGAGAAGGACTGATGTCTTCTTAATGGAGATGTAATTAATTGGAAAATGCCCTTCGAGTTGCAGTTTTTTCCCCCAACCCCCACTCCCCAAGGGCCAGGGAGAAAACAAGTCCCTTTTCCTCTCAGCGCAACCATTCCCAGTTTTTCAGGGTTGTGCTAGAGACAAGATAGGAGAGAGGAAACGAGCGGGTGCGGACAGGCGTGGGGAGGAGCAGACGCTCATCTCAGTTTAGGAAGACCTGGGTTACCGGCTGCTGACATGTCTGCTCCCCCAGACCCTCCCCCGCCCGGTCGACTTGGCACCTCTTGGGCTCATCGCCCGCGATGTCGGCCGCAGCCTCTGAGAGGAAAGTTGACGAGAGGAGACCCGGGGGCTAGGTCCCCTTTCCCAAGGCACTGCCGCCTGCCCTGCCCGTCACCCCGGGCTCCCGGAGCCCGCACCCCTCCTTCCCGGTACGACACTCCCTTCACCCAGCCCTTCCTGCCATCCTTCTCAACGAGAGCTGCGGAGACCGCAGGAGATCTGGGGGTGACGAGGGCGGGGCGGGGCTGGGGGAAGGGGAAGGGAGGCAACAGCCGCAGGAAAATACGCATTCTTTATTCTGTCTGCAAAGAAGGGAAAGTCCTGCCTCCTACCTGTTCCCTGCTTCTGCTCGCCTCGGCGCGGCACAGCTGGACCATAACCTACAGGTTTCCCACTTCCGCCGCAAACACCTGGGAGCGCATCTCCCCACCCGGCGCCCCTACTCGCCTCGGCCGAGCCCACCCCAGCTACTTGACAGCAGAAGCCGGGCCTTTTAGAGCGGTTATTGGAGCGGCAAGGAAAGTGGGGCGGGCGCTAGAGAGAAAGCCGCGTCTCTGATTGGTCAAATGGGATGTCACTCATCCCAGGACCAGGGCTTGCTGCGGAACAGGGTAGCTGCTGCTAGACCCAACCGCACGGGTCTCTGCAGTCCCTGGAACCAAACCCTGCAGCCGCTGGATCCGTGACCCCTAAGAGGAGGAAACTGGTTTGTTGACTTGTCATCTGAGACCCCAAGAGGGAGGGAGGGACCAGGCAGAACCAGACACCCAATACTTTCCAGGGCTCTCCTGAAGGGACCATCTGCTCTGGAAGATTTGACAGGCCAAAATATTAGGAACAGTGAGTGCCTAGATAGAGGGGCACGAACTTCGGTAACAAATGAAGCTAGATAGAAAAATACATATAATTACGTGGAAAAAAAATCATAAGAAAAGGAAAAATCTTGCAGACTTTGTTTCGAGTTTCTTTCTTTTTTTTTTAATTCCTAAATGTAACATGGCAGTGTTTCCTGAGGGGAAATAAGGTTGAACATCTCATTCTATAGGGCAGGGAGACTCCAAAATATCCCCTGGTAGGAACAATGTTTTAGAAGGGAAAATGTTGCAATAATCACCTCTCAAAAAAAGACTAAAGGAAGGCAATTAAGGTTAAACTGCTTAAGAGACTTGCCTTGGACAGTTCATTTGATGACAAAAATTTTCAAACATTTACCATCAGACTGATAATCAATCTGTTCCCTTTCTACTGATTGTGATTCTTTTGTACTCAAACTCTGAGAAGCAGAGGATGGATAAGCCAACTCAAACCTACATGATCCCAAGTCTACCTTTTAGGTGAAGGAGGATGGTAAAACCATTTTCTGCCCACTTTTATCTCTGCCATTGGTCTAGGGGGAGTCAGAAAGTCCTGGAATTCAAGACATTGCTCAGATAAGGGATAATCATAGAAAATCACAAGTCACATTGGGGGTAAGGAGGCATCCTATTCTAATGCCATATAAGGAAACAGTCTTCTTCTTCACAGGCTGCCTTCTTTCTGCAAAGAGCCAAGTTCTTCATCCACCTAAATTAAGTAGTTGTCTTAACTAGTGCAGAGCGTGACAGAGCTCGCATTCTCAGAGCTTATGATGGGCATGGGTCACTGGACAACTGTAGAGAAGATGACATTGTTATTAAAATGCTAAGCAAGTGTAGGCTCTTAGCTTCATATTTAAGATTGTCATCACTGTTAAGCCAGATTCTTCATAAAATGTTCTCTTCATGAAAATGGAGGAATTAATTTATTTGAAAAGCAGAAGGGATCTTAGACATAATTTACAGTGAACAATAGACAAGATTCTTATGTCAAGAATCCTCTTAACACTAATAGAAATAACTAAAATTCAATAGCAAATTTCAAGATCCCATCATTCATATTTCCACATAATATTCCCACTAGTCTTGTGCCTTCACCTAGGCACCCATACCAATTATGTCATTGAACTGGACAAATTGTTCATGACTTACTGCATTTACTGAGCACTTAATTTGTGCCACATCCTGTGTTAGGTGTTAGGGAATAAAGTAAGAATAATCCACTGAACTTATTAAAGAGGGACTCAGGAAACAATTAAGGTAGTAAAATATTATAGAAAAAGTGTACATAGTCAGTACTAACATCTTTTGATCCCTGAGCATATATTGAGTCACAATCAATTCTAGCACACCCTCCTCTAGATTTAAGCAGTGAGAAAGCAGAGTATCAAAGAAAAATACTGAGCGCTGAGGTTAGCATGGAAGTTGAAATTGAAAGTGAAAAGATTACTAAAAATTCTATTCTATCCTCATTGTTTCATTCCTTCATTTCTTTGATAAATATTACTATTGTAAACATGCCAATGAATGAAATGTGTGCACACACACAATTTGGGAACACTATTAGGTTAGGTCTATTTGGTCACAGGTGCCTCATATATTTTCAGATAAAGCAAATTGCCTCCAGGTTATTGGTTATCATCTCAGAGAATAAAACCTCCATGGCTGTTTCCGGAGTACATGTTTTCCCATGTATGTAAATATATCACAAGTATCTGCTGCAGTATCTGCTACTTCTGTTTTACTGACTACACCAAAGCCTTTGACTCTGTGGGTCACAACAAACTGTGGAACATTCTTAAAGAGATAGGAATACCAGAAAACCTTACTTGCATCTTGAGAAGCCTGTATGCAGGTCAAGAAGCAACAGTTAGGACTCGACATGGAACAATGGACTGGTTCCAAATTGGGAAAGGAGCATGCCAAGGCTGTATATTGTCATCTTGTTTATTTAACTTATATGCAGAATACATCATGTGAAATGCCAGACTGGATAAAGCACAAGCTGGAATCAAGATTGCCTGGAGAAATATCAATAACCTCAGATATGCAGATGACATCACCCTTATGGCAGAAAGCAAAGAGGAACTAAAGAGCCTCTTAATGAAAATGAAAGAGGAGAGTGAAAAAGAAGCTGGCTTATAACTCAGCAATCAAAAAACTAAGATCATGGAATTCGGTCCCATCACTTCATGGCAAGTAGATGGGAAAACAATGAAAGCAGTGACAGACTTTATTTTCTTGGGCTCCAAAATCACTGCAGGTGGTGACTACAACCATGAAATTAAAAGACGCTTGCTCCTTGGAAGAGAAGATATGACCAACCTAGATAGCCTATTATAAAGAAGAGACAAAATTTTACCGACAAAAGTCCATCTAGTCACAGCTATGGTTTTTCCAGTAGTCATGTATGGCTTTGAGAGTTGAACCATAAAGAAAGCTGAGCACTGAAGAATTGGTGCTTTTGAACTGTAGTGTTGGAGAAAACTCTTGAGAGTCCCTTGGACTTCAAGGAGATCAAATCAGTCACTCCTAAAGGAAATAAATCTTGAATATTCATTGGAAGGACTGATGCTGAAGCTGAAACTCCAATATTTTGGCCACCTGTTGCAAAGAGTTGACTCCTTAGAAAAGACCCTGATTGCTGGGAAGGAAATGACAGAAGATGAGATGGTTGGATGGTATTAGTGAATCGATGCACATGAGTTTGATCAAGCTCCAGGAGTTGGTGATGGACAGGGAATCCTGGCGTGCTGCAGTCCATGGAGGCACAGAGTCAGACATGACTGAGTGACTGAACTGAACTGATCTGCTACAGTGCATTTTACATTTTCCAAATCACTTTCAGATACAATCAGTATTTGTATTCTTAACTAAGAAGGCCCATTATGAATGAGTCCAATTTCACAACTGAGGAAATTGAAGTAGCCATGGAAATTTATTACTTTGAAACAAAAGTTAATTAAAAAAACTTAGTTGAGTATATAATGCTTCATATGTAGGAGATATCCAACATATACTCATTGATGAATATGTACATTACAAAATATAAAAGTTTAAAGAAACTTAGAAACCATCAATTTCCATCCATTATTCTATGAAGGAGCAATTCAGACATTATAATTTGTTCAAGATCATGTACCTAGTTAGGGACAAAGCTGAATGTAGAAATCAGTTCACTGTATTTTCCACTTCAATGAACAGCAAATTTTTGGCTATATAGTCCTGGATAGTTCATACTCCAAACCACACAACCTTTTGAAGCTTTCAGAACTGACACAATGGTGTACTCATCTTCCAACATCTGTAAATATATACGAAAGCATGCCACTTTAATTGGAAATTATGTAAGGCATAATCAGTAGTTGAGATTCAGTTTGCTTGTAAATTTGGGGTCTGCCTCACCAGACTGAGATCAGAGTAACTGGGGCTGGTGTTTGGGTATAAAGAAAGCAGATAAAATGAGTGGTCAGCTAAGCCAGTGGCCTCTAGCACGTATTGTCCCTAACGTGAGGAAGAATAGAACTGCAGAAACATGTCTCAAACCTCCCTTACCTGGCAGCACGGTAGCAAACTTATTTGCAAATTTTCAAAAGAAACACTAGGAAAATTTGCCTTTTCCCCCAGTAGCTCTGATTCTCTAATCACTGGCAGAGTTCCACAGCACAATTTACTGGGCATTACATTGCTAATCTCCCCTTGGCCCTATTATTGAATTCTCCTGCCATCCCCTCCCTCTTCCACCCTGCACTGGCTCTCACTCTTGAAACATTCCAATTTTCTCCAACTAGTGATTACATCTCAGTGCAAGGAAAGGAAACTACAGCAACAGAACAGCTTTCCACAGCACGCATTCCCTTTCTTTCTCCTCTGATCCACCCACCATTTCATCACTTTGAAGCTTCCCAGGAGAACAGTTGCTAACAGCCTGATATAGGAAAGAGAAGGAAGAGTAAGAAAAAAAAGACTTTTCCAATCAAAATTTCAAGCAAACTTAACACAGCAGAACCTGGTTTGAAGACAGTCATGCTGATCCCAGCCTGCAGCATCTCAAGGAAAATCACATCAGCCCACTGACCTAGCTTTTGTAGAGCCGATTGGAAACACAGACCAAGGGATGTGCTTGTGCACATGTACACACACACACACGCATGCGCGTGCATGCACGCACGCACACACACACACACACACACACACTATCAGAACCAAATGGTGGGAAGAAGGCTGGGCAGATAATTTTCAAGTGCTGAAGACTAGAAATACAGTCAACAGTAGCAACCTGCTGCTCACCCAGAGCTTCTGCAATCTTTTTGGTGGTTAAGAGTAAGAACAGAATGTTTTTTGTTTTGGCAATGACTATCATGCACCAAAGTGTTGGATTTACAGAAAAGTGATATGCTAACATTGCAAGGATATAGTCACACAGATTCCACTGTTTCACGAGAGTTCATTATTGTGGATTCTGTAGTAGTGCCCATTTTGGTTCATAAGAATCCATGTGTATTATAAAAAAAGGGCATGTTACTCCTTAATTCATAGCCAATATGTCTTTTAAATTCCTTCAACTCATGGAACTCATAGGAGGAGCCAATTCTCAATTCAGTTATTAAACTGTAACTTCAATCTCTCTTCTCTGAGAGCAGGTCAGATACTAACTCTCACTGACTCTTACTAACAACCTTAATTAGGATGTCCTTTCCCTTCTTTTTAACTGCCATTGTAGATACTGAAAATCCCATTTTCTTTAATACTTTCTAGAAATGGCAGACAGTTTCACCATCTGAGGCAGACACAGAGCCAGAGAACAGGGGGTTAGAAGACCTTTGTTCTACTCTAATAACTAACTGAGAGGATAGAGACTGGATTTAAACCTGTTTCCAGTGCCATAAGAGGGGCAAAGTTGCACAATACAAAACTATTTGCTAAGAGTATAATATCAGCATCTTTATAAAAGATCATCTACCCAAATATATATCCTACTCCCAAAACAACCAAAAGAAGTAAAAGGAAAAGAACAGAGGGAAAGATTTGTCCATTTCATCCAAATTTACTGGTCTGAAGTTATTTATAATACCCTTTATGTGTTTAACATCTATTAGATTTGTATATATAATCCGTTTTCATTCTCAAGAAATTGTATTTTTCCCTTACTCCAGTGTTTTTAAATTTTATTAACTATTTCAGATATCAATTCTTGATTTATTATTTTATTCTATTGTATGTTTGTTTTGTAATCCATTGATTTCTGCTCTTATCTCTATTATTTTCTTCCTGTTCATTCACTTTTAACTTGGTGTTCCTCTCTGTCCTTGAGATCCAAGTATATGTCATTGATTTTTCAGCCTTTCTTCTTTTTTAATATTTGCCTTCAATGCTGTAATATTATTTCTAAGTAGTGCTTTAGTATATCTTACACGTTTTAATGTCTTGTCATATGGTTCAGTTCAAATATTTTCTAATCTCTGTTTTTTTCTTTTTCTTTTTTTGATCCAAAGTCACCTTAGGTTTGCCTGCTTGTCTTTTTAAATTTTTAGTTTAATTTTACTGTTGTCAGAAAAATATTCTAAACCTTTTGGATTTTAAGCTTTGGCAGTTTATTGAGGCTTTGCTTAAATGCAAAATTATAATGCATTTTGGTGAATGTCCCATGTACTCTTAAAAAATAGAAAAAAGTTCAGCTTCTGGTGATAGAGGAATAGCTATTGTGGAACCATCCTCCATATACATATGTACAAATTATAAGCTCTGGCAAAAAGAAAAAATAAAAACCTGTTTGAGGCCGCTGTTAAAAACCAAAAGCAGGCAGAATCTGATGAGGTATCTTCTCTATATGTGGGAAAAAGAAATGGTAGAAAATGAGTTTCCCATTTTATACACTTTGGTCTTGAGGAAAAGTTCCAGTAGGTGCCAAACAGGATGGATAAAACTAAAACAAATACATACACAAATAAATAAAACCTTTCTGGCTTGAGGAATCAAAAGACAACATGGTAAAAAAGAAAAAAAAAATCTTTCTGGTTTGAAGAAACAGAAGACAGAGTTCTGGATAGTGATGGAAGAAAGAAAATGGGAGAAAAATTCCAGAAAGGAGAGATAAAGGGAGAGTCCTCAATTCCGAGTATAAGTCAAGTTTAAACTGACTTCTGAACTGTGTGTATACAGGTCAGACTCCTAGCAGGCCAAATAAGGCTAAAGGAACTGTAGTAGGCTGAATAATGCTCTTTAATTGCTGGACCCTGTGAATGTTACCTTTCATGGCAAAGTCTCTGCAGATATGATTAAGAATCTTGAGATGGGAAGATTATCTCAGATTATCCTGCTCCATCCTAAATACAATCACATATATCCTTATAAGAGGGACACAAAGGGAAATTTTACTATGCACAGAGCAGAAGACATGTGAAAGCAGAGCAGAGAGAGATTTGAGAATTCTGGCCTCAAAATTTGGAGTGATGCAGCCATTTTCCAAGGAATTCCCACAGCCACCAGAACTTGGAAGAAGCAAGGAGTAGATATTCCCTAGAGCCTCTGAAAAGAGGGTGGCTGTGTTGACACATTGATTCTGGCCCAGTGATACTGATTCGGACATTCTGTACTTCAGAACAATGAAAAAATAAATTTTATTGTTTTTAATGAGAAGGTAATTATTGTTTTGTTTTGTTGTGGTGATAATTTGTTACAGCTGCCATAAGGAAACTAGTATAAGAATTTACCAGAAATTTCAACTGCTGACTGCCAAAGGGGGCACAGAGTTTGAACTTTGCATGCTGCTAAAGTAACAGCCTTCTGACACAAAAAGTGAAACATTAATACTCTTCAAAAACAAACTAAAAAATATCTAGAATCTCCAAAATGTATTGTCACAATGTCCAAAATATAATCTAAAGCAACTAGACAAACCTGAGTGCTTCTGATACCCTTCTTCCAAAAACAAAACAGGAAAATGTGATTTTACTTAAAAGTAAAGGCAGATATTTGAATTAGCAGACAAAGATTTTGAAATTGCTATTACAATTATACTCAAGGGAAAAAAAAAACCCACAAAGTTGTCTAAATAATATTTAGCCCCCCAAATTTTCTGCATATAAAATTTTATTCTAGAATCTGTTTCTTGCATGATCTAATGTAATGTAATTATTTTTATTGTACAAACTATAAAAAATTTAGAAGGCATAAAAGTTGAAAAGAAATCATCTATCCAGAAATTGGTAAATTATTGCTTGATATTGTTAGTTTACTAGGCTTTTGTAACTACAGATTTTCCTGAGTTTTCATGAATGTTCTTACTGAAGGCTGACTAGTTTCAATTCCAACTAAAAATACTTTCTTTTCCACCTACGTCTTCCTGTCTCCTTTTCAACAATTATTATTTGTATCTCTTTTATTGTCAATATCCATTTTTCTAGACTTCTTTTTTCATAAAAACTATGTTTGTCTCTTTCATGAAAAATTACTCTAACCCTGGATTTCCCTCTAATTATGGTACAAGACCTAGAATATTGAAAATTTTCCATTGTGTCCCTCATATATCCTTATCACTTTTTAATTTTCTTATAGTTTTAATCCTAGTTCTCTAAGAACTCTAAAGTTTCATCTCCAAATTGTCTCTTTCTCTCTGTTTCTCTCAATGTTAAATTAGAGAATAATTTTATACCCAATGCTTGATTCTTATTACCTCTTCCATTGTGTGGTAGCACAAATTCTTCTGGTTCTAACATCCCCCTATACAATATTTTTTCTAAATCTTTCTCCAACATTGGATATACTCTGCATTTCAGACTCAAAAACTTATTTTTCTAGTAAATTTTTCTATGTGGATGATTGAAAATCATATCAAACTCAAAATACTCAGACTGAAATAATTATATTGGCTAGTGGCACAGAGGAACATTATGAAAACAGAATCACAATATGTCTGAGAGAGGAAAATTGAGATAATATTTAGGTGGACTTTCAAAGGAAGAATTGTCGGTATTCAGAATTTAAGATAATATTCATAGTTTGGAAAAGAATATGAAAAATATATCATTAAAAATAATAAGTCATGCGTAATAATTGAGAGACTTTGATGATGCTTAAAGCGTAAGGATGAAGAGAACGAAAAGGATTAGAAACGTCTTTGGCTTGCTTGCTATTCTTCAAATAAATGAGGCAAATTCCGATGGTTCAGCCTTTGCACCTGCTGACCTCCTTTCTTTAAATGACCTTCCTTCTTTTCTGAATAAACTCACTTCAGTTCAGTTGCACAGTAGTGTCTGACTCTTTGCGACCCCATGAATGTCAGCACAACAGGCCTTCCTGTCCATCACCAACTCTAGAGCTTACCCAAACTCATGTCCATCGAGTCGGTGATGCCATCCAGCCATCTCATCCTCTGTCGTCCCCTTCTCCTCCTGCCCCCAATCCCTCCCGGCATCAGGGTCTTTTCCAATGAGTCAACTCATTGCATGAGGTGGCCAAAGTATTGGAGTTTCAGCTTCAGCATCAGTCCTTCCAATGGACACCCAGGACTGATCTCCTTTAGAATGGACTGGTTGGATCTTCTTGCAGTCCAAGGGACTCTCAAGAGTCTTCTCCAACACTACAGTTCAAAAGCATCAATTCTTCGGCACTCAGTTTTCTTCACAGTCCAACTCTCTCATCCATACATGACCATTGGAAAAACCATAGCCTTGACTACATGGAACTTTGTTGGCAAAGTAATATCTCTGCTTTTTCATATGCTATCTAGGTTGGTCATAACTTTCCTTCCAAGGAGTAAGTGTCTTTTAATTTCATGATTGCAATCACCATCTGCATTGATTTTGGAGCCCCCCAAAAACAAAGTAAGATGCTGTTTCCACTGTTTCCCCATCTGTTTCCCATGAAGTGATGGGAATAGATACAATGATCTTAGTCTTCTGAATGTTGAGCTTTAAGCCAACTTTTACACTCTCCTCTTTCACTTTCATCAAGAGGCTCTTTAGTTCTTCTTCACTTTTTTCCATAAGGGTGGTGTCATCTGCATATCTGAGGTTATTGTTATTTCTCCTGGCAATCTTGATTCCAGCTTGTGCTTCTTCCAGCCCAGCGTTTCTCATGATGTACTCTGCATAGAAGTTAAATAAGCAGGGTGACAATATACAGCCTTGACATACTCCTTTTCCTATTTGGAACCAGTCTGTTGTTCCATGTCCAGTTCTAACTGTTGCTTCCTGACCTGCATACAGATTTCTCAAGAGGCAGGTCAGGTGGTCTGGTATTCCCATCTCTTTCAGAATTTTCCACAGTTTATTGTGATCCACACAGTCAAAGGCTTTAGGATAGTCAATAAAGCAGAAATAGATGTTTTTCTGGAACTCTCTTGCTTTTTCCATGATCCAGCGGATGGTTGGCAATTTGATCTCTGGTTCCTCTGCCTTTTCTGAAACCAGCTTGAACATCAGGAAGTTCACGGTTCACGTATTGCTGAAGCCTGGCTTGGAGAATTTTGAGCATTACTTTATTAGTGTGTGAGATGAGTGCAATTGTGCCGTAGTTTGAGCACTCTTTGGGATTGGAATGAAAACTGACCTTTTCCAATCCTGTGGCCACTGCTGAGTTTTCCAAATTTGCTGACATAATGAGTGTAGCACTTTCACACCTTCATCTTTCTGGATTTGAAATAGCTCCACTGGGTTTCCATCACCTCCACTAGCTTTGTTCGTAGTGATGCTTTCTAAGACCCATTTGACTTCACAGTCCAGGATGTCTGGCTCTAGGTGAGTGATCACACCATCATGAGTATCTGGGTCATGAAGATCTCTTTTGTACAGTTCTTCTGCTTATTCTTGCCATCTCTTCTTAATATCTTCTGCTTCTGTTAGGTCCATACCATTTCTATCCTTTATTGAGGTTTTTATTAAAATGGAAATGTTATCTTCTGAATGGGCTTACCCTTATTTGCTTCATTTCAAATCAACACCTCCTCATCCCAGAACTCCTGTTCCCTTCTCTACTTCGTATTCCTCAATGACTCTTTATCAAATACAATACTATATATTTTTTTTATATTCATTTGGTTTATTTCCTTTCTTGCAGAATTTGCCTACCCTACTCTCATCGAGAATTCAATATCAACTAAGGCTTAAACTGACTTTTTGTTCAATGTTATGTGCTCATTTATAGAACAAGCAGTCCATGGGACATAATAGTTACTCAGTATATATTTGTTGCCTGCGAGGGGAAAAAGGATGAAGAATTAGAAATGTACACACGTACAAACACACAAGCAGAACATCCATAATACCGTGCTTTTTACTTGACTCTAGTGTTCTCTAATCCTGGAAACTATTCTTTCCTCTTCCCTACACAGGCTGTTTTCACTCAAATAAAGTCTTGCGTATTCTCCAAAACTGTGTTAGTTGTTTCTTCTTTGATGAAACCGAAGCTTTCCTCTCAAACCCACAGATACAGTTACTTTCATTTTTGTACATCTGTTTTTCACAAATAAATTGATTGTGATGCTATAACATTTTATTGTAGTCATTTGCTGATATATCTCTCTTCATTGCAAATGAAAAGCAAAGGTGTTATTTGGTTGATTAGGAATACTGATAAGAACTAAGGAAAAAAGAGCTAATCCCTTCTACCTTCTGTTACATGTTATCTGAGAAGCCTTTAAAGAAGATGGGAAATGCACTAGAGCTTTAAAAAACAAATTTAAATTAAATAGAGGAATAACACTGATACCATTTTATAATTTAAAATTGTAATATTTTTTTCGTTTGCTCATTTTTAAATTGCAAAACTTAGATTTTTTTAGGGTCATGTTAATAGTTACTCGCTATGAAAAGAACAGCTAGATCATGTTTTGTCTTAGTGAACTATTACCTTGAAAGTTAATTATGAGAAATGCAGCAATTTGCTTATAAAAGAACCTAAAAAATAGAAATCCATCCAAACAAATAGAGAATGTGTAAAATTTATATTTTAGAAGTCTTAATTCTTTTTTATTTTTGAAGAAATTTAAGTCAGAAATGCCATTTCATTTGTTCTATTACCCTTCCTCTAAGTATTCAGTAGTAACATGAGGAATATATAGCAAAAGTACCTCAGTAAACAAAAAAGTACCAAACACAGCTTAAGAAAAGTATTACATACTACTGGGAAATCTCAGAATTTTGCTGCTATCCAATTATTAAATGATAATCTGCTCAAAAGAAATTTTACTTTAACCTTTACATGGATATAATTATTCTTTTCTCTTCAAATTTGTACCATTTGACACTGAAAAAATATTTGGCTCAAAGCCTGGACTCCTCTCTAATAGGTTTTCTATCTGGAGGGGAGGGGAGTTTATATCTATCTACCTATATTAAATTTTAGACATATATGTATATATGTGACATATTTCATATATTTCAAATATACATGTATATGTTAAACATATGGCTAGAAGCCATTTCATCTACTTTTGCAGTTTACCTGAATGTCTGAACTTTTTCTACGTTGTCATTGCCTTTTCCATCTTATTAGCCATCCCTGGTTAAACAGGTAGTTCTTATACTATCAAGAATTCCTTGGTTGACTAGCAGATTTCTAGTACAAACTCAAAGAATTAGGGCATAGATTAAGTCATTTACAAAAGAAAAAAGACCCTCCAGAGGCTCATTTGGACTATGGGCTTAAAAATATGAGTAGGGTTGAGGTTTTTTTATATATTCCACAATACTTTGGAAAGGATGTTAAGAAGAGGTCAACAGAGTTGAGGGAAGACCCAGGGTTGTTGGAGCTAGATTCTTTCACTGGAGGATGGTCCTCACATTCTTAAATTCCCCTCACATTTAAGTCCTCCCTCATTTTAAATTCTCTAATGGCTTTGCATCACACTTTGAATGTCCAATATTTTTCCCATTATGATCTGGCTCACCTCTACCTCTCTGATATCTCAAATCACTCAGTTTTTTGCTTAATATGTTCCAGTCATACTGACTGTTCCTTGAATAAGCCAAATTTAGTTTCTATTCCTTCTTTCTAAGAGGCTCTTCTAGTTCTTCATATGATTGGCTTTCTATGAGTTTTCAAGACTAATCTTAAATATCATCTCAGAGAAGACTCCTGTGATAGCACTCCTAAAGGACATCCCCTAATTCAGATTCTCTGTTATATCACACTGTTGCTTTACCTTCACAACACTTTAATATAGAAAATAATACCTGGTATTTCAGTCTTTATTTGTTTATCTTGTTTCTTTCTCTCTACAGGATACATGCTTCATACGGACAAGGACCTGGTCTGTTTTACTCACTGCTGTCTCTCCCATTGCTAGAACAATGCATGGCACATAGTTCATGCTCAACAGATATTTTAGCGTTAAGTAAACAACCATCATGACACCATGACTTTTTTTTTTGTAATATCCCAGGGAGGCAATAAAGTAATCAATGAATACTGTTGGTGAGCACTCAACTAATCACAGAATGACAGCTCTCCCTGGATGCACTGTCCTGTAGAGCTGTCCATCTGGTGTCCTCGGAGCAGGCTGCCTGGATCTGCTCCTTTGGCAGCTGATGGGCTCAGGAGAGTTAGTCAGCACCACTGATACAGAGTCCATCTAAGAAAAGCTTTCTGACACTTTTATATTAAACAACCTGGTGTTTTATTTCCTAATTATAGTGATTTACTAATTTCTTCAAATAATTGAAACACCCTCATAATTTCTGCTTAGGTAGTCAAACTTTCACTCCCTACCATATACTAAATTTCCTTAAACTTTGATTAAGTGTAAGCTTAATTTATGGGAAGGGAGGAAAGGAAGAACTGAGAAATTATTCAGTTAAATCATAAACAGACCAGATTAAGTTCTGTTACATATTTACAAAAAACAGTCCTTGAAACATACTAGCTTATGCAGAGAAAGATAACTATCAAAGTCCAAGAAAGTTCTCATTGCTGCTACACACCTGTAGGTGTGGAAAATAAGAGATTCCTTGAGAAGAGAGACAGAGTATATACATGAAAAAGTGTTCAATATCAATTACCCAAATATTGGAAATTCCCTGCACCAACCATGGATAAGGCACTTAGAACTGAGGCAGGAGCTTTAGGGAAGAGCTGCTTCTGCAGGAGTAAGGTAAATAGAGAAAAAATGGTATATTTGGGGAAGATACAGTAGTAAAGGGAAAGGAAAGGGTAAGAAGATGGGAAGTAACTATCTTACAGAAACAGAAAGGGGCAAAAATAAAACATCTTGTCATCCTCTAGCATTACCAAAAGAAAAAAAACATATCCATTAGCTAATCTATATTTTGATGAACTGAGAGAAGTAACACTCAAATGAAAAATCTTGTCCATTAAAAATTCAGGAGTACAAAAAAATAAGACAAACTTCATACAAAGCTATTAAAAGGGAAGAACAAAGAAAATGTGAATCAAAATTTTCAGTTAAAAAAATTTATCCTGAAAAAATAAAAAATAAAACACACAAATAGGAGAAAATTACAACACATTTTAATTGGAAGTTTAAATACTCCAACAAAAATTTGAAGATTTTTTTTAAAATCAAGAATCAAAAATTTAAACAGTAAAAATAAGTGACATAAAAATAGCAACCAAAAAATTCCTCACAGGAAGAACACAAGCAGAGTTTAGTGAACTCAGGAAAGATATTTAAGAAAAAAGATAAGCCAGCTTTGAAAATAATAAATTGCAAAATGATTAAGGGATAATAAATTCAAAAGAAAATTTAACAAAGGACATTGAAGAAAGAAAAAGAAAATCAAGAAAATTGAGTCATATAAGGAAATAAAAGTGGTTAGAGAGATACTGAATGAAGCAGAAAGTAAGGAAAGAAAGCCTAGCATGCAGATAAGTAGTTTCAGAAGAAGAAAAGCAAAACTATCTAACAGAAGTGGTATTTGAAACTGTAACTCAAAAAAACTTTCTAAAAAGTACTAAATGTACATACTGTAAGGGTCCATTGTATACCTGAAGAAACTGACCCAGAACAATAAACTCTGAAACTATTAGACTTAAAATATAAAAGCGAAATTATTAGGGTTCCTGGACAAAAACATTAAATTAAAAGAACAAAACCACTATACTGTGCCAGACTTTTCAAGAACAACATGAAAATTAAGGTCATAGCAGCATGTTTAAAAGTCTAAGGAAATTGTGAGCCAAGGATTTTATATCCAATCAAGCAATCCTCCAAGTATTAAGCTTATAATAATAAAGAACTTTGAATGAGAAGGAACTCACTATATACTGTAACCATCAACTCTCTTCATGGGGATTCTTCTACTAGATGAACCTTGTCAAAATAAATAATGACTGGGGAGGCTTTTACAAAAGGACAGAAGATGAGTGTTTAATATAACTAATTGTAGAACTGTTAATACAGGGTTAGATATAGGTTTAGGTACATGAGTGAAAAAAATAGTTTGTAAACATATATTCTTAAAAAGTACAAATACTGCATACAACTAATGAATAGAAGGAGGAAAGAATAAGAAAGGAAAAGCAGAGTAAGATCACTGACTATTGTAAAAGTAAACAGTTGGGAAGCAAAGTATACCATTTAAATTTAAAAACTGCACAGTGAAATATTAAGTAAGAAATAAGGTGATTGAAGGTACTATAAAAGTTACACTTGAATAGGCCATAGAATATAAAACTTACAAAAATTCTATAGAAAATGTGGCAAAAGATATGAACTTAGAAGAAGTCATGAAAAGCATATGATCCCTAAACACATGAATGCTGTTCAATGCTACTTGTACTAAAGAAAATACAAAATTAAAACTATGCTAAGATATTGTTTCTCACTATTGGGTTAGTAAAAGTTCAAAAGCCTAATAATGCACTCTGCTTGACAAGGCTCTGGAAATTGCTTTGGGAGTACAAAACTGCACAATCCTTCTGAAGAATTTGGCAATATTTAAAAAAATTATATATGCATTTACACTTTTTACCAGAAATCTCAATTCTAAAAAGTTACCATGAAGATATGTTTAGAATACTATGAAAACATGTGTTGTATATTATTTGTAATGGCAAAATATTGAAAGCTATCTATTATCTGAATATTGAGATTGGTTGGATAAACTACTATGCATTCACACAAAGGCAAACTATGAGCTGTAAAAAGAGTGAGGAAGATTTATATGGATAGATATGGACTGATTTTTAAGTTATAATAATGAAAAAAGTGCATATTAGTACATTGATATACCGTGTGTGTGTCCTTACTTTTGCAAAAAGAAACAGGAAGAATAAGCCACAAAATAATGAAATCAATTACTTGCAAGGAGCAGGGTAGAGCAAGAAGCCAGGAGAAGGTTCATAGCTGATAATAATATTTCTTTAGCTTAATTTTTAAACAGCTTTCAATTTTAAAAGAATATTTTCCCTTTTAAAATATTAAAATTAAATAAAAACTGAGAAAAAACATTAGAATTGTATTCAGTGAAAATAAATGAATTCAGATGAATAATATGACCACACTCAAGTAGTGTGGGGAGATCTAACTTTTAAACAGAATAGTTTAACTATAAACAAAATCTAGGAAAAAAGAAAGAAACCATATCAAATCTTAAAGACATTTTAATATGTATAATTTTCACACCTATATGAATTCTGATTCTATACTACAAGTATGGTAGGATTGTCCAAATAAGAAAATTGGGTAACACTCACTGTCAGATCTGTACTATGAAAGAGGAAATACAAGAATGGAATGGAGGAAAGGCAAGAATAACCATACGGTATGGCATTGAAATTAGAAATATCATTATAAATTTATGATTTTTTTCTACTGATCCTAGAATCAATGAAATCCTTACAGCAATCTAGGACTAGATCTAACATACACAAAACAGGTGATGAATTAGAGGAGAGAAATAAAGGGGATTCTAGGGTCAGTGCGAAAAAGGACAAGGAACCCAGCTGTGCAATAAGCTAATGTAGTACAAAGCCTTGATTGAAGTTTTGCAACAGAAGGTTACAGAAGAAATTCCCATGCAAAAAAAAAAAAAGTATCATGTAAATAAATAACATAAATATAATATAAAAATATGGCATGCAAGTATAATGTATCCATATAAATGTATCACAAACATATAATATATCTTACTTCCAGAGGGGAGGAAAATGTTATTTAGCCAATAAAATGTCATTATAGAACACAACAGAGACTCAAGAGATTCTTGAAGGGCACATACAAAACCTGTGCATACCAGGATCCAGGAGAAAGGAGCAGTTACCCCACAAGAGACTAAGCCACACTTGTCTGTGGGTGTTCAGAAGTCTCTGGTGGAGGCGTGAGTTGACAGTGGTCTGTCGAGAACTCAGGGGCACTGACTGCAGTAGTCCTGCAACTTGAGGCATGCTGGCATAGTCATTGTGGAGGAGGTCTCCATTACCCCCACCACAGTTTAGCCCCAGGCCAAACCATAGGGAGGAACATAGCCCCATCCATCAGCAGAAAATTGGATTAAAGATTTACTGAACATGAACTTGCCCACCAGAGCGAGACCCAGTTTTCCCCATAGCCAGTCCCTCACATCAGGAAACTTCCACAAGCCTCTTATACTTACTCATCAGATGGCAGACAGAATGAAAACCATAATCACAGAAAACTAACCTCACTGATCATATGGATCACAGCCTTGTCTAACTCAGTGAAACAATGAACCAAGTCATGTAGGGTGATCCAAGATGGATGGGTCATGGTGGAAGTTCTAACAAAACATGGTCCACTGGAGAAGGCAATGGCAAGCCACTTCAGCATTCTTGCCTTGAGAACCCTATGAACAGTATGAAAAGGCAAAAGGATATGACACTGAAAGATAAACTTCCCAGGTCAGTAGGTGCCAAGTATGCTACTGGAGAAGAGTGCAGAAAGAGCTCCAGAAGGACTGAACATGTTGAACCAAGGCAAGAACAATGCCCAGTTGTGGATATGAATGAGCTGAAAATAAAGTCTGAAGCTGTAGAGAATAATATTGCATAGGAACCTGGAATGTTAGGTCCATGAATAAAAGTAAATTGGAAGTAGTCAAACAGGATATACCAGGCGTGAACACCAACATTTTAGGAATCAGTAAACTAAAATGAACTGGAACGGGTGAATTTAATTCAGAAGACCATTGTGTCTACTACTGTGGGCAAGAATCCCTTAGAAGAAATGATTAGCCCTCATAGTCAGCAAAAGAGTCAAAATTCAGTACTTGGATGCAATTTCAAAAATGTCAGAATGCTCTTGGTTTGTTTCTAAGGCAAACCATTTAATATCACAGTAATCCAAGTCTTCTTCTTCTCGAAGAAGCTGAAGGCTAATAGTTCTATGAACACCCACAAAACATTCTAGAACTAACATCAAAAGAGTAACCCTTTTCATCATAGGGGATTGGAATGCAAAAGTAAGAAGTCAAGTTTTCTGGGATAACTGGCAAGTTTGGCCTTGGGGTATAAAATGAAGGAGGGCCAAGGTTAACAAAGTTTTGCCAAGAAAATGCCCTGCTCACAGCAAACACCCTCCTCCAACAACAAAAGAGAAGACTCTACACATGGACATCACCAGATAGTCAGTATCACAATAGGATTGATCATATTTGCAGCTGAATGTGCAGAATCTCTATGCAGTCAGCAAAAACAAGATCTGGAACTGACTGTGGCTCAGATCATGAGTTCTTTATTGCAAATTCAGGCTTAAATTGAAGAAAGTGGGGAAAACCACTAGACCATTCAAGTATGACATAAATCAAATCACTCATGATTATACAGTGGAAGTGACAAATAAATTCAAGGGATTAGTTCTGATAGAGTGCCTGAAGTACTATGGACATAAGTTTGTAACATTGTATGGGAGGCAGGGATTTAAACCATCTGCAAGAAAAAGAAATACAAAAGGATGAAATGGTTGTCTGAGGAGTTGTTACAAGTAACTGGGAAAAGAAGAGAAGTGAAAATCAAAGGAGAAAAGGATATACTCATGTGAATGCAGACTTCCAAAGTATAGCAAAGAGAGATAAGAAAGCCTTCTGAAGTAAAAAACACAAGGAAACAGAGGAAAACAAGAGTGGGAAAGACTAGAGATCTCTTCCAGAAAATTAAAGATACCAAGGGAACATTTCATGCAAAGATGGGCACAATAAAGAACAGAAATTGTATGAAATTAACAGAAGCAGAGGAGATTAAGAAGAGGTGGCAAAAATACACAGAACTAACAAAGCTAGTGGAAGTGATGGAATTCTAACTGAGCTATTTCAAATCCTAAAAGATGATGCTGTTAAAGTGCTGCCGTCAGTATGCCAGGAAATTTTGAAAACTCAGTAGTGGCCACAGGACTGAAAAATGTCAGTTTTCATTCTAATCCCAAAGAAGGACAGTGCCAAAGAATGTTAATACTAGTACACAATTGCCCTCATTTCACATGCTTACAAGGTAATCCGCGAAAATCTTCAAGTTAGGCTTCAACAGTATGGGAACCAAGAACTTCCAGATATGAAAGCTGGATTTAGAAAAGGCAGAGGAACCAAAGGTCAAATTGCCAACATCCATTTGATCATAAAAAAATAAAAGAATTCCAGCAAAATGGCTACTTCTGCTTCATTGACTATGCTAAAGCCTTTGACTGTATGGATCACAACAAACTGGAAAATTCTTAGAGATGGGAATACCTTACTTGCTCCTGAGAAACCTGTGTTCAGGTCAACAAGCAACAGCTGGAACCAGCCATGGGACAACAGACTGGTTCAAAATCGGGAAAGAAGTATATTAAGACTGTATATTGTCACTTTGCTTATTTAACTTTTATGCATAATACATCATGTGAAATGCTGGACTGGATGAATTTCAAACTGGAATCAAAATTGCTAGAAGAAATATCCATAGCTCTGACACGTAGATGACAAACCACCCTTATGGCAGAAAGCAAAGAGGAACTGAAGAGACTCTTGATGAAGGTGAAAGAGGAGAGTGAAAAATCTGACTTAAAACTCAGCATCTTCAAAAAACAAAGATCATGGCATCCAGTCCCATCACTTCACGGCAAACAGATGGGGAAACAATGGAAACTGACAGACTATTTTCTTGAGCTCCAAATTCATTGGGGATTGTTACTGCAGCTTGAAATTAAGGCACTTGCTCCTTGGAGGAAAAGCTATGACAAAAACAGACAGTATATTTAAAGCAGAGATGTTACTTTGCCAACAAAAGTCCATATAGTCAAAGCTGTGGTTTTTCCAGTAGTCATGTACAGATGTGAGCTGAACCATAAAGAAGGCTGAATGCCAAAGAGTTGATACTTTTGAACTGTGGTGTTGGAGAGTCCCTTGGACTGCAAGGAGATCAAAACAGTCCTTCCTAAAGGAAATGAGTCCTGAATATTCATTGGAAGGACTCATGCTGAAGCTGAAGCTCCAATACTTTATTACCTGATGCAAAGAGCTGACTTATTGGATAAGACCCTGAAGCTGGGGAAGATTGAAGGCAGGAGAAGGGGACGACAGAGGACAAGATGGTTGGATGGCATCACTGACTCAATGGACATGAGTTTGAGCAAGCTCCAGGAGATGGTGAAGGACAGAGAAGCCTGGCATGCTGCAGTCCATGGGGTCAAAAAGAGTCCACACAACTATGGGAATGAACAACAACAGAACACAACAAGCTTCCACTTCGTAAAAATTTGCCTAAATGGTTTTATAAGAAGGGAGAGCAGAAGAGTGGATCATGTTTGGGATACCTAAAAGAGTTTAACCTAAGAAATGTTAATCTTCATCTTTAGATGTTTTGAAAATGACAAGTAGAGAAGACATGGTTTATAGAATAAACCTATAGTTTATGATTATAATAAATAGCAAAAAAGTCATCAAATGGGTTAACAAATTTTGTCTCAAGGAAACAGAAGCTGAAAGTTAGAGAGAGGAGGTGAGGTGGGGGGGGCAGAATTACTTCTATTTTGTAGTATTATTTACCTTTTAAAAGATTGTAGCACTATAAGGGAATTTTTCCTGCAGTTGTGAAATATTTGAAGAGCTAGTTTAGAGACTATGACAAATGCTTATAGAGGTATCATTCTAAATATATTTTCCTAGAAGATCAAAAAAAGTTAAGAATACCTATTATTGCCACTTTTTTTCAACATAGTTTTGGAAGTCTTAACCCATCTATCAGAGAAGAAAAATAAAATGGATACAAACTGCAAAAGAGGAAGTAAAACTGTCACTGTTTGCAGATGACAAGATACTATACACAGAAAACTGTAAAGACACTACCGGAAAACTACTAGACCTCATCAGTGAATTCAGTAAAGTGACAGGCTACAAAATGAATACGCAGAACTCTACTGAACTGCTATACTCTAACAACAAAAAATAAGAAAGAAATGTTAAGGAGAAAATTTCATTTACCAACACATCAAAACTTGTAAAATACCTAGAAATTAACCTATATTCTATAGTTCATCTTGGAGAAGGAAATGGCAACCCACTCCAGTATTCTTGTCTGGAGAATCCCATGGACGGAGGGGCCTGGTGGGCTACAGTCTATGGGATTGCAAAGAGTTGGACATGACTAAGCAACTAACACACACACACACACACACACACACACACACACACAAGAAGGCAAAACACTCCAAAAACTATAAGACACTGATGAAAGAAATCAATGCCACAGAGAGAAAGATGTCACATTCATGGATTGGAAGAATTAATATTGTCAAAAGAACTATGCTATGCAAAACAATCTACAGATTCAATGCAATCCCTATGAAGTCACCAATGGCATTTTTCACAAAACTAGAAAAAAAATTTAAAGGTCATATGGAAATACAAAAGTCCCAAAATAGCCAAAACAATATTGCGAGAGAGAGAGAGAGAGAGAGAGAAAAAAAGAGGAACTGGAAGAATCAGGCTCCCTGACTTAAGACTATACTACAAAGTTGCAGTCAAAGATTATAGTACTGGCACAAAAACAGAAATATAGATCCATGGAACCAAATAGAAAGCCCCGAATAAACCCATGCACCTATGGTGAATTAATCTATAACAAAGGAGGCAAGAATATAAAATGGAGAAAAGACACTTTAATAGGCAGTGTTGGGGAAATAAGCAGTTATATGTAACAGTGAAATTAGAATATTCTCTACACCACACAAAAATATAAACTCAAAATGGGTTAAAGACCTAAATGTAAGGCCAAATACTATGACAATATTAGAGGAAAACAGGTAAGACTCTTTGACCTAAATAGCAGCAGTAATTTTTTTTTTTTTATTCATCTGCTAGAGTAATGGAAACATAAACAAATGGAACGTAATTAAGTTTAAAAGCTTTTGCACAGGAAACCATAAAGAAAATGAAAGATGGTTTACAGAATGGAAGAAAATATTTGCAGGTTAGGTGCCTGAAAAAGGATTAAATTCCAAAATATACAAACAGCTCAAATAGCTGACTATGATAAAAGACAAACAATACAATCAGAAGACTAAATAGGCATTTCTCTAAAGAAGATCCCTGATAGTTCATTTGGTAAAGAATCTTCCTACAATGCAGGAGACCCCAGTTCATATCCTGTGTCAGGAAGATCCCCTGGAGAAGAGATAGGCTACACACTCCAGTATTTTTGGGCTTCCATTGTGGCTCAGTTGGTAAAGGATGCACCTGGAATGTGGGACAACCGGGTTTTATCCCTGGGTTGGGAAGATCCCCTGGAGCAGGGAAAGGCTACTCACTCCAGTATTCTGGCCTGGAGAATTCCATGGACTGAATTGTCCATGCGGTCACAAAGAGTTGGACACGACCAAGTGACTTTCACTTTGTAAAGAAGGTATACTAATGGCTAAAGGCACAGGAAAAGATGTTCAAAATCACCAATTATTAGAGAAATGCAAATCAAAAAATTTGGTATCATCTCACACTGATTTGGCCATCATAAAAAATCTACAAATAATAAATGCTACAAATAAAAGAGAGAATGGAGAGAAAGGAACACTCCCACACTGTTGGTGAGAACGTAAATTGGTATGGAAAACAGTATAGACTTCTTTAAAAAGACTAAAAGTAAAGCTAACATATGATTCCTCAATCCCATTTCTGGGTATATATCTACAGAAAAATAATTTGAAAATGTTCATTGCAGTACTATTTACAATAGCCGGGACATAGAAGCAACATAGATGTCCATCAACAGATAAATGGATAAAGAAGATGTGGTATATTTATACAATGGAGTATTGCTGCTGCTGCTGCTGCTGCTAAGTCGCTTCAGTCGTGTCCGACTCTGTGCGACCCCATGACAGCAGCCCACCAGGCTCCTCGGTCCATGAGATTCTCCAGGCAAGAATACTGGAGTGGGTTGCCATTTCCTTCTCCAATGCATGAAAGTGAAAAGTGAAAGTGAAGTTGCTCAGTCGTGTCCGACTTAGCGACCCCATGGACTGCAGCCTACCAGGCTCCTCTGTCCATGGGATTTTCCAGGCAAGAGTACTGGAGTGGGGTGCCATTGCCTTCTCTGACAACGGAGTATTACTCAGGCCTAAAAAAGAATAAAGTGAAAAGTGTAAGTGAAGTCGCTCAGTCGTGTCCAACTCTTTGTGATGCCATGGACTGTAGCCTACAAGACTTCTCCATCCATGGGATTTTCCAGGCAAGAGTACTGCAGTGGGTTGCCATTTCCTTCTCCAGACGGTCTTCCCGACCCAGGGATTGAGTCTGGGTCTCCTGTATTGTAAGCAGACACTTTATTGTCTGAGCCACCCAGGAAGTCAAAAAAAAAAAAAACAAAATAATAATAATAATAATAATAAAGTAACGCCATTTGCAGGATCATGGATAGACCTAGAGGTTATCATACTAAGTGAAGTAGGTCAGACAGAGAAACACGAACCACTCATATGTGAAATCTTAAAAAAAAAAAATGATTAAATGAGCTTATATACAAAATAGAAATAGACCCACAGACATAGAAAACCAATTTTTGGTTACCAAAGGGAAAAAGTGGAAAGGGGGTAAATTAGAAGTTTGAGATTAACATATACACACTACTATATATAAAGTACATAACCAAGAAGGACCAACTGTATAGTACATGAAACAGTGCTCCATATTTTGTAATAACCTGTAAAGTCATCTGGTCCAATCACTTCATGGGAAATAGATGGGGAAACAGTGGAAACAGTGTCAGACTTTATTTTTGGGGGCTCCAAAATCACTGAAGATGGTGACTACAGCCAGGAAAAGAAACATTATGACCAACCCTAGGTAGCATATTGAAAAACAGAGACATTACTTTGCCAAAAAAGGTCCGTCTAGTCAAGGCTATGGTTTTCCCAGTGGTCATGTATGGATGTGAGAGTTGGACTGTGAAGAAAGCTGAGCGCTGATGAATTGATGCTTTTGAAGTGTGGCGTTGGAGAAGACTCTTGTGAGTCCCTTGGACTGCAAGGAGATTCAGCCAGTCCATTCTGAAGATCAGCCCTGGGATTTCTTTGGAAGGAATGATGCTAAAGCTGAAACTCCAGTACTTGGGCACCTCATGCGAAGAGTTGACTCATTGGAAAAGACTCTGATGCTGGGAGGGATTGGGGGCAGAAGGAGAAGGGGACGACAGAGGATGAGATGGCTGGATGGCATCACTGACTCGATGGATGCGAGTCTGAGTGAACTCTGGGAGATGGTGATGGACAGGGAGGCCTGGCGTGCTGCGATTCATGGGGTTGCAAAGAGTCGGACACAACTGTGTGACTGAACTGAACTGAGCTGATAAAGGAAAAGAATACATATGTGTGTGTGTGTGTATAACTGAATCATTTTGTTGTACACCTGAAACTATACAATGTTGTAAATCAACTATACTTTAATAAAAATAAACAAAAAATAAAATTAATCTAGTAAAGAGAAAAAATATTCTCCTGGGATGATACTCTATTCATTCCTCTGTCTTTTTCTCTATTATCGCCCTAAGGTTTTGTCCACCAGAACAATTCCTTTGCTACCACTTTATCTCTGTGGATTAAAAACATGTTTATAAATTTGTCCTCTCTTTTCTTGTCCCAGCTAAGTAAACACACAATGCTGGAGATTTCCTGGAGGTATTTAGTGTTAATAACGCCAATGAAACAGGTGTAAAAAGTCATTGCATTAGAAATATTTTATAAGTCTTAAGACTTAATATTGCCAGTCTTGGTCTTAACTAGAATACAAATAAAAGTATCTCATTCTGACACTGAGCTTTTACTGAACTCTTGACTTTCTTCCTGGGAGTCAAATCCACTTTTCCATTTATTTGAAAGGAGAAAAGAAACATGATTTTATAAATCCAAGTCTCATAAAGTATACTACTGATGTATCCTCCCAAGGAAAAAAATTTAAAAGATACTGGTCAAGGGATAAATTAACATATACACACACACAAAATCAAAACGGGAAATCAGAGCTAAATGACGCATCTTCAGGCAGGAAGGAGAGGTAGAGAAATCAGGTACATCGCCTGTTGGTTTGCAAACTCAGGAGCTTCCCAGATGAAAATTTGAAAGTGGCCCTCATACACAGAGGGCAAGGAAAGATCAAAGACAGAGGCAGACCAGAGAAGATTGGTAGAGGCCAGGTTCAATAAGCAAGGAAACTTAAAATGAGACTTGTCTTGGTGGTCACAAGATGAAACTTCCACCCACCTCGGCACACCAGAAACTTACAAGTATATATAAAGACCTTTAACTGGGTTCACTCAGGTACACCATCCAGATGGTCTCAGACCACATTGCTTTCTCAAGACTGCATCCTTGAAGTGACTCCTAGTGCAGCAATGGCAGGCAGAACATATATTCAAAGACCGGGGTTGAGGATGAGGAGTCTCTGATTGCCTGGGTCCAAACCAAGGGTCAACTGGGGGTCATGTCCTCTCAGTGACCTACTCCAGTATCATCTTAGGGGCAGAATATTAGAACTCTTAGAAATTATAATTATTGAAGCACAACTAAAATTTGAAAAGGCACCTTCAATTTTATAATAATTATCTGTTTTTAATCATAATATTCTACTTATTTCGAAAGATCAGGTAAACGTATTATGCTCCTCAAATGTATCTGGATGATCACTTTTTTAAAGGTGGAAAAACTGTTCTAAAATATCTGACAGCTACAAAAGATATCTGGATCAAAACCATCAAATAATAGTAACAAGAGTAGCAGAAGTCAATAGCTTTATACGTGGATAATTAAATAAAATTAGCTGAAAGACAATTTTCAAAGTATAGAAACGGCTAAAAGAATAAAACAATGTATATGGTACAAATCTTTAGGAGAACTTCCCAGAAAAAGAAATGAGAAAAAATACAAAGCTCATTCAGTATCCTTCCTTTTAAGCTTATCTTACTTTGGATTTACTTTGTAACATTATTGATAAATACTTAAGCCAGAACTTTCAAAAATAATGAAATATAGCAAAAGCCAGGCAACTTGGAATAAAAGAACAATGAGTCCTCAGATTCAAGAGCCTGTGTGCCAGGCTCTTTTTGAGTCAGGATTGGATGATTAATCTTTAAATCAGGCATCAGGATACTGAAACCAGAGAAAGCAAATAGCTTGCCCAAGGTCACAATTCTGAGTGTCAGGGCTGTTGTTCAAATCCAGATATTTAAATTCTGATTCCACTATTCTCTGAATTACTTTCTGTCTTCACTTAAGCTTTTTCAAGTTCAACAGTGCTCAAGTTCAGCAAGTCAATATTCATTTCCTCTCTCTTCCTTTGTTATAGTGACTTTTCTGTTCTAATCATTTATGCAAAAAATCGAATCAACACAATAACATGTGTATTTTGCCTAAGTAAGCAGGATGTTTCCACTTACAAGGTGGAGTCACCCAAATTTGTATTCTATCAAGCCTCAGGCATCAATCTCAACAAAAGTGAAAATGAGGGCAACTCTAGCTGCTTCTAAATTCCCCTATCATTCTCGGAAGCTGTGCCAAGTGAAATTCACAGCTTAAACAAAAAAGAAAAAAAAAACATTTGTACATTCAATCTAGTAAGTAAACACACTCAAAATATTATTTATAACTATTCCCAATGGTAGTCAGGATATTTCCCATTTTATTCTTAAAGTCTCAGTTTCAAAATTTACACTGTTTGCCAAACTATGAAAACACAAGATAGATATTCACACCCCTCTCACTTCCACTTTATTGACTATGCCAAAGCCTTTGACTGCGTGGATAACAACAAACTGTGGAAAATTCTTCAAGAGGTGGGAATATCAGACCACCTGACCTGCCTCCTGAGAAATCTGTATTCAGGTCAAAAAGCAACAGTTAGAACTGGACATGAAGAACAGATTAGTTCCACATCAGGAAAGGAGTGTGTCAAGGCTGTATATTGTCACCCTGATTATTTAACTTATATGCAGAGTACATCATGAGAAATGCTGGGCTGGATGAGGCATAAGCTGGAATCAAGATTGCTGGGAGAAATATCAATAACCTCAGATATGCAGATGACACCACCCTTATGGCAGAAAGCAAAGAAGAACTAAAAAGCCTCTGGATGAAAGTGAAAGAGGAGAGTGAAAAAGTTGGCTTAAAACTCAACATTCAGAAAACTAAGATCATGGCATCTGGTCCCATCAGTTCATGGCAAATAAATGGGAAAACAATGGAAACAATAACAGACTTTATTTGGGAGGTCTCCAAAAATAACTGCATATGGTGACTGCAGCCATGAAATTAAAAGACACTTGCTCCTTGGAAGAAAAGTTATGAACAAACTGGATAGCATATTAAAAAGCAGAGACATTACTTGGCCAACAAAAGTCCATTTAGTCAAAGATATGGTTTTTCCAGTGGTCACATATGGATGTGAGAGTTGGACTATAAAGAAAGTTGAGCACCGAAGAATTGATGCTTTTGAAGAACTGAGGTGTTGGAGAAGACTCTTGAGAGACCCTTGGACTGCAAGGAGATCTAACCAGTCCATCCTAAAGGAGATCAGTCCTGGGTGCTCATTGGAAGGACTGATGTTGAAGCTGAAACTCAAATACTTTGGCCACCTGATGTGAAGAACTGATCACTAGAAAAGACCCTGATGCTGGGAAAAATCGAAGGCTGGAAGAGAAGAGGATGACAGAGGGAGACATGGTTGGATGGCATCACTGACTTGATGGATGTTGAGTCTGAGCAAGCTCTGGGAGTTGGTGATGGACAGGGAAGCTTGGCGTGCTGCAGTCTACGGGGTGACAAAGAGTCAGACACGACTGAGTGACTGAACTGAACTGAACTGAATTCAAAAGGTAAAACAAAACAAAACAAAACAAAACAAAACAAAAAACTGTCAGTATATAGGGAATTCTCCAGGTAGACTCCAAGTTCCTGTTTAGACACTGGTTATAATGGGACAGAGGAAGCATTCTGGCTTTAATAGACTCACCAATCCTCCCTGCCAATCATTAAAAAAAATCCTGAATAAAAGATTAGTGTGTCTGGACAAAAAAGGTGTTTAAGAATTGAGGTACAGATATTTTCTTGTTCAATTCAGTCACTCAGTCGTGTCCAGCTCTTTGAGACCCAAAGGACCGCAGCATGCCAGACTGTATTGGCAAAGTAATGTCTCAGCTTTTTAATACACTATCTAGGTTGGTCATAACTTTTCTTCCAAGGAGCAAGCGTCTTTAATTTCATGGCTTCATTCACCATCTGCAGTGATTTTGCACTTCCCTAAAAATAAAGTCTGTCACTGTTTCCATTGTTTCCCATCTATTTGCCATGAAGTGATGGGGCCAGATGCCATGATCTTTTCTGATGTTGATGTTTTCTGAATGTTGAGTTTTAAGCCAATTTTTTCACTCTCCTTTTTCAATTTCATCAAGAGGCTCTTTAGTTCTTCTTTGCTTTCTGCCATAAGTGTAGTGTCATCTGCATATCTGAGGTTATTGATATGTCTCCTGGCAATCTTGATTTCAGCTTATGCTTCATCCAGTATAGCATTTCTAAGGATGTACTCTGGGCTTCCCTTGTGACTCAGCTGGTAAAAAATCCACCCACAGTGTGGGAGACCTGGGTTTGATCCCTGGTTTGGGAAGATCCCCAGAGAAGGGAAGGGCCATCCACTCCAGTATTCTGACCTGGAAAATTCCATGGACTGTATAGGCCATGGGGTCACAAAGAGTCGGACATGACTGAGCAACTTTCACTCACTCTGCATATAAGTTAAATAAGCAGGGTGACAATATACAGCCTTGACATATTCCTTTCCCAATTTGGAACCAGTCTATTATTCCATGTTCATTTTTAACTGTTGCTTCTTGACCTGCATACAGATTTCTCAGGAGGCAGGTGAGATGGTCTGGTGTTCCCATCCCTTTAAGAATTTTCCACAGTTTGTTGTCACCCACACAGTCCAAGGCTTTGGTGTAGTCAATAAAGCAGAAGCAGATGCTTTTTCTGGAACTCTTGCTTTTTTGATGATCCAACAGATGTTGGCAATTTGATCTCTGCCTCTTCCACCTTATCTAAAACCAGCTTGAACATCTGGAAGCTCATGGTTCATGTACTGTTGCATCCTGACTTGGAGAATTTTGAGCATTACTTTGGTAGTGTGTGAAATGAGTGCAATTGTGTGGTAGTTTGTGCATTCTTTGGAATTGCCTTTCTTTGGGATTGGAATGAAAACTGACCTTTTCCAGTCCTGTGGCCACTGCTGAGGTTTCCAAATTTGCTGGCATATTGAGTGCAGCACTTTCACAGCATCATCTTTTAGGATTTGAAATAGCTCAACTGGAATTCCATCACCTTCACTAGCTTGTTCATAGTGATGCTTACTAAGGACCACTTGACTTCTCATTCCAGGATCTCTGTCTCTAGGTGAGTGATCACACCATCATGGTTATCTGGGTCATGAAGATCTTTTTTGTATAGTTCCGTGTATTCTTGTCACCTCTTCTTAATTTATTTTGCTTCTATTAGGTCCATACCTTTTCTGTCCTTTATTGTGCCCATCTTTGCATGAAATGTTCCCTTGGTATCTAATTTTCTTGAAAAGATCTCTAGTCTTTCCCATTCTATTCCTCTATTTCTTTGCATGGATCACTGAGGAAGGCTTTCTTGTCTCTCCTTGATATTCTTTGGAACTGTGCATTCAGATGGGTAAGTCTTTTCTCCTTTGTCTTTCAGGTCTTTTCTTTTCTCAGCTATTTGTAAGGCCTCCTCAAACAACCATGTTGCCTTTTTGCATTTATTTTTCTTGGAGATGGTCTTGATCACTACCTTCTGTACAGTCTCATGGATCTCAGTCCATAGTTCTTCAGACCCTCTGTCCCTCAGATCTAGTCCCTTGAATCTATTTGTCACTTCCACTGTATAATCATAAGAGATGTGATTTAGGTCACACCTGAACGGTCTAGTGGTTTTCCCTACTTTATTCAATTTAAGTCTGAAATTGGCAATAAGGAGTTCATGATCTGAGCCACAGTCAGCTCCCAGTCTTGCGTTTGATGACTGTATAGAGCTTCTCCATCTTTGGCTGCAAAGAGTATAATCAATCTGATTTCAGTATTGACCATCTATGACATTCATGATGTCCATTTGTAGAGTCTTCTCTTGTGTTGTTGGAAAAAGGTGTTTGCTATGACCAGTGTGTTCTCTTGGCAAAACTCTGTTAGCCTTTGACCTGCTTCATTTTGTACTCCAAGGCCAAATTTGCCTGTTATTCCAGGTATCTCTTGACTTCCTGCTTTTGCATTCCAGTCCCCTATAATGAAAAAGACATCTTTGTTGGGTGTTAGTTCTAAAAGGCCTTGTAGGTCTTCCATAGAACCATTCAACTGCAACTTCTTCAGCATTACTGGTTAGGGTTGAGACTTGGATTACTGTTGTATTGAATGGTTTGCCTTGGAAACTAACAAAGATCATTCTGTCATTTTTGAGATTGTATCCAAGTACTGTATTTTGGACTCTTGTTGAATATGATTCCTTCTCCAGTTCTTCTAAGAGATTCTTGCCCACAGTAGTACATATAGTGGTCACCTGAGTTAAATTCACCCATTTCAGTCCGTTTTAGTTTACTGATTCCTAAAATGTCGATGTTTACTCTTGCCATCTCCTGTTTGACGACTTGCAGTTTGCCTTGATTCATGGACCTAACATTCCAGGTTCCTATGCAATATTGTTCTTTATAGCATAAGACTTTAGTTCCATCACTGGTCACATACACGACTGGGTGTTGTTTTTGCTTTGGCTCTTTCTCATCATTCTTTCTAGAATTATTTCTCCACTGATCTCGTTTATATCCAGTAGCATATTAAAGAATTGAGGTACTGATTTTTTTCTGTTGATGACATTAATTCTGAAGTCTATTGAGTTATTTGACACCAAAACTTATATACCATACCCTTCTTATATTGGAGAATACAAAAATCCCTGATAGGACGGAAGATGGAATTCTGGGGTTGCTCTATGTTAAAGAATACACTTGCCAATGCAGAAGACCTGGGTTCAGTCCCTGAGTCCAGAAGATCCCAAGGAGAAAGAAATGTTAACCCACTCCTGTATTCTTTCCTGGGAAATCACATGGACAGAAATGCCTGTGGAACTATAGTCCATATGGTCACAGAAGAGTCAGACACAACTAAGCCACTAAACAACGCATATATTTAATATCTAAGCAGACTAATGGTAGTGATGCAGTTCTATTTTGTTAATGCTTTTCCATTTATACACTAAAGTGCTTATACTTGCAGAAAATACATGTGTTTCCCAAGTCAGATATTTACTTACCCAAAGGGAGTACAGATGAGTCTTATGTAATTGCACAAGTGTCATGTCATTTATCTTTTCATATTGTTCATGTGGTTCTCACGGCAAGGATACTGGTGTGATTTTCCATACCCTCCTCCAATGGACCACATTTTGTCAGAATTCTCCACTCTGACTCATCTGTCTCCATGCCCCTGCATGGCATCGCTCATAGCTTCATTGAGTTACACAAGCCCTTTCACTGTGACAAGGTTGTGATCCATGAAGGGATGTGATTGCACTAGCAAAAATAAAACCAATACAGTATTGTAAAGTAAAATAAAGTAAAAATAAAAATTAAAAAAATAATAATAATAAAAATTTAAAAAAAGACAAAAATGAACACATGCATAAACTGTATCTTTATAACTTCATCAACTTTGGTAACATCTTTAGTGTTAAAAACTCTATTTTTTTCTCTTTTCCTGAAAAAAAAGAGGCAAAGAAATGCAAAAGCGATTACTAACAACTGCTCTCAGCCCTTTTGCAGAAATGCTCACTAGAACAACTTTGTGCCCTTTTAAGTATTCCTTTATGTTAGTAATTACCAAATGAGAGAGGACATAAAGTAATAATTTAAGAGCCCAACTTCCGGTTTTTATGTAGCTAAAGTTTTTCTCATGCCAGTTATATACATTTTGAGAACTTTATCTGAATACAATATATTCTCACTACTAACTTTAGCCCAAGATACAGTCAGTTCTGGCTTGATAAGTGCCCCTGGCTGACTGCCTCCTTTTGGCTCTCTGCCATCATTTTCCTACTCAGCAATAGAAAGAATGATATTTTTAAATATAAATAGATATGTCATCCTATGCTCAAAAATATAACAATTTTCCAGCTCTCAGAAGAATAAACTTTTTTCTTCATGGCCTAAAAGACTCTGACTCATCCGGCCCTGGTCTATCTCTATGTGAATCCAAAGAAGAGATGTGCATGACTAGGTGCAAGGCATAGGCCATGAAATTCTCCCAGAAAACTGGCCTATGGAAGAAAGTAGGCATTGTGATTTTGATAGTAAATCTGACATTCTAGAAATAAGGAGGAAAAGAGATGAGTCTATATAGGCTGAGGAGAAAAAAAAGAAAGAAAAAAATATTTTCAAGCAGAGAGAAACATTTCCAAGCAGACATAAGATTAAAAAGATTAAAAGCCGTATATATACATACATACACACAATTCCCTTCCTGGAGAAGGGAATGGCAACCCACTCCGATATTCTTGCCTGGAGAATCCCATGGACAGAGAAGAGCCTGGTGGCTACATCCCATGGGATCGCAAAGAGTTGGACACAACTGAATGACTTTCACTCACTCATACACACATATATATATGTTTCTACATATACAGCTATGTGTATGTATGCTTATATATAAGATTTTTATTTCAGTTATGTATATATATATAAAACTGAAATAAAGAAATGCTATGTATGTTAGTTAAAGAAAAATTAGTTTCATTATTTAGAAATGACTTATGTGTGCGTAATTTCAGTGTAAGCTTGCTTGGACATGCTACACTAAAAAAAAAAAATTGTTTGTTTTCATTGAAAGAGTTGAAAAGAATTCTAGTATCCTTTTTGGATTTACATTTTCTGTGAGTTTGGCTTTTAATGAAACTAAAGGAGATATTCCAGAGAATCCTGTATCAAAATACAGAAATTGAAACAGCAGTTGAACAATTTCAGAAAATGTAAATATATTTAGAAAATCCATATGAGTCTGAATAGTACAAAGCTACCTTCAACACAGTCCAGGAGTACTTTATCAGCTTTGTAAATGTGATTTAATTAAATTAATTTAATTTCTAGTTAAAAATTTCCAGTGATAAGGAAATTTTACATCTTAGTATTCCTTTCATCATTATTTCTGGTAAGTGGAAAAATCTTTTTATTGACATATGATTGATTTCCAGTGTTATATTAGTTTCATGTATAAAATATAGAAATTTGATATTACAGATTATACTCCATTTAAAGTTATTATGGGTGTCCCTGGTAGCCCAGCTGGTAAAGAATCCACCTGCAATGCGGGAGACTGCAGTTTGATTCCTGGGTCAAGAAGTTCCCCTGGAGAAAGGGTAGGCTACCCACTCCAGTATTCTTGGGCTTTCCTGGTGGCTCAGATGGTAAAGAATCAGCCTGCAATGTGGGAGACATGGGTTCAGTCCCTGGGTTGGGAATATCCCCTGGAGGAGGTTATGGATGGCAACCCACTCCGGTATTGATTCCTGGAGAATCCCCACGGGCAGAGGAACCTGGTGGGCTACAGTCCATGAACTTGCAAAGAATCGGACATGACAAAGTGACTAAGCACATAACAGTCAAAGTTAGTATAAAGTATTGATTATTCTCTGTGCTGAATATTATGTCTTTGTATCTTATTTACTTAACTTTTAGTAGTTTGCACCTTTGCACTTGTTAATCCCCTTCCCCTCTTTTACCCTTCCCCTCACCTCTTTCCCTGTTAGTAATCACTAGTTTACCCTCTCTATTGTGAATCCACATCTGTTTTTTTATATCCATCCATTTGCTTTATATTTTCACTCTACAATTAACTGAAAATATACCATATTTACCTGTCTAATTTCACTAAACATAATACCCTCCAAGTCCATTCATATTGTTGCAAATGGTGATATTTCATTCCTTTTTATGGCTGAGTAATAGTACATTTTGTCATTGTGTCTTATATACATAATATAATATTTTCACATACGCATATTTACAACATCTTAATCTAACCATCTGTTGATGATTACTGGGATTGCTTCATATCTTATTATTATAAGTAGTGGATATGAACATTGGGGTGCATATATCTTTTCAAATTAGTGTTTTCATTTTCCTCAAATGTACACTCAGAGGAGGAATTGCAGAATCATATGGCAGTTCTATTTTGAATTTTTTGAGGAAACTCCATACTATTTTCCATATCAACAGCACCAATTTACATTCCCTTCTACAGTGAACTAGAATACCCTTTTCTCCACATCCTCAGCATTTGTTACTTGTGATCTTTTTGATGATAGTCATTCTAACATGTTTGTGGTAATATCTCATTGTGGTTTTGATTTGCATTTCCCTAATGATTGTGATGCTGTGCATCTTTTGCAGGTTCCTGTAGGCTAAATTTGTCTTCTTTGGGAAAATGGATTCCCAATTTTTAAACTGGTTGTTTAACTTTTTTGATTTTGAACTGTATGGGCTCTTCGGTATTTTGAATATTAAGCCTTTTTCAGACATTTGCAAATATCTTCTCCCTTTGAGTTAGATAATTTTTCATTTTTGTTTACGGTTTTCTTCACTATACAAAAGGTTTTTTAATTTGAATTAGGTAAAATTTGCTTATTTTTGCTTTCACTTCCCTTGGTTGACAAGATAGATCCAAAGAAACATGGCTAAGACTTATATTGGGAGTGTAGGTGAAGCAGTGATAAAAAAAATTGCCTTCAGTGCACGACACCCTGGTTCAATTCCTGGGTGGGAAATGTACTCTGGAGAAGGGAATGGCAAACCATTCTACTATTCCTGCCTGGAGAATCACAAAGACACAGGAGCCTGGGCTACAGTCCACAGGGTCGTAAAGAGTCAGACACGACTAAGCAACTAACACACATAAGACTTATATTAAAGATTATAGTATAATGATACCTTCTAGCAGTTTTGTACGTTCCATCCTTACATGTTGGTCTTTAATCCATTTGAGTTTATTTTTGTATATGATATTAGAAAATGTTCTAATTTCTTTCTTCTACATGTAGCTCTTTAGTTTTCCCGATATTGCTTATTGAAGAGACACTCTTGCATATTTTTACCTTCTTTAAGTAACTGATAATTAATTTACAATATATGCATCAGTTTGTTTCTGGGTTCTCTATCCTTTTGAATTGATCTATCTGATTTTGTGCCCTCCAGCTCTTTCTTCTTTTCCTCAAGATTGCTTTGGCTGCTTGGGGTCTTCTGTGCTTCCACTCAAGTTTTAGAATTATTTTTCCTAAACATGTGAAAAATGTTATGACCATTTTGATAAGGATAGAATTAAATCTGTAGATTGTGTTGGGTAGTAGAGATATTTTAGCAATATTAATTCTTCCAATCCACGGACATGAGATATCGCCACATTAATTTGAATCATATTTAATTTCCTTCATTAATGTTATTTTTTGGAGCATAGGTCTTTTACTTCCTTAGCAAGTTTATTTCTAAGTAGTTTATTCTTTTTAATGCAATTGTTAATGGGATTGTTTTCTTGCTTTCTTATTTTGATAATTCACTATTAGAGTATAGAAAAGCAACAGATAGTATAATAATCTGTATTTTGCAGCTTCAGTGAATTTGTTATTAGTTTTTTATTAGAGTCTTGGGGTTCTCTATATATCGTATCATTTGTTGTTGTTCAGTCACTCAGTCATATCCAACCCCTTGTGACCCCATGGACGCAGCATGGCAGGCTCCCCTGTCCTTTGCCATCTCCCAGACCTTGCTCAAACTCATGTCCATTGAGTTGGTGATGCCATCCTACCATCTCATCCTCTGTCGTCCCCTTCTCCTCCTGCCTTCAATCTTTCCCAGAATCAAGATCTTTTCTAATGAGTCAGCTCTTCGCATCAGGTGGCCAAAGTCCTAGAGCTTCAACTTCAGCATCAGTCCTTCCCGTGAATATTTAGGATTGATTTCCTTTAGGAGTGACTGGTTTGATCTCCTTGCAGTCCATGGGACTCTCAGGAGTCTTTTCCAACACCACAGTTCAAAAGCATCAATTCTTTGGTGCTTAACCTTTATGGTCCAGCTCTCACATCCATACATGACTGTTGGAAAAACCATAGCTTTGACTATAGGATCCTTTGTCAGCAAAGTAATGTCTCTGCTTTTTAGTACGCTGACTAGGTTTGTCACAGCTTTTCTTCCAAAGAGAATGTCATCTATAAACAGTGACAGTTCTATTTCTTCCCTTCCAGTTTGAATGTATTTATTTATTTCACTTGTGTTATTGCTATGGGTGGGCCTCCCAAAACTATGTTCAATAGAAATGGTGAATGAAAATTCTTGTCTTTTTCCTAATTTTAGAGGAAAATTTTTAGCCTTCACCACTGAGTATGAGATTAGCTGTGGATTTGTCATGAATGGCCTTTATTATATTGAGGTATGTTTCCTCCATAACAACTTTGTTGAAAGTTTTTAGTCATGAATGCTGCTGAATTTTGTTGAATGCTTTTTCTGCATCTATTGAGATGATTATGGGATTTTTATCCTTTGTTCTGTTAGTGTGGTTATCACATTGATTGATTTGCAGATACTGAATCATTCTTTCACCCCCAAAATTAACCCCACTTTATCATGCTATATGATCCTTTCCGTATACTCTTGAATTTCAGTTCAGTTCAGTTCAGTTCAGTTCCGTCGCTCAGTCATGTCCGACTCTTTGCGACCCCATGAATTGCAGCACTACAGGCCTCCCTGTCCATCACCAACTCCCGGAGCTCACTCAGATTCATGTCCATCGAGTCAGTGATGCCTTCCAGCCATCTCATCCTCTGTCGTCCCCTTCTCCTCCTGCCCCCAATCCCTCCCAGCATCAGAGTCTTTTCCAATGAGTCAACTCTTCACATGAGGTGGCCAATGCTAATATTTTGTGGAGGATTTTTGGATCTATATTCATTAGGAATATTGGTCTGTAATTTTCTTTCTTTGTCTGGTTTTCATATAATACTAATGTTGGCCTCACAGAATGAATTTGGGAGTGTTCTGTCTTTTCCAATTGTTTAGGATAGTTTGAATGGATAGGGATTAACTCATTTTATGTTTGGTAGGACTCCCCTGTGAAGCAGTCTAGTGCTGGAATTTTGTTTGTTGGAAGCTTTTGATTATTTATTGAATTTCAGTAAAAAATCAGTTTGTTCAGATTATCCATTCTTCCTATTCATCCTTGGAAGATTATCTATCTCTAGGAATTTATCATTTCTTCTAGGTTGTCCAATTTGCTGACACCTAACTAAAGTATTGTCTTATGATTTGTGTTTTTGTGACATTGATTATAATTCTCCATTTTCATTTCTTATGCTGCTTATTTGAGTCCTTTCTGTTTTATTAATGAGTATCAATTTTGCTCATATATAAAAAAAGAAAATATAGCTCTTGGGTTTATTCACTTTCTTTGTGTGCTTTATTATTTCCTTCATTCTGTTGACTTTAGGCTTTGTTTATCCTTTTTTTTTCTAATTCCTTTGGAGGGTAAATTAAGTTGTTTATTAGAGATTTTCCTTTATCCTTGAGGTAGATTTGTATCACTATAAACTTCACTCTTAGAACTGCTTTTGCTACAGTCCATAGATTTTGGAAAGTTGTGTTTTATTTCAAGATATTTCCTGATTTTGTCTTTGATTTATTCCTTAACCCATTGGTCTTTTAGTATCATGTTGTTTAGTCTCCATGTGTATGTGTTTTTCATTTTTTCCCGAAGACTGATTTCTAGTTTCGTACCATTGTGGTCAAAAAGGATGCTTTATAAAATCTGCTATCCTCTTAAATTTGTTGAGACTTGTTTTGTTCCTAGGATGAGATATATTCTGGAAGATGTTCCATACGGACTTGAAAAGAATGTTTATTATTCTGTTTTTAGAAGGAATGTCTTATAGAAACCTATTAAGTCCAGTTGATCTAATGTGTCAATTTAGGCCACTGTTTTCTCATTGATTTTCTATGTGGATGATCTATCCATTTATGTAAGTGGGTCATTAAAGCTCCCTAATACTATTGTAATATGGTCAATTTCTCTTTTTACATCTGTTAATATTTGCTTTATGTAATACATGCTCCTATATTAGGTGCATTTATGTATGCCAACATTATATCCTCTTCTTGTATTGATCCTTTTAAAATTATATAAAGCCTTTCTTGTCTTTCATTATAGTCTATGTTTCAAAATATACTTTGTTCAATATAAGCATTAATACTGCAGGTTTCTTTTAATTTCCATGTTCATGTAATAGCTTTTCACTTTCAGTCTCTGTATATGTCTTTAGCTCTGAAGTAAGTCTTTTGTAGGCACCATATAGATGGATCATATTTTTTTGATTTTATCCTGTAAGTCATCATTGATGTTTAATGTGATCATTGACATGTATGTTACATACATATTTATTTCCATTTTGTTCATTGTTTTCTGACTGTTTTGTAGTTTTTCTATGTTCTCTTCTCTTTCACTTAAAAAGACCCTATAACACTTTCTGTAAAAATTCAGTACTGATGAAATCTTTCTATTTTTCCTTGTTTGAGAAGCTGTTTATTTCTCTTTTCATTCTTAGTGATAACCTTGTTGAGTAGAGTAGACTAGGGTGTAGGTTTTTTACTTTCAGCACTTCTCCCTTTGGCCTGCAAAATTTCTGCTAAAAAGTCAGTTGATAGGGTTATGGAAGTTCCCTTGAATGTGGCTTTTTGTTTTTCTCTTGATGCCTTTAGAATTTGCTTTTTATACTGGGGTTATGTCTATTAGTCTATCTTCCAGATTACTTATGTTTTTCTGTATCTACCAACCTCCTGTTAATTCCCTCTAATGTATTTTTCACTTCAATTATTCTATTCTTTAGCTCTGTTTTTTTTTAATATATATTTTTTCTCATTCTTTGTTAAAATTGTCACTGCGTTAATCTATTCTTTTCCCCAGTTCATTTAGCATTCTTATTATTATTGTTTTGGACTCTTTATCAGGTAAATTATTTATTTATTTATGCTTCATTAGAAGTTTTCAGGGTTTTTTTCTTATTCTTTCAAATGAAAGACATTTCTCTGTCTTCTTATTTTAACTTTGTCTCTATGAAATTAAATGAAACAGTTACCTATCACAGTCTTGAAGGCATTTTCCTAGTGTGGGAGCATCCCAGTCAGTCTGCATATGCCCAGTGGCTTTGGTAGGAGAGCTGGATCTGAAGTGAACACAGGCCATGTCTTCCTCTAGGGTATTCTAGCAGCTACTGCTTTGGTGAGAGGTAGGGCTGGAGTTGAAAGGGCTAGAGACAGAGCCAGGGCTGTTCTTATGATCAGTGGTCATCACTCACCTATAGGAGGCAGAATTGGAGCCCAAAAAGCTGATGAAGGAGCCCTCAGGGTATTAAGTAGAAACTTAGGCATGATGGAAATCTCTGCCTTTATTTGGCATCATCTATTCCCACATATTAGTATATAGTTTATACAGAGAAAAGGGGGATACTTTTTCTTGCTTGGAAAGTATCAGTTTTCTAATGATGAATTAGATCAGGTTGCTGAGAAAAGCATGCTTCTAAATTATAATTGATCTGATAATTGATCAGTATTCAGTTCAAAACTGAACTGGGCCCTACTGGCACCCATTACAGAGTAGGAGAAACAGTCTTACAGTAAAAATATCACATACTCTAAAGAGACCATCACTCCACAGACAGAGAAGTTAGCAGGTGAAGTGGGGCTGTGCACTAGGCCAGGAGATTCAGAAGCAGCAGCCAGAAGAATAGAGTTTTGCACCCAAGCAATAGCCACTGGGTTGGTGCCATCTCTTCTGGCCACTGTCTTACCCCTCCCTAGGACGCTCTTAATTAGGCTTTGCAAGAGAGGTGGGAAGAGCTATTGTTGGATTTGGAGTCAGTTATATGACCCTGGCTCCAGACTTCAAAATCTAAACCAGAAACTCCCAGAGTGTAACCTCCCCAAAGCAAGGCTTTTTTTCTCCTTTGATTCCTACTTGTCCCCACAGCCTACATCAATTCCTGGCACAGAAGATGTACTGATGAGGGTTTGTTGTAGTATTACTTGGGATATCTTCACACTGAATTAACAAGCAAATAATTCTCTTCTATATTTAGAATTTTTCTTATTTCTTCCTATTTCAATCTTCTTTTAAAAATTAAATGACACTATCATTATTAGTAGCTAAAATGTATTGAATGCTATGTGTCAAATGCTGGTCTAAGTATTTCACAAAAATTAACTCATTTACTTAAGCCAATTCTGTTAAGTGTTCATAGCTCTTTTCCTATTCCATGCTTCACAATCAAAATTTTCACTCACAGATGTTATTGCTTTGACAACAAAATATTTTCTCACTGCAAAGTACTTAAATTTGCCCAACTACACATTTAGGGCCTATATCAGTGACCCCACAATCTATCAGAGCAGATAGTTCTAGTTTTAACAACAATCTGTCTTTATTGTGTTGATATTGAGTGAGTCATAAAAATTCAAACGATGATCAAAAGAAATGAGAATCCGAATAGATTTTGTTTGTAAGTATGTTGTTCATACATTTCAGATTTTCAGTATATGAAATGGCTATCCGAAAGAATCATACTTGGTACAGGGTACATTCCAGATCCTTTAATAGTTTATGCAAGGCATGTATGATCTGATCTCTGCCTTTTAATTAGCTTCATTCTCTGGCACCTCCCACTTCTGAACACACCATTCTGTTTCCTGTTCCCATGTTCCTTAGATATTGTAGTGTTTAGTGTGCCCTAAGCTAGAGTTCCTGACATTTCTCCCACACTGTAATGTGTGCTTCGTACTTTTAAACTTTTATCCTTAGTAGGGTAATGTGTGCTTCATACTCCTAAACCTTTATTAGATAAATGAGAGCATGGATAAAGAAGATTCAGTGTCAGAGAATGGTGAACTTCTACTCTTGTTAGCATGAATGCTAATAACATATTTTAACACATATTAAGTAATACATAAAACCTCCTTTACTTCCAACATTGTGAGTTTTTTTTTTTTTTCCATAAGAATTCTCCAGAGGAAGCTTTCAATTCCATCTTCCAGATACTCTCTTAACTCTCCAAAGATTAAGTCAGTTAAAATGTTCAACATGAAAAAGGTTTGAAAAGAAAATGTCCTTGTCTTGAGGCAAATATGTCCTCAAGAACACTTTGTGAATGCCTTCTCCTTTCTCTGCCACCACCCAGCAGAGTCAGCTCTGTGCTTTTAGACTAAGTAATCCTGTAGGCACTCTGTTTCACACACTCACTAAACATGGCTAGAGGGACAAAGGGCATCTTTCTTTTTTTCTGCTTCTGAGCATTTTTCATTTGGCTGCTATGTATTTGCAAATATCAGAAATTCCAGGAATAAACTTTATAAACATTTTAAAACATCTGGAGTAATTTCAGATTAATAACTTATATAAGCTAAATAAACATGAAATGTGGACCTTTAAAGGTCAAACTATTTTTTCTCACTTGAAATGCATTAATGATTTCTGTATGTCAAATTTCAAGAACAAGCACTTAGTATGTCAAATATTTCCCAGACTTTTTACTTTCTTCCTCTATCCTAAAATTACCTTCTCCATGCCATGAAACAGATTGACTTCAGAAGCACAGCCCTGATTATGCCCCTCCTTGGCTAAAAGCTTTTGCTACAACCTTATTATTATGAAATAATGTACAAGCATTTTTGTGTGATCCTCAAAGCCCTTCAAGGTCAGATCAACTTATCTTCCTGTCTCATATTCCAAATTCCACTTACATGTACTCAGTTTTTCCATATAAATTATCCCTCATGTTGTTCCTAATTCTGCCTTCTTATGCCTGGAATGGCTTTCCTCTGAACTGTCTAATTATTTTCTATCTTTCCTTATGGTGTGCATTACATGTTTGCTTATTTAATAGTCTTTTGTTCATGCATGAGTTGTTGTTATTCAGTCACTAAGTCGTGTCTGACTCTGCGATCTCATGGACTGCAGCACCCCAGGCTTCCCTGTCCTTCACTATCTCCCAGAGTTTGCTCAAACTCATGTCCATTACTGCTAAGTCACTTCAGTCGTGTCCGACTCTGTGTGACCCCATAGACGGCGGCCCATTAGGCTCCCCTGTCCCTGGGATTCTCCAGGCAAGAACACTGGAGTGGGTTGCCATTTCCTTCTCCAATGCATGAAAGTGAAAAGTGAAAGTGAAGTCGCTCAGTCGTCTGACTCTTCGCAAGCCCATGGACCACAGCCTACCCAGGCTCCTCTGTCCATGGGATTTTCCAGGCAAGAGTACTGGAGTGGGGTGCCGTTGCCTTTAAGTGAGTGAAATTATGTTTTCAAATAAAACCACCATTCAAATTCATCACAAAGGTTTTTCAGTTTCACAGTTATCATCCAAACCTCAGTTGTATCTGCCTGCTATCCACCAGTTAAAAATTGCAGAAATCTTGCGGGACAAAAGAATCCCCTCTCTTCTGGAAAGTAACACCGTTTTCTGACATGGAATCTTGCTACTGCTGTTCTTTCATATTAACATGGATATCCAAACCCTTAGAAAGGGAAGCGTTATTTCCACATATTTTCAAAATTATGTCAATGTAGGAGAAGGCAATGGCACTCCACTCCAGTACTCCTGCCTGGAAAATCCCATGGATGGAGGAGCCTGGTAGGCTGCAGTCCATGGGGTTGCTAAGAGTCGGACATGACTGAGTGACTTCACTTTCACTTTTCACTTATCTTCATTGGAGAAGGAAATGGCAACCCACTCCAGTGTTCTTGCCTGGAGAATCCCAGGGACGGGGGAGCCTGGTGGGCTGCTGTCTATGAGGTCCCACAGAGTCGGACAAAACTGAAGCGACTTAGCAGCAACAGCAGCAACTAAACAACAACAGCAAGGACTATTGCAAACTGTGCCGCTTGCAAACATGAAAGTGAAAGTGCTAGCTGCTCAGTGAAATCTGACTGTTACCGCATGGGCTGTAGCCCACCAGGCTCCTCTGTCCATGGAATTCTCAAGCAAGAATATTGGAGTGGATAGCCATTCCCTTCTCCAGGGGATCTTCTGGTACCCAAGGATTGAATCCAGGTCTCCTGCATTGTAGGCAGATTCTTTACTGTGTGAGCTACCAGGGAAGCTAAGTTTGTAAACATAGACTTTGGCAATCTGCTTTCTGCTCCAGAAATTTCCAAATCAAGGCAATTTTAGAAATGTCTCATAGAAAGACTGAAGATTCAGTTTGTGGTAGTCATTTACTCCCTAAATTCACACTGATACATCATTTGCATATTTGAAAGTCAGGATCATTCTTAGAGACTTACAAAGTTGTATTCATAAAAATGAGAGAGTAAGATTCAGTCTTAAATTTCATACTTTCATTTCTAAAATGTAGTTCATTTACTAACTTCTTTTAAATAGTGTTGTCAGGACAAATTGCAACTTTGCCTGTTGTTCTGTGGTGGAAATAGAAGTGATCTTTCATGAAGATTGTGTGTGTGTGATATATGTATTATGATTGGATTTGGATTGGGAAACTCTTTAAGGGGGACTTCTAGATATACAAGTGTAAATCCAATTCTATTCCAGAAAGGAATATTTCCATATACTGAAGTACTAAATGTTCTGCCCAGTATCTTTTGAGTTTATATGTCTGGACTCCACATGGGAGAGCCCTAATGGAAAGATACATAGACATGAGTGGTAAGTCTAGGGGTTAGGAGAGTAATGGGAGATCCCTGGCAGAGAGATATGGAGCTAGAAACTTCTGTTTCAGTTCACTTCAGTTCAGTTCAGTCACTCAGTCATGTCCGACTCTTTGTGACCCCGTGAATTGCAGCACGCCGGGCCTCCCTGTCCATCACCAACTCCCGGAGTTCACTCAAACTCATGTCCATCGAGTTGGTGATGCCATCCAGCCATCTCATCCTCCGTCATCCCCTTCTCCTCCTGCCCCCAATCCCTCCCAGCATCAGAGTCTTTTCCAATGAGTCAACTCTTCACATGAGGTGGCCAAAGTACTGGAGTTTCAGCTTTAGCATTATTCCTTCCAAAGAACACCCAGCACTGATCGCCTTTAGAATAGACTGGTTGGATTTCCTTGCAGTCCAAGGGACTCTCAAGAGTCTTCTCCAACACGACAGTTCAAAAGCATCAATTCTTCTGCACTCAGCTTTCTTCACAGTCCAACTCTCACATCCATACATGACTATTGGAAAAACCATAGCCTTGACCAGATGGACCTTTGTTGGGAAAGTAATGTCTGCTTTTGAATATGCTATCTAGGATGCTCATAACTTTCCTTCCAAGGAGTAAGCATCTTTTAATTTTATGACTGCAATTTCTATGATTTCCTTTCCCAGGCTACCTTGTAATTTTTTCTGATCTCTGTAAAAGTTCTCTGTTCTTTGAGTAAAACTTTCTTAAATAATAAACTTTAAGGAATCATAGGATGGATGTGTTCTCAAACTTAGAAGAGCTCCTGGAGTAGTAATATTGACCTAGCAATCTGTGATCTATATAGCTGTCCAGACAAGCAGCTGAAATTAAAGATGCCAAGTGACATACAGGAAGCATTAGTAAAACAATAAAATATTCTTAAAAGTTACCAAGAAATTTTTAGGGAGGGAAACTTGATAAACAACATTATTTTCTGTAGATCAGGCAAGAGAGGGAAAAGCAAACTATTGTTATTTGGTTTTTAAAGAAGAGAAGTCACATAGAAGGGTGAAGAATTTAGGGACATCAAGTTCCTATAAAAAAGTCAGATGTAATCAAAATGATTCACAAAGTGTAAGAATTTATGACAAGTAATACTTAATATACTCATTAATATTTATTGATTTGTTGCTGTTTTTCAGTCACTAAGTCATGTCCAGCTCTTTGCAACCCCAAGGACTGCAGCCTGCCAAGCTCCCTTATCCTTCTCTATCTCCCAGAGTTTGCATAAATTCATGTCCATTGAGTCAGTGCTGCCCCTTTCTTTTGCCTTTGATCTTTCCCAGCATTAGGGTCTTTTCCAGTGAGTAAGCTCTTCATATAAGGTAGCCAAAGTATTGAAGCTTCAGTTTCATTCAGTTCTTCCAATGAATATTCAGGGTTAATTTCCTTTAGTATAGACTTGTTTGATCTGCTTCCAGTCCAGGGGACTCTCAAGAGTCTTTTCCAACCCCACAGTTCAAAAGCATCAATTCTTCAGTGCTCAACCTTCTTTATGGTCCAACTCTCACATCCGTACATCCCTACTGGAAAAACCATAGCTTTGACTATACAGACCTTTGTCAGTAAAGTGATGTCTTTGCTTTTTAATATGCTATATTAGGTTTATCATAGCTTTCCTTCCAAGCAGCAAATATCTTTTAATTTCACGGCAGCAGTCACTGTTTACTGTGATTTTGGAGTCCAAGAAAAGAAAATCTGTCTCAGCTTCCACATTTTCCCTTTCTATTTGCCATGATGGCACTGGATGCCATGATCTTCGTTTTTCTTAATGTTGAATTTATTGATTATGTGATGTTAATTATATAATTATGTAATTATTTGATTTTGTTAATAATGCAATTAAAGTAATCATTAATGTTTATTTTCAACAGTTCCTCATTATTCAGGGAAATTCATTTTGGCTTACAGGACTGAAGTGAAGTGAAGTGAAGTGAAGTCGCTCAGTCATGTCCGACTCTTTGCGACCCCATTGACTGTAGCCTACCAGGCTCTTCCCTCCATGGGATTCTCCAGGCAAGAGTACTGAATTGGGTTGCCATTTCCTTCTCCAGGGGATCTTCCCAACCCAGGGATCGAACCCGGGTCTCCAGCATTCCAGGCAGATGCTTTAACCTCTGAGCCTTAATGCTGTATCCAGGATATTCTTTGACTCCTGATAGATAAAGGCAGTAGTTTAGGGAAGAATACATGCTCAGCCAATAACTCCCAAACCTGATCATTTTCTTCTCTACTAAAGATATCTTTCCCTCCTACACTGGAAGAGAAACACCTCTTAATTAGCTGTCAAAGAAACAGAAATAGTCAAATAGAAAGAATGAAAAATAGAAATAGTAAAAGATAATTTAGATGATAATGGATTCTATAGAAAACCCATACAGATAATTTTATAATTATAACAAAAACTGGAACACAGGTAAATGGCAAATCATTTTATTATATGTTATAGAAACTATTTATGTTTTATATTCATTTTTCAGTAATTAAATGCTTTATATTTTCACTAACTTTGCTGAGAATTCATAACTGATATTTCTTTGACATCTTGAGTTTAGCTCATTTTAAATTAATATTCTATTTGGAAGGAGTGTATTTTTTACCTGCTACTCTGTGGAAAACAAAAGATAAAGATGGTAAAAAATTTGTTTTTTATCTTTTAGTTTGATGTTATTCAATTGCTGTTTTTTACTGATATTCTAGGTAAAAACGAATATTGCAATAGCCTCCTGTTGATTCTCCACTGCTATCTTTACCATCTCTAAACATTCCTGACACACATAAAGAATTCTCCTTTTTTCACACATTGAAAAGCTTCCTTCATGTCAAACACCTGCCTTTCTGAATTTGTATTGCCTATATAATAGATGTCAATTGTTTTTGTCTATGCAGTTTTTGCTCCTTATTCCATAATAGAATTCTTCTTTCCTTTGGGGAACCTATTCTGTGAGACTATATGAGTCTGGTAACTCCCAATGAAACACGGACAATGGAATATGATCCAGGACTAGCCAAAGTTCTCCCATCTTTCTGGACCTTGCGACTTGTTCAGGAATACATGTGAAAGACTCAAGCCAGGCTAAACAGAATCTCCTCTGCCATGTAACCTGAGCCTATTCATGAAGTGAAGAACAAGACAGAGTACTCACACTCTCATTTAAGTCCTGAATCTGACTGGGACTGAAACTTCAGTGCTCTTAGACTTCTTGATACATGAACCAGTGTATTGTCTTTTGATGAAGCTTCTTTGAGTTGTGTTTCTGTCATTTACTAGAAGGATTCCTGACTCATAAACTGATTCATGAATTGCATGGTCTATGCCCCATCCATGTGCCAGGATATCCTGTTACTTTATTCCTATACCCCCTTCCCTGTGAGACTCGCTTACCTAAACTATGTACCTATTGACTTTTGTCCCAGGCTATTTCCTTCTTGTTGGACATGATACCTACTTAGTTTAATAAGCAAGGCAGTCTCCAGAGCCTGTCTCTGGTCCACAATAAATAATGGTAGGGCATGAACAATGCCAGCTATGTTTGAAAACAGTATTCTTCACAGAACAGAATTAGCAATGGCAAAACTCATTGAATTTCTGTGAACTCCTAGATAGGTTAACAAGGTTTTATTTTGTCACTATCAAAGTAAATTACCAGGACATGCTGGATGTTACCATCTCTTTCTTGCCTAAAAATCTTTGATATTTAAAACCTATCTCTGTTAATTCTAGGAAAATGTCTCTTCTTTAAACAAGTCACATTAGTATCTTATATGATGCTCATGTAGTTATTCAACAATATTAATTGACATTTACTCTAAGACAGATATTATTCTAGGCATAAGGGACATGTCAAAGAAATGGGCAAGGAATTTAGAATTTATAGTCTAGGAAGATGAGATGGCTAACAAAAAAACTCAACAAAACAAATGTGGTTCTCCTTAACCCTGAGTCAGGGAGGCTTTTCTGATGGTTGCAACATAAGTGTGGTGACCTGAACAAAGTGAAGAAGGGAGCCATGAGACAGTCAGGAGAAGAGCATTCCAGGTAGAAGAAACTCCGTGTGCAAAACTCCTGAATTTGCTCTTCTCAGAACAGCAACAAAGCTTGTGTGGCTAAGTAGAATAAACAGGGAGGGGAAAGTGGTAGGAGTCAAGGCTGGAAAGTCAAGAAGAGGAAGGTTGGCTTTGTAGCCACTACAAAGACTCTGGCTGCTACTCTCAGTGAGCTGGAAAGTCACTGGTCAACAAAGTAATAAGACCTGACCTTACATTTGTGAAAAGGTCTTTCTAGCTGCTGTCTAATAAATAAACCAAATACTGAAATAAGTGTAGAAGTAGAAAGACTAGTTAATAGCTTTTTGGTATAATGCAAACAATACTACAGTAGCTTGGGCAGAGGTAATAATGGTAGAACTGATGGTAAGTAGTGAGATTCTAGATGCATTTTGAACAAAGATCAATTTGTTTTAGTTAGTAGGATGAATATGGTGACATATTGGTATTTAGTTTGGACATGTTAAGCCTAAGATGCCTATTAGACATTCAAGTGGACATGCTAAGTAGACAATTGAGTATATGAGTCTGGAGTTCAGCAGAAACAGCTAGCTTAGATGCATAAACTTGAAAGTTATTAATTTGGCTGAAATCATCTAGGGAGTGATGTAAGACATCTGAGAGCTAAATTATGGACCCTCCAATTTAGAGTGAGGAGAGACTGGAAAGGATCAGCAAATGATATTGTGAAGGAGTAGCTAGTAAGGAAAAAGGGTACTGAGAGGAGAGATAGGAGAGAGACAGAGAGACAATGAGAAGGACAGAGATATTCCAGAAGGCAAGTGAAGAAATAAGAATTCAGAAATGCTCAATATTATTAAATATTACATGAGAACAGAGAATTGACTATTGTACTTGGCAATGAACAGGTCATTGGAGACCTTGACAAGAGCTGATTCAATGAATTAAAAGCCCAATTGGCCTGGATTCAGAAAAAGATTAGAAGAGAACAGTAGAGGCAGCAAACACTGACAACATTTTTTTAAAGTTTTACTGAAAAGGAGATTGAGAAAGGACAGTTGCAAGAGAGATATAGATTAGAGATATAGCTTATTGGTATGATGTTGGGAAAGATTTGTTAAAAGGGGAAAACCGATGATGCCATAGAGTGTTTTAGGAGGCAAGATGGCCCAAACCAGAACACACAGCAGGGCTTAAAATGAAAAAGGGGCAAGAGGCAAATTCAGAAAAGCAGCCAAGATGGAATCGATGATGGGAGGATGCAAAAGATGGAGCAAGGATTCAAAAGATCAGATAAGAGAATGTGGAATGGGGAGAAAGTCAGGTTAGTAACTAAGAGTAGAGCTTGTAAGGGAGAACAACTTGGCATAGGGAACAAAATCAGAGACAGAGAGAGTAGTATAGAAAATTACTGAAATATTGAGACAAAAAGCCAGTTACATCTTGTCTAGGAATAGAGAAGTTAATTATAAAGGAGAATGTTTCTCCACGATATTCTTGCTTCTCAGAAGCTACACTACTCTATATGTTAAAGGGAAATGACTGTTCCTAACCGAGAACACAGTGGTCATCACAGAGGGATTTCTTCGTCAGTACATTCTAACAATTTGACAGACATTGAAGTCTCCTTGGACTGCCTTCCGTGGTTTCCGCATGTGGATTCCACAGTTAAAACCTGTACATGATCTGGAGCCAAAAACACAGAGGTCCCTTTGGAAATTCAAGCTCTGAATGGACAATGAGCAGCTTTAAGACTTAAATGCTCTTCACTGAGCAATGATTAGTCATTTAAATGCATGAAGATTAATCGTTATGATTCCCAAGGATGAATTATGAGAGCCCAAAAAATAAATGAGCTTAACTGTCAAAATGAATTTGAATCCTGGCTTCAGTTTACTTTAGAAATATTTCAGGGATCTCAGTTTATCTATATAAATGGGGTAATAATATTTATCTCAAAAGTTATTTTAAGAATGAGATCATGCATGTGTGAAATCACCTATCACAGTTCCTAAAGTCCTCAGGAAAGGGTTTATTTTCTTTGTTATCCTCTTTCCTTTCCTTTTCTTTTTCCTCACTCCATCCTTCCTTCATTCTCAAACAGTCCCTGCCCTGCTCTCCTTTTCTTCATTTCCTTTTTAGGCACTAAATAGCATTTAGATGTTTACTGGGAATATTCTATTTAAATACATTATTGTTTTTTAATCCCCATCTGTCATTAGAAAGCGTGATAAAGATCTAAATTCATGTACTTACAAGAAACATAAGTTCACTATTTGTCACAGAATCTTATTGCTTTAATTCTAACTTGCATCTTAAATTACTTAATTATATTTATATCATAATATCTCTGCCCCTGAAATTTAGCATGACCTCTCAGAAGGTTTTCCACTGACCCACTTGTGAATTTTATTTTGGGCTAGATAGAGTAACAATGCATTCCTTACAATTTCCTATGTAGGTAACAGAAGTTGGGTTTTTTTGTTGTTGTTAAGTAGGTATGGCTATTACATTTTTTGTATATTGATTGCTTTATAAATGTAAGATCTTAGATATATCAAAATATCTGAAGTCTGGGAAAAAATAGCTGTCTTTAAACAATTCCCCTGAAAGCAAATTCTGTCTCCTCTTCCTGTCTACATAATATATGTTACTTTTGCTTGGAAAAAAAATTCTTGAACACTTAACAGCCACAGCAGTTTTCCTGTTTGCCTAGCCTCCCATCATCCCAGAAGCATCACTAGGGTATGATATTTGCTCTATCAGCAGGATGATTAATGGCCTTTCTTGTTGATTCCTATCTAAATCATCAAATTCTCTTCATTGATAGTTTCTCAATAGTTTCTACTTAGCTTGATTCAAATAATTTTGCATAAGATTGTAGGCCATTTCAGACCTAATGAAGGATTGTGTGTGTGTGTGTGTGAGGCAAAGTATTCTAAGTGATTCTTGTCTTCTTCAGGATGTGAGTGAAGTACAGCTTTGTACTTTCACAAGCATTCTTAAAAACTTTTGTATTGATATTTTACGGAATATTTTACAGATATTTTGTATTTATATACAATAAATTGTATATAAAAGATAGCATTGCATTAAATTGTTATTTTACTAAGACTACTATTTTTAGATGGATTTTCTACAAAAACTTGATTTTTATAACTATTTTACTAAAACATGGTAACATTGAAAATATAAGGAAATATACATAGGGGAACAGGGCCACAGGGGATTTTTACTCAATGGATATGTCTCAGCTATGCAAAATGGATAAATTCTAGAGACTCCTGGTAAATACAGGACTGTGTGTTTTAATATATGTTGATGAAAATTCTCACCTTAAGTGTTCCTAACACAGGCATACACACATGCAAACAGAAGGAAATTTTTTAAAGTGATGGATATGTTTAGTACTTCCATTGCAGTGATGGTATCACCAGTGTGTGCCTATGTACAAACTCATCAAGTTATAGATTAAATATGTACAACTTTTGCATATCAATTTTTTATAAGAAGTGAGACAAAAACTCAGCTGTACTCAGTTTTATATGAAACCATCAACTATTCTAACAAATTATGAAGTAATGCAAGGGAAAATAAAATACATTAAATAGCAGTAAATAAGTTTTTAAAATAAACTTCTAAAATGTGTAGGTAATCTAAACTATTATGGAAGGAAAGAAATTAACTTTTGGTTTAGGGAACATCAATTTAATATCAAATTTATTAGAATTGACACTAGAAAATATGAGATCTGTATGTTCAGAATTACAGAACAAAAAGTGGGCAGAAACAACTGCAGTCTTCTTAGAGGTCCTCATTCAGAGGGCTCTGCTGTTGAAGGCAAGAGAAGGGTAACAAGGAAAATAAGAGAATAAAATGCCAGAAGAAAACTTCTCCCAGTTTATTTTATGACAAGCAGATAAAGATGGGAATGGCCTGTAAGCAAGTGATAGTGTTTCATTCTCAGAGTACAGATCTGCTCACTCAGGCAAACTGCCCTCCTATAGAAGCCATATGTCTGGTTTTAGACTTTAACCATGTACTATACACATTAGCACTGTCCAGGAATAATCTTTGATGCCAGTCTTTTTCAGAACTTCATCGTTAGCTCACCTCTTAAGTTTAAATTAATCATTATTAGAATGATAAAAATATGTTTAAATATGTTAAAATGTGTTCTTTACAAAAATAATATTCCTTTAGGAAAAGAGTAAATTTTTAAAATTCCTGCCATAAGTCCTAAGATTTTCACCTGCTAAGAAACATCACCATTATCACAGAAACACAAAAAAATTTTGTATGCCATGTTCCTTCTAGTTTAAACCAGCAACATTAAACACTGAGGATATGTGCCAATTATCTTGTCTTCAAGCATTCTGTCTAAAATAACTTTGAACAAGTAAGAGTAATTTTAGTGTTTTACAAAAGGTTTTGACATTCTTTTCCCTGAGAGGGCAAAGAAACCTTGTCCAAAAACTAAAGTTATTGAATCTGTTGATGGAACAGAAAGCATTAGTTTTTGATGTCAACCTACTGTGGATTTGTTTATCCAGTCAATTCATCTGGGAATTAAAATGGCTAAGAAGCCTGGTGGAGAAGATGAGCTGACATCAGGAAACCTGTCAGTGTTAATTCCCTGGAAGTCGTTGGAGGGAGCTTGGCAACAGGATTTGTTCCATCCATGTGTTCTTCTGTGCGCAAGAGTCTCTTGGCTCTGCGGGAGTTCTCGCAAATATGGAAGAGAGAGTGGGCCATTGCATTCATCAGTCCATTGCTTTGGAGAAATAAGTGATTTACTCTAATATGGGTATGTAGCTTAAAATATTTATAGAGCGTGATGACATTTGGCCTTTTTAGCATATTCTGTGAAACCCACAGTTTAAAGCTTAATTTTTCTTGGAAACTTTTTCCAACATAAACTCATTAAAACTTCTATGATTGCTTAGAATCCCACAGATTCTTAGAATTACTTAGAATCCCAGAGATTTCTTAGAATCCCAGAAATAAGAATTGCTCATCTCTGAGATAAGCTTTATTTTTTGACAAAATATTGACAAGATTAAAAAAATGCATGGTCAGCAAGTGTCAGAAAGTCTGGTGTTATTTAGGCAATCAGCCCATTTTTTGGTACTATTTTTTTTTTTTTTGCTTTTAAATTTATTCTAATTAAACTATGATTTAGTCCTGCATTAATTTGGAGTCCAAGAGATTTTAAAGTTCTTCATTGATTGAAAAAAAATTTTTTTAATATATTCTATGATAACTCAGTTGCCAGATTTTTCACTGTTTGGGATAGACACCACCATTATAAAATTCATCCCTGTGCTTAGGTATTAAGATTTCTGCCTCTCACAATCTTAATGAGGTGCATATAATAGTCTCTCACAAAGAGAGGCTGTGGTATTTACTCCCTGTCTCCAGTGCCTCAGGTTTTACTTTTCAAAATGTTCTTAAATATATTCGACTAAGTAATTACTAATTTTAAAAAATCATTCCAGGGACAGGACACTCACACTTTCAAAAGGCAATGCCTGCCTCAATGTATGGCAAAACCAATACAGTATTGTAAAGTAAAATAAAGTAAAAATAAAAATTAACAAACAAACAAACAAAAAAGGCAATGCCTGGCATAGATACCTTCTTTACTGGCCACTTGAAATCTTAAATACTTTTATTCAGTGTCAGTCCTACACAACTGCAAGTGTAAAAGATTATTTTTAACCAGCTGCATGCTAGTGTAGACAACACCTTAAGCACACCAAACATACACACACTCAGATACACTCTTCCTAAGTAAACAACAAGAATCAATCTCCATTCATGTCTTTATGTCTGAGAGAGATTTTGGGGGGACAAAGTTTCCTCTGATAAGAGAAGTTTGAAACATGAGTTAGAACATGAAAAGCATGAGAGAGATTGGGAGGACTTTCTCCTTTCCTAAGCATTTGAGATTGATTTTCAGCCCTTGAAGAATTAAAACCAAAAGCTTATAATCCTACTCCAAGGGAAGCTGTAAGGCTCTGAGCAAAAAGAAAACCACCTTGGGAGCCCATGTTAAAAAGTGGGGCTCAGGGCTGCATGAGGATGCCCACCCCATGTCAAGATTGTATATCTATAGAGCCCTGTGCACTTTGTTCCTTGTCTGTTTTGTTTACCTTTTTATTTTTTATTGGGGAATAGCCAATTAACAGTGTTGTGATAGTTTCAGGTAAACATCGAAGGGACTCAGTCATACATATACACGTATCCGTTCTCCTCTAAACTCCTATCCTAAATAGGCTGCCACATAACATTGAGCAGAGTTCCATGTGCTATACAGTAGGTTCTCTTTGGTTACCCATCTTAAATATAGCAGTGTGTACATGTCCATCCCAAACTCCCTAGCTTTGGATACCTGGGTACTGAAAATTGTGGTAGAGTTCAGTCAATATCCTTGCTGTAGATATTGGGGATCTTATGACGGGCAGTCCTGACACACTAAGGCTTCTACAAAAGATCTGGGACTTTCATAATATTCTAGAGCAGAGACTGGCAAATTTCTTCAATAAAACACTAGATGGTAAATATTTTTGATTTTCATGCACATATTATCTGTTACATTGTGTCTCCTCTTCCTGGTCCTCTTCCTACCCCTCCTTTTCATTCTTCAAGCAAATCCCTAAAAAAAATTTTTTTAATACATTTTTGTAGTGTAGGCTGTAAAATAATAGGCCTTGACTGCACTGAGCCAACTATCTGTAGTCTAAAAGGTAAATAGAGACTGGACAAATGATTTGAAATAAGGGCACTGTATTTGTCAAAATGTGCTAATTTCTGTTGCAAACAATTCCCAAACCCCAAGACTTAATGAAATATTGAACTGCTTTTGATTCCCATCAAGGTCCAATGTGGAGATGAGTTGGGGTAGAGCCTGTTGTAAGGGGATGCCCTGAATGTCCTTTAGGTACCCAGGTTCTTTTTATCAAATGTCTATCACTAATGGCTTCTGAGTCTTCTGCGGAACCTTTGCACCTGGCTAATGGAGAAGGGAAGGGTGAGTGAAGGGGGATCTTAACAGGAGATTTTAAGGACTAGACTTGTAAATATTGCACTTTACTGAACTCAGTGTGATGGCCATATCTGAGAGAGGGACTGGAAAATGTAATTAGCAGTGTCAGTGGGGCACAGACATTAGAAACCACTAGCCATCTCTGGGATGTAGTCACAAGTAGACTGTCAGCAGCAGTATGCAAACTCTTGAGAATAGGGAGGCAGGAACCATGAGGAGAGGTACAAAAAAGTAGTAAGGAGGGGAGTGAACATAAATCTTTTCCCACTTAATAGAAACCTTAGGAGCTGGTTATGTCTACATGCTGCATGCAAGGATACAAATTTTGCTAGAGGAATTTAAAATGCTAGATGATAGATAAGTAGTAGTCAAATTCGGTGAATATTGAAGTAAAAAATTAGAAAGTAACATTCTCCAACTTGATAATTTTCATTGGCAATCTTTCCAATGTAGAATGGGAGTTGAGGTCGTTAAGATAAAAAATTTCTGATATTATTTTATTTTGATCAGGATGTAAATGATCTACTTACTAATCACACTTTCCAGTAGATAGGATAATTTTTTGCAGACTTTGGTTTTGTCATTATACATGAATAATTTAATTTCATCTCATCTTCTCAGTCATAGGAAATGACCTTTGTTTGACATTATTTTGCTGTAAATGGTGCTTAAATTGCTTCCATTGATATCACTGTGGGAAATTCAACCATTATAGCAGAAATTTACACTTATAAAACCACTGTTAAAGCAGAAAGCTCTATGTAAGCATTTGCTAGTAATGGAACCCCCATAGATCAGTACAATTACATAGGATGTTTAGAAGAAAAAAAGTATATCAGGAAGCATTTTCACTGAGTTATGTATTTTCCTTAAGACAGAAGTTATTTGTTTTGATTTTCAAGAGCCCAGGATATCTTTCTAAGCTAACAAAACTCAGTGACTTCAAAAGACACTTTGTGAATTTTGCCAATTTTCTATAAAACATTGCAATTTTTGGATTACAAATCTGTCCAGAAAAATTATCATTGTTTTAATTGTAATAGTATAATGTTGTTTCCCTAAATTTATTTATAGTTCTAGTGCTATTGCAATTAAGTTATCAAGGTTTGTGTAGGTGTCCATGTGAAAGTTACAGAATTGATTCTAAAGTTTATATGAAATAAAGAAGAAGCTAGGAAAAAAAGCCCTAAAAGTGTATCAATTATATCTCAAGAAAACTGAAAGAAAGAAAAAAATGTAAATAATCCTCAAGAATATTAAGCAGAGGACTTACAATTCCAGATACCAAGATTTATGGTATAACTACAATAATCACAACAATGTAGTATTGCATAAGGATAGTAAATAAGCCAACAAAATAAAATAGAGATTCCAGAATTCAACACACATACATGCAATTAAAGACAAAAGTGTCACTGACAACCAGTGGAGAAATGAAGTGATGTTTTGTTTTAATAAATGGTGCTGGGCCAAGCAGCTAATTTAAATGAAAAGCAAATATTGACTATTATAGTATATCATACACAGTAATTAATTAATAAACCTAATTGTCAAAAGAAATAAAAGGTTTTAGAAGAAAACACAGGTAAATAATTTCATGACCAATGGTAATCAAAGATTTCTTCTTCTTTTTTCATTGTCTTCTTTTTATCAGAATGTTGCAATAGCAAATATTTATTGTGCTTAACGTCAGATATGCAGATGACACAACCTTTATGGCAGAAAGCAAAGATGAACTAAAGAGCTTCTTGATGAAAGTGAAAGAGGAGAGTGAAAAAGTTGGCTTAAAATTCAACATTCAGAAAATTAAGATCATGGCATGCAGTTCCATCACTTCATGGCAAATAGATGGGGAAACAGTGGAAACAGTGGCTGACTTTATTTTGGGGGCTCCAAAATCACTGCAGATGGTGACTGCAGCCTTGAAATCAAAAGATGCTTGCTCCTTGGAAGAAAAGATATAACGAACCTAAACAGCATATTAAAAAGCAGAGATATTACTTTACCACCATAGGTCCATCTAGCCAAAGCTATTGTTTTTCCAGTGGTCATGTATGGATGTGAGAGTTGGACTATAAAGAAAGCTAAGTGCTGAAGACTCAATGCTTTTGAATTGTGGTGTTGGAGAAGACTCTTGAGAGTCCATAGGACTGCAAGGAGATCCAACCAGTCCATCCTAAAGGAGATCAGTCTTCTAAAGGAGATCAGTTCACAGGACTGATGGAAGGACTGATGCTGAAGCTGAAACTCCAATACTTTGGCCACCTGATGCAAAGAGCTGACTCATTTGAAAAGACCCTGATGCTGGGAAAGATTGAGGGTAGGAGGAGAAGGGGACGACAGAGGATGAGATGGTTGGATGGCATCACTGACTCAGTGGACATGGGTTTGGGTGAATTCCGGGAGTTGGTGATGGACAGGGAGGCCTGGGTTGCTGTGGTTCATGGGGTTGCAAAGAGTTGGACACAACTGAGTGACTGATCTAAACTGAGCTTTCATTTGCTTATTTTTCTTTTTATTTTCATTACTCTAGTAAATGGATGAATGGTGAGGGAGGGATAAGTGGGAAAAACAGAGAAAGCAGCACCAACATATGCACACTATCAGGTGTAGGATGGATAGCTGGTTAGAAGTTGCTGTGTAGCACAGGGAACCCTGTCTGATTCTCTGTGATGAGCTGAAGGGATGGGATAGGGGAAGGGAAGGGAAGCTAAAAAGAGAGGGTATGTATGTATAATTGTGGCTTATTTGAATTATTGTAAGGCAGCAACCAAAAAAAGATTGTTAGATTTTTTAAATTTAAATAAATTACATTAAAAAAAAAAAAGATCTTGCTGCAGTGTATGTCAGAGAGCAATCTACCCATGTATTCCTCTAAGAGTTTTAGAGTAGCCAGCCTTACATTTAGGTCTTTAATCCATTTTAAGGTTAGCTATGTGTTTGGTATTAGGGTGTTTTCTAATTTCATTCTTTTTACATGGAGCTGTCCAGTTTTCCCAGTACTATCTATTGAAGAGACTCTCTTTTATCCATTGTTTATTATTTCCTCCTTTTTCATAGATCAATTGACCAAATGTATGTGGGCATATATCTGGCCTTTCTATCTGGTTCCCTTCATCTGTATTTGTTTTTGTGCCAGTACTATATTGTTTTGATAAGCAAAATTCCCTCAGTCATGTCCGACTCTTTGCAACCTCATGGACTATACATCCATGGAATTCTCCAGGCCAGAATACTTGAGTCAGTAGCTGTTCCCTTCTCTGGGGCATCTTCCCAATCCCGAAATCAAGCCCAGGTACCTGCATTTCAGGCAAATTATCAGCTGAGTCAGCAGGGAAACCTATTTAACCCTGCTCATTTAACTTATATGCAGAGTACATCATGTGAAATGCCAGACTGGATGAAGCACAAGCTGGAATCAAGAATGCTGGGAAAATATCAATAACCTCAGATATGCAGATGACACCACAGTTATGGCAGAAAGCGAAGAAGAACTAAAGAGCCTCTTGATGAAAGTTAAAGAGAGTGAAAACGTTGGCTTAAAACTCAACATTCAAAAAATGAAGATCATGGCATCTGGTCCCACCATGTCATGGCAAACTGATGGCGAAACAATGGAAACAGTGACAGACTTTATTTTCTTGAGCTCCAAAATCACTGCAGATGGTGACTGCAGCCATGAAATTAAAAGACACTTGCTTCTTGGAAGAAAAGCTGTGACAAATCTAGATAGCATATTAAAAAGCAGAGACATGACTTTGCCAACAAAGGTCCATATAGTCAAAATTGTTTTCTTCAGTTGTCGTGTATAGATGAGACTGTTGGACTATAAAGAAAGCTGAGCACTGAAGAATTGATGCTTTTGAACTGTGGTGTTGGAGAAGACTCTTGAGAGTCCCTTGGACTACAAGGAGATCAAACCACTCAATCCTGAAGGAAATCAGTCCTGAATACTCATCGAAAGGACAGATGCTGAAGCTGAAACTCCAATACTTTGGCCACCTAATGTGAAGAGCTGACTCGTTGGAAAAGACCCTGATGCTGGGAAAGATTGAGGATAGAAGAAGGGGACGACAGAGGATGAGATGGTTGGATGGCATCACCGACTTGATTGACATGAGTTTGAGCAAGCCCAGGGATTTGTTGATGGACAGTGAAGCCTGGCATGCTGCAGTCCATGAGGCTGCAGAGCAGGACACGGCTGAGCAACTGAACTGTACTGTACTGTTTTGATGATTGTAGCTTTGTAGTAAAGTCTGAAGTCAGGGCATCTAATTCCTCCACCACTGTTTTTCTTTCTCAAGATTGCTTTGACTATTTGGAGTCTTTTGCATTTCCATAAAAAGTTTGTTAAAAATTTTGTTCTTGTTCTGTGAGAAATGCCATTGGTAATTTGATAGGGATTGCATTGCATCTGTAGATTGTTTCGGGTAGTATAGTCATTTGACAATATTGATTCTTCCAATCCAAGAACATGTTTATATTTCCATCTATTTATGTCATATATGATTCTTTTCATCAGTATATTATAGTTTTCAGAGTATAAATATTTTACCTCCTTGGGTAGATTTATTCCTATGTATCTGATTCTTTTTGATGCAATGATAAATCAGATGTTGCCTTAATTTCTCTTTCTGATCATTCACTGTTAGTGTATAGAAATGCAAGAGATTGCTATGTGTTGATTTTGTATCAGGCAACTTCCCTTAATTCATTGATGGGTTCTAAGAATTTTCTGGTAGCATCTTTAGTATTTTCTATGTAGAGTATAATGCCATGTGCAAACAGTGACAGTTATACTTCTTATCCAATTTGGATTCCTTTTATTTTTTTCCTTCTCATGAAAATACATGATTGACATGTTTAGTACTTCCAAAACTAAGTTGAATAAAAGTGGCAGGAGTGGACATCCTTGTCTTGTTACTGATCTTAAAAAGAATGTTTTCAGGTTTTCACCATTGAGAATAATGCTGGCTATGGGTTTTCATATATGGCCTTTATTATATTGAGATAAGCTCCTCCTATGCCCACTGTCTGGATAGTTTTTATCATAAATGGGTGCTGAGTTTTCTCAAAATCTTTTTCTGCATGCATTGAGATAATCATAAGGTTTTTATTCTTCAATTTATTTGTGTGGTGTATCACACTCATAGATTTGCAGATATTGAAGGGTCCTTGTATTCTTGAGGTAAATCTCTCTTGATTATGATGTATGATCCTTTTAATATGTTGTTGGACTTGATTTTGCTAGTATTTTATTGAGGATTTTTGCATCTATACTCATCAGTGATATTGGCCTGTAATTTTCTTTTTTGTGTTATCTCTACCTTGTTTTGGTTTTGAAGTGATGGAGGTCTCATATAATGAGTTTGGGAGTGTTTCTTTCTCTGCAATTTCTTACAATAGTTTCTTAAGGGTAAGGGTGACTCAGTGGTAAAGAATCTGCCTGCAATGCAGGATCCAAGTTTGATCCCTGGGTTGGGAAGATCCTCTGGAGAAGAAAATGGTAACCCACTCTAGTATGCTTGCCTGGGAAATCCCATGACAGAGGAGCCTGGCAAGCTACAGTCCATGGGGTCACAAAAGAGTTAGACATGACTTAGCAGCAGCATAAGGGTAGGTGTTAACTTTTCTCAAAATGTTTGTTAGAATTTGCCTGTGAAGCCATCTGGTCCTGGACTTTTGTTTGTTGGAAGTTTTAAAATCAGTTTCAATTTAGTACTTGTGATTGATCTGTTCATATTTCCTATTTCTTCTTTGTTCAGTCTTCACAGGTTGTACCCTTCTAAGACTTTGTCCACTTTTCTAGGTTGTCTGTTTTTTTGGAATTTGATTGGTTTAGCAGTTTCTTATCATTCTTTCTGTTTCTGTTGTGTCAATGGTAACTTCTCCTTTTTCATTTCTAGTTTTATTGTTTTGAGCCTTCTCCCTTTTCTCTTGATGAGTCTAGCCAGAAGGTTATCAATTTTATTTATCTTTTGAAAGAACCAGCTTTGACTTTCATTGATCTTTTCTACTCTATTTCATTTATGTCCTCTCTGATTTTTATGATCTCTTTGATTGTTCTAACTTTGGGCCTTCTTTGTTCTTGTCTCTGTAGTCACTTTAGGTGGAAGATTAGGTTATTTATTTTGGATTATTTTTATTCCCTGGGGTAAAATTGTATTGTCATAAATTTCCCTCTTAGAATCACTTTTGCCATGTCCCATATGTTTTGGATCATTGTATTTTCATTGTCATTTGTCTCTCTCTTTCTCTCTCTTTTAATTTCCTATTCAATTTTTTCAGTGTTCCATTGGTTGCTTAGTAATGTGTTGTTTAGCCTCCACATTTTTGTGTTTTTATAGTTTTCTTTCCTCTTGACACTGATTTATAATTCAAAGAATTTTGGTCACAAAATAAGCTTGATATTATTTCAATTTTCTTAAATTTGCCACAGTTCACTTTGTGGCCCAGTATGTGATCTGTCCTGGAGATAGTTCCATATGCACTTGAAAAGAATGTGTATTATGCTACTTCCAGATGAAGTGTTCTATAAATATCAGTGAAGTACATTTGGTCTAATATGTCATTTAAGACCTGTGCTTCCTTACTGATTTTTCTGCTTGGATGATTTGTCCACTGACGAAAGCAACCTGTTAAAGTCCTTCACTATTACTGTGCTACTGTTGATTTCTCCTTTTATGGTGGTTAATATTTGCCTTATGCAGTGAGTGCTCCTATGTTGTGTGCATAAATATTTACAAATATGAATGATTTCCTACCTTTATTATATGTTTGCCTTTACTGGTAAGCTGCCCATTAGTAATTTTCTTATTTCTAATTGTATCCCTTTTTCTGACTTAAAAAAAATTCCTTTAGCATTTGTTGTAAAGCTGGTTTGGTGGTTCTGAATTCTCTTAGCTTTTGCTTGTTTGTAAAATTTTTGATTTGTTGTGAACTCTGAATGAGAACTTGCTGGATATAATATTCTTGGTTGTAAGTTTATCCTTCCCATCGCCTGAAATATATCATACCATTCCCTTATGGCCTACAGATTTTCTGCTAAAAAAAAAAATCATCTGATAACCAAATGGGAATTCCCTTGCATATTATTTGTTGCTTTTAACTTTTTCTCTTTGTCTTTACTGTTTGTTAGTTTAATATGTTTCTTAGCTTGTTCAGCCTTGGGTTTATCCTGTATGGGGCTCTCTACACTTCCTGGACTTAAATGAATGTTTCATTTCCCATGTTAGGGAAATTTTCAGCTATAATCTCTTTAAACATTTCCTCATGCTCTTTCTCTCTTTTTTCTCCTTCTAGGACTCCTCTAATGCAAATATTGGTGGTTTAATATTGTCCCAGAAGTTTCTGAGACTGTCCTCATTTTTCTTCATTCTTTTTAATTTATTCTGTCCCATGGCAGTGGTTTTCATCACTGTCTTCCAGCTCATTTATTTGTTCTCAGCCTCAATTTTTCAGCTATTGAGTCCTTCTAGTGTATTTTTCGTTTCAGTTATAGTATTTTTCATCTCTGTTTGTTCCTTAAATTTTCTGTCTCTCTCAAACATTTCTTATGTCTTCTCAATTTGCACGTCCATTCGTTTTCCCAAATCTTGCATCATTCTTACTATTATTACTCTGACTTCTTTTTGGGTAGATTGCCAATCTCCACTGTACTTAGTTGTTCTTCTAAGTTTTTGTCTTATTCCTTCTTCTGGACCATATTTCTCTGTCGTCTCATTTTGCCTAACTTTCTGTGTTTGTGTTCTCCTTTCCGCAGGCTAAAGTTTGTAGTTCGTCTTGCTTCTGGTTTCTGCTGCCTGGTAAGTGAGGTTGTTAGAGAGAGATTCTTATGCAGGCTTCTTTTGGGAAGGACTCGTTCCTGCTCATTGGTGGATGGAGCTGGGTCTTGTCCCTCTAGTAGTCAGGGTTATGTTAAAGAGTGTATCTAGCACTGGCTGCGACGAACCACACAGAAGTGCGGACGAGAGGAGCTATGCAATGCCCAAGGTCAAGGGTGGGGAACTAGAGAGCCAGGCTGCAACGGTGCAAAAGCGGCCAAGAGGAGCTATCCAACATCCGAGGTCAGAGGCAGAGGCTGAGAGGAGCTACCCCACGTCTGATGTCAGGAGTGGTAGTCAAGTGGAGCAACACCACATCCAGGAGCGGCAGCTATGCGGGCCCAGGAAGAGTGAGAGGAGCTACTCCATGCTTGAGGTCAGGAGGGGTGACCGCATACAAGGTAAGGAGCAGTGGCTGGGCTAGGCTGGAGCAGCCATGAAGAGACACCCCACATCCAATGTAAGAGAAACCTAAGTGAGATGGTAGGTGTTGCGAGAGGGAATCAGAGGGCAGACATACTGAAATCATAATCACAGAAAGCTAGCTAATCTGATCACACAAACCACAGTCTTGTCTGACTCAATGAAACTAAGCCATGCCATGTAGGGCCACCCAAGGATGGGTCAACGGTGGAGAGGTCTGACAGAATGTGGTCCACTGGAGAAGGGAATGGCAAACCACTTCAGTATTCTTGCCTTGAGAACCCCATGAACAGTATGAAAAAGCAAAATGATAGGACACTGAAAGAGGAACTCCCCAGGTCAGTAGATGCCCAATATGCTACAGAAGATCAGTAGAGAAATAACTCTAGAACAAATGAAGGGATAGAGCCAAAGCAAAAACAATACCCAGCAGTGGATGTGACTAGTGATAGAAGCAAGATCCAATGCTGTAAAGAGCAATATTGCATAGGAACCTGGAATGTCAGGTCCATGAATCAAGGCGAATTGGAAGTGGTCAAACAGGAGACAGCAAGAGTGAACATCGACATTCTAGGGATCAGTGAACTAAAATAGACTGGAATGGGTGATTTTCACTCAGATGACCATTATATCTACTACTGAGGGCAGGAATCCCTCAGAAGAAATGGAATAGCCATTGTGGTCAACAAAAGAGTCTGAAATGCAGTACTTGGATGCAGTCTCAAAAATGACAGAATGATCTCTGTTCGTTTCCAAGGCAAACCATTCAATATCATGGTGATCCACACCTATGCCCCAACCAGTAATGCTGAAGAAGCTGAAGTTGAACGATTCTTTGAAGACCTACAATATTTTTAGAACTAACACCCAAAAAAGAAGTCCTTTTCATTATAGGGGACTGGAATGCAAAAGTAGGAAGTCAAGAAACACCTGGGTAACAGGAAAATTTGGCCTTGGAATATGGAATGAAGCAGGACAAAGGCTAATAGAGTTTTGCCAAGAAAACGCACTGGTCATAGCAAACGCCCTCTTCCACAACACAAGAGAAGACTCTACACATGGACATCACCAGATAGTCAACACTGAAATCAGATTGATTATATTCTTTGCAGCCAAAGATCGAGAAGCTCTATAGTCAGCAAAAACAAGACTGGGAGCAGACTGTGGCTCAGATCATGAACTCCTTATTGCCAAATTCAGACTTAAATTGAAGAAAGTAGGGAAAACTTCTAGACCATTGAGGTATGACCTAAATCAAATCCCTTATGATTATGCAGTGGAAGTGAGAAATAGATTTAAGGGATTAGATCTGATAGATAGAGTACCTGATGAACTATGGATGGAGGTTCATGACATTATACAGGAGACAAGGATCAAGATCATCCTCATGGAAAAGAAATGCAAAAAAGCAAAATGGCTGTCTGGGGAGGCCTTACAAATAGCTGTGAAAAGAAAAGAAGTGAAAAGCAAGGGAGAAAAGGAAAGATATATCCATTTGAATGCAGAGTTCCAAAGAATAGCAAGGAGAGAAAAGAAAGCCTTCCTCAGTGATCAATGCAAAGAAATAGAGGAAAACAACAGAATGGAAAAGACTAGAGATCTCTTCAAGAAAATTAGAGATACCAAAGGAACATTTCATGCAAAGATGGGCTCAATAAAGGACAGAAATGGTAGGGACCTAAAAGAAGATATTAAGAAGAGGTGGCAAGAATACACAGAAAAACTGTACAAAAAAGATCTTCACGACCTAGATAATCATGATGGTGTGATCACTCGCCTAGACCCAAACATCCTGGAATGTGAAGTCAAGTGGGCCTTAGGAACCATCACTATGAGCAAAGCCAGTGGAAATGAAGTAATTCCAGTTGAGCTATTTCAAATCCTGAAAGATGATGCTGATGCTGTGAAAGTGCTGCACTCAATATGCCAGCAAATTTGGAAAACTCAGCAGTGGCCACAGGACTGGAAAAGGTCAGTTTTCATTCTAATCCCAAAGAAAGGCAATGCCAAATAATACTCAAACTACTGCACAATTGCACTCATCTCACACACTAGTAAAGTAATGCTCAAAATTCTCTAAGTCAGGCTTCAGCAATACGTGAACCGTGAAACTTCTTGATGTTCAAGCTGGTTTTAGTAAAGACAGAGGAACCAGAGATCAAATTGCCAACATCTGCTGGATCATGGAAAAAGCAAGAGAGTTCTGGAAAAACATCTATTGCTGCTTTATTGACTATGCCAAAGCCTTTGTCTGTGTGGATCACAATAAACTGTGGAAAATTCTGAAAGAGAGGGGAGTACCAGACCACCTGACCTGCCTCTTGAGAAATCTGTATGCAGGTCAGGAAGCAACAGTTCAAACTGGACATGGAACAACAGACTTGTTCCAAATAAGAAAAGGAGTATGTCTAGGCTGTACATTGTCACCCTGCTTATTTAACTTATACACAGAGTATATCATGAGAAATGCTGGGCTGAAAGAAGCACAAGCTGGAATCAAGATTGCCAGGAGAAATATCAATAACCTCAGATATGCAGATGATGCCACACTTATGGCAGAAAGTGAAGAGGAACTAAAATGCCTCTTGATGAAAGTGAAAGAGGAGAATGAAAAAGTTGGCTTAAAGCCCAACACTCAGAAAACAAAGATCATGGCATCTGGTCCCATCACTTCATGGGAAATAGATGGGGAAACAGTGTAAACAGTGTCAGACTTTATTTTTTTGGGCTCCAAAATCACTGCAGATGGTGACTGCAGCCATGAAATTAAAAGATGCTTACTCCCTGGAAGGAAAGTTATGACCGACCTAGACAGCATATTGAAGAGCAGAGACGTTACTTTGCCAACAAAGGTCCATCTAGTCAAGGTTATGGTTTTACAGTAGTCATGTATGGATGTGAGAGTTGGACTGTCAAGAAAGCTGAGTGCTGAAGAACTGATGCTTTTGAGCTGTGATGTTGGAGAAGACTCTTGGGAGTCCCTTGGACTGCAGGGAGATCCAACCAGTCCATACGAAAGGATTCCAGTCCTGGGTGTTCATTGGAAGGAATGATGCTGAAGCTGAAACTCCAGTACTTTGGCCACCTCATGCAAAGAGTTGACTCATTGGAAAAGACTCTGATGCTGGGAGGGACTGGGGGCAGGAGGAGAAGGGGACGACAGAAGATGAGATGGCTGGATGATATCACTGACTCGATGCACACGAGTTTGGGTGAACTCTGGGAGTTGATGATGGACAGGGAGCCCTGGTGTGCTGTGATTCATGGCTTTGCAAAGAGTCGAACATGACTGAGGGACTCAACTGAGGGGTGGCTGTCAGCTCAGTGTGACTTTAAGCAGCCTATCTTCTGATGGGTGTGTGTGTGTTCCCACTCTGCTAATTGTTTGGCCTGAGGCATCCCAGAATTAGAGCCTGAGGTCTGTTGGGTTGGACCAGGTCTCAGTGCCATTATGGTGGACTTCCTGGAGAGCTCTCTCAGCAAACATTCCCTGGGGCCAGTGCCACAGGTGTCCTTTCCCCCACTCCCCCATCCCACTGAGTCTCAGTGCATGCTGGCCTTTATCCCCTTTATATGGAGATGTGCAAGGGTGACAGCTCATGCAAACTCTTGGAATTATGGAGACAGCGAGCAGCATCAATAGCCCACATGTCTCCAGGACAGCAGGGGCAGTGATTGGTGCCTATTTCTATGTCTCTTAGAGGTGGCAGCCCACACACTTCCAGGGCAGCAAGGGCAGCAACCAGATCTTGATTTTAATTCATCTCTTGTTTGTAAGTAATGCCAAGTAGTTTTCTCAATAAGAATATGTTCTTAGCAATATGTTTTAAGACCTTGGATAATTTAAAATAGCATTTGTTGAATTCACCCAAAGATGAATGGATATACAATTATGTCATAACCAGGGATGCTATTAAGCCAATGCTTAGTAGTAAGACCATGTCAGGCCAGTGCTACCATTTATCATGTAGGTCTACTTCTGTGCAATATAGGTTATTAAATATACCATTTTTAAAAACCTCTCTAATGGCTAATTTTTAAAACTTTTTACTCTAAATTTGATTTAAAATTTCTTGTTTCATTTTTCATTGTAGTTGCCTGGAATTTTGTGAGTACATTCAGTTCAGGACATGTAATTCTTCTTCACTTCAGAAACATTTCCTATAAGTTAATTGCTTATTACATTCAGTTTCCTTTGAACTGCAAATATTTCTTAGATTGGATCTCTATTTTCAGTTCTCTTTGGATGTCTTTTCCCCTTAATTTTTCAACTGGGTCTTTTTTCTCTGTATTCATGAAGAAATACTAAAATTCCTCTACAACACCACTGATTTGATATTTTGCAACTTTATTGTTGTATTCTTTTTTCAAAATTAATTTTTGTTTTGAGATTCTTTGATATTTCTAACTTTTTATTCTGTCTCCCTTTGTACTTTTGCCTCCACATCTTCTGACCTCTAGGTTTCTATCTTTTTAATCTGCTTCAATCAGATGTCTTCTAACAATTTCTGATGTTCTGTTTAGAAGGAAAAAAAATGTTAGAACTATATTGACCTGTCAATCATTAGCATTTTAGCAGAGCCATAAAATATTTTCTATTTACTAATTTGGAATAGGAAGCAACCAAACCAGGCCTAGCATTTTCTAAAAAAAAAAAGAACACTTCATATGCCATTTATTGTCCACTGGTTGTTGGTAGCACTTCTGTCCAAATGGAAACAAACAAACAAAACTTGAAGTGCTCAATTTATGACACCTAGCCATTATTCAGTGTGATTTTGTTGAGTGAGTCTAAAGTCAGATCTTATACTGTCCTAGCCAATATTCCTTACTAAGACTAACATTCACTGCTCACATTGTTATCCATGCTTTCCATTGGGAAAATGGGGATGGGAATTATTTCTTAGGTAATCAAATATCCTAGAATTCACTTGGACTTTGCTTCTCTTTCCTGGCACATTACCTATTGGCATCTGTAGTTTCTGACTGACATATAGAGATAAGCAGTGATCAGACAGTTTTCAGTTGCAGGAAACAAGACCCATTATATATATATTTTAAGCAGACATTGACTTAATGTAGGGAATTGAGCTTTCCAAGGCCAAATCAAGTCACTAAGCACAGCTACTCACCTCTGTATTTGTCCCTGGCTTCTTTCACAACAGTAGGAGTTAAGCTGTTGAGACAGAGCTACTGTGTGTCCTCTGGTTCCAAAAGCATAGCATATATACTATCAAGACTCTTACAAAAGTATACCAACCTCCACCCTAGAACTCAGTTTTAGAAAAAAACAACAACAACACAGCAACTATACAGTGGTGCCTGCCAGAAACAACGCGCAGGGCATCAGGGAGACTTCTTCCTTCCATATTGGAGGCAGTTCCATCTGAAATAAATCTAATGGACAGAACTTAACTCTCATCCTCAGCTTCAGCTTCAAGAGAATTTTTAAAGTCATTTTCACTTCCCAACTTTTGCAGAGTAGGAAGCTCATTTTCAGAGAAAGTTGAAGTGAATGAATATGAGTGCCATTTCTCTGTGTCCACCAAATCCAATCTTTTATAATTAACATTTATACACACATTTCTTTCTATACTTAACTTTCAATAATTGTAGTGACAACCCAAAATACCCATTGCCAAACATATTTAAATGCAGTCACCCTCTCCCAAAGATGCGAATCAGTCTAATCAGATACTGTAGTTGTCTCTGAATGATACTCATTCCTCTTCTGTTTAGCTAAAATGGCATCTTAAACATGTTATCCCCCCTTTTCTTCCTCTTTCCTCCAGGCTGAAATATGGATGTGAGGTTGGGTTACATTTGGCATGATGGGCAAGGAGCTCATTCTAGCAATGAGAGACTTGACAGTAAAAAGAGTCCTAATCCCTGGTAATTGCTCAAACTACTGTCCAGTCCTATACCACAACCTAGAATAATAATGAAAGAAAAATAAACTTAAAGCCCAACACACTAGAGGAGAATAAAATTTACTTAGAAGGTGTAGATACATAAGCAACACAGAGATAAATTATGCATCTCTGTAAGTAGTAACTTCTACAAGTACTCATGAAACCTATGCCATATTCTCTTACTTTCACACAAGATCTTATATGATTAGTTTTGTATATTTGTTTGGTTTGCTTGGTGGTTTATGTTTTTGTCTGTAGGTTGAGCTGAGTCTTCATTCTAATATATTTGGCTCTGTCATGGTCTTGCCTGAATGTTCAATGGTCAATGTAAGTTATTTTACTTACATAAACCAGTAGAAAAAGCAACTCCGAAGATATATTGGCTCCATATGTACTCCTCATTGTAAAAATAACTAGCCCTGCTGTTATTTGGAGATTAGGTAAATCACTGGAAAATGCAGTTATTCTACTCCCATCCTATTTTATATTGCCTTATTTTATTTTATTTGACTTGTTGCAAGAAGAGTCTAAAATGCAGCCATTTTTCTATCCCCTGTGGAAGCATTTCTCCTTTTGGTAAATTGAAAAAATACTGCTCAAACCTAGTCTGGTATAATCTCACAATCTCTTTCTTTGAAATTGTAATTTCTAATAAAATTGCTTAGTACCATTGCATACTTTTCTGATGAACTTTAATAAGCACAAAATCTGTTCTGGAAAACTAGTCACCCATTCACCATTTTACTCCAGTTGAGTGCCAATTAAAAGTCTAATGATCACCAATCAGAAAGTCAGCATTTTATTGATTATTTAGCAAATCTTTTCTCTATATAAGTGTCACTAGCAAGACATCAACCTTTAAATTGGCCTGCTTGGGTCTCATTCTTTGATCAATTTTGAAATAAAAGTTTGACAAGTACATATAGTAGGTTGTTTTTTTTTTAATGGCTGTTTTTGTTTTTGTTTGTTTGTTTGTTTGTTTGTTTCCCTTCTTTTGGAAGGTGACATTGGTGCAGTGGGTTAGAGCATCACTTTTATTTCCACTCCTTGGTTCCTTCACTTTTATGTTATGGCTACAGACAAAAAAGTATTGTTAACCATACTTTTCTATTTTGTCTTTTCCTTGTGTTAGGTTATGCCTCTGATTTTGGCTCATTCTTACAATGACTGCAAACTGGTTTACTTGATAGCACTTTCTCTTTTTTTTCCAGTGGTCTCTCAATTCTTTCTTTTTAATAGTATTTAAATTAAGGCCTATTATGGCATGAATCACTGCCTAAATTCATACACTACATTCTCCAGAAGAGTCTCACAACCTCACAAGGTAGTACCTTCCAGAAAATGTCATAACTGAGTCTTCAATATACTGTTTCATTACTCAATAAGGATATCTTCTTTGGTATAACAAAAGACATAGTACAATCGGGAAATTCCTCAGGCTCTGGTGTGCTGTCCCGTTTTTCCCCTAGAAAATGAGTCATTTCATTAGAATCAATATTATGAGGAAATCTGAAATTGTCAATGAGGTATTCACTAAGTCCATGGATAAATGTCTGTTCCAGGGAGAACAAATCAGTATGATGAGGTGCAAAGTAATAATCTGCCACCATATATTTTCTGGTACCTCTGAAGAATGTGGCATATTAAGTGCAGCATCAGCCTCTGTTTTAGCAAATCGAACATTTAACAATACTGTTAACCAGATTAACTTCAATGAGGCAAAGCCTGAACGTAAATGTCGTGTCACCCTTGCCACCATGCCAGTTTGTTCCTGAGGCTCTCGAGAGTCTGACAGACATGTATGGATCTTATTCACGTGATTTACTTTAAGTTCTCATGTTGGTGATTAGATTAAATCAGTTGCTTTACAAAACATTTCAGATGTCACAATGATAATAAATCCAACTTACTGATCTGTGGTTAACTGATAGTTTGCTGAGCATGTTTTGTAAAGGAAGGGAACTGCTAAATCCCTGAAATAGCAGTTCCATTGCAGCTTAAGAGACAAAGGGGATTCTGTTTCTCAACATTTAAATAGAGCTAATAAAACAGTAAAAACTTGCTCTCTCCCATCTGAAGAGCTGCTTCAGAAGGAATATTCTAGTGAGTATAAACTACACTGTTTATAGTGTAGCCCTCAACATAGTCGATAAGTGGTGATGCCCCTTTCTTGGACTTAAAAGTTGGAGAGTTTTGGTCTTTTCATTTGTGAGTCTCAAATGTTTAGAGACTTTAATCAAAATATTTTCTTTCTGGAATTTTGTCTATTTCACAATTTCTTTTTAAAATTTGAACACAGTACTTTAAGCCACCCATTTATTATTGATATAATACTAAGCACATATCACATACACTATTGCAAAGTCTTGTTATTATTGTTGTTTTTTCATTCATGGAGGCTGTATATCTGAGTGGTGCTAATAAATGCTATAATATATTGATACATAAGAATTTGTTCACAATTTTATGACTGTTACTCTGTAATGAAATAACAATTATGACAACATATTAGGATTTCTCTTTCTATGATTTAATAGAAACCTCTTTTACTAATTTTAACTCTGTGATAGCAAAATCCAAGTTTCTTTCATTGCATAAATAATTAATTTTCAAGGAATTAAAAACCATCATATTTTTTTCTGTAGCATTTGGAAGAAAAAAAAGAAGTCATACTGTATATTGAAGGAATTGTAGCCAATAGGAAGCAGATAAAAGAAAATAAGACATTGTAGAAGCTAACTTATATTCTTTCCCCTTTTGTCAAAGATAAGGTGACCATAGGTGTGTGGGTTTATCTCTAGACTATCTGTCTTGTTCCATTGATCTGTATTTATATTTTGGTTTTAGTATGATACAGTTTTGAGTACTGCAATGGAATATTACTTAGCTATAAAAGGAACAGAATTGGATCATTTGTAGTAATGTGGATTGACCTAGAGTATGTCTAGAAGTAAGTCAGAAATAGTAAAGTAAGTTAGAAAGAGAAAAACAAACTTTCTGTAATAATTCATATGCATGGCATCTAGAAAAATCATATTTGCAAGGCAGGAATAGAGACAGACATAGAGAATAAACACCGGATACACCAGGGGATGAGGACAGTGGGACAAATTGGAAGAGTAGCATTGTCACATGTACGCTGCTATGTGTAAAATAAAGAGCTAGTAGAAAGCTCCTGTATAGCACAGGGAGTCAGGTTGGCACTCTCCAAGGATCTACTAGATGGGTGGGATGAGGAGAGTCGGAGGCAGGTTCAAGAGGCGGGGGATATACGTGTATATATAGTTGATTCACATTCAGTTCAGTTCAGTTCAGTCGCTCAGTCGTGGCCGACTCTTTGCGACCCCATGAATTGCAGCACGCCAGGCCTCCCTGTCCATCACCAACTCCCGGAGTTCACTCAGACTCGCGTCCATCGAGTCCGTGATGCCATCCAGCCATGTAATTCTCGGTCATCCCCTTCTCCTCCTGCCCCCAATCCCTCCCAGCATCACAGTCTTTTCCAATGAGTCAACTCTTCACATGAGGTGGCCAAAGTACTGGAGTTTCAGCTTTAGCATCATTCCTTCCGAAGGAATCCCAGGGCTGATCTCCTTCAGAATGGACTGGTTGGATCTCCTTGCAGTCCAAGGGACTCTCAAGAGTCTTCTCCAACACCACGGTTCAAAAGCATCAATTATTCAGCACTCAGCTTTCTTCACAGTCCAACTCTCACATCCATACATGACCACAGGGAAAACCATAGCCTTGACTAGACGGACCTTAGTCAGCAAAGCAATGTCTCTGCTTTTGAATATATTATCTAGGTTGGTCATAACTTTTCTTCCAAGGAGTAAGCGTCTTTTAATTTCCTGGCTGCAATCACCGTCTGCAGTGATTTTGGAGACCCAGAAAATAAAGTCTGACACTGTTTACACTGTTTCCCCATTTATTTCCCATGAAGTGCTGGGACCGGATGCCATGATCTTCGTTTTCTGAATGTTGAGCTTTAAGCCAACTTTTACACTCTCCTCTTTCACTTTCATCAAGAGGCTTTTGAGTTCCTCTTCACTTTCTGCCATAAGGGTGGTGTCATTTGCATATCTGAGCTTATTGATATTTCTCCCAGCAATCTTCATTCCAGATTGTGTTTCTTCCAGTCCAGCGTTTCTCATGATGTACTCTGCATATAAGTTAAATAAACAGGGTGAGAATATACAGCCTTGACGTACTCCTTTTCCTATTTGGAACCAGTCTGTTGTTCCATGTCCAGTTCTAACTGTTGCTTCCTGACCTGCACACAGATTTCTCAAGAGGCAGGTCAGGTGGTCTGGTATTCCCATCTCTTTCAGAATTTTCCACAGTTTGTTGTGATCCACACAGTTAAAGGCTTTGGCATAGTCAATAAAGCAGCAATAGATGTTTTTCTGAAACTCTATTGCTTTTTCCATGATCCAGCGGATGTTGGCAATTTGATCTCTGGTTCCTCTGCCTTTTCTAAAACCTGCTTGAACATCAGGAAGTTCATGTATTGCTGAAGCCTGACTTGGAGGATTTTGGGCATCACTTTACTAGCGTGTGAAATGAGTGCAATTGTGCAGTATTTTGAGCATTGTTTGGCATTGCCTTTCTTTGGGATTGGAATGAAAACTGACCTTTTCCAGTCCTGTGGCCACTGCTGAGTTTTCCAAATTTGCTGGCATATTGAGTGCAGCACTTTCACAGCATCATCTTTCAGGATTTGAAACAGCTCAGCTGGAATTCCATCACCTCCATTAGCTTTGTTCATGGTGATGCTTTCCAAGGCCCACTTGACTTCACATTCCAGGATGTCTGGCTCTCGATTAGTGAACACATCATCATGATTTTCTGGGTCGTGAAAATCTCTTTTGTACATTTCTTCTATGTATTCTTGCCACCTCTTCTTAATATCTTCTGCCTCTGTTAGGTCCATACCATTTCTGTCCTTTATTGAGCCCATCTTTGCATGAAATGTTCCCTCGGTATCTCTAATTTTCTTGAAGAGATCTCTAGTCTTTCCCATTCTGTTGTTTTCCTCTATTTCTTTGCATTGATTGCTGAAGAAGGCTTTCTTATCTCTTCTTGCTATTCTTTGGAACTCTGCATTCAGATGCTTATATCTTTCCTTTTCTCCTTTGCTTTTCGCCTCTCTTCTTTTTACAGCTATTTGTAAGGCCTCCCCAGACATCCGTTTTGCTTTTTTGCATTTCTTTTCCATGGGAATGGTCTTGATCCCTGTCTCCTGTACAGTGTCATGAACCTCATTCCATAGTTCATCAGGCACTCTATCTATCAGATCTAGGCCTTTAAATCTATTTCTCACTTCCACTGTATAATCATAAGGGATTTGATTCACATTGGTATACAGCAAAAACTGGTATAACACTGTAAAACTATTATATCCAAAAAAAAAAGAACCAATCTAAAAAAAAAAAAAAGACCTAATTTATACCCTCCATCATAGTCACCATGGTCTAGGATAACCTTTCATAGAGGACTTATATTCACTTCTCAGAATAATTTATTTCTTTTTGACTTTGCCTTACTTCTCTAGTTTTCAAACTTTGCTGGATATCATTAGCAATAAATCATTTTAGGTCATCATTATCCAAAGAATGTATGCATCTTAAATAAGTGCCTGCAAAAAAACAACAACAATAACAACCCACTGATTGAAAAGTGATTTTTTAATATACTGTAAGTTTATCACTTAGTAACTTTCTGAAACTTAGAATCATTTCCTAAATATGTACTCATGTCTTCTATTCCATGAGTTTAGTTAAAAACACAAAAATTATATTTCCATTTCAAACTTTCCAATGATTCCTTTTTCTTAATAACAACTTTATTGAGATATCATTCATATAACCTAAAAGTCACTCTTTTAAAATATGAGGATTAATTGAGGTTGATCAACAGAAGACTCAGAAACTCGCTCCTTTTGCCTCCCCTTTAGCTGCCTCACGAGTCTGCTCCTAGAGTAGAGCTATCACTGGAGATGTCCACAAAGAATATGGACTAGATGTGATGGGAAAAACTCAGCCCGGTCTAGAGATCAGAGTCCACTCTGTCCCCTGTGGTTTATGCATGGTCAGCAATCATTTCTTTTCCAAACATTTGCTTTTCCATTTCCATGTTAGTTGCCTTCCTCTGCTTTGAGATCCCAAATGCTACCCTCAACATCCTTTTTTTTAATTTTAATCAAAGACATTTAAGGTGAGGGCTTTGGACATTTTGGTGTGTTAGTTTTCCTGGGTTTCTCTCATGTATACATGTTATTAAACTGTTGTTTGATTATCTCTTGTAAATCTGACTTATAAATTAATTCTCATATCAGTCAGATGGGTAGAGAGAAATTTCTTTCTCATAAGGCCACAGTTGACACCTAACCATGGCCATTTTCTTCCCTAGTCTGCCTTTGTCAAGATATATATGACCCATATTAACCTTGAATGATCTCCATTCGGTCCCTCTGCCATCTGCTGCTGGTATCCATGGCATTGCCTTGCTTTCCAATTGCCAATACAATACTGTTTACATCACATATTCCTTGTTCCTGTTCAAGGCATGCCACCTGTACTTTTTCAGCCTTCTTTTCTATCATTTTCAAGGGACTGTAGAACCATTCAGATACTCATTCATACTGGACTCATGGAGAGAAGGAGAAAATGGGTAATAGTCTCTCTCTTCCAAGAACTGCACTGCATCCATTATTACTCCATTATTATTGGAGTGCTCTATATATCTCCTCCTTCCTTATAACCCAGATAAAAGATAAGACACAGGGCACTCCTGCTCTCCAATGCTAAACCTACTCGAAGGTTTCTATCGAGCCCAGATTTTGGCCTTGAAATGGACAAAAGCAAGGTACCTTTCCTGGATACCACATAGGAACATTCTTGTTCTTCATTCCCAAATCCCAAGCTCCTTTCCCTGGAATATAAAGAACTTTAATTATTTAGCTGCTGTGCCATTAAAGGGGAAAATGTGTATAGTGAAGAGAATCAGAAACTGACTCTTCATCTACACACTTTCCACTCCAGCATTATAATCTCTTCCTTCAACTTTTATTTCAGCATAGTCAAAGCTTTTATTTTTATATTTACTTATTTACTGTGGAAATCAAAAATTACTTTTCCTTTCCTTGCATTTTAAGACCTTTATTCCTGGTATTTTTTCATAGAAATTCATTGGGATATTTATTTTTTCTTTAGAATTTTTAGTGTCCTCCCATTTCAGAAGCAATTGAAAGGCTCTTAAGACAGCAAGGACCAGTTACATCAATAGGTAAATGAGTAGGTGAATGAATAAGCAATTGCATCTGTGTGATAAATGAGTGGAAATAGCTGCAAATTTTATACCAATCTCCTGATAGTCTTCTCATAAATTCTTTCATGTGTGGGAATATTTTCCTGCATCCCATGAACTAATGTAGTACATGCAGTTAAAATCCCCACTGGATTCTTCAGTACTCTTGTTTACCCCAACCCAACCTACCCCAATTTACTTGAATTATGGGTGTGGGGAGAAAAGGCTGAAAAATCATCTTCTGATCATTCCAACATAAAAATGAAAATAGCACAGAAATTATTTTCTTATTTTCTGGTTAATACAGAACTTGAAGTGCTAATGAAAAGATAGATCTCAGGGGAAGGATGAAAGATTTTGTAACTTTTTTCAAATTGGTGGCTTTCCTTTTTTCCTTTTAAAAAATGGGCAAATCACTATATTCTTTGTTCTAAATCCCTTCAAACTTGAAATTAATGGAAATTTCTAAAGTTCCTGGAAGTAGATGATCTGCCAAGGAGTAGACGGTCTGCCAGTCTTTTCTGGGTCTTCTCAAGGTTCTGAGTGTGAGGACGCTACGTTACAAACTACTTGCCATTTTTAAGACTAGGACTATTTTTACAGCAATTTTAGTTTGTTAGTAAAGTTAAAATTCTGGAGACAAAATGACGATGCAGCCAGTCTGAAATAACCTTACTGAAGTAAGCTTTTTTTTTTCATCTATTCTAATAGCCCTCTTTGTGCTACTTAAATGGCAGTCATCTAACCCTGTCTTTGCACCTGGAAGTAAAAGAATTCAGCATTATGTGAAGGAGAATGCTAGCCATGACCCAGTTCTCATCCTCTACTGCCTAACTTTCTCTCCTGAAAGCCCTGATTGATTTCAAAGAGAATGCTGCAGAGAGATCATCTGTGATGTGAAGAGAATTAGAATTGGACCCAAAGGTACAAGTATAACTGGAGCTAAAAATAGCTCAAACTTTAGAAAGTTGATTAATACAAAGAAAAGATCTTATTAAAATATTCAGTTAGAATATCTGCAGCTTGGAGATTCTATTTTTAATTTTTAAGTATCATGTATGCAAAATACAGAAAGGTGTGAACCTTAGTAAAAATAGGGAAATAAAAAGAGCTGCAAATGCTTCCTTTGAGAAGTAACCACAGAATGAGTTTGGTAGCAGAAATTATTATTACTGCAAATTTCCCTGTCCATTATGCCCATTCATTATTGTAATGAAAACTTCTACAACTTCTATTCCTTTGAAATTTCAGAAAGTCTTTTTAATATGAATTTTAGAAATTCCATATCCTAGATTTAATGTATTATTACACTCATTCTTATCCTATACTTCTTGATCACATTAAAATATACAGTATCAATGTAATTCTAAATATTAATTGGTAAATAAAAATCTATTCACTCCTAGAATTAGCAAGATTGCCTATTCAGCTACTCAATCTAGAAACCGTGAAGCCTCCCTCAATTGCTTCTTCTCTCTCACTCTTCACTGTTGACCACTGCATCCTGTTAATTTTTCTCCTAAAACACAAGTAAATCAATCCACTTCCTCTACATCCTCATGATGAAGGACCCTGTAGAATCACAGAAGTCGTTTGTCTAAACTATTACAATAATCTCTTTACACGTCCCTAAACCTGTGTTCTCCTCTATTTGTTCTGAGCTTCACAGTCAGAACAATTCATCGAAAACACAGTGTCTGGTTATTTAGTCCTCTTCTTAAAAGCTTCTCTCATTTCTCCTTACTGTTAGGTAAAGTCCTATATCCTCAATAAGGCTTTAAGCAGTCTTCACAAACCACCCCAGCATAACTCTCCATCTCATCTGAATGTGATTCTTCCCCTCAATCTGGCATCCTGAGTCCTTCCTTAAACTAATATATGTGAGCTTTTAACTGAGGGGTTTCACACATGCTCTATTCTCTGCCTAGAATGCTTGTCACTTTGTCTTTCTAACTTCTATCCATTCCTAGATTCACTCTCTAGGAAAGCGTATATTATACGCAAAAGACTTGTTTTTTTTTTTTTTTTTAATAGGTCTTCATAGCCTTCATCATACTATAATTGTTCATATGTCTCCTTATTCTGCTAGTCTTTGACAGCAGTGACATAATTGTTGTATCTCTTGGCACCCAGTATAGTGCATGGCTAATTAAATAGTAATTATTTATTATTATAATAAAATATTTACTGGACGAATAATTGAATGATGTGCCATCCCCCCATGTGTGTGTGCGTGTGTGTGTGTATATGTATACATACAATACTACAGAAATTAAAATAAGAGGGTCATTTTGCTTGAAGGGCAGTGAAAGGAAGAAAACCTTTTCAGAGGAAGTGACATTTGGTATGGATCTTGAAAAATAAGTAGAACTTGTCAGGTAAAAAGAGCTGGTGAATTATTCCCAGAAGTGGGACTAGCATGAGCAAAAGCACTGAAGTGAAAGAAGTGTTTGGGGAATGGTGAGTTTTCCGTGACTAGAATAGGTAATGCAAAGGGAACTGATTGTAGCTACTGTTGGTAAATCTAATTCAGGTTCAAAGTGCCAGCTGAAGTAGTTAAATTCTAACAGGAGAGCAAACTGATGATAATAATTTACTAAATTATATCAGTTCTTAGTGCACCTGATGCAACAATGTATCATTTCTTATTTTTTTGAGTAAAATTTGTATCAAGTAAATTAATTCATTTCAAATATTAAATGCTTATATCATAATATTCATCATTTGTATATTCTATGTTTATTTTAAGATTTTGAGAAAAAATAATATTTTAGAAAAGGGTAACTATCATTTTAAGTTCAATAAATTTGAAAATTTGAATTTTTCATTCTGAAGATACATTTTTCAGCAGTGGAGTTTTCCAGTTTACTCTAAAAATTGACATAAACAGATATAAGTACTATATGGGGAAACCCACTAATGCTTTGACTATGGGAAATAATCATAATTTAATATTATTAAATGGAGGCAAAGTAAATAAACAGCCAAGGAAGAAGAAACTGTTTATTGACATTGGATGGCAGCCTATTTTGCCATTAGACTGTCTCTTCTGGTTTCACTTCCAAGCCCCTGTGAAGATAATAGGTCAGCTTTACCAATAAATCTACTGTGAACCCCCCAAAAATTTCTCCTTCTGGCATATGGTTTCTCTGACATCCATGATTCTCAAAATGTTCAATGACCCTACTTCTTTAACCACTAGCAGATGGAATGACAGTAAGATTAATTAATATAAGATGCAACAGATTCTTTTGATCAAGACAAAGCTGACAAAGAATCCTGCAAGAACTCATGTTCCTGAATGTTGTCAACCTGTTGCAGGAAGGGGGACCCCTTCCAGGGCCTGAAAGTGGGCTCTTGTCTAACACTCAGAAATGAATTGTCTGAGGAGACACATGTGCTGACAAAGCAAGAGATTTTATTGGGAAAGGGCACCTGGGTGGAGAGCAGTAGGGTAAGGGAACCCAGGAGAACAGCTTTGTCACATGGCTTGGAGTCTAAGGTTTTATGGTGATGGGATTAGTTTCTGGGCTGTCTTCAGCCAACCATTCTGACTCAGAGTCCTTTCTGGTGGTGTATGCCTTGTTCAGCCAAGATGGATGCTAGAGAGAAGGATTCTGGGAGGTAGTCGGACATGTGGTGTCCCCTTTTGACTTTTCCTGAACTCTTCCGGTTGGTGGAGGTTTATTAGTTCTGTGTTCCTTACCAGGACCTCCTGTCATAAAACAGCTCATGCAAATGGTTACAATGGGGCCTGGCCAGGGTGGGCGGTTTCAATCAGTGTGTTTCCTGGACCAGACCCAGTGGCCACAACTGGGACCTTTTTGTCCCTGGTCTCCTCCTGATGTGGACAACAGGCCAGAGTGCCCCAACCAGTAAGGAACAAGAGACTTTATTGCCCTCTCTCCCCTTCCCTTTCTGTTTCCTCTCCTTAACCCTCCCTATCCTTCCCCTTTTTCCTAGTTCCCCAGTCCTGGATGCAGGAATCTGGTCAAAGGGCCTCAGCCTGAGCTGAGGATTGGGGACTGATCACCTCCTCTTTGCAGAGAACTCGAATTCTGGTTCTGTTCTGGTCTGGTTTCTGGTAGGGCCGAGTTCCAGTCCTCCCTTCTCTGGAGGCCCAGGGTGAAGTCCCATAATACCTGGGTATCTGCAGGTGGCAGGAGACGTCTGTAAGGCCACCCCTTTTGTACCCCCTTCTCCCGCCTCTTCCCCCTTCTTCTTTCAACCTGGCTTCCTTTCCTCCCTTTGAAGTCTTTGAAGACCTGAAATATTTTCCTTTACTATGATAGTACTTGGATCTGAAGTTCTGTGTCTCTATAGGAAGTTTTCTGAGAGACTGTATTCTTGTATTTAAGGCAGTGTCTGATGAGGACTGCCAGGTTTATATGTGTGTTTTAACTCTGTATTCTGTGATGTTTGATGTCCATTTTGCTTTGTCTGGCTACCATTTGGTTTAGACCAGCCACCATTTTGTTAGAACTTGATTTTCTTTCCCTGTGCCTTGAGACCAGGGCTCTCAGGAACACTTATCTAGACCATCTCTACCTCCTGAGACTGAAGAAAAATGGAAAAAAGCCTTAAAAATTTTTTTTATTCCAACTGTTTTTTATAAGCTAATAAATTTTATATTGTAATATCTAATAATAAATTTTATATTGTAATGTCTAATTCATTACTAAACTTAGACAGTCAAGCTAGATCTTGTGTTGTGTCTGTCTAAATATGTCTCAGTAATTCTTTGTCTCTGGATAATATTTTTGAGATTAACTTGTAAATGAGCTCTATTTAATTGGCTTAATGAAAGGTAAGTGCTTACAAATCAAATAATTATAAATTAAACTATAAACTCCAGGTTCATATGAACTGGTAAATATTTAGTAGTAAATACCTAATATTAATGTTTGTTTGTTGGCCTATCTAATATAGACATGTCTTAAAGTAATTAACATTAAGTAGAATATTTTCATTGTACCTAGATTTAATATAAGTTAAATATTATCATATTGGTTACAAGTTTGTCAATAAAGAAATTACCTTGAGTGAAGAAACTTCTTAAAAAAAGAAAAGGAAATGAGATATGATCTTTTAGGTAAGCTCTATTAAGAATAATTATGCTTAAGGAATATCTGTCTAATCTCCAGATTGGGATAACTTGAATTTCTAAGGGTTGTGCTAAACTGAGTGTTGGAAGTCTATTGAATAGTTAGTTCATTTCCAAATAAAATAAGATTTTGAAACATTTACTACTAAACACTGATTTCCTTTTACAGAAAAACTAAAGAGATTTGGGACTATAAATGAATAATATTTGGTACCATCCTAAAATGTTTTAAGAAAGTAAGGGTTTTAAAAATTATCACTGGTATTTATGCTCACCAATCTATAAAATGCTAATATAAAAGTCAGTTCTTAGTTGCTAAAGGAAAGTAAGAAGTGTGTTTTCAGTTAAAAAAAAAAAGGTACAAAAAATACTAAAAAGTATTATGCATGATCAGGATTTTTAAAAAATTGGATTACAATTAGTTAGATAAATGAATTTTGTTAGGAATGACACAGCCATAGGAAAACTGGTTGGAAGCAACTAGGTCCAAGACTTTAGACCTTGAGCCTTACCTGACATATCAACAAGCTAAATGATACACCCATCAACATTGACTAAATCTGACCAAATGTTCTAAACCCTTTTAATTGATTTTTTGGATAAAACTTCCTAAATCGAATTCTTTTGATGTTCCTTTGACCTTTAGCTAACTTTGGGGTGCTTCAGGAGGCCCCTGAAACATCCCAAAGAGAGATATTAAACTGTGTTTATTTGGTTGGTTAAATTACATGGAAAATATTATCAAATGAGTAATAAATCCTCTCATTATAATGTATGGTAAATATTCCTAATGTAGATATCCTAGAAATTACATAGAGCTCTTAACATTCTGATATCCTGGTATTCTAATGAAAAACCTGATGACTTCATAAAAGTTAACCAAGGACTGAATGAACCAGCAAATATGCTTATAACTTTTATGGTTTCTATCTTAAAAATTACAGGTTTGAATCTTGTTTTCCGAGGAGTAGGGAAAACCGTCCTCTCAAACTAATTATGGCAATACTTTTGTAAAATTATACATTATTAACAAAACAATTATATTTTCTCTCTGACTCCTCCAGAAATTGGAAACTCTTAGGTTTCCAGTAAGTTTATGAAATGAGTTAGGAAGGTTATCTCACTCACAGGTAGAAAAATCTTAAAGAATTTTTGAGACCTTATGTGTAGGCAGTGGCGGCAGGCCAGCGCACTAAGCTCGGCCGAGAGCTACCCCACGTCTGAAGTCAGGAACAGCAGCCCAGAGTGCCAGGCTGCGATGGCACAGGAATGGCCAGGAGGAGCCACCCCACGTCCAAGGTCAGTGGCAGCCGGGAGGAGCCACCCCACGTCCAAGGTCAGGGCGGCGGCTGGGAGGAGCTACCCAGCATCCGAGGCCAGTGGTGGCTGGCAGGAGACACCCCATGTCCGAGGTCAGGGCCGGTGACCCTAAGGAGCCACCCAGAGCCCCAGGCCAGGGGCAGCAGCTGGGAGGAGCCACCCAAGCCCGAGGCCAGGGCCGGCGGCAGGGAGGAGCAACCTGAGGAGTGGTGGCTGAGCAGGCACAGGAGGGCCTAGAGGAGCTATCAAACATTGAAGGTCAGGAACGGTGGCAGTAAGGAGCTACCCCTCATCCAAGGTAAGGAGCAGCAGCGAAGAGATACCCCACGACCAAGGTAAGAGAAACCAAGTAAGATGGTAGGTGTTGCAAGAGGGCATCAGAGGGCAGACACACTGAAACCATACTCACAGAAAACTAGTCAGTCTAATCACACTAGGACCACAGCCTTGTCTAACTCAATGAAACCAAGCCATGCCTGTGGGGCAAACCAAGACGGGTGGGTCATGGTGAAGAGGTCTGACAGAATGTGGTCCACTGGAGAAGGGAATGGCAAGCCACTTCAGTATTCTTCCCTTGAGAACCCCATGAACAGTATGAAAAGGCAAAATGATAGGATACCGAAATAGGAACTCCCGGGTCATTAGGTGCCCAAATGCTACTGAGATCAGTGGACAAATAACTCCAGAAAGAATGAAGGGATGAAGACAAAGCAAAAACAATACCCAGCTGTGGATGTGACGGGTGATAGAAGCAAGGTCCGATGCTGTAAAGAGCAATATTGCATAGAAACCTGGAATGTCAGGTCCATGAATCAAGACAAATTGGAAGTGGTCAAACAGGAGATGGCAAGAGTGAACGTCGACATTCTAGGAATCAGTGAACTACAATGGACTGGAATGGGTGAATTTAACTCCGATGACCATTATATCTACTACTGCGGGGAGGAATCCCTCAGAAGAAATGGAGTAGCCATCATGGTCAACAAAAGAGTCTGAAATGCAGTACTTGGATGCAATCTCAAAAACGACAGAATGATCTCTGTTTGTCTCCAAGGCAAAACATTCAATATCACAGTTATCCAAGTCTATGCCACAACCAGTAATGCTGAAGAAACTGAAGTTGAACGGTTTTATGAAGACCTACAAGACCTTTGAGAACTAACACCCAAAAAAGATGTCCTTTTCATTATAGGAGACTGGAATGCAAAAGCAGGAAGTCAAGAAACACCTGGAGTAACAGGCAAATTTGGCCTTGGAATGCGGAATGAAGCAGGGTAAAGACTAATCGAGTTTTGCCAAGAAAATGCACTGGTCATAGCAAACACCCTCTTCCAACAACACAAGAGAAGACTCTACACATGGACATCACCAGATGGTCAACACCGAAATCAGATTGATTGTATTCTTTGCAGCCAAAGATGGAGAAGCTCTATACAGTCAACAAAAACAAGACGAGGAGCTGACTGTGGCTCAGATCGTGAACTCCTTATTATGAAATTCAGACTCAAATTAAAGAAAGTAGGGAAAACCACTAGACCATTCAGATATGACCTAAATCAAATCCCTTATTATTATACAGTGGGAGTGAGAAATAGATTTAAGGGCCTAGATCTGATAGATAGAGTGCCTGATGAACTATGGAATGAGGTTCGTGACATTGTACAGGAGACAGGGATCAAGACCATCCCCATGGAAAAGAGATGCAAAAAAGCAAAACGGCTGTCTGGGGAGGCCTTACAAATAGCTGTGAAAAGGAGAGGTGAAAAGCAAAGGAGAAAAGGAAAGATATAAACATCTGAATACAGAGTTCCAAAGAATAGCAAGAAGAGATAAGAAAGCCTTCTTCAGCAATCAATGCAAAGAAATAGAGGAAAACAACAGAATGGGAAAGACTAGAGATCTCTTCAAGAAAATTAGAGATACCGAGGGAACATTTCATGCAAAGATGGGCTCAATAAAGGACAGAAATGGTTGGACCTAACAGAAGCAGAAGATATTAAGAAGAGGTGGCAAGAATGCAAGGAATAACTGTACAAAAAAGATATTCACGACCCATATAACCATGATGATGTGATCACTCATCTAGAGCCAGAAATCCAGGAATGTGAAGTCAAGTGGGCCTTAGAAAGCATCACTATGAACAAAGCTAGTGGAGGTGATGGAATTCCAGTTGAGCTGTTTCAAATCCTGAAAGATGATGCAGTGAAAGTGCTACACCCAATATGCCAGCAAATTTGGAAAACTCAGCAGTGGCCACAGGACTGGAAAAGGTCAGTTTTCATTCTAATCCCAAAGAAAGGCAATGCAAAAGAATGCTCAGACTACCACACAATTGCACTCATCTCACATGCTAGTAAAGTAATGCTCAAAATTCTCTAAGTCAGGCTTCAGCAATACGTGAACCGTGAACTTCCTGATATTCAAGCTGGTTTTAGAAAAGGCAGAGGAACCAGAGATAAAATTGCCAGCATCAGCTGGATCATGGAAAAAGCAAGAGAGCTCCAGAAAAACATCTATTTCTGCTTTATTGACTATGTCAAAGCCTTTGTCTGTGTGAATCACAATAAACTGTGGAAAATTCTGAAAGAGATGGGAATACCAGACCACCGGACCTGCCTCCTGAGAAATCTGTTTGCAGATCAGGAAGTAGCAGTTAGAACTGGACATGGAACAACAGACTTGTTCCAAATAAGAAAAGGAGTACATCAAGGCTGTATATTGTCACCCTCCTTATTTAACCTATATGCAGAGTACATCATGAGAAACGCTGGACTGGAAGAAACACAAGCTGGAATCAAGATTGCTGGGAGAAATATCAATAACCTCAGATATGCAGATGACACCACCCTTATGGCAGAAAGTGAAGAGGAACTAAAAAGCCTCTTGATGAAAGTGAAAGAGGAGAGTGAAAAAGTTGGCTTCAAGCTCAACATTCAGAAAACGAAGATCATGGCATCCGGTCCCATCACTTCATGGGAAATAGATGGGGAAACAGTGGAAACAGTGTCAGACTTTATTTTCTGGGGCTCCAAAATCACTGCAGACGGTGATTGCAGCCAGGAAATTAAAAGACGCTTACTCCTTGGAAGAAAAGTTATGACCAACCTAGATAGTATATTCAAAAGCAGAGACATTACCTTGTTGATTAAGGTCCATCTAGTCAAGGCTATGGTTTTTCCTGTGGTCATGTATGGATGTGAGAGTTGAACTGTGAAGAAGGCTGAGCACGGAAGAATTGATACTTTTGAACTGTGGTGTTGGAGAAGACTCTTGAGAGTCCCTTGGACTGCAAGGATATCCAACCAGTCCGTTCTGAAGGAGATCAGCCCTGGGATTTTTTTGGAAGGAATGATGCTAAAGCTGAAACTCCAGTACTTTGGCCACCTCCTGTGAAGAGTTGACTCATTGGAAAAGACTCTGCTGCTGGGCAGAATTGGGGGCAGGAGGAGAAGGGGATGAAGAGGATGAGATGGCTGGATGGCATCACGGACTCGGTGGACGTGAGTATGAGTGAACTCTGCCAGATGGTGATGGATAGGGAGGCCTGGCGTGCTGCAATTCATGGGGTCGCAAAGAGTTGGACACGACTGAGTGACTGAATTGAACAGAACTGAACTGAAAAAGGGAAGAATTCACCTAGATTTGTTAGGTAAAATCTGTGATAAGCCTTTGGTGTGAGTTTTCCAGCCCTGTTTTATTCTAAAAGTTTAGTCTGAGACTCTATAAATGTCTCAGCAAAATAAAAAGCCTATGATCAATTATGGTTATGTAAATCATCAGACCAAAATTCGAACAGACCTATTTTGCAAACAAACTAGCCTTAATTTGGTTATATTTGATAAAAATGATGGTAATAGTAGGGAGAAAAAGATTTTCAATAAATGTTAAATCCCAGATTGTTAATGGAGGTCCGCATCTAGTAAGACTCATTTCTTGGATAGTTCTTTGCTGTTATGTGATATTAATGTAAAATTTAATTGAATTCTTAAAGGACACCCTAAGATTGTTTCTGAAGCTTATCTCAGTAATCTATGAAGATCAGATGCCTCATGACCTGCAACCAGAACTGGACAAAACAGAAAGCTGAGTCCAGAAGAATTGATGCTTTTGAAAAGTGGTGTTGGGGAAGACTCTCAAGAGTCCCTTGGACTTCAAGGAGATCCATCCAGTCCATCCTAAAAGAGGTCAGTCCTGGGTGTTCGTTAGAAGGACTGATGTTGAAGCTGAAACACCAATACTTTGGCCACCTGATATGAAGAGCTGACTCATTTGAAGACTCTGTGCTGGGAAAGATTGAGGGCAGGAGGTGAAGGGGACAACAGAGGAAGAGATGGTTGGATGGCATCACCGACTCGATGGACATGGGTTTGGGTAGACTACGGGAGTTGGTGATGGACAGGGAGGCCTGATGTGCTGCGGTTCATGGGGTCACAAAGAGTCGGACATGACTGAGTGACTGAACTGAACTGAAAGATAATAAGTCTAGTAACACTAGGAAACTGGGCTATGTGCCTTGTAGACAGTACCAATATATAATTTCCCTGGAAGATAAAGATTCTACAGTGTAGACTATGTCAGATGACCTGGGATATACTGGGCTACCTCTAATAGAAGCTCTTAAGTCTTATTTGTGACTTTATTAATACTACTGACTATGTTATTTGTATTTTACCTGTTTTACAAAATTGCTATTTCTTATACTGCCAAATGTGTGACTGAGGCCTCTGATAAAATAATATATAGTTCTATGAGATCAATGATGGTAACAGTGTAACTCTAGATATTGGAAGAAGCAACAAGAGGGAATGTTTTCCTGGACCAAGAGGCTAGTAAGACAGGTGGTGCAGAGAATTTTGGATACTGTTTTATAGCCTAGTCCAGGAACAACACATTGAGTGGCCTGTCAACAAAATCTTTGCCAAACTTGAGAATAAACATTCTCAGCACCATGGAATAAATGGTCATGAAATGCCTCCTTCAAAATCATGGTCAAGTTTATGAGCAAAAAGGGGCTCTGCCAACTGAAAACTGACACTTGTCATCTACGTCTACAAAGATTAAATCATGGCCACTGCAACTGCTGACCTTCAGCTCCCCTGAAAGTAGTTCAGGGTGAAAATCAGGAATGAGGCACTGTGTGCTCTGAGAAAAACTGGCAGAAAGGCCTTCAGATAGCTAGATCTTTTCAGGAAAAGATTTTATGAGTTCCAATTCTTGCGTCTTCTCATGCCTAGAGAAACACTGATATCATTAATGGTGACATCTGCTTTGGCTATCGAGAAAAATTATACAATTAAAAGTCAAAATAGTGTAGCTGTGGTTCAGACATCCTGGGAACTAACCAGGTGATACCGTGGGTGTATTTTCAGACTAGATCTTGTATTGCTAAACACTCGAGTTTTCTGAGTCATGTTGGGCTTGGATGCCACCATTCTCAAAACAATGTCTGCTGGAAGCTACTAATGGCAACCTTACTTTTTATAAAGCTAGTCAATTGGTTACCTGGCTACAAGTCTCCATGAAGTGCCAGGTCCAGACTGGGTTTCAGGCCTATTTTTCTAAACAGAAATTATATTTATTTTGTCTATTAAATTTCCAATTATCACTCCTCCAACTACTTCTAATTGGGTTTGTTACACCAAAATGGCAGACCAAGGAATTGAGATTTTAATCATACAATACTCAGATCTAGAACTTGGAACTCAGGAATACTTCAGTTCAGTGTCTATTCTCCAAGCTAAGGCAGTCCTATGCCCCATTTTGACAGGAAGTTATCACAGTCATAGTTGCCAAGTTCCCTAAATTAAAACTGAACAGAACTCTGTGGGGCTCTAGAGTACAGATCTGTTCTGTACTCCATTTTTGTCTGCAATGGCACCCCACTCCAGTACTCTTGTCTGGAAAATCCCATGGACGGAGGACCCTGGTAGGCTGCAGTCCATGGGGTCGCTAAGAGTCAGGAACGACTGAGAGACTTCACTTTCACTTTTCACTTTCATGCATTGGAAAAGGAAATGGCAACCCACTCCAGTGTTCTTGCCTGGAGAATCCCAGGGACGGGGGAGCCTGGTGGGCTGCCGTCTATGGGGTCACACAAAGTCGGACAAGACTGAAGTGACTTAGCAGCAGCAGCAGCCTCCTTGACCTTCCCTGAGTTCCAAAGGGTAGATTCAAACAATTTCTAATCAGGGAAGGGAGGGGATACAAAAACAGAGGAGAAACAATCAAATGATGGTACAGCCTCCAGACAGGGTCCAGGTTCCTACTCAAAGAAATATGCTTAACAATGTCCTTGAGTTCTTCTACAGAACCTAGGCCCCCGCCCAGGTAGAGGATGGTAACTTCAGACTAAACACGATTCCTGGAGTACAGCTCTGTTGCCTCACCACCAACCAATCAAAAAAAAAAAAAAAATCATAAACCCTGAAGCCCTCACCCCAAAAGTTGCCTCCTGTTTCTGGGGACCAGTGATGACCATCCTGTTAGGTCTCCTGTTTGGTCCCTGTCTATTTCATCTCTGAGAAGAGCCAACAGTTTCTAACTAAATTGCTGTTATTACTAGGGTGAATGCTGGTTTCAGGCAAAGAATATCTTGACTTAGATAAGGTAGAGAGAGACTTCTGCTCTGCTAGGCAGGCCTTTGCCCATGCACAGCTGGAAGAAGTTACAGAAGAAAGAGACCTCTGCCCCAATTCCCAAGAAGTATCTTGACTATGAAGTCTCTCAGGGGGAAGTTGTTAGAGGAGGCACACTGATTGAAACCACCCACCCTGGCCAGGCACCATTGTAACCATTTGCATGAGTTGTTTTACAACAGGAGGTCCTGGTAAGGAACACAGAACTAATAAGCCTCCACCAAACAGAAGAGTTCAGGAAAGGTCAAAAAGGGGCACCACACGTCTGACCACCTCCCAGAATCCTTCTCTCTAGCATCCATCTTGGCTGAACAAGGCATACACCACCAGAAAGGACTCTGAGTCAGAATGGTTGGCTAAAGACAGCCCAGAAACTAATCCCATCACCATAAAACCTTAGACTCCAAGCCATGTGACAAAGCTGTTCTCCTGGGTTCCCTTACCCTACTGCTCTCCACCCAGGTGCCCTTTCCCAATAAAATCTCTTGCTTTGTCAGCACATGTGTCTCCTCAGACAATTCATTTCTGAGTGTTAGACAAGAGCCCACTTTCAGGCCCTGGAAGGGGTCCCCCTTCCTGCAACAAACCCAGATTCCTTGGAAATTACCCCTGCCCAAAGAAGCTTCTCTGTCCATCTTCTCAAATGTTCCTTCACACAAACAAATGAAGCTTTTTGATCACTCGGAAACTATTTATGATACTTAATCTTTCACTTTAAGAAATGCTTGAGATACTTTAGTAAACAAGAAAATCATGGAGCTTACAGTGTAGTGACAATAATGAAAAGTTGTTGTTGAGCTGTTAAAGATGCTGGGATTCTTGGCCTCTGGAGTAAAGGAATTCGATCCGGGGCCAGTGATGAGTCTTGATTGCTCAGAGCTTTTGTGTAATAAAATTTTATTAAATATAAAAGAGATAGAAAAAGCTTCTGACATAGACATCAGAAGGGGTCAGAAAGAGTGCCCCCTTGCTAGTTTTTAGCAAGAAGTTATATACCTATATGCAGGCTGCTAATAGGAGAAAGGAAATGTCTCAAAACTCAGAGAGTGGCACCAGGCATCTCATCCACAACATGCATTTTGAGATAACATTAGCCCAAGGTGAGTCATCTGGGGCCATAAAACAACTGACACAATTCTTGAAGAAACGCAGGTTTCCAAGCAAACACATAGTGTAATTAACATAGCTTAAAAGAACATTTGTATGAATAAAATATAGTGGTTTGTTGAGCCATTATCAGTTCTGAGTCTTAGGTGGAACTAATTGAAGAAAGACAGAGTCTAGGGTAAATACATAGTTAATTAACATAGATTATAAAAATTTTTCCATAAGACAAACACATTGGTTAGCTCAAGATTTGAGAAAAGTTAAGTTCAGGTGGAACTAGGTGTCTCCATGGCAACACAGAATTTTAAAAGAAATCTTTAAATTTTGAACAGAGAACGGAAAAAAAATCTGACAATTGTAGTTTGTTTCTTCCTGACACTTAAGAGAGAGATAAAAAAAAAAAAAATGCATGCAGCCTATTTCCTCCGTTTGGAGACCCCTAGCCTTCCTGCCTGTTACCCTCTCAGTAACGGGGGGATGGGGTGGGGGGGCAGGGAAATTGACAAATAAATTACCAGTTTTAAGTTGTAATGACAGTTTCAAATAAAACAGGCATGAAGTATAATATTAAATGAGGACCTACATTAGGAAAGGTGGTCAGGGAAGACCTCATGAGGATATAACGTTGAAGTTGAAATCTAAAGAAAGAGAATGAACTAATCATGTAGAAATTTGGGATAAGTGCATTCCAAGAGAGAGCACATGTAAAACTAATGAGACAAGAGAGAGCTTGAAATGTTCAGTACATAGAGGATGTTAAATATGGTGCAGTGGGAAGGGTAGGGAAACCTAGGATTGATAATTCAGGATCTTTAGCCCACTGAAAGGTTTTTAGATTTAATTATGTGTTCAGTGGAGGAAAACGAACAAAAACACTGGGAAGGTTTAATCAAGAGAAATGATGTGGTACAATTTATATTTTAAGTTACTCACTTCTGTCTAACTGTGTTGTAAGGGGATGGAAATGAAGAAAATGAGCTGGTCAGTCCCAAGGCAATATAAACAAATGGGGACCAATCAAACTTTGAATATTTTACAGAGCAAAGGAAAACATAAGTGGAACAAAAAGACAACTTACAGAATGATAGAAAATATTTGCAAACAATACAACTGACAAGGGCTTAATCTCTAAATTGTACAGAGAGTGTCTACAACGTCTAATGGTAACGAATCCACCTGCAATGCAGGAGACCCGGGTTCCATCCCTGGGTTGGGAAGATTCCCCTGGAATAGGAAAGGGAAACCCACTCCAGTATTCTCGCCTGAGAAATCCTATGGACAGAGGAGTCTGGTGGGCTACAGTCCATGGGGTTGAAGAGAGCTGGACACGACTGTTGATGCATATAACTCAACAACAACAACAACAACAACAACAACAACCTAATCAAAAAAAAAATGAGCAAAAAGAACAGACATTTCTCCAAAGAAGACACACAGATGGCTCACAAACACATGACAAGATACAAATCAAAACTATAATGAGGTACCATCTCACACCAGTCAGAATGGCCATCATTAAGAATTCTATAAATAAATGCTGAAGAGGGAGTGGAGAAAAGGGAATTCTCCTACATTGTTGGTGGGAATGTAAGTTTGTGCAGCCACTGTGCAAAACAGTATTGGAGGTTCCTCAAAAAGCTAAACATAGAGTTGCCATCATTTCAGTTCAGTTCAGTCACACAGTCGTGTCCAACTCTTTGCAACCTCATGGACTGCAGCACGCCAGACCTCCCTGTCCATCACCAACTCCTGGAGTTTACCCAAACTCATGTCCATCAAGTCAGTGATGCCATCCAGCCATCTCATCCTCTGTCATCCCCTTCTCCTCAGCATCAGGGTCTTTTCTAATGAGTCAATCCTCCTTATGAGGTGGCCAAAGTATTGGGATTTCAGCTTCAGCATCAGTCCTTCCAATGAACACCCAGGAATGATCTGCTTTAGGATGGACTGGTTGGATCTCCTTGCAGTCTCAGGGACTCTCAAGAGTCTTCTCCAACACCACAGTTCAAAAGCATCAGTTCTATGGTGCTCAACTTTATGATCCAGTAATTCCACTCCTGGGCATATAACCAGACAAAACTATAATTCAAAAGGATACGTGCACTCTTGAATATCAAGAATAGCAGCACTGTTCTTTTTTTTTTTTTTTTTAGCAGCACTGTTCTTGATAGCCAGGAAAAGGAAACAAGCTAAATGCCCATCAACAGATGAATGGATAAAGAGGTCCCAGGGATTAGGAATGTAGAATCTAAATTTTAACATAAATAAAAATATCTATGAAACAAAATGGACTCACAGACATAGAGAACAGACTTTTGATTGCCAAGGAAGTGGGGGAATAGGAAAGAGATGGAGTGAAAGTTTGGAGTTAACAGGTGCATATATGTAGAATGGATAACAACAAAGTCCTACTGTATAGCACAGCAAAAAATACTCAGTATTTTGTGATAGATCATAATGGAACAAGATTTTTAAAAAGAATATATATATGTATAATTGAATCACTTTGCTGTACAGCAGGAAGTACCATGTTCTAAATCAACTATACTTCAATAAATTTTTTAAAATGAAAATAAGCTAGGAGTTAACTGGAGAAGGGAATGGCAACCCACTCCAGTATTCTTGCCTGGCGAATTCCAACACTGTGATCTAAATAACTGGTGATAGTATCGTGAACTTTGTGATGTCAATGGATTTTCAGATAAATGAGTCATGAAATCTTCTGGAAATAAAATCAGTAGGACTTAGGTAAGTGAACAAAAAGAGGGACATTTTGACATAAGCAATTGGCAGGAGAGTGACATTGCTATTTACTAAAATGAAGAAGAGTAGAAGTGAAAAATTAGTTGCAAGAAAATACAAGGTTTCTGTTTTGAAAACTATAACTCTGATTCACTCTGGTGGAGACAACATGTGGGCAGAAGTTTGTGAAATCATTACTCAGAAGAGAGATCTACACTTGAAATATAAATTCTACCATGACTATACTAAAGATGTTATTTTAATCTATAATTTAGAATATCATCTAGGAAGATACATAGCAAAATAAGATAGGACAAAGCAATACTGCTGGCATAATATCCTGTTTTATTGTCTTAATGCTTTGTTTCTTTCTCCAAAACCACTGTGACCATATAGTATCCCACTCATGTTCTATCTAAAGTCTCCAGTTCTATACGTATGTGCTAAGTCACTTTAGTCCTATCTGACTGTTTGTGACCCTGTGGATTGTAGCTCACCAGGTGCCTCTGTCCATGGGATTCTCCAGACAAGGGTACTGGAATGGGTTGTCATGACCTCTTCTAGGGTTCTTCCTGACCGAGAGATGGAACCCGCATCTCAGTCTCCTGCTTTGGCAGGTGGGCTCTTTACCACTAGTGCCGCCCCCTAATGCCACCTGAAAAGCACCACACCTACTGTTTCCTGTATCAAACTGTAACACCTTTATCAAACTGTATTATCTATCCCAAATACTGGCTTTGACCCCCAGCCTGCTTTTAAGAGTCTATTAATATCCAGTTCAGTGATCTAGCAATTTTAACTAGATACTCTTTTTACATAACACATTTGCATGCTACTTAACTTTTTTTCTGCCCAAATGAATACAGATAAGTTGGCTTAAAACATTTTGTTTTCAAGTAAGTAAACAAATCTTACCAACTGAGAAAGAGCTGAAAGTCAGAATGACTAACATATAATGAAAGAAAACTCTTGGAAGTTTTTCAAGGACTTTCTCTTTTCTCTGACTTTTGAAAATGTTAGAGCTCAAACACTTTTTTGTTTTGTGTAAATTCAAAGCTTGTTATTTCAGGAAAAATCCCTGCAGTAATAAATACAAATAAACAAACCCTAACTCCCTTTGTCCATGGTATAAGTAAATGGCACAGAAACTGGAAGAATCACACAGCAAGCTGATTTTCAGTGTTAGAAAACAGGTGTGCCTGGAGGCTGTGGAAGATTTGGATCCAAGGTGTAATTTTGCTAGGCTGCACATCTCTGGGCATCTCAATTAATCTCTCTAAGCCTAGGAACAGATCTGTTAAGTGGGAAAACAAAACTTACATGTGGTTTTTGTATTAAGGATAATGATATAAAACACCTTGCATGTTATAGATGTTCCATAAATTGTATTAAGACTGATGATTTCCTGGTCAGCGTATGTAGGTAAACTAAGCTGAGCATCACTCCAAAGATGTGTCTCTCCACCTTTCAAAGGCAGTCTTTTCATGATTGTATTTGAGCTGCACATAAGAAAGATTTACCACCAGTTCACTTTTAACCAATTAGACATGACCCAATTTCCTCAAGCCAGATGGCAAAAGCACTTCCGGTGAGGCAGATGGGCCTATTGACTCTCAGTCCCATGAAAACATCAGGCTTGGAAGACACCCTGGGATTCAGATAACGCCCCAAGAAGACAGAGGAATGCCTTTGATATTGGCCTGGGTATCATGGAAGCAAAAACCTATTAGAAAGACATGTGCAGTTTTAGACACTCACACAGTATTTGGGGCATGAAATAGAGTATTCAGAGGAAGCCAAGTTGCTTTCATTGGCACTTGGGATATTCAAGAAGCTTCATCAACTAACCCTCTTTGTGTGAGATTGCAGCAATGCTTCTGAGTACCAGATGTGCTTTCCCTGAAAGGAAACGGACAAACTGGACACATTCGTATTCATAAGTTAGGTAATATCAAAGTTAATTTATAAAAGCAGCTATTTGCTGGAATCACACTGGCAACAAAAAAACAAATATTACTGCAATGGAAAACATGTCAGGAAATATTTTGCCTTTGAAACAGATAAAAGTTATATTGAAAATAATAACAACTCCAGGTCCAACACTATGAATAGAAAGTTGTCTACTTTCGTAGAAGCCTTGGGTATAAAATGGAAGACAAATTTGAGTCAATTAAAGAAAGAACTTAGCAAAAATCAGGTATCTCTTCAATTAATAGAATTAATTACTTAAAAACTGTCAGTTTCCTACCTCTGGAACTCAAACATGCTTAACACAATATAAAATGAATAATAATACATATCATAAGAATATTATAATTATACATCTATTTACAAATCAGTCTTATAGGCAAGGTTCAGCTAAAATACAAAGTTCAGTACACACTTAATCTACAATGGACACTGCCATTTGCCAACTCAAAATACATCCTCTCCTTACTTCTTATTTATTATCAAAACCCCATTTTGTTTAGGACAGAAATAATTACCTCCTGAGTTCATTTACAGTTAGAAGTGACCTGACAACTCCATGCAGGGAAAAGATATATAAATGGAAGAGTATTTTATTAAGATTTTAGGGGAAGCTAAATTTCCCCCTTTAATATTTTATATTTGCATTATGAAGATAATGCATACTAGTTATATAAATTAGGAATGTAGAAAATAAAACTAAATACATCTACGGTTCAACTTATACAGATAAACATTGGTAGTTTTCTCTTAAATCACACACTTATTTTATATTTTTAGTGATTCTGTTAGTTTCAGGTTGTAACATAGTAATTTGACAGTTAAATACATTACAATATGGTCAATAAAGTAAGTCTAGCAACCATCTTTTCTCATACAAAGTTATTATAATATTATTGACCATATTTATTGTACTATATATTATGCCTTCATATTTTTCATAGCTGAAAGTTTATGCCTCTTAATTCCCTTCATCACTTTAGCCCTCACAGCTCTCCCCTTTGATGACCACTTGTTTGTTTCCTGCATCTATGAGTTTGCTGCATTACTTTGTTCATGTGTTTTCTTTTTAATATTTCATGTGTAAGTGAGATCATATGATATCTGTATTTGTCTGACTTATTTCACTTGACATAATTACACTCTAGATCCATTTATGTTTCTCGAATGGCAAGATTCAATTTTTATGGCTGTATGTCAGTCAGTCAGTTCAGTTGCTCAGTTGTGTCCCACTCTTTGCAACCCCATAAACTGTAGCACGCCAGGCTTCCCTGTCCATCACCAATTCCCAGAGCTTGCTCAAACTCATATCCATCCAGCTGGTGATGACATCCAACCATCTTATCCTCTTTTGACCCCTACTCCTCCCACCTTCAATCTTTCCCAGAATCAGGGTCTTTTCCAAGGAGTCAGTTCTTTGCATCAGGTGGCCAAAGTGTTGAAGTTTCAACTTCAGCATCAGTCCTTCCAATGAGTATTCAAGACTGATTTCCTTTAGGACTGTCTGGTTGCAAGAGATCCCCAAGGGACTCTCCTCCAGTCCAAGGGATTCTCAAGAGTTTTCTCCAACACCACAGTTCAAAAGCATCAATTCTTTGGCACTCAGCTGCCGGGGTCCAGCCCCGGTGGATCCAGGGTGATTCGAAGGTGGGGACAGAGTCAGCGTCTTTGGAAAAATACATATTTAATCACAGATATAGAGAGATTAGAAATGGATAGTGTTGTAGGAAGATTAGTGGAGAAAAAGAGGCTGAATAACTTGGATTACGTGGAATAGCATCCATGCTCCAGATGGGAATTCAGCCAGAAAAATGGGAGCAAGAAAGAAGCAACATGGGGGAATCAGTCTTTCCAGAAACTGATCCAATTTCTTTTATTTTTGGGTTTGCTTATATACCTTTTTTTACATATAGGGATGAGTACAGAGTCACGTGGGGGTCAGCAGTCCTGAACTTTATCAAAATCAGATGCTTCACATAAATGTATCTTCTGGCCATGAGTGAGACCTGCTGACATTTTATGATCCTTTCTTTCTGATAACCAAAAATCTTATTTTTTCCAAGGGTATTTTCTCTTAAACCAGGAACCACCCTCCAAATAAAGTTGCATTCCTATAGGGTGTAGTGAGTTACAATCAAGAAAGGAATTTATTTAACCCAAGGTTAACAGGATTAATCTTAAAGGTTAATACTTATTTCTCCTATATGCTTAAAGGTTAATACTTATTTCTCCTATATGCTTAAATGTTAATACTTATTTCTCCTATATGTTAGTTATATTCATTATAAGGGCAGGGAATATGGAGATTTAGCAGCAAACATCAGCCCAACAAATGAAAATCCTTTCACCAATGCTCCCCTTAAGATCTATTTAGTCTTGAGATATGATAAAGTTACATTTTTACATAGCAAGGACACAGTGATTTATAACAAAGTACAGTGATCTATTACAAAAGAGAAAATCCATTAACTCAAAAAGTCTAGTATTGCTAACCTTAAAATTACTATATTTCCTTTTCTATATTCCAAATACATTGATTAATATATTCCCAAGTGCCCAAGGATACAGAGGCCTGGCGGCAATCATTGACTCGACAAGAAGAAAAAGTCCTATGCTAATTAAGACTCTCAAAATACTCCAAAATTCTCTGTGCTGTTTATGGTTAAGAGGTAGTAAACAATCATGTGGCAGGAGTATGGATAATCCTGTCACACAAGCTAGTCTGTCAGCAGAGAGGTTTGACCTGAGACATCCTTGTCCCACCCAGAGCAGGGAATTAGCAGCAATTATTGACACAACAAATGAAAAACCCTTCACCAATATAATTCCTAACCAACCCACTATACTAATAATTTCTAACTCCCCAAAAGAATGTGCCTTTAGTAAGTCTAAAACATCTCGTGCCTCTCAGATTGGGAGGCTGTAAACAATCACATGTGGCTGGACAAACCTATACAGGTGGGCTAGATAACCTTCAGAGGAGTCCGTAAGCTGAAACACTCTTGTCACCCCCAGGAATTTTTATTGTCTTGGAGCTGCACGTTTACTCCTTCTCCGAGAGAAACGGTTATGGGGGAGAGCCCCCCGTAAAGTCAGAGGTGTAGGTGAGAGCATAAAACAGACTCTGGTTTGGGGGTAGATGCTCAGGAACAGGGGGTTTCCTGAGGCTTGATCACGCCTTTGCGTATGTCAAGCCTCTTTCCTCATGACCTTTGCCATGGGCGGAGTTCCTCACGCTGGCCCCCGGCACTCAGCTTTCTTCACAGTACAACTCTCACATCCATATACGACTACTGGAAAAACCATAGCTTGACCAGACTGACCTTTGTTGGCAAAGTAATGTCTCTGCTTTTTAGTATGCTGTCTAGGTTGGTCATAGCTTTTCTTCCAAGGAGCAAGCGTGTTTTAATTTCATGGCTGAAGTCACCATCTGCAGTGATTTTGGAGCCCCCAAAAATAAAGCCTGTCACTGTTTCTACTGTTTCCCCATCTATATGCCATAGAGTTATGGGACCAGATGCCATGATTTTACCTTTCTGAATATTGAGTTTTAAGTCAGCTTCTTCACTCTCTTCTTTCACTTTTATCAAGAAGCTCTTTAGTTCTTCTTCACTTTCTTCCATGAGGGTGGTGTCATCTGCATATCTGAGGATATTGATTTCAGCTTGTGCATATATATATATATGTATGTATATACATACATATATACACACATAATAGTGATTGAGGTAACTATTATATAGAGTATTCATAGAATATACAAATAATGTATGCATAGCATATAGTGTATGTACATACATAAACACTATTATAATAGCAATTTTAATAGTAATTCCAGCATATATCTTTGTATGATCATAGACTTTCATGAGCATAAGGATAAGAGTCTCATGCTAAGGATAGGAAATCAGTAGGCTCAAAGGGCCCTAGGTCTTTGATGATTGCATTCAGTCACTGGACCAACCATGGACTACTGATTCTGAACTCATTTATATGTGAGAAAAATAAACACTTATTTTACGACGTTACCAGGTATCTGTACATGATGAGCAAGAAATAAGTTGCTGAAACTTTCAAGAAAGTTTTATTGATCTTCTAGAGATGCAGAAATTTTTGTGTTTACAGCTTCCAAACAACTCAGTAGATAGGATAAAGGAAATAGAAATGGCAAGGCAATTGTATAAATGTGATATGTATACATACGATGAGGCTTCCCAGGTGGCTCAGTGGTAAAGAATCTGCCTGTCAATGCAGGAGATGTGGGTTCAATCCCTGGTTCAAGAAGATTCCCTGGAGAAGGAAATGGCGACTCACTCCAGTATTCTTGCCTGGAAAATCTCATGGACAAAGGCACCTGTCAGGCTATAGTCAATGGGGTCACAAAAAATTGGAACATGATTTACCAACTAAACAAAAATAGCAATATATGTGATAAAATATCATATGTATATGGATATATATAGTTGGCTTCACTAGTGGCTCAGATGGCAAAGAATCCACCTGCAATGCAAGAGACTCGGTTTGATCCCTCTGTCACAAAGATCCCCTGGAGAAGAAAATGGCTACCCATTCCAGTATTCTTTCCTGGAGAATTCCATGGACAGAAAAGCCTGCTGGTTTCAGTCCATAGCGTTGCAAAGAATCAGACGTGATGAGTGACTAATACTTTCACTTTTCATATATATAGTTATACTGTATATATATGTATGAATCAGTCAGTCAGTCAGTTTAGTCGCTCAGTCATATTCGACTCTTTGTGACCCTGTGGATGACAGCAGGCCAGGCCTCCCTGTCCATCACTAACTCCCAGAATTGGTGTATGTATAACTATGTATACAAATGTGTATATATGTGTGTATATGTACATATATGTATGCATATATACATATATTGTATAACAGAATAGCTATATACATATAGTTATACATATATATAACTATATGTATGTTCATATATACATACATATACATATAACCATATGAATACATAAAACTATTATATATATATAGTCATTCTGTTATACAAAAGAATTAATTTTGCTGAGAAAGTCTGTTATCCTTCTCAAGCAAATTTTATATTGTTTTTTTTAATAACAATAGCCCAGTAGAGTTCATAAATTTTCAAAAGGAATGTTTTGGTATATATTCTAGGAACATAGCTGTTTGGTATACACGGGAAATTCAATAGTCTGACTTTGCCAACTAAGGTCCATCTTGTCAAGGCTATGGTTTTTTCTGTGGTCATGTATGGATGTGAGAGTTGGACTGTGAAGAAGGCTGAGCGCTGAAGAACTGATGCTTTTGAACTGTGGTGTTGGAGAAGACTTGAGAGTCCCTTGGACTGCAAGGAGATCCAACCAGTCCATTCTGAAGGAGATCAGCCCTGGGATTTCTTTGGAAGGAATGATGCTAAAGCTGAAACTCCAGTACTTTGGCCACCTTATGTGAAGAGTTGACTCATTGGAAAAAACTGTGATGCTGGGAGGGATTGGGGGCAGGAGGAGAAGGGGACGACAGAGGGTGAGATGGCTGGATGCCATCACTGACTCAATGGATGTGAGTCTGGGTGATCTCCAGGAGTTGGTGATGGACAGGCAGGCCTGAAGTGCTGCAATTTATGGGGTTGCTAAAAGTCGGACACAACTGAGCGACTGAACTGAACTGAACTGAGCTCACTGAAATCATCCCTTTGATATGTTGTTTTCTGTTCAGTCACTAGTCATGTCCAACTCTTTGTGACCCCATGGTCTGCAGCACACAAGTCTTCACTGTCCTTCACTATCTCCTAGAGTGTGCTTAAATTCATGTCCATTGAGTCAGCGATAATATGTAACCATCTAATCCTCTGTCATTTATCTCTCCCTTTGCCTTCAATCTTTCCCAGCATCAGAGTCTTTCCAATGAGTCAGCTCTTTGCATCACGTGGCCAAAGTATCAGAGCTTCAGCTTCAGCACCAGTCCTTCCAATTAATATTCAAAGTTGATTTCTTTTAGGATTGACTGGTTTGTCTCCATGCAGTCCAAAGGATTCTCGAGTCTTCTTCAGCAGACTCTTTATGGTGCTCACGTTTATGGTCAAACTCGCACATTGTATATAACTACTGGAAAAAACATAAATTTGACTATACAGATCTTGATCAGCAAAGTGATGTATCTGTTTTTTACTATGCTGTCTAAATATGTCATAGCTTTCCTTCCAAGGAATAATTATCTTTTAATTTCATTGGTGTAATCACCATCTTCAGTGGTTTTGGAGCCCAAGAAAATAAAATGTCTCTCCTTCCACTCTTTTCCTTTCTATTTGTCATGATGTGATGGTACTGGATTCCATGATCTTAGCTTTTTAATATTGTTTCAAGCCAGCTTTTTAACTGTCCTCTTTCATCTTCATCAAGAGGTTCTTTAGTTCCTCTTCATTTTCTGCCATTAGAGTGGTATCATCTACATATCTGAGGTTGTTGATATTTCTCCTGACAATCTTGATTCCAGCATGTTATTCATCTAGCTTGGCATTTCACATGAAGTACTCTGCATATAGGTTAAATAAGCCTTGTCGTACCACTTTCCCAATTTTGAACCAGTCAGTTCTTCCATGTGTGGTTCTAACTGTTCCTTCTTAACCCACATACAGGTTTCTCAGGAGACAGGTAAGGTCTCGTATCTTCTCTTGTAAGATAGTCTGGTATGCTTATCACTTTAAGAATTTTCCAGTTTGTGGTGATCCACACAGTCAAAGGATTTAGTATAGTCAGTGGAGCAGTTCAGTTCAGTTCAGTCGCTCAGTCATGTCTGACTCTTTGCAACCCGATGGACCACAGCACGCCAGGCCTCCCTGTCCATCACCAACTCCTGGAGTCTGCTCAATCTCATCTCCATTGAGTCGGTGATGCCCTCCAACCATCTATCTCATCTTCTGCCGTCCCTTTCTCCTCTTGCCTTCAATCTTTCCCAGCATCAGGGTCTTTTCAAATGAGTCAGTTCTTCACATCAGGTGGCCAAAGTATTAGAGTTTCAGCTTCAGCATCAGTCCTTCCAATGAATATTCAGGACTGATTTCCTTTAGGATGAGCTAGTTGGATGTCCTTGCAGTCCAAGGAACTCCCAAGAGTCTTCAACACCACAGTTCAAAAGCATTAATTCTTTGGCACTCAGCTTTCTTCATAGTCCAATTCTCACATGCATACATGACTATTGGAAAAACCATAGCCTTGACTAGACGGACCTTTGTTGACAAAGTAATGTCTCTGCTTTTTAATATGCTGTCTAGGTTGGTCACAACGTTTCTTCCAAGAAGTATGTGTCTTTTAATTTCATGGCTTCAGTCATCATCTGCAGTGATTTTGGAGCCCCCCAAAATAAAGTCACCCACCATTTCCACTGTTTTCCCATCTATTTGCCATGAAGTGATGGGACCAGATGCCATGATCTTAATTTTCTGAATGTTGAGCTTAAGCCAACTTTTTCACTCTCCTCCTTCACTTTCATCAAGAGTTTGTTTAGTTCTTCTTCACTTTCTGCCATAAAGGTAGAGCAGAAGTGGATGTTTTTCTGGAACTCTCTTGCTTTCTCCATGATCCTAATCCAACAAATGTTGGTAATTGGAACTCTGGTTTCTCTACCTTTTCTAAATCCAGCTTGTACATCTGGAAGTTCTTAGTTCATGTACTGCAGAAGCTTGCTTAAAGGATATTGAGCATACTTTGCTAGCATGTGAAGTGAGTGCAGTTGTATGGTATTTGAACTTTGTTTGGCATTGCCCTTCTTTGGGAATGGAATGAAAGCTGACCTTTTCCAATCCTGTGGGCATGCTGAGTCTTCCAAATTTGCTGATGTATTGAGTGCAGCACTTTAACAGTGTTATCTTTTAGGGTTTTAATAGCTCAGCTGAAATTCTATCACCTCCAATAGCTTTGCTTGTAGTGAAGTGAAAGTCACTCAGTCGTTTCTGATTCTTTGTGACCCCACAGACTATAAAGTCCACGGAATTTTCCAGGTCAGAATACTGGAGTGGGTAGCCTTTCCCTTCTCCAGGGGATCTCCCCAACCCAGAGATTGAACACAGGTCTCCCGCATTGCAGGAAGATCCTTACCAGCTGAGCCACCAGGGAAGCCCAAGAATACTAGAGTAGGTAGCCTATCCCTTCTCCAGTGGATCTTCCTGACAGGAATCAAACCAAGGTCTCCTGCATTGGAGGTGGATTCTTTACCAGCTGAGCTACTAGCGAAGCCCTTTATAGTAATGCTTCTTAAAGCCCACTTGACTTCATACTCCAGAATGTCCTTCTCTAGGTGAGGGATCACACCATTGTGATTATCTGGGTCATTAAGACCTTTTTTGTACAGTTCTTCTATGTATTCTTCCCACATCTTCTTAATCTCTTCTGCCTCTGTTAAGTTCTTACTTTTTCTGTCCTTTATCTTGCCCATCCTTGCATGAAATATTCCCTTGATAGCTCTTACTTTCTTGAAGAGATCTCTAACATTTCCCATTCTGTTGTTTCTCTCTGCTTCTTTGCATTGTTCATTGTAGAAGGACTTCGTAGATCTCCTTGTTATTCTCTGGAACTTTGCATTCACATAGGTGTATCTTTCCCTTTCTCCCTTGTTTTTCACTTTTCTTCTCTCCTAAGTTATTTTTAAAGCCTCTTCAGGCCACCACTTTGCCTTCTTGTACTTCTTTTTCTTGAGGATGTCTTTGTTCACTGCCTCCTGTACCATGTTACAAACCTCCTTCCACAGTCCTTCAGGAACTCTGTCTACCAGATCCAATGCTTTGAATCTATTCATCACCTCCAATGAATATCAAAAAGGGTAAAATCAAGCCCTTTTTCTTACTTGCTTCAATATAAACCTGAATTTTGCAATAAGGAGCTGATGATTTGAGGCACAGTCAGCTCTAGGTCTTGTTTTAGCTGATAGTATAGAACTTCTCCATCTTCAGCTACAAAGAACACAATCAATCTGATTTCAGTATTGATCATCTGGTGATGTCCATGTGTAGTCATCCCTTGTGTTGTTCGAGAAGGGTGTTTGCTATGACCAGTGCAGTCTCTTGTCAAAACTCTGTTAGCCTTTGCCCTACTTCATTTTGCACTCCAGGGCCAAACCTGCCTGTTATTCCAAATATCTCTTGACTTTTTACTTTTGCATTCCAATCCAGTATATGAAAAGGACATCTTTTTTTGGTGTTAGTTCTAGCAGGTCTTGTAGTTCTTCACAGAACTGGTCAACTTTATCATCAGTGGTTGGGGCATTGAGTTGGATTACTGTGATGTTGAATGGTTTGCCTTGGAAATAAACTGAGTTCATTCTGTCATTTTTGAGATTGCACCCAAGTACTGAATTTTAGACTCTTTTGCTCACGATGAGGACTACTCCATTTCTTCTAAAAGATTCTTATCCATCCACGGTATTAAATATAATGATAATGGTGGATCACAGCCTGTGGTGGCACAGGGGCTTCTGCAATTCAGTGAAGCTATGAGCCATGACTCGCAAGGCCACTCAAGACACATGAGTCATAATGAAGAGGTCAGACAAAACATGTTCCACTGGAGGAGGAAATAGCAACCTACTCCAGTATGCTTGCTGCAAGAACCCCATGAACATTATAAAACAGCAAAACTCTGTGACACTGGAAGATGACGCTCTCCCAGTCAGAAGGTACCTGATATGCTACTTTGAAGAACAGAGTGGTTACTAATAGCTTCAGAAAGAAAGAAGCTGCTGGGCCAAAGAAGAAATGATGCTCAGTAGTGGATGCGTCTGGTGGTGAAAGTAAAGTCCAATGCTGTAAAGAACAATATTGCATAGGAACCTGAAAAGTTACATTCATGAAGTAAGGTAAATTAGGCGTGGTCAAACAGGAGATTGTAAGAGTTAACATTGACATATTATGAAACAGTGAACTAAAATGGATGGGGATAAGAGAGTTTAATTCAGATGATCATTGTCTTCCTTTTTGGTTCACCTCATTTATCTGGGGCCAGTATCCTGTGTTTTCACATCCTGAGTTTCCTCAGGGTTCACCTAAGAATTGGCTGCAGTTTGATGGTTGCTAGATGGCAGGTGTTCTTTTCTGAGTTCTCTCTGGGCTCACCAGCTCACCATAAGGTGTGGCTGCAATTGCTGATGACTGTGACACCCTTGGTTTACTGGACATATTCCAATTATTTGTAGACTCAGCAAAAGTAGGGGGTGATATAAACCATTTTAGAGAAGCATTATTTACAAAACTTCAGCACAACCATCAAATTCCTGCTAGAATGGAGATTTTTGTTATAAAAGATAGAACAAAGTAGGAATCTAAAGAGATTTTATTAAAATGACTTTAGAAATGTGGTGACCTATACAGGAAGGACAAAAATAATGCAGAATTCAATCAGACAGTTAATAGATATATTGAATCATATTAAGTAGAAATAAGTGTTGATGTATGAAAGAATTGAAAGAGGAGAGTGAAAAAGTTGGCTTAAAACTCAGCATTCAAAAAATTAAGATCGTGGCATCCAGTCTCATCACTTTCACAGCAAATAGATGGGGAAACAATGGAAACAGTGACAGACTTTATTTTGGGGGGTTCCAAAATCAGTGCAGATGGTGAGTGCAACCATGAAATTAAAAGACACTTGCTCCTTGGAAGAAAAGCTATGACAAATCTAGACAGCATATTAAAAAAGCTGACACATACTTTGCTGACAAAAGTCAGCAAATCTAGTCAAAGCTATGGTTTTTCCAGTAGTATGGATGTGAGAATTGGACCATAAAAAAGCTGAGCACCAAAGAACGGATGCTTTTGAACTGTGGTGTTGGAGAAGACTCTTGAGAGGCCCTTGGACTGCAAGGAGACCAAACCAGTCACTCCTAAATGAAATCAGTCCTGACTATTCACTGGAAGGACTGAAGCTGAAGCTGAAGCTCCAAAACTTTGGCCATGTTCTGATGTGAAAAACTGACTCATTTGAAAAGACCCTGATGCAGGGAAAGATTGAAGGCAGGAGGAGAAGGGGATGACAGAGGATGAAATGGCTGGATGGCATCAGTGACTTTGTATATATAAGCCTGTAAACATGAACCTTCATATTAAAGAACCATAAAATGGGGCCAATTAACTCCTGTACATAAGCAGTGCCCATTCTTCATCCTTACCTTAATCTTCAGACTAATAAGCAATTACACTAGTAAATTCAGGCTTGCTGAGACTGGAACAATGTTCAACCAAGTTGTTTAGGTTACTATCCTTTCAACCCTGAGAAGATTTACTGTTACATTTAGAAATGATCAAATTAATAAAATTCATAATATGAATATTTTAATATTAAATATGAGAGCTATTTAAATTTTTATTAATCAATGATTTTAAATGAAATTTGATTCAGTTTGTAAAGAAAAATGGAAGAGTTTCAAAAACCTGATTTGGTACATTTATAACCTCAACTTTATAAGATGCTTTAATCAAGTGTATAATTTTTAGCATCTTTATGAAATGTTGTAGGCAGAATAGTTACCTTCAAAGATATCTATGTCCTAGTCCCTGAGACCTATAAGTATGTTATCTTAAAGAACAAAAGGGATTTTGTAGGTTTAACAAAGTTAAGGATCTTGAGATGAAGAGATTTATCTTGTGTCAGTGTGTTCAATGTGATCACAAGTGTTCTTATAAATAAAAGAGGGAACAGAAATCAGAGAGGGGGTTGTGACCATGGAAGCAAGAAGTCAGTGATGTGGGGCCATGAGCCAAAAAAGTCATGCAGCCTCTAGAGTTAAAAAAGGGGCTGTTGGGCGGGGGGAGGGAATTCCCTAGAGTCTTTAGAAGAAATGTGGCCCCATTTTCTATTATGAATGTAATGAATTACCACAAAATTAATGATTTAAAGCAAGCCAAATTTATTATCTAGAAGTTGGAAGTCAAAATGGATCTTTTAGGACTAAAATTAAGGTGTTAACAGGGTTGTTTCTTCTCTGGAAGTTCAAAGGGAAAATCTGTTTCCTTGCTAGTCATTTCTTACATCATCTTTTCTCTAGCTGCTAGAGACTGTTAGCATGTCTTTGTTCTTAGCTAGCCTCTTCATCCTTCTTTAAATCCAGAAGCAACATCTCCAAATTGTCTTCTCTGATTGTGACACTCTTGCTTTCTTATAAGGACTCTTGTGATTATACTAGGCCCATCCATATAATCCAGAATAATATCCTCATCTCAAAATTCTTAACTAAATTACCTCTGCAAAATTCCTTTTGCCATATAAGAAAACAGACTTTCAGTATTAGGATATGGACATCTTTGTGGACCATCATTCAACTACTATATTTTCCTTCCATACCCGACCCTTAATCTAATTTTATTTCTATGGATTTTTTTTCCTGAAACATTTCATATGAATGGAATAAAACAATATGTGATCATTGTGTTTGGCATCTTTCATCCGTGATTTAATATCTTTCCTTTTTATTGCTAATTAATATTTTATTGTATGAATATACCATAATTTGATTGCCCATTTCATGGTTTATGGATATTTGGAATGTTTAACATTTGGTTATTATAAATATGCTGCAATGACCATCAACATAAAAGTCTTTGTGTGGATATATTTTCATTTTGCTTGGAATGTATGTAGGATTAGAATTGCTGAGTCATGTGGTAAATTTGTATTTAGCTTTTTAAGAAAATGTCTAATTATTTTCCAAAGGGACTTCACCATTTGTATCTCTACCAACAATGGATGAGTTTTCCAATTTCTCCATATATTCACCAATACTTGTTATCGTCTTTCTTTATCAGTCAGTTCAGTTCTGTTCAGTCATTCAGTCAGGTCCAATTTTTTGTGACCCATGAACTGCAGCACACCAGGCCTCACTGTCCATCACCAACTCCCAGAGCTTGCTTAAACTCATATTCATCTGTGATGCCATCAATCATCTCATCCTCTGTCGTCCTCTTCCCCTCCCGCCATCAATCATTCCCAGCATCAGGGTCTTTTCCAGTGAGTCAGTTCTTTATATCAGGTGGCCAAAATATTGGAGCTTCAGTTTCAGCATCAGTCCTTCCAATGGATTCAAGATTGACTTCATTTAGGAGTGACTGGTTTGATCTCCTTGCAGCCCAAGGGACTCTCAAGAGTCTTCTCCAACACCACAGTTCAAAAGCATCAATTCTTTGGTGCTCAGCTTTCCTTATGGTCCAACTCTCACATCCATACATGACTACTGAAGAAAACCATAGCTTTGACTAGACCGACCTTTGTCGGCAAAGTATTCTCTGCTTTTTAGTAATGTTGTCTAGGTTTGTCATAGCTTTCCTTCCAAGAAGCAAGCGTCTTTTAATTTCATGGCTGCGGTCACCGTCTGCACTGATTATGGAGCCCCCAAAAATAAAGTCTGTCACTGTTTCCATTGTTTCCCCTTCTATTTGCCATGAAGTGATGGGATCAGATGCCATGATCTTAGCTTTTTGAATGTGGAGTTTTATACCAACACTTTTACTCTCCTCTTTCACTTTCATCAAGAGGCTGTTTAGTTTTTCTTCACTTTCTGCCATAAGGGTGGTGTTATCTGCATATCTGATTTTACTGACATTTCTCCTGGCAATCTTGATTCCAGCTTGTGCTTCATCCAGCCTGGCATTTGGCATGATGTCCTCTGCATATATGTTAAATTATCACCATTATTGTGGATGTGAAGTAATATCTTATTGCAGTTTATAATGCAATTCCCTAATGACTAATTGTGCTTGACATCTTATCATGTAATTATTCATAAACCTGCTCTGGTGAAATATATATTCAAAAATTGGTTCATTTGCCTTCTTATTGAGTTATAAAAGTTCTAGGTATTTTTGATACAAGTGCCTTGCCAGATATATGATTTGAAAATATTTTGTTTCCTTCTCTGCCCTTTCTTTGTATTTTTTCCAGTGGTGCCTTTTGAGCACAAAGATCTTAACTTACTTTTTTCTTTTTAATCACATGTGCTTGGCTTCAGTCAAAAAATTTTAGCCTAATCCAAGACCATGAAGATTTGTGTCTATATTTTCTTCTCCAAGTTCATAATTTTAAGTGGTAGAGTTGAGTTTATGGTCCATTTTGAGTTAAATTCTGTGCAGTGTGTGATGAGTGATAATTCATCTTTTCACATATGGAAACCATTATTATCTGGATTCTATTTTGAAAAGATTATCATTTCCCCCATTGAAACTGACCTAGTACCTCTAGCTACATTCAGTGGGTCATGTATCAATTGCTGTTGCTCAGGCACTAAGTCATGTCCTATTGTTTGTGACCCCCATGGACTTCAGCATGCCAGGCATCACTGTCCTCCACTAGCTCCTGTAGTTTGCTTAAACTCATGTACGTTGAGTTGATAATGACATTCAATCACCTCGTCCTCTACGGCCCCTTTCTCCTCCTCTGTTTAATATTTCCCAGGATCAGGGTCTTTTTCCAATGTGTTGGTTCTTTACATCATGCAGCTTCACCATCAGTCCTTCTAATGATGATTCATGACTGATTTCCTCTAGGATATTCTGGTTTGATCTCCTTGCATTCCAAGGGACTCTCAAGAGTCTTTTTCAGTACCACAGTTTGAAAGTATCAATTCTTCACCATTCAGCTTTTTCTATGGTCCAACACTTACATTGGTACATGACTACTGGAAAAACCATAGCTTGGTCTATACAGACCTCTGTCAACAAAGTGATAACTCCACTTTTTAATACACTGTCTAGGTTTATCATTGCTTTTTTTCCAATATACATACATACACATACTTAGAGGTTTATTTCTGGGTCTTAAATTCTTTTATTGACCCATATGTCTGTCTTTATCACACTGTCTTGTTTACTGTTGCTTTGTAGTAGTTATTGAAGTTAGATAGTTTAAGTCCTCCAACTTTGTTCTATTTCAGGAAATTTTTGCTATTCAATACAAATTTTAAGATTGACTGGAAATTTTACCAATATAAGTCAATTGGAAGTTTTATAGGCTTTATACTATATTTGAAGATAAAACTTAGGGAGAATTGTTATCTTCATAATGTTGAGTATTCTGATCCATGAATATCGACTATCTCTTAATTTATTTTTATATCATTTAATATCTTCTAGTAACTTTTTGTAGTTGCTTTCAACAATGTGTTGTAGTTCAAATATGTCATATTTTTAAAAGCAGTATAAAATGCTCCAGAAAATTTAACTAATTAAATTAATAAGTGAGGCTTCTTGTTTAAAGGAATTTATTCTGTTCAAATAAAGTTGGTCAAACACTAATCAAAGGAAAATTTAAGAGAAATATTCACATTTTATTTATTTTCATAATGAGATTTATAAATATAGCTCCAAAGCATAAGGGAAAGTTAAGCTATTTTACCTTTAATAAAGTAAATATTGATTTGAATCCTGATAACTGTAAGTAGTTCTTTCTATGAACAAAATGGGCTTCCCAGGTGGTACTAGTGGTAAAGAACCTGCCTGCCAATGCAGGAGACATAAGAGATGTGGTTTGATCCCTGGGTCGGGAAGCTCCCCTGGAGAAGGAAATGGCAACCCACTCCAGTATTCTTGCCTGGAGAATCCCATGGACAGAGGAGCCTGGTGGGCTATAGCCCATGGGGTTGCAGAGTTGGACACAGCTGAAAGCAACTTAACACTAGCACTATAAACAAAAGAGCAAATGCTTTCTATGCTTGCATTTTTTAAATCACATTGATCCTGTTAATCAAAATATTTGCTTTTTAGCCTTGCCTTTTGAGAGTTTTTTTTTTATTGTGTGTGATAGCATCTATTGATACAAAAAGTGATTTTAAACATATACATCCTCCAAGAAATGTTAAAATAGACACAACATTGACAAAGAAATATCATAAGAACAAACAACAAACAGGAAATTGCATCTTGCATAGCTGGCTTATTTCCCCTCATCATTCTTGCTCCACTTCCTCCATTAATTTTTTCCATATTCTATGTTTTACCACATTCTATCAAACTTCCCTTAGTCACTTCCTGATTTTAAGAGAATTCTCCTATGGGTACCCCTTTTCTTTATCAGAAATCTTTTTCTTTAAAGCCCTAAGATCTCATACCTAAGAGATGTGCTCAAAGAGAAAAAAAAATGCAGTAACCATGGAGAAGTTCAGTGATACACCTAGGGCTGTTCAGAAAACCAGGCGCAACCTTTTCTGTGAGATCTATTCCTTTCATGTTAGACATGCTTTTGGCAAAACTAATTTTATCAATTTAACATCTCTAGAAAATGATATACTACCTATGGTATGCCTAGGATCAGACAGAGAATGAACTGATATCAAGAAATGCAATTGTGTGAAAATAAATGTAGGGTTATAGTATTAACAGATTCTGGATGCTTCCCAGGTGGTGCATGTTAAAGAGTCTTCCTGCCAGTGCAGGTGTCCCAAGAGAAATGGATTCAATCCCTGGGTTAGGAAGATACTCTGGAGTAAGAAATGGCAACCTACTCTAGTATTCTTGCCTGGAAATTTTCACGAATAGAGAAACCTTGGGGACTACATACCATGGGGTCTCAGAATCAGACATGACTGAGCTGCTGAGCATGCAAGAACACAAGCTATTATCTTACCCTTAGAAATATGAATTCAGTTTGAATTTTGAAAAAATAGGTATATACTAAGAGAATATACAGATATAAAAAACTTTAGGATCAGACTATTAGGGGAAATATAACATATACATGTAAAAGTGAAAGTCACTCAGTCATGTTGGACTCTTTGTCCATGGAATTCTCCAGGACAGAAACTGGACTGGGTAGCCTTTCCCTTCTCCAGAGGATCTTCCCAACCCAGGGATCAAACCCAGGTCTCCCACATTGCAGGCAGATTCTTAACCAGCTGAGCCAGATGCTTATACTATTTAAGGTAGTTAGTTAGTTAAGTCGCTGAGTCGTGTCCGACTCTTTGCAACCGCATGGACTATAGCCCACCAGGCTCCTCCGTCCATGGGATTCTCCAGGCAAGAATACTGGAATGGGTTGCCATTTCCTTCTCCAGGGATCTTCCCAACCCAGGGATCGAACCCAGGTCTCCCGCATTAGAGGCAGATGCTTTTTAACCTCTGAGCAATCAGGGAAGCCAAACCAACTAGAAATCAATCTGCTTTTAAAATTTTTTTCTTTTTAGCCACACTGCACAGTTTGTGGGATCTCAGTTCCCTGACCAGGGACTGAACCCATGGTTGAACCCAGGCCACTGGCAGTGAAAGCCCTGACTCCTACCACTAGACCACCAGGGAACTACTCATTTAAGGTAACTCCTCAAATTTATATTCCTTTTGTGAAATAAAAGTGTTTTGATTGTACCAATTCTCACTGCTGCCCCAATTCCTCCAGGAATCTTGGAGGTTAATTTGAGTGATGGTTTTCTCATTTTATTACTTTTCTGCTAAGTTTTCTGTATGTACTATAAAACCTATAGTCATTTCCAAAGCCCCCAATTTAAGTAAATCATTGAAATTAATTATTGGACTTCCTCATCTATTCAGTGTTTCCTTTGGGGGCTGGAATGTGCATCTATTGGTCAGTGATAAATTGTAAGCTTCAGGAGAAACCTTCATGTTTGTGATTATTTGACTCAAAATAGACCTGAATACAAGAAATGCAATACCCCATAATCTGACTTTCATAAGTTTAATAAACTTTACTAAGTGTAATAACACTAATAAACCTATGCACACATTTATATCCATATCTTACACTTGATTCTAGCAAGAGAATATTATAAAATTTGACAAAACACTTTGCCAACTATAACTTGTAGTTTTCCAGATTTTAATTTAGAATTATAATTATGAGTAATTCTCAGTCAAAATTTGATCATTTTAACAACAGTGCATTTGTTTTCCTGACTTGGAATATGAGGAGGCAGTGCTATAGGGGCAGAGCAGTATTAGAAAGGAGTGGACTCTCCATCTCACAGAAATAATCACACCACATTGCAACTATTCTTTTACCTCCTTTTTCTCCTTTGCTTGCAATCCTAGTGCATTGCTCATCTTTGAATTCCTGCCACACAGCAGAAAATTGGGATACACTATCCTGTCAATAAGTGTAGAATGAAAATAAAATGAAATTCTATACTTTCAGTATCATGAGAAAACTGTGTGGCCTTGGGTAAATCACTTAATCTATCCTTACCTGTTATTTACCAGGAAATTTGACAAGATTGTTCCCTAAGAGCCCTTTCATGTAAGAATTCTATAATACAAATTTATATGTACTCAAATTCCACATCCTACCACAGACATTTTCATGATGTTACTATTATTTTTAATTCACAAAACTTTTAACTTTTCATCAGATTGTGGCATGAATAACAGATTAGAACATCAGTCTAACTCTGAAACTGACATGCTTTGCAATATCAGGCAATATTCTAAGTCTATGCCTCAGGAATGATTGTCTGTATGATATGGTTAACAATGCCTGCCACTATATTTAAAGTAATAATCTTTTGTTGAAAAGCTCTTTGAAGAAGAGCAAAGAAATTTATTATGGGCAACTGAAAATTAATAGTACAGAAGATCTTCTTAGGGAAATACTTATAGCTGAATAATAAAAATGGTATTGAAAAGAGGACACAAAAGCATGCTTTATTTGTTGTTTTGATATGAATACTTTTAACAAAAGCATTGCTACTAGCATACTATTGGGCTATTCGGGGAAACACATAAATTATATGGAACGATATTAATTCATAATAGAAACTCCCTAATTGAATTTGAATATTAAAATATTTCTGAATTAAATCAAATATTAATTGCTACTAGTAAAATATACCCCCAACTTAGAAAAATTTGGCGTACTCAGCTGCCTCTAATCCGAACCTCTCTTTAATTCTACCATCTTCTACATTAAATACAGTTTTTACATGGAGTTACCTGGGTGCTGTTCACAGAGTTCAGCATGCTATCACAACTCAGCAGTTATGAAATAAACCAGTAACTATGCAGGGCTCTGATACACAATCACTGATTTGCTGGAAACCCTGAGAATCATTAGACCTGTATGCAAGTCAAGAACCAACAGTTAGAACCAGACATGGAACAATGGATTGGTTCAAAATTGGAAAAGGAGAATGTCAAAGCTGTATAGTGCCACCCTGTTTATTTAACTTATATGCACAATACATCATGCAAAATGATTTGGATCATAAAAAAGGCTGAGCACAGAGAATTGATGCAATTAAGATTGTTGGGAGAAATATCAATAACCTCAGATATGCAAATGATGCCACCTCTGTGGTAGAAAGCAAAGAGAAACTAAAAAGCCTTTTGATGAAGGCGAAAGAGGAGAGAGGAAAAGCTGGTTTAAAACTCAACATTCAAAAAAACTAAGAACATGGCATCCAATCCCATCACTTCATGGCAAATAGATGGGAAAAAAAGGAAAACAGTGACACTATTTTCTTGGGCTTCAAAATCACTTAGGAGAATGACTGCAGCCATGGAATTAAAAGAAGCTTGCTCCTTGGAAGAAAAGTTATTACAAACCTAGATAGTGTATTAGAAAAGAGAGACATCACTTTGCCAGCAAATGTCCGTATAGTCAAAGCTATGGTTTTCCTAGTATGGATGTGAGATTTGGATCATAAAAAAGACTGAGCACAAATAATTGATGCTTTTGAACTGTGGGTCTGGAAAAGAATATTGAGAGTCCCTTGACCAGCAAGGAGATCAAACCAGTCAATCCCAGAGGAAATCAATCTTAAACGTTCATTGGAAGGACTGATGCTGAAGCTCCAATACCCTTTGCCACATTATGTGAAGAGCCAATTCATTGGAAAAGACCCTGATGCTGGAAAAGACCGAGGGCAGGAGGAGAAGAGGGCAACAGAGGATGAGATGTTTGGATGGCATCATCGACTCAATGCCCATAAGTTTGAGCCAACCCCTGGAGCTAGTGAAAGACGGGGAAGCTTGACGTCCTATAGTACACAGGGAGGCAAACAAATGACTGGCATATGACTGAGCAACTGAACAACAGCAAGTGCTAATGATCAGTTATTAAATGAGAACTAGAGATTGCTTTCCTTCCTTCATTCTATGTACTATTGTGTTGTTGTTCAATCTCTAAGATGTGTCTGACTCTTTGCAACAGCATGGACTGTAGCCCTCCAGGCTCTTCTGTCCACCGGCTTTCCCAGACAAGAATACTGGAGCCGGTTGCCACTTCCTTCTCCAGAGGATCTTCCCTGACCAGGGATTGAACCCTGTCTCTTGCCTCTCCTGTTTGGCAAAGGTATTCTTTACCACTGTGCCATCTGGGAAGCCCTGAGTACTAGACCCTTTGTTAAAAGTTACTAATAAGCTAAACAAAAACAAACAAACAAATAGGAGTAAGGAAAAAATCTATGTAAAATGCTGGTAAGGGAAATGGTCTCTAAAATCAGACTGAGTTAAAATCCCAACTCTGCCATTTCCCAAATTAATGACATGAAGCAAGCTACTTAGTGTCACATTTCCTCAGTTCTCCCTGTAAAATGGAGGTGATAATAATCACCCTGCCTAACAGATTTGTTGTGAAGATTAGATGAGCTAGGATGATTGTAATATCCTCAAGGGAGTGTTTGGCTCAGAGCAAGTGTTCTGCAAATAAAAGTTGTTATTATTGGCATTATTATTGCCTTACATGCTTTAAAAAAGACTGCTATAGGCTGAATGAATGTTTGTGCCCTCCCCAGATTCATCTATTGAAGCCCTAACCCACAATGTGATAGTATTTGGAAGTGGAGCTTCTGAAAAGTAATTAGGTTTAGAGGTCACAAGGGTGAACTACTGGTGATGGGATTAGTGCCATTATAACCAAAGGAAGAGATGAGAGCCCTTTCTTATTCAGTGAAAATGTAGCTGCCTGAAAACCAGGAAGAATATCTTTACTAGATACTGAATTTGCTATCCCCTTGATCTTGGACATTCTAGCCTCCAGAACTGTGAGAAATAAACATTGTTGTTAAAGTCACTCTGTCTATGGCATTTTGTTATAGCAGCCTGAACTAAGACTGAAGATAGAAGCAGAGAAAAACATAAAATTTCAAAATGAATAATGTAAAAAAATTGGTTGCTTGTGACATAAAGTGTTAGCACAATTTGAACCTAGTAAAAATTGCCATTCTAAGGGTAGATACATCTGCTTTGGAGATGTTTTTAAATCAGATTTGAGTTACTATGCAGAAACATATCTTTTAATCAAGGAGATTAATTCTAATGGTATTCTAAGGTCTGACATTTTGCTTCCAAAAGTAGAATCATATAGTAGGAGAGAGATCAATCTAGAATAACAGAAGTTAGTGTGAGAGTTAACAGTTTCAGAAGAAAGTCTTTTTCTTTTTTCCTGTAATTCTAAAGATTTTGACACAATCTTAATGCAGATTTTTAGAGTATGTTAGTTCTAAATTTTTTTCTAGCCAATATAATTCATAATGCAAAACTATATATTCACATAAGTAAGATAATTTTAAAGCATCTATTTTTTTAATTAAGGGAAATTTTTATTACCAAATCTAGTATAAATAATTGCTACATCAGGAATCCAGCAACTCAATTTCAGGTTGTTGTTGATGTTCAATTGCCAAGTCATGTCCGATTCTTTGCCACCCCGTGAGCTATAGCACACCAGGCTCCTCTTTCCTCCACAGTCTCCCGGAGTTTGCTCAAATTCATGTCCATTGAATCAGGGTACTATCTAAACATTTCAGTCTCTGCCGCCCCCTTCTCCTTTTACCTTCACTCTTACTCAGCATCAGGATCTTTTCCAGTGAGTTGGCTCTTCACATCACATGGCCAAAGTATTGGAGCTTTAGCTTCAGCATCAGTGCTTCTAATGAATATTCTGGATTGATTTCCTTTAGCATTGACTGGTTTGAGCTCCTTGAAGTCTGAGGGACTCTCAAGAGTCTCTCCAGCACAAAAGCATCAATTCTTTGGTGTTCAGCCTTCTTTATGATCCAAATCTCACATCTATACATGACTATTGGAGAAACCATAGCTTTGATTAGATGGACTTTTGTCAGCAAAGTGATGTCTCTGCTTTCTAATATGCTGTCTACATTTATCATAGCTTTCCTTCCAAGGAACAAGCATCTTTTAACTTCATGGCTGTAATCACTGTGTGTGGTGATTTTGAAGTCCAAGAAAATAAAATCTGTCACTCCTTCCACTTTTTCCCCTTCTATTTGCCATGAGGTGATGGGACTGAAAGCCATGATCTTAATTTTTTTACTGTTGTATTTCAAGCTTTTCCATTGCACTCTTTATACCTTCACCAAGAGGCTCTTCAGTTCCTCTTCATTTTCTGCCATTAGAGTCATATCTTCTACATATCTGAGGTTACTGATATTTCTCCTGGCAATCTTGATTCCAGCTTATGATTCCTCCAGCCCAGCATTTTGCATAATATACTCTGCATATAAGATAAATAAGCCGGGTGACAGTATACAGGCTTGTTATTGCCTTCCCAATTTTGAGCCAGTCAGTTGTTTTATGTTCAGTTCTAACTGTTGCTTCTTTACCTACATACAGGTTTCTCAGGCTACAGATAAGGTACTCTGATCTCTTTAAGAATTTCTCACAGTTTGTTGTGATCCATACATTCAAAGGATTTAGCATAGTCAATGAAGCAAAAGTAGATGTTTTTCTGGAATTCCACAGTCCAACAATGTTGGCAATTTGATCTCTGGCTCCTCTGCCTCTTCAAAATCCAACTTGTACACTTAAAAATTCTCAGTTCATGTACTGATGAAGCCTAGCTTGAAGAATTTTGAGCATAACCTTACTAGCATGTGAAATGAACACAATTGTATGGTAGTTTGAACATTTCTTTGGCATTGCCCTTCTTTGGGACTGAAATGAAAACTGACTTTTTCCAGTCTTGTGTCTACTACCGATTTTTCCAAATTTAGTGACATATTGAGTGCAGCACCTTAACAGCATCATCTTGGATTTTTAAATAGTTCAGCTGGAATTCCATCATCTCCACCAACTTTGTTCTTAGTAATTCTTCCTGAGGCCCACTTGACTTCCCACTCTAGGATGACCATGCCATCATGATTATCCAGGTCATTAAGACCTTTTTTGCATAGTTAGCCTACCAGGCCCCTCCGCCCATGGGATTTTCCAGGCAAGGGTACTGGAGTGGGTTGCCATTGCCTTCTCTGTCTTGTATTCTTACTACCTCTTAATCTCTTCTACTTCAGTTAGGTTCTTACTGTTTCAGTCCTTTACCATGTCCATCCTTTCTTGTAGTGTTCTCTTGATAGCTCCAGTTTTCTTGAAGAGATCTCTAGTCTTCCCATTCTATTGTCTTTCTCAATTTCTTTGCACTGTTCATTTAAGAAGGTCTTCTTATCTCTCATTCTTCTTCTCTGGAACTCTGAATTCAGTTGGGTGCATCTTTCCCTTCCCTCTCCCTTTCTCCCTTGTCTTTCACTTCTGTTCTTTTCTCAGCTCTTTATAAAGCCTCCTCTGACAATCACTTTGCCTTCTCGCATTTCTTTTTCTTTGGGATGGTTTTGGTCACTGCCTCTGGTACAGTATTATGAACTTCCATCCATAGTTCTCCAGTCCAACTCTAGTATAAATAATTGCTACACCTGGAATCCAGTAACTCAGGTTGAGGTTACATAGTTCATAATCAAAGTATCCATTTAGATCATCGTGAATAGACCTAATACAGTTTTATATGCTTTGCTTTCTATCTCCCTGAATAACTTGGAAGTAGTTGTGTATTGGCTTGAAATGATTTTAAATCCACTTGTTTATGGTTCTAAAAATGAATTTGTTTTGTCCTAAGAGTGAAAATGTTTATATTGAGAAATCTGTTTCAGGATGTTGTCATTTATGTCTGTAGTTGTTGGTAAGCTCAGCTATTGACCAGCACTGTTGAGGGCTTGACCTTAAGAGCATGTGGAAGAGCAACTATGGCTTAGGGGACTTTTAGCTCTAAATACAAAGAGGTTTGACCAGCAACTCAAAGTGTTTAATCTGTGAGAGTTTACTCTGCTGATCTAAACTGTTCTCTGAAGACTTAGGGATGTTAATTCCTGCTTGGGGAAAACAACTCTGTTGGCAGTGATGAAGAGCTGCAGGCCCCTCCAGGGAAACCTCCTTACCTGCTGATATCAGTACTTTTGTCCCTAGCAACATGCTCTAGCAGCAAAGGACTTTCACTTTTGCTTGGGCAGCTGGCTATTCCTTCTTAGTTGGTTAACCCAGTGTCCTGAGAACAAACTTGTAGAAACTTACACCTCAACTAAATTTGAACTTTAGTCCTATCATCTTCCCCTTGTGTGGAACAATAGTTTGATCCATCTATTATTGCTATAGAGTATATTTAAGAAACATTATCCCATATGCTCTTGATTTGTGAAATTTTATAGTTTCCACAGTGAACCTATGTTGAATAAATTCTTGCCAAAGACAATCTCAATTTCTGAGCATAATTTGCCAAACAGAAACAAGACAGAAATAGAACTCAAAGTTGCTAATTTGCCATCCTATGCTTGGAAAGTGGGGTTTTTTTTTGTATTTTTTTGACAATATAACCTTCCTTCATCAGTGAAAATTAGTTGATCGTCACCAGTAAGCCATCACACCAAGGATACATTACAAAAATTTCCTGATTCTAAAGCAATTCATTTTTAAAAAGGGGGGGGGGATAAAAATAGGGAGATTAAAGAGGAGGATTAAGGGCTTAAAATTTATCATATTTAATATTCTTACCAGCCTGTGTTTTTGTATGTCTCTAAGGATATTTTCTTCAAATTAGGTCATTTTAATAATGTAAATGACATCTTTTCAGTAAAAGTAATATTTTAAAGAATATTTATATAATTTACAATGGAATACTTTGTTCATTTAAGAAGATTTAATAGCCCTTGTGACTAGTTAATTCCTTTCCCTGAGACTTCTCTTTTTAAAAAATCAGGTTTTTTTCCCCTTAATGGATTGAATTTAAGTTTCTTTTAATCTCTTCTCAGAGCTAAATAATCTGCCTGCCAGTATAAGAGATGTGGGTTCAATCCCTCGAGTGGGAAGATCCCCTGGAGAAGGAAATGACAACCCACTCCAATACTTTTGTCTGGGAAATCCCACTGACAGGGGAACCTGGCGGGCTACAGTCTATGAGGTCTTAAAAGAGTTGGACGTGACTTAGTAACTACACAACAACAGCCAGCAACATAACATCTAATTTCCAGTGGAACCGTTTGTTCATTTTAGGAGATTTAATAGCCTTTATGACTAATTAATTCCTTTCCCAGGGAATTCTTTCTATTAAAAAAAAATCACTTTTTTTTCTAATGGATTGAATTAAAGTTTCTTTTACTCTCTTCAAGAGAAATTGACAAAATTATATATATTTAAAACATCCTTAATTTCTAGTATATATTTAAAGTGTTATATTTTTTAGCTTTAGCCATTTTTTTAACTTTCTGTTTTGTACTGGGATACAATGATTAACAATGTTGTGATAGTTTCAGGTGAACAGCAAAGGAACTCAGCTGTATACATTCACATGTACTCATTCTTTCCCAAACTCCCACTCCCATTCAGGCTGTCACATAACATTGAGCAGAGTTCCATGTGCTATACAGCAGGTCCTTGCTGGTTATCCTTGAGTCTCTTTCTGTTTCGTAAGTTCATTTGTATCATTTATTTTTAGATTCCAAATATAAGGGATGTTATATGATATTCTTCCTTCACTGTCTGACTTACTTCACTCAGTATGGCAATCTCTAGGTCCATCCATGTTGCTGCAAATGGCATTATTTCATTCTTTTTAATGGCTGGGTAATATTCCACTCTATAAATGCACCATGTCTTCTTCATCCACTCTGCTGTCAATGGACATTTAGGTTGCTTCCATGTCTTGGATATTGTAAACAGTGTTGCAATGAATATTAGAGTTGAGTGTGTCCTTTTGGATCACATTTTTCTCCAGGTATATGCCTAAGAGTGGCATTGCAGAGTCATATGGTAGCTCTACTTTCAGTTTTTTAAGGAATCTACATACTGTCCAGCAAGATGGCTATACCAATGTACATTTCTGCCAACAGTATAGGAGGGTTCTTTTCTCTTAACATTCTCTCCAACATTCATTAGTGATGTTGAACTTCTTTTCATGTGCCTCTTGGCCATCTGTGTGTCTTCTTTGGAAAAATGTCTATTTAGGTCTTCTACCCATTTCTTGATTGGGTTGTTTGTTTCAATGCTTCTACCATATTGCAAAAGTTTGCTTCTAATAACATATCTTTAAATCAAATCTATTAAATCCTTTGGAAATTCTAGAAACTGAACAATGGCAAATGAATTATAAAGAGCAAAACAAAAGTCATATAAAATCGAGGTTATCCAAAATTGAGCCTTTTTGGAAAATCTGAGTCAAAATTAGACTTTCTCATCATTTTGTTCTAGTTGCTTCTAGAGTATCAGTCCACAGTATCTAACTATCAAACGCTATGAGGCACGGAAATCACCTATGTATATATGCTAAGTGTTCATTACTTTGTGTGCTTGAGTGAATCCCCACACCAACCAAAGTCTTGTCTGGAATATCTCTAAGGAGTGAGAGTTATGCCTATCTAATACATAATAAATTTAGGGTTTGGGGTTTCTTTTCCAGCCTCAGTTTAGAATTTTGTGGGAAGTTTTAAAAGGAAAAGCCAGTTTCATTATGTTTTTTTAGTTATTGTGTGGAAGAGAGAGATGGGCAAGTTGTCTGAAAGTTATTCTTATGACCAATATTTTATTAACAACTAATGGCATAAATATTGGTTCCTATATTAGAGATTTAGAGAAACAGTGATTATCATGTTCTCATGATTGGCTTAGCAAAGATGTTCAGGGTATAGGGTTGGAGACCCAGGATATCTCCTCCCTCACAAGCTTCTTTTTCTGGGTCCTCATTCTCTGGTTTTTGGAGCGCCCTGGAAATCCAACCTCAAATCTCCTCTGACTAGACTCAGTCTGTAGGTGATCTTGTCCACTATCATGGTTCCAAAGAATATCTATAGCTTGGAAATGACTCCCTAAGGTGCATTTCTAGTACAAACTGAATATTAGGCTCAGATACCAACTCTCTTTATGGCATCTCCACTTGGTTGTTAAATGGTCATCTTAAAGTTCACACACACAAATCTCTCTCAACAACACTTTTCTTCTCCCAACATAGCCCACCTCAGAAAATAGACACCACTGCATTATTCAGGTCCAAAGCTTTAGAGTCACACTGCAACTGTTCTATTCCAACTGTGCCACTTCTCACCTTCTCATTGCCATTGCCACAGACACAGCCAACACCACTGTCTGCCTGAACCATAGCAAATAAAAATAATTTTTCTTCTTACTTTCTCTTCCATAGTCTTCACAGTATAACTCTCACTGTAAGGATTTCTAGTAATCCTTTCAAAATTTAAATTGTCATGTCAATTTTCTGCTCTCAACTCAACACTAACCCTAACCCTAACCCTAACCCTAACCCTAACTTAGGGAAAAAACCTAATATCTCTCCCACAGCTTTTAAAGTCCTATATGATTTGATTTCCTGCTACTGTCTTTTCAGTCACTCCTCTGCCCACTCTTGCCATACTGGAAAACATCAATTATATTTCCAGTTCATGGGGATGTGAACTTAAGTTTTCATTGCCTAAAATGTTTTCCATCAGAAACTTATAAGACATGTTTCCTCATTCACTTTATATACAAATTTAATGATCAATTTCTAGGAAAGGTTTTGTTGAAAGTCCAATCCAAAAAACTTTCTTTTACTCCCTTCCAAAGCGCTTCAGAGCAGAAAGTGAAGAAAAACTAGAGTCTCTTGATGAAAGTGAAAGAGGAGAGTGAAAAAACTGGCTTAAGTTCAACATTCAGAAAACTAAGATCATGGCATCTGGTCCCATCACTTCATGGCAAATAGATGAATGGGGAAACAGTGGACACAGTGGCTGACTTTATTTTTTGGGTGGGGGAGGGGGGCTCCAAAATCACTGCAGATGGTGATTGCAGCCATGAAATTAAGACACTTACTCCTTGGAAGAAACGCTATGACCAACCTAGGCAGCACATTAAAAAGCAGAGACATTACTTTGTCAATAAAGGTCTGTCTAGTCAAGGCTGCGGTTTTTCCAGTAGTCATGTATGGATGTGAGAGTTGGACTATAAAGAAAGCTGAGTGTAGAAGAATTGATGGTTTTGAACTGTGGTGTTGGAGAAGACTTTTGAGAGTCCCTTGGGCTGCAAGGAGATCCAACCAGCCCATCCTAAAGGGAATCAGTTCTGAATATTCATTGCAAGGACTGATGATGAGGCTGAAACTCTAACACTTTGGCCACCTGATGCAAGGAGCTGACTCATTTGAAAAGACCCTGATCTTGGGAAAGATTGAAGGCAAGAGAAGAAGGGGACGACAGAGAATGAGATGGCTGGATGGCATCACTGACTCAATGGACATAAGTTTGGGTAAACGCTGGGAGTTGGTGATGGACAGGGAGGCCTGGCATGCTGCAGTCCGTGGGGTCTCAAAGAGTCAGACACAACTGAGTGACTGAACTGATTCGAACTTCTTGGGTGGCTCACTGATAAAGAATCTGCCTGCCAATTCAAGAGGTGCAAGAGATGTGGGTTCAACCCCTGGGTTGGGAAGATCCCTTGACGGAGAAAATGACAACTCACTACAATAGTCTTACCTGGAAAATGGCATGGACAGAGGAGCTTTGCAGACTGAAGTCCATGGGGTCGCAAAGAGTGGGACATGACTGACCATGGGCACACAACTCTGTTTATACTCTGCTTTTTCTTTACTGCTCATATCAGAGCCTAATATTATATTACAGTTGTTTGTTTAGCTAAAGGCAGTTCTCTCCATCATAATACCAGCTCCAAAAGGGCATAAACTAGTAATTAAAAACAATGTTAATTGCCAATACTTAGAACAATGCCTCCCACATAGTAGACAGTAAATATCTGTTGAAAGAATCAGTGAGGTGGATTCCTCAGAGCCCAACTTCTAATCTAATAATATCAATGCATAACAAATAAAGTGAGCCATCCAAAACCACCTTACATATGAGATATCAGGAACACGTGTGGTTAGGGAGTTTCCTGAGCATCCATGTTCCAGTGAAAATGTTTACTCAAAGTCACACTTTGCATATGTAACAGTACTGACATACCCAAAGGGAAGGGCTGGCAAAAGGAGACAGATCATATAGCATGTAGAAACAAGGAGGAACAGAAACAGAAACCAGTAAGTAGCTAACCGATGTTTATCAGAGCTGCAAACTTGGTCAGTGGTTTCAAGTTTCACACTTTCACTGGCAGGTATATTTATGGAAGGAAGTAATGATTCAGGATACCTCAACCTGTTTATTTGTGTACTATCCTCCCCAACAAATGATTATAGAATAGTTTCTCATGGAAACTACTTGTGTTGAGAGATTGCTAATCTCATAAAATTTTATTACTGAGTGTAAGTTTCTAAGCAGTTTATCATTTCCGATTCCATTAGCCAAAATTATACTTTATTTTTAGAATATGTTACATGAAGGACCCTTTTGAGTAAAGTCTTTAAAAGGCCTTGATGAATCCATTATGTATAAATGATCACGGTATATGTTCCATGATACATGCTTCATACTTCTATTAATATATATATATATATGAAGCAGAATTTTAAAGTACAAATCCATAAATAAAACATTTCTTTATTATGAATAATTCAAGCTATTCATAACTTTAAGTCTCTTATTGTCAATAAGTTGGAGCCTGAGATGTTGGAGTGTGACAGGAATTCTGAGAATCTCAGCTGGGGCTGGATTGTCTGAGGATGGAGATAAAGGCCACGGAAGATGGATTAAAGGATACTGAGTTGAAGCTTTCAATAAACAATAGAATTGAAATTGCTTCCTTGACCTGATTCTGAAGTAGCCATGCAGAGAATACAGAGCAATGAGAAAGAACTGAATATCCAATGAAGAACATTCAGAGAAGATGCTAGAAGCAGAACCTGGTTATGTTTCTTGAATAAGAGAGAATCTGCAGATCATCTTTATGGGGTGCTGCTCACCAGGCCCATGAATAATAAGTGGACAATTAAGAGGACTGAAATGGTTCCTTAAATTTTTTCATAAAGAAAATATTACTTAATCCATAGAATTTTGAAACCATTTATATTAAGAAATCATGACATAAATCTGATCATTCTTTTAATATTTTATGAACATATACTTTATACCATTTTAAAATAAGCTGATAGTTTTCATTGTATCTTTTTTTAGATTCTTCATATAAGTGATATCGTACAATATTTGTTTTTCTCTGTATGACTTACTTCACTTGGTATGATTATCTTCAAGTCCATCCATGTTGCCGTAAATGGCATTATTTCATTCTTTTTTATGGCTGAGTAATATACCATTGTATAAATGTACCACGTTTTCCTTATTCATTCATTTGGACATTTAAGTTTCTTCCATGTATTGGCTATTATAAACAGTGCTGCAATGAACATTGGGGTGCATGAACTTTTGAACCAAGTTTTTCTCCAAACGTGATTCCCTGGGCTTACCTGGTGGCTCAGAGGTTAAAGCGTCTGCCTCCGATGACAGTAGACCCGGGTTTGATCCCTGGGTCGGGAAGATCCTCTGGAGAATGAAATGGTAACCCACTCCAGTATTCTTGCCTGGAGAATCCTATGGATGGAGAAGCCTGGTAGGCTACAGTCCACGGGGTCGCAAAGTCAGACACGACTGAGCAACTTCACCTTCACCTTTCTCCAAATATATGCCCAGGAGTGGGATTGCTAGATCATATAGTATCTCTATTTTTAGTGTTTTAAGGAACATCCACACAGATATTCATAGTGGTAGTACCAGTTTACATTCCCATGAACAGTGTAGGAAGGTTCCCTTTTATCTACACCATCTCTAAGTCAATTGTTTGTAGATTTTTTGATGATGGCCATACAGGCAGGTGTGAGGTGATATCTCATTATAGTATTTATTTACATTTCTCTAATAATTAGCAACACTGAACATCTTTTCATGTACCTCTTGCTCAAGGCTGTGTATGTTTTCTTTGGGAAAATGTTTATTTGAATTATCTGCCCACTTTTTGATTGAGTTGTTTGTTTTTATGGTATTGAGCTGCATGTTGTTGTTCAGTCACTAAGTTGTGTCTGACCTTTTGCAACACCATCAGCTGCACTACGCCAGGCTTCCCTGTTTATCACTATCTCCCTGAGATTGTTTAAACTCATGCCATTGAATCAACAATGTGATCCAACTATCTCATTCTGTCATCTCCATCTCCTCTGGCCCTCAATCTTTCAGAGCATCAGGGTCTATTCCAATGGAGCAGCTTTTCTCAAAAAGTGGCCAAAGTATTGGAGCTTCAATTTTAGCACCAGTCTTTCCAATGAATATTCAGGTTTGATTTCTTTTGGAGTTGACTGGTTCTATCTCCTTGCTGTCCAAGGATTCTCAAAATTCTTCTCAAGCACCAGAGTTTGAAAGTGTCAATTCTTCAGTGCTCAGCCTTTTTTATGATCCAACTCTCACATCCATGTATGACTCCTGGAAAAACCATAGCTTTGACTATATGGACCTTTGTCAGCAATTGTGATGTCTCTACTTTTTAATATGCTGTGTAGGTCATAGATTTCCTTCCAAGGAGCAAGTGTCTTTTAATTTCATGGCTGCAGTCACTGCCCACAGTGATTCTAGAGCCAAGAAAATAAAATCTGACACTGTTTCCATTTTTTTTTTCTCATCTCTTTGCCATGAAGTGATGGGATCAGATGCTAGGATCTTTGTTTTTTGAATGTTGAGTTTTAAGTAAGCTTTTTCATTCTCCTCTTTCATTTTCATCAAGAGGCTCTTCAGTTCCTTTTCACTTTCTGCCATTAAAGTGGTATCATCTGCATATCTAAGGTTGTTGATATTTCTCCTGGCAATCTTGATTCCAGCTTGTGAGTCATCCAGCCCAGCATTTCATATAATGTACTCTGTTAACAGGGTAACAATATATAGCCTCAACATACTCCTTTCCCAATTTTGAACCAGTCTGCTGTTTCATGTCCAGATCTAAGGAGGCAGGTAATGTGGTCTGGTATTCCCATATATTCAAGAATATTCCACAGTTTTGTTGTGATACACATAGCCAAAGGGATTAGCATATTCAATGAAACAGAGAATGTTTTTATTGCAATTTCCTTATTTTTTCTATGATCCAGCAGATGTTGATAATTTGATTTCTGGTTCCTCTGCCTTTTTAAATCCAGCTTGTACATCTGGAATTTGTTGGTTCACATATTGCCGAACCCTAGCTTGAAGGAAATTGAGCATAATCTTTCTAGCATGTGAAAGGAATGTAATTGTACAGCAATTTGAACATTCTTTGGCATTGCATTACTTTGGTATTGGAATGAGAACTGACCTTTTCCAGTTCTCTGGACACTGCTGAATTTTTAAAATTTACTGGCATATTGACTGCAGCACTTTAACAGCATCATCTTTTCGGATTTTAGGATTTGAAATAACTCAGCTGGAATTCCATTACCTCCACTAGCTTTGTCCAAAGCAATGCCCTCTTAGTCCCACTAGACTTCACTCTCCACCAGGTCTGGCTCTAGGTGAGTGACCACACTATCATGATTATCTGGGTCATGAAGAACATTTTTGTACAGTTATTCTGTGTATTCTTCCCATCTCTTCTTAATCTCTTCTCCTTCTGTTAGATTCTTGTCATTTTTGTCCTTTATTGTGCCTGTCTTTACCTGAAATATTCCCTTGGTATCTCCAGTTTTCTCTAGTCTTTCCCGTTCTATTGTTTTCCTCTATTTCTTTGCATTGTTCACTTAAGAATGCTTTAGTATGTCTTCTTGCTGTTCCATGGAACTTTACCTTTTGCTTCTCTTCTTTTCTCAGGTACTTGTAAATCCTCCTCAGACAACTACTTTGCCTTCTTGCACTTCTTTTTCTTGGGAACGATTTTGGTCAACAGCTCCTGAACAATGTTACGAACCTCCATCCAAAGTTCTTCAGGCACTCTGTCTACCAGATCTAGTCCCTTGAATTTATTTGTCACTTCCACTGTATAATCATAAGTGATTTTATCTAGATCATACATTAATGGCCTAGTGATTTCCCCTACTTTCTTCAATTTGAACCTGAATTTTGGAATAAGGAGCTGATGACCTGAGCCACAGTCAGCTCCCGGTCTTGTTTTTGCTGAATGTATGGAGCCTCTCCATCTTTGGCTGCAAAGAATATAATCAGTCTGATTTTGGTGTTGGCCATCTGATGATGTCCATGTGTAGAGTCATCTCTTGTGTTGTTGGAAGAGGGTGTTTGCCGAGACCAATGTGGTCTCTTGGCAAAACTCTGTTAGCTTTCCTCTGCTGCATTTTGTACTCTAAGGCCATACTTCTCCATTATTTCAGGTATCTTGACTTCCTACTCTTGCATTCCAGTCCCCTTTAATGAAAAGAACATTTTTTTTTGGAGTTAGTTCTAGGAGGTCTTATAGATCTTGTTCACAGAATCGTTCATCTTCTTCAGCATTAGTTATTGGGGCATAGATTTGGATTACTGTGATGTTGAATCAATTGCCTTGGACACAAACTGAGATCATTTTGTCATTTTTGATGCTGCACTCAAGTACTGCATTTAAGAATTTTTGTTGTCTATGAGGTCTACTCCATTGACCACAGTGGAGATATAATGATCATCTGAGTTAAATTCACCCATTCCAGTCCATTTTAGTTCACTGATTCCTAAAATGTCAGTGTTCACTCTTGCCATCTCCTGTTTGATCACATCCAATTTACCTTGATTCATGGGCCTAACATTCCAGGTTCCTATGCAATATTGTTCTTTACAACATTGGACATTACTTTCACCACTAGATACAACCACAACTGGGCTTCATTTCTGCTTCACTTCATTCAGTCTCTTCTTTCTTTCTGTAGCTATTTCTCTGCTTTTCCCCAGTGGTATACTGGACTCCTACTAACCTGGGGGAGCTCATCTTTCAGGTCATATCTTTTTGCCTTTTCAACTGTTCAGGGGACTCTCGAGGCCAGAATACTGACATGGTGTGCATTCTTTTTTCCGGTGAACCATGTTTTGTCAGGCCTTAACTAGTGGGCACATGCCCTTCACATAGCTGGGTGACTTGCCTGGTGCCCTGGTTGTCCCACTGCTGGTCCTTGTTGAGTGTGTCAACCTTTACTGGCCATCGGCTGTCAGTCAAGTTGCAGCCTGAGATCGAGGCAAGTCCTCACTGGAGAGACTCTGGGAAGGAGTTCTGGGGGAGGCTGAAGCCGATGTTGAAGGATGCCCAGAAGCAGAGGGCACTCCAGCCTCACTGCTGCCACCAGCCTGCTGCTGATCTGCACTGATCCGCCCAGGAGTCACTGTTCTCCCCAGAGCCGTTAGGCCATCCCAGAGCAGAAGGCCCCGCTCGGCTTCTCAGCTGCTGCTGACTCCCCTGTGGCCAGTCCACCATCACCACCAATGTTTCCTCTCCTCTGGCTATGTGCTGCGTGAGCTGTTTGTAAATTTTGGAGACTAACTCTTTGTCAGTCACATTGTTTGCAAATATTTTCTCCCCTTCTGTTGTCTTTTCATTTTGTTTATAGTATCTTTTGCAATCCAAAAGCTTTTGAGTTGAAAGGATTATGCACCATATTCAAATGGGATTTATCTCAGGGATACAAAGGTTTTTCAATATCAACAAATTAACTAGGGTAATATGCCACATCAGCAAATTAAAGAACAAAAACATCTGATCATTACATAAATTCATTAAAAGCTTTTGACAAAATTCAATACACATTTATGATAAAAAAATTCTAAGATATACCTCAACATAATACAATCTACAATATGACAAACCTACAGCTAACATCATACTCAACAGTGAAAAACTGAAAGCACTTCCTCTAAGATCAGAAATAAGACAAGGATGTCTGCTCTCAATACTTTGATTCAACAGAGTTTACTAAGTACCAGCAATGCCAGTTAGAGAAGAAAAAGAAACAAAAGTAATCCAAATAGGAAAAGAAGAGGTAAAACAGTCACTGTTGGCAAATGACATGATACTATACATAGAAAATCCTATAGATGTTACCAGAAAACTACTAGAGCTCATCAATGAATTTGGTAAAGTGGCAGGAAGTAAAATTAATGTGCAGAAATCTGTCACATTTTTATATACTGAAAACAAAAGATCAGAAAGAGAAATTCAAGAAACAATCCCATTGACCATAGCATCTAACAAGAATAAAAATCCTAGGAATAAAACCTACCTAGAAAACAAAATACTTGTACTTTGGAAACTATAAGATGCTAATGAAAGAAATCAAAGACAACACAAACAAATGGAAATATGGACCATGTTCTTGGATTGGATGATCAATATTATGAAAAACGACTATACTACCTGAGGCAATCTGCAGGTTCAATGAAATCCCTATGAAATTACCAATGACATTTTTCATAGAACTAGAACAAAAAAAAAATCTTAAAATTTCTGTGAAGACACAAAAGACCCTAAATAGCCAAGGCAACCTTGAAAAAGAAAAAAATAGAGCTAGAGGAAGAGGGATCAGGCTCCCTGACTGAAGACCATACTACAAACCTAGTCATCAAAACAGTATGGTAGTGGCACAAAACCAGAGGTACTGATCAATGGAACTGGATAGAAGGCACAGATTTGAAGCCATGCACCTATGGTTAAATTAATCTATGACAAAGAAGGCAAGGCTATATAATGGAGGAAAGACATTGTCTTCAATAAGCAGTGCCAGGAAAACTGAACAACTATATGTTAAAAAAAATGGAATTAGAAAACTCTTTAACACGACACACAAAAATAAACACAAAATGGATTAAAGATCAGATACTATAAAAACTCTCAGAGAAAGACATAGGCAGAACACTCTCTGACAATAGCAGCAATATCTTTTTCAACCCATCTCCCATAGTGATGAAAATAAAAACATAAATAAAGAAATAGGACTGAATTAAACCTAATAAAACCTACAAAATTAATAAGACTAATTAAAACCTATAACATTTAATTAAACCTACAAAACATCTACACTATCATACTTAATGGTAAGAAATGGAAAGCTTTCCCACTAAGACGAGGAAAGGGACAAGGATAGCCCCACTTTTGACTCCTTTTCAACATCACACTGGAAGTTCTAGCTCACCAATAAAACAAGAAAAAGTAAACAGGTATACAAATAGAGGAAGAAGAAATAAAGATAGCATGATTACCTGTGTAGAAAACCCAAAAGACTCAATAAAAAGGCCCTTCCTGAAATTAATAAGCAACAATAGTCAGATGGCAAAATATATGGTTAATATGCAGAAGTCAATAGATTTCCTATATATTAGCAATGAACAAGTGGATTTGAAATTCAAAATGCCAAGTATCCCCAACTTCCAGGATCTAATGCCTGATAATCTGAGGTAGAACTGATATAATAATAATAGACATACCAACCAAACCATAAGTTGCTCAATTGTGTCCGACTCTTTGTGACCCGTGGACTGTAGCCCACCAGGCTCCTCCATCCATGGGATTCTCCAGGCAAGTATACTGGAGTGGGTTGCCATTTCCTTCTCCAGGGGATCTTCCCAACCCAGGAATCGAACCCAGGTCTGCCACATTGCAGGCAGACGCTTTAACCTCTGAGTCACCTAATTGTACAATAAATGCAATGATCTTGAATTATCCTGAAATCATGCCCCCACCCGTCCAAGGAAAAATTATCTTCCACAAAACTCGTCTGTAGTGCCAAAAAGGTTGGGGGCTGCTATAAACAATACTATTCATATTAGCACTCCTCAAAATTTTAAACACATATTATATATCTAAAAAAGTACATGTACAAGTTCTATCCACATGAGATAAATAACAATATTCTAATGAAAGAAAACAAAGAGAAAATAAATGAAGAGATATTCCATGTTTATGGACATGAATACTCCTATTCTCAAAGTGTCATTTCTGCCCAAATAGACCTACAGATTCAACACAGTGCAAAACCAAGCCCCAGCAAGTTATTTTGTGAATGTCAAGAAACTAATTCAAAGTTTATATGGAGAGGCAGAAGACCTAAAGTAGCCAAAACTATAATGAAGGAGAACAGTCAGAGAACTGATACTAATCATTTTCAAGAATTACCACAAAGCTATAGCAATTTAGCTAGAGTATTACTGATGAAGGAATAGACAGAGTAAATGTAACACTCTGAAGACCCAGAAAGAGATCCACATAAATACAGCAAACTGATCTTTGTCAAAGTAGCAAAGACAATACAGTGGAGAAAATATAGTCTCTTCAAAATATGGTTGTGGAAAAATTAAACATCCACATTTTTTAAATGAATATAAATACAGACCTTACACCCTTTACAAAAATTAACCCAAAATAGATTATCAACCTATATATGAAATGTAAAACTAGAAATCTCCTGAAAGATAAGATAGTACAGATTTAAATGATTTAGGGTATGGTGATGACTTTTTAGATACAACCCCAAAGGCACAATCTAAGAAAGAAATAACTGATTAACTGAACTTTATTAAGTTTAAAACTCATGTTCGGTGAAAAGGAATGTCAAAAGAATGAGAACACAAATCACAAGCTGGGAGAAAATAATTGCAAAAGTACATCTGATAAAGTACTCTTATTAAATTCTGCAAAGAGCTCTTAAAACTTAAGAAAGCAAATAACTCAAAGACCAAAAGATCTTAATAGAGATCTCATCAAAGAATATAAACAGATGGAAAATAAGTATATTAGAGGACATGTCATATGATTATATGCTCCATATGATATGTCCTCAGGAAATACAAATTCAAACAACAGTGAGATACCATTACAAATCCATTCAGTTCAGTCTCTCAGTCTATTCAATTCAGTCCAGTTCAGTTCAGTCCGACTCTTTCAACCCCATGAACCGCAGCACGCCAGGCCTCCCTGTCCATCACCAACTTCTGGAGTTCACTCAAACTCCTGTCCATCGAGTCGGTGATGCCATCCAGCCATCTCATTTTCAGTCGTCCCCTTCTCCTGCCCCCAATCCCTCCCAGCATCACAGTCTTTTCCAATGAGTCAACTCTTCACATGAGGGGGCCAAAGTACAGGAGTTTCAGCTTTAGCATCATTCCTTCCATGGAACACCCAGGACTGATCTCTTTCAGAATGGACTGGTTGGATCTCCTTGGAGTCCAAGGGACTCTCAAGAGTCTTCTCCAACACCACAGTTCAAAAGCATCAATTCTTCAGTGCTCAGCTTTCTTCACAGTCCAACTCTCACATCCATACATGACCACTAGAAAAACCATAGCCTTGACTAGACCGACCTTTGTTGGCAAAGTAATGTCTCTGGTTTTTAATATGCTATCTAGGTTGGTCAGATGAAATCTTCTTTTTTCAACAATGACATCTTTCTTATTCGTTCTTTCTTACGTGACAGTGTACACTTTCCTTCTTGGATCCTTGAAGGTCTTATCTGGAATACTCCAATATCAATATTTGGTTTCAGTATTACTTTTTGGTAAATAGCAAGAGAGGTTATGATAAGTTTTTGGTCTCAATTCTTCCCTTCCTCCGGTACCTTAACCTTGAAATTCTCCCTGCAAAAGGTGAATATACTTCCTGCCCCTAGAACTTTGACTCAGCCATATAAATCTACTTTGGTCAGTGAGTTGGCAGACTTGATGCAGGTCATGTGCTTGCTTGGCTAGTTGGGCTACCACCATTCTTTCTGCCATCACCATGAGAATAGGTTGAGAAACACATAAAACCACCCATCTGACATGAAATGTGAAGTTAAGCTACTCCAGCTGACCTGAAAATTTGTGAGTGAGAAAGAATGTTCATGTTGTTTGCCATAGAAGTTCTGAGGGTTTTTTTGCAGCATGAACTGACTATTACACAGGCCAAGAGCTAACGCTCCACTATCAACTTCTTTCCTATCTGTATACATAAAATAGAGTAGTCATTCAATTTATTCATTTATTCATGCATTCATTCATTTATATATTTAAAATTCTCTTTGAGTTTCTATCCTGTGCCAGGCACTGCATAAATTAAATATTGGCTAGAAATGCATATATGCACATATGTATCCATATGCATGTGCACAAATTCTATGGTATACACATGCAAATACATGTGTTATTTTCTGACTGCTGCTTATAACAAATTACAAAGAATACCTTAAAAACTACACAAATTTATGATCCTACAGTTATGGCAGTCAGAAGTCCAAAACTGGTCTCACTGGGCTAAAATCAAGGTATTCAATAGGCTATATATAGCAGATTCTTGGAGAGAATGTTTCCTTGCCTTTTTCAGCTTCTAAAGATTTCTTACTTTCCTTGGCTCATGGCTTTCTTCCTCTATCTTCAAAGTCAGCAGTGTTGGGCTGAGTCCTTCTCACACTGCCGTCTCTTTGATTCTTCCACTCATAAGGACCCTTGTGACTATACTGGCCCACTCAGATGATTCAGGATAATCTTTTCATGTCAAGATCAGCTGATTGCAACCATAATCTGTCTACAGCTTAATTCTCTTTTGCCATGTAACCTACTATATTCATAGGTTCCAGGGGTCAGTACGAAAAAAAACTTAGTTTTGAACTTTGGGGATTATAAAAGTACAAATTGTATATATGCAGAAAATATAGTAGGAAATGTGTAAAAATAATATTTTCTGTGCATTCTCAATTCTCTAAAGATATTTGTTCTTTCCTTAAGATAATTTATATTTTAATAAATTTAATAAAAGTACCCTTGATAGAAAAATTTATAGCAACTTGAATTTTCAAAAGGTAAGCACACTGTGTAACCAGCATCCATGTCAAGGAACAAAACATTACCAAAAGTCCAGAAGTTCCTTTCTGCCCCCTTAGTCATTCCTCTAACACTACCACCCCAGGGGAACTACTCTCTGTTTTCATCATAGTAAGTTTCGCCTGCTTTTGAACTTTACAAAAATGGCCATGAAATATATGCTCTTTTATGTCTGGCTGATTTGCCTTAATATTATTTGTGTAAAATTAATCTGTATTATTATATATAGTTGTGAGGTTTTATTTTTTGTGAAGTTTTTTGGTTGTTGTTGTTTTGATTCTCAATGTCTTACCTGGCACTCTATTTTCTAAATATGTAGGGTTTATTTATCCATTTTAGTGTTAATGGACATTTGAGTCATTTCCATTTGAGAGTTATTAAAATAATTCTACTATGAAATTCTTGGTAAACATATGTGCACATTTCTGAGTGTATACCCAGAAATAGCATTTCTATGCTAGAGGGTCTCCAATTCTCAGCTTTAGTGCATACTGTCAAGCAGTTTTCCAAAATTATTGTATACAAATTGTTTGTATAATCAGGAAAAAACAAAAACAAATCAGGAAAAAACAAACCTATAAAACAGGGGTAAAATTCTGTTTATTTCCTAGAAATGGCACATGATTGTATCACCAGTGTTGTATGTTTCAGATCTGGCTCTACATTAACTGTGAGTTTGGAAAAGCCACTTATCCTCTCAGGGATGAGTTCTCTTTAAATTAAAAGGTTGGAACAGATGAATGCATGGATTCCAACAAATCTGAGTCTATGAGAAAGAGTGAACAGAGGCTCTAAAGTTCGACGTGACACTGTTCTAGCTTTCACTCTACCATGTAACCTCCCCTCCAAGGGCCTGGGACTGTCTCTGGTGCTAGTTTGTTATTTATGGCATTTCTTTTAAATTTTCAGTTCCCTTTGCTTTGTTAGATCAGATTTAGGTTTTGAGGCACATTAATTTGAAATTTAAGTAGAGAAGCCAGAGATCAAGACTAAGGGAGATTTAGAAAGCTGGCATGAGTATTAAACTAAAACTCCCTTCAAATTATCTGGGACAGAGAAACTTACGTGAATAAATAATAATGGCAGGTGCTGAAAGTAGCACTGACAGGATGAAGACTAAAAAGGGTTTGTGGGATTTAGCCTTTTAAGTTTACTGATCCTGGAAAAAAGTGGTTTTCTCACTGTAGAAGCAGTCTGAAGTTCTATTATCTGAAAACATGAGTTTCAAAACATGCTTACAAATACCAATGTGCAGCCCACACTTCAGTCCCACTAAATTTGAATTTTAGAAACTTATTATTAGGTTACCAACTAAGTACCTATTTGTAGACTAGAATTTGGAAAACACTAGTATAGTATAGAGCTTCTAGAAGGAAAAAAAACAGAATGCTAAGAAGATAGCTTCAGGAAAATACACATTCGAAATTTTAAAATTTTATTTTATTTACCCATCAATCTTTCATTTATTCCATTGGGTGGGTAAATAAAATAAAATTTTAAAATTTCAAATGTGTATTCTCCTGAGACTATCTTCTTAGCATTCTCATTTATTCCATAGACATATATTATTGTGCGAGTTATGTGCTTGGCATAGTACTAGGTGTCAGGAATCTAAATCTCAAAAAGACAGAATTCATTTCTGAAAAACTCTACCATCTAACCAAAAGGAGATAGACACATAACAGTTCATCCAGTAAAGTTTTATGAGGGTTATGAGAAAAGCATGTTAAGTATTGTGAAGCACCTGAGAAGGGAGCGGTCCTTCTACTGGACAAGGGTAGCAGGAGACAGGTATTCTGAAGAGAAAAAGCTGTTGAGCGGGAGTAGAATTAAGGTAAATGTAGAAGGACAGTATTTTAAGCAAAACTAGTCAACAGCATAAAATTTTATTTAAGCAAGATAGTAAATTTTAGCGATCAGCTGAACAGCATAATTTCTAGTTTGCAATAGTTTAGTGCGTACTTAAAACTTTGTTAAAATAAATCTTTTGTTAAGATCTTGTGAAATTTTGTTCAGTTCAGTTTGGTCGCTCAGTCGTGTCTGACTCTTTGCGACCCCATGAATTGCAGCACGCCAGGCCTCCCTGTCCATCACCAATGCCCGGAGTTCACTCAGACTCATGTCCATCAAGTCAGTGATGCCATCCAGCCATCTCATCCTCTGTCGTCCCCTTCTCCTCCTGCCCCCAATCCCTCCCAGCATCAAAGTCTTTTCTAATGAGTCAACTCTGCACATGAGGTGGCCAAAGTACTGGAGTTTCAGCTTTAGCATCATTCCTTCCAAAGAAATCCCAGGGCTGATCTCTTTCAGAATGGACTGGTTGGATCTCCTTGCAGTCCAAGGGACTCTCAAGAGTCTTCTCCAACACCACAGTTCAAAAGCATCAATTCTTCTGTGCTCAGCCTTCTTCACTGTCCAACTCTCATATCCATACATGACCACAGGAAAAACCATAGCCTTGACTAGATGGACCTTAGTCAGCAAAGGAATGTCTCTGCCTTTGAATATGCTACCTAGGTTGATCATAACTTTTCTTCCAAGGAGTAAGCATCTTTTAATTTCATGGCTGCAGTCACCATCTGCAGTGATTTTGGAGCCCCCAAAATAAAGTCTGACACTGTTTCTACTGCTTCCCCCATCTATTTCCCATGAAGTGATGGGACCAGATGCCATGATCTTTGTTTTCTGAATGTTGAGCTTTAAGCCAACTTTTTCACTCTCCTCTTTCACTTTCATCAAGAGGCTTTCTAGCTCCTCTTCACCTTTTGCCATAAGGGTAGTGTCATCTCCATATCTGAGGTTATTGATATTTCTCCTGGAAATCTTGATTCCAGCTTGTGTTTCTTCCAGTCCAGCATTTCTCATGATGTACTCTGCATATAGGTTAAATAAGCAGGGTGACAATATACAGCCTTGACGTACACCTTTTCCTATTTGGAACCAGTCTGTTGTTCCATGCCCAGTTCTAACTGTTGCTTCCTGACCTGCACACAGATTTCTCAAGAGGCAGGTCAGGTGGTCTGGTATTCCCATCTCTTTCAGAATTTTCCACAGTTTATTGTGATCCACACAGTCAAAGGCTTTGGCATAGTCAATAAGTATGCAATAAATTTAAAATATTTTTAAGACAACTTTTTATTAATAAGTAGAGAAACCCACTCCAGATACTCTAGTTGAAAGGAATTTAGTTTTAAAATATGGAAGAAAACCAATCTCTTTCTGAAAGTGGCATACTGATACATTTGCTCTCTCTGCCTCCTTCTTTGGGGCAACATAGTCTCCAACCAGTCCAGTCTAAAGGAGATCAGCCCTGGGTGTTCCTTGGAAGGACTGCTAAAGCTGAAACTCCAATATTCTGGCCACCTCATTTGAAGAGTTGACTCATTGGAAAAAACTCTGATGCTGGAAGGGACTGAAGGCAAGAGGAGAAGGGGATGACAGAGGATGAGATGCTGAATGGCATCACCAACTCGATGGACACGAGTTTGAGTGAATTCCGGGAGTTGGTGATGGACAGGGAGGCCTGGCGTGCTGCGATTTATGGGGTCGCAAAGGGTCGGACACGACTGAGTGACTGAACTGAACTGAACTGCGTCTGTCTCTCCTTTCTTGCCAGTCTTCTCACTTTTCCTCCTTAGGATATTTAGTTTGTGCTTTGCCATCGGTTCAAGTTCCATGTTACTTTGGCTTTGCTGGTACCAACTAAACTCACTTTAAATGATCTTTCTGTTCCCATGACCAGTTCTGGTTTTGTCTCTCTGTGTATGTTTTTGTACAGCCTGAAGTTGTTTTGTATAGCCCCTCTATATCCCAAATCCAAAATTGTGGTAAAGAGAACTTGATTAACTTTGGTTGTACCAGTTATCCATCCTGATACAGTCAACAATGCCCAGATGGAGTGGGGTGTCTTGATATACGGTGGCAGTTTAGTTGTTAAATCGTGTCCAACTCTTGCAACCCCATTGACTGTGGGCTGCAAGGCTCCTCTGTCCCTAGGATTTTCCAGGCAAGAATACTGTAATGGGTTGCCATTTTCTTGTCCAGGAGATCTTCCCAACCCAGAGATCAAACCTGGGTCTCCTGCACTGCAGGCAGATTTTTTACCAACTAAGCTACCAGGGAAGCCTTTGATATATGACTTTTCTTTTCCATGAGTTATATATTCTTATGAGAAGAGCTTGTGGACAGGTGGTCTATGAGAAGATAATTGGTATTTACAATTTTAACAAAGTAGGTAAAGAAATAGTAAATAATAACACAGATGACATAGAAGGGCATGTTCAAGAAAATCTAAGTGCTTCATTGTGATTATTTAGAACTGAGAATGCTCATGTATTTAAGTATTTAGGGTAACCAGAAAATAGGCAGAAAAGACTGAAAAAGTGTCAAACTCCTCATATTTTATGAATAAAGAAAGACAGCTGTCATAAAGTATCTCTTCCTGAACAGGCAAGCACCAAAAGAAGTAGGTCAATGAATTTAGACTAAAAACAAAAATGAAAGACACGAAAGAAATTTAGGTTGGTACAAAAGTAATTGTAGTTTCCAACCACGTTAAAGCATTATAACTAGGCTCAAACACATCTTTATTAATCAAAATAGGAACTATTACAATCAATACATTTTTGCCAAGAGGAAATATTTGTATATTCCTGTAGCAAAAAAAAAATCCGTGCTTTGGGATTCAACAAACTCTTGGAAAGCATTTTCTGCCTCCTGCTGGTTTTGGAAGCATTTTTCCTACAAAAAGTTGTCAAGATGCTTGTAGAAGCAGTGGTCAGTTGGTGAGAGGTCAGGTGAATATGGCAGATGAGGCAAAACTTTGTAGCCCAATTTGTCCAACTTTTAAATTATTGGTTTGTGGCATGTGATCTGACATCATTGTGGAGAAGAGATGGGCCCATTCTGTTGACCAATGCCAGCCTCAAGCATGGCAGTTTTCAATGCATCTCATCGATTTGCTGAGCATACTTCTCAGATAAAATGGTTTCATTGGGATTCAGAAAGCTGTAGTGGATCAGACTGGCAGCAGAAAAGCAAACAGTGACCATGCCCTTTTTTAGAGCAAGTTTGGCTTTGGGAAGTGCCTTGGAGCTTCTCACTACACTCCTCACCTTCAAGATTCTTGTCTCCTTTGCAAAACTTCTTGAACCACCACTGCAGTGTATGTTCCTTAGCAGTTCCTGGGCCAAATGTGTTGTTAATGTTGCAAGTTGTCTCCACGGCTTTACAAACCATTTTGAATTTGAATTAAAAAATTGCTTGAATTTGCTTTTTGTCTGACACCACTTGTATAGCCTAAAATAAATATAAAATAAGCAGCAAGTTATGTCATTAGCAAAAAAAAAAAAAAGGAAGACATGCCCATTAAAATGTATAAAAAATCACATTTATTTAAGAATGTATTCCAACATCAAATGTCAAAGTTCAACAATGTAAAACCACAACTACTTTTGCACCAACTTAATATAGGATCATTTTACAGACTACACTAAATCTTCAATTGTTTGCATGTACTTAATGAGAACTGCCTGCTAATGCCACTCACTAAAATGCCAAATGTAGAGTTCAGAAAGTATTTTCTTTCTACTATTATAGCTAATTTTGACCCTGGATTATAAACCACCATTGGTGCTTGCTAATTTGCTCTTAGTGTCTATGTTTTACTAGTTTTTAACTACAGAGTAAGTTTCTGGTAACGAAAGAGAAGATATCTGCAGAAACACACATCAAATATTTCAGAGAATGCAAAAAAATTTTGAAGGTATAAACCTCAAGGGACTTCATCTTTCTTAGTCCTGCCATGGAAGTAGGCAAATGTTTCAGTAATATTGCATACATTAGTTGCTGGGTCAATGTGAAATAAATTAACCTGCTATACTCTTGCTCTGGAGATATCCTTAGCTTGTCCAGGTAGTAGATAAAACAGTTTCTAAAGTCCTTCAAATGTGTACTTGATGGTCTTTTCTTTTTTTAGTAAAACTGAATGTCATAAAGGAAGGACCATACTTGATCTTAATTATTTTAAATATCTCTATTTGAAGATTGAAAATATGAAATTTAATTAAAACACTGGGAAGTATTAATTCTTGTTTTATTCTTACAAATAAATGAATTACTTCCATCAGTTTTCAGTCAGCTACGCTTTGTTACTAATCAATAAAGTTAGATCTGGCATGGACTTGGACCCTACTTTATCCTAGAGTCTAGGATGCTAAGGTCATTAGTCCTTGAAATCCAGTCTTCTTGTTAAAACATCTCTGAATTCTATTTTAATTGATGTATTATGCAAATATTTTCTCTTTCCAGATTAATCCAACTTAGAAAATACATTCTTAGCCCAATATTCTGTAGAGGAAAATCTAAACTATTTTATTGTTACAGATAGGCATTTACAATAATTTATCCTTGGGAAGGTATATTAGTTTCTATGCCCCAGTGCTCTTATTCTACATTTCTCCATGACAGAGACTATGACTGGTACAGATGGTTTGTGTCAGGTAGAATTATGATTACTGTCTGAATTATTGACTTAAAGACGAATGAATATAAATTAAGAGTTTAGAGAAGATATGAACATATTTAGGTAATTTTGGCTAAGAAAATTTCACTAAGAAAAACACTTATCTGTAAACCAAAGTGTGTATCTGCCACAATTTTCTTCCTATAGATGTGTAATGTATAAATACTAGGTATAGGACTTACTGTCTCCCAGGTAGTGCTAGTGGTAAAGAACCTGCCTGACATTGCAAGAAGACATAAGAGATGCAAGTTTGGTCCCAGGGTTGGGAAGACCTCCTGGAGAAGGAAATGGCAACCCCTCCAGTATTCTTGCCTGGAGAATCCCATGGACATAGAAGGCTGGTGGGCTACAGACCATAGGGTCACAAAGAGTCGGACACGACTGAAACAACTTAGCATGTCTCCTCTTTTGTCCTTTTCCCAACTTATTCTCCACATATCTAGCATTCAAGTTCTATAAATACATATGAATCTACAAATTATAATTAGAATAAAATACAAAAGCCATACTCTGACCTGTAAAACCTCATGTGTTTGGCACTTGCTTGTTCTCTGGCCTCAATTCAGAATACTCTCTGCCTTAATAAATTAAGTGATGTGAGCTGAGTTTTTGAGTTCTGAAGATGCAAGATTCTCTTACGTTGTTTCTCCCACACATAATGCTCTTCTCACTATTCCTAGCATGGCTGGCACCTATTTTCATTTTTCAGGTCTCATCTCAAACCTCATCGCGAAGAAGCCTTATGCTGTGCTGTATTTAAAGTAAGTTCCTTTTTATTTCCTTTGTGATCACATCTTGTAACCATCCATGAGTGCAAGATCATGTTCATGGCCTATTTGTAGACCAAAGCACAGAGTATATGTTCAGTAAAAATTTAACAGATAAATTAATGAAAGAATAGATAATACTTATGATGAGCATAAACAGAACAAGCATTTGTCTTTTCTTGAGATACAATCATTCCTAATAAATGGTCAGAATAACTTATATTGGGCAGGCCAATATAAACAAACACAATTTTTGGCACATGATTTCCTCTGTAATATATTCTCCACACATATTTCTTCTGAACAAGATTAAAGGTAAGTCCAATAATCTGGAATTCTTCTCATAGTCCAGAACTAGGATAAAGTTTGTGTCTTTATGTCCTATACAATTTTGTATAAGGTGATTACAGCTATAAAATGTAACATTTCCTTTCAGTGAGACAGCCAAGTATCTCAAGTATAAACTCTGGTATACCTCCCTTCTCTCTCCCCTCTTATATTTGGTAATTCAGTATTTCTGTAGTCTTCTCACCTAAAATTCTGGTCACCAATTACAATAGTGAAGGTTTTCTCCCCACACCACTAAGCCATATGGGATGTGGTACAATTCAGCTCAATTTTGATGCTAGCTACTTGGAGTTAGCCCCAGATCCTATAGGTTAAGTCCCACTCCACCTCCTCAAATGTGAGATGCCAATTATAATCAAGGTAGTCTTCTGACAGGCTATAGATGAGAGCTTCCTAGGCTGCCCTCTTCTTCCTCCTTTAAGTTTTATCAAAAGTTCTTTCTGCGTCTGTTGGGATGCATACGGTTTAATTTGCTAAAATGGTTCACAGAACCCAAAAAAAGTTTTCACAGATCTAGGTCCTCTCTGAACTTGCCATTCTCCCTGAATCTCCAACCAGAGATTTCTATGTTCACCAACCAGAAAAGCTTTCAGGACCCCATTTCTTATTCTGTCCTCATTACATAAGTATGATTGATTAAATTAGTGGTCACCAGTGATTGGACCCAATCTCTAGCCCCATTCTTCTACCCCAGAGTGTTTTATATGGAGGGCAGGGGGAAATGTAACTGCAAATTTCAACCCTCTAATAACATGGCTGATTTTTCTAATCAACAGTCCCCATCCTTAGGCATTTTCTGAAAGTCTTATCATTAACATAATTCCCTCATAACTCTCATCACTGAGGAAATTCTCATCATTTAGGCTTAGGAGTTCTATGGCAGGAACAAGGTGCAAAACAAACACATGTACTTCTCTTACATCATAATATCATACCAGACCTTGGGCATGGCTTTTCAGTGATATGATTGAATGGATCAGGGATCTTAACCTCCCAAGTTCTAAATTTAGATCCAAACTTGATTCCCCTAGTGCCAGACCCTCAGTGTATACCGGTATTCTCTTACTCCCAGTTAGAAATCACTGGAGTTGAAATCTAACCTGTCAATGAAGAAATTAAACAATAGTCAATGGAAATTTTTATTCAAACAAACCTGAGGATTATAACCTGGAGACTGTCTTTCAGAGAGCTCTGAGAACTGTTCCAAAAAGTTAAATGGGGAGGCCAGTAATATGCGATTAGTGCAATCAAGCACTCACCTTAGGCAGAAGGTTTCTGTTCTCAAGGAACATATCTTACTGGTTTTAGTGCTTTGCCAAATAAGGGAAGATGCAAGAAATTGAGTTTATAAATTTTTATCCTGAAAATATCTCTCTGAGAGCTGGTTCTGCCAGTTTTCCCAGAACACAAAGTGCCTCATCCTGATCTTCACCCTGAAATTATTTTAAAGTGTGTTTGTAGGTTGATGACTACAGTGACTAATGGCTTAATTCTTGTGGAACTGTATTTTGGGCAATTGTCTTTATTTTACAATCTCCTTCTTAGGTCTTAATTTCAGCTAAGGTTTCAGAAACATCTCATAACCAATTTGTCTCACAGAGATATGAATGTTCATTCCTAGGTCAGGTGAGGATTTTGTTGGTAGACCACTTAATGTGCTATTACTGGACTACACCCTGTTAACAGTAGTCAAAAGCCTCTGGACCACCTGCTTCATTAGTCTACAGTATTCAGGAAAAGGTTCCCTGTTTTTGCTTCTCCCCATATCTAGAATTGCACTATTAAAATCATTGATCTTGGAGAACTACATATTAGGTAAATCACTTAAATCATTTCAAGTCACCTCAGTTCAGTTCTGTTCAGTCACTCAGTCACATCTGACTCTTTGAGACGCCATGGACTGCAGCACGCCAGGCCTCCCTGTCCATCACCACCTCCCCGAGTTGACTCAAACTCATGTCCATTAAGTCGGTGATGCCATCAAATCATCTCATCCTCTGTTGTCCCCTTCTCCTCCCACCTCCAACCTTTCCCAGCATCAGGGTCTTTTCAAATGAGTCAGTTATTTGCATCAGGTGGCCAAAGTATTGGAGTTTCAGCTTCAACATCAGTCCTTCCAATGAGCATTCAGGACTGATTTCCTTTAGGATGGCTGGTTGGATCTCCTTGCAGTCCAAGGGGTTCTCATGAGTCTTCTCCAACACCACAGTTTTAAAGCATCAGTTCTTCTGTGCTCAGCTTTCTTTATAGTCCAACTCTCACATCCATACATGACAACTGGAAAAACAGTAGCATTGACTATACGGACCTTTGTTGACAAAGTAATGTCTCTGCTTTTTAATATGCTATCTGGGTTGGTCAAAACTTTCCTTCCAATGAGTAAGCATCTTCTAATTTCATGCTACAATCACCATCTGCAGTGATTTTGGAGCCCCCAAAATAAAGTCTGTCATCGGTTCCACTGTTTCCCCATCTATTTGCCATGAAGTGATGGGACCAGATACCATGATCTTAGTTTTCTAAATGTTGAGTTTTAAGCCAACATTTTCACTCTCCTCTTTCACTTTCATCAAGAGACTCTTTAGTTCTTCTTCACTTTCTGCCATAAGGGTGGTTTCATCTACATATCTGAGGTTATTGATATTTCTCCCGGCAATCTCGATTCCAGCTTGTGCTTCCTCCAGCCCAGTGTTTCTCATGATGTAATCAACATATAAGTTAAGTAAACAGGGTGACAATATACAGCCTTGACGTACTCCTTTTCCTATTTGGAACCAGTCTGTTGTTCCATGTCCAGTTCTAACTGTTGCTTCCTGACCTGCATACAGGTTTCTCAAGAGGCAGGTCAGGTGGTCTGGTATTCCCATCTCTTTCAGAATTTTCCACAGTTTATTGTGATCCACACAGTCAAAGGCTTTGGCATGGTCAATAAAGCAGAAATAGATGTTTTTCTGAAACTCTCTTGCTTTTTCGATGATCCAGCAGATGTTGGCAATTTGTTCTCTGGTTCCTCTGCCTTTTCTAAAACCAGCTTGAAGATCTGGAATTTCATGGTTCACCTACTATTTAAGCCTGACTTGGAGAATTTTGAGCATTACTTTACTAGCATGTGAGATGAGTGCAATTGTGTGGTAGTTTGAGCATTCTTTGGCATTCCTTTTCTTTGGGATTGGAATGAAAACTGATTTTTTTAAGTCCTGTGGCTACTGCTGAGTTTTCCAGATTTTCTGACATATTAACTGCAGCACTTTCACAGGATCATCTTTTAGTATTTGAAAGAGCTCCACTGGAATGCCATCATCTCCACTAGCTTTGTTCATGCTTACTAAGGCCCACTTGACTTCGCATTCCCAGATGTCTGGCTCTAGGTGAGTGATTGCACCATCGTGATTGGGTGTGAGTGATCACACACATCATGATTGGGTCATGAAAATTTTTTTGTACAGTTCTTCTGTGTATTCTTGCCACTTCTTAATCTCTTTTGCTTCTGTTAGGTCCCTACCATTACTATCCTTTATTGAGCCCATCTTTGCATGAAATGTTCCCTTGGTATGTCTAATTTTCTTGACGAGATTTCTAGTTTTTCCCGTTCTGTTGTTTTCCTTTATTTCTTTGCATTGATTGCTGAGGAAGGCTTTCTTATCTCTACTTGCTATTCTTTGGAACTCTACATTCAAATGGGTATATCTTTCCTTTTCTCCTTTGCTTTTCACTTCTCTTCTTGACACAGCTGTTTGTAAGGCCTCCCCAGACAGCCATTTTGCTTTTTTGCATTTCTTTTTCTTGGGGATGGTCTTGATCCCTGTCTCCTGTACAGTGTCATGAACCTCATTCCATAGTTCATCAGGCACTCTGTTTATCAGATCTAGTCCCTTAAATCTATTTCTCATTTCCACTGTATAATCATAAGGGGTTTGATTTAGGTCATACCTGAATAGTCTAGTGGTTTCCCCCACTTTCTTCAATTTAAGTCTGAATATGGCAATAAGGAGTTCATGATCTGAGCCACAGTCTGCTCCTAGTCTTGTTTTTGCTGACTGTATAGAGCTTCTCCATCTTTGCCTGCAAAGCATATAATCAGTCTGATTTCAGTGTTGGCCATCTGGTGATGTCCATATGTAGAGTCTTCTCTTGTGTTGTTGGAAGAGGGTGTTTGCTATGACCAGTGCATTCTCTTGACAAAACTCTATTAGCCTTTGTCCTGCTTCATTCTGTATTCCAAGGACAAATTTGCCTGTTTCTCCAGGTGTTTCTTGACTTCCTACTTTTGCATTCCAGTCCCCTATAATTAAAAGGACATCTTTTTTGGGTGTTAATTCTAGAAGGTCTTGTAGATCTTCATAGAACTAGTTAACTTCAGCTTCTTCAGCATTACTGGTCTGGACATAGACTTGGATTCCTGTGATATTGAATGGTTTGCCTTGGAAACAAACAGAGATCATTCGCTTTTTTGAGACTGCATCCAAGTACTGCATTTCGGACTCTCTTGTTGACTATGATGGCTACTCCATTTCTTCTTAGGGATTCTTGCCCACAATAATAGATATAATGGTCATCTGAGTTAAACTCACCCATTTCAGCCCATTTTAGTTCACTGATTCCTAAATGTCAACATTTACCCTTGCCATCTCCTCTTTGATCTCTTCCAATTTGCCTTGATTCATGGACCTAACATTCCAGGTTCCTATACAATATTGTTCTTTACAGCATCAGACCTCACTTTCATCACCTGTCACATCCACAACTAGGTGTTGTTTTTGCTTTGGCTCCGTCTCTTCATTCTTTCTGGCGTTATTTCTCCACTGATCTCCAGTAGCATATTGGGCACCTACTGGCCTGGGGAGTTCATCTTTCAGTGTCCTCTCGTTTGCCTTTCATACTGTTCATGGGGTTCTCAAGGCAGGAATACTGAGATTGCCATTCTCTTCTCTCATGTCACCTAGTCACTATTATCACCTGGTGAGATCTGGGTCACACCTAATTGAAGTTCTTAGCTTAAATATTTACTTATGATTTTATTACTGGTGATAACAGTAAATATTTAAGCTAAGAACTTCGATTACGTGTGACCCAGGATCTCACCAGGCCATCTGACCAGTTTGTTCTGTACTAATTGATATCTTCAAGAAAATGGTATATTGGCATTGTACATAAAGCTCAACAATATTGTCTGCACATATAAGGTGAGTGATGAGTCACTGTAATTCCGTACAGGGTTGATAAAAGAATGTTATCTTCTAAGAAGTTACATAGCTGGTGCAAGAAGAAAAAAAAATTATTATAATTGGGCAGGTGTTTTTGGCTTTAGGAAAATCAAAATGCAGATGCACAGTGCACATTAGGTGGAAGGGAGGGAGGAAATTGGGGAGAGAAAACAAATTTGTTTAAATTTTTATTGTCTTTAAATATGAATTTTTTATCTTATCAAGCCCTATTCCTTCTTTTCTCTCTCTCACATCTACCAGGACTTGTTCAAATACAACATAATGTGATTATTCTTTTATTGGAAGTTCTTGTAAATAATTTCAATGCAAGAGAGATTAAACTTAAGTCAAAAAAGAATTATTTGCTAAACCCTTCATGTACACAACAGTAATTTAGACGTCTCTCTAAAAACTTCTAAAATGTAGAGAAATAAGTCACTCTCTGATATAGTATAGATTTGAATATCATATGGAATTACAAGGAATTTCATTTCTTTGACAATTGTTATTTTTCAGTTGCTCAGTCATGTCCGACTATTTGTGACTCTATGAACTACAGCATGCCAGGCTTCCCTGTCCTTCACCATCTCCCAGAGCTTGCTCAAACTTATGTCAGTTGAGTCAGTGATGCCATCCAGATATCTCATCCTCTGTCACTCGCTTCTCCTCCTGCCTTCGATTTTCCCCAGCATGAGAGTCTCTTCCAATGAGTCAGCTCTTACTATCATGTGGCCAAAGTTTTAGACCTTCAGTTTCCAGTGGATATTCAGGGGTGATTTACTTTAAGATTGACTGGTTTGATCTCCTTGCTGTCCAAGGGGCTCTCAAGAGTCCTCCTCCTCACCACAGTTCAAAAGCATCAGTTCTTTGCCACTTAACATTTTTTTTTTTTCCTTTTGGTGTTTCTTTTCTTGTTTTCTTTTTTCTTTTTTTTTTGAGATTAAAAAAAATATATTTCTTTATTTATTTTTTACTTTACAAACAGACCACTTAGCACTCTTTATGGTCCAACTCTCACATCCATACATGACTACTGAAAAAAACATAGCTTTGACTATACAGACATTTGTCAGCAAAGTAATGTCTCTGCTTTTTAATATGCTGTCTAGGTTTGTCATAGCTTTTCTTCCAAGGAGCAAACATCTTTTAATTTCATGGCTAGTCACCATCTGCTGTGATTTTGGATCCTAAAAAGATAAAGTCTGTTACTGTTTCCATTGTTTCCCACCTATTTGCCAGGAAGTGACGAGAACTGATGCCATGATCTTCATTTTTTGAATGTTGAGTTTTAAGCCAGCTTTTTCACTCTCCTCTTTCACTTCATCAAGAGCTCTTTAGTTCCTCTTTACTTTCTGCCATATGGGTGGTGCCATCTGTATATTTGTATTTCTTTGAAATGTAAATAAATTTTATTTCAAATCTTTGTGTAGCCAAAGCCAGACATTAATTCCTTTATGCCTCATTGTCTCTAAAAAATCCCTTTTGCCAATTTATCTAGCATGTGTCAGAAGAAACACAAGAGTATCATCACTTTTTTTTTTTTCCTCTGGAGATTTTAAAGCAAATCAGAGACATCAAATCACCCATCAATAAATACTCAAGTATATATATTTAACAGAGAAGGATTAAAAAGGAAATATATAATCACAATACAGTTGTCCCTCCATATCTGTGGAGGATTGGTTCCAGGACCCCTATAGATACCAAAATCCCTAGATGTCCAAGTCTGTTGTATAAAATGGTGTAATATTTGTATAAATTTACACATTTTTTCCTGTATACTTTATGTCATCTCTAGATTACTTGTAATACCTAGTACAGGTGAATGCTGAAAAAACAAACAGGGGTTGACATGTGGCAAATTCAAGTTTTGCCTTTTGGAAATTACTGGAATTTTTCTCCTGTTTCCAGTCCAAGATTTGTTGAATCCATCAATGTGGACAAAATGATACCCATCCTGGCAGGTGTAAGATGATATCTCATTGTGGGTTTCATTTGCATTTTCTGATGAGTAACAATGTTGAGAATTATTTTGTGTGCCCATTGGCCATCTGTACCTGTTCTTTGGAAAAATGTCTATTCAGGTTTTCTGAAATAGGTGTTTGTGCTTTTTAAAAATTAAGTTGTATGAGCTATTTGTATATTTTGGATATTATTTCTCCCATGCAGTAAATTGACTTTTAAAAAAATATATAATATCATGTCATCTGCAAAAAGTGAGTTTTACCTCTTCCTTTCCAAGTTGTATTCACTTTGTTTCTTTTGCTTTTATGACTGCTGTGGCTAGAACTTGCAATAATATGCTGAATGAAAGTGGCAATAGTGAGCATCTTTCACACACCCCTGATCTTAGAGGGAAAGCTTTCTGCTTTTCAGCATTGAGTATGATGTCAGCTGTTGATTGTCATATATGACCCTTATTATGCTGAGATATGTTCCCACTAAAACCAATTTGCTGAAAGTTTTTTTTTTTAATCATAAACAGATCTTCAATTTTGTCAAAAATTTTTTTCTAAATCTATTGAGATTATCATATGATTTTTATTCTTCAGTTTTTTAATGTGGTTTATCACACTGATTCATTTGCAGATATTGAACAGTCCTTGTATCCCTGGGATAAATCCTGCTTGATCAGGGTGTTTGATCTTTTTAACATATTGTTGAATTTGGTTCCCTAACATTGTATTGAGGATTTTTGCATCTTTATGTTCATCAGTAATATTGGCCGGTTATTTCCTTCTTTTGTCTGGTTTTGGTATCAGGGTGACACTGGCTCATAGAATGAATTTGGAAGTGATTCTTCCTCTGCAATTTTTTAGAATAGTGTGAGAAGAACAAAATGTTTTTCTTCTTCTAAGTGGTAGGATTTACTTCTGAAGCCATCTGTTCCTGAACTTTTGTAAATGCAATGTAATGTAAAAATTACTGATTCAATTTTATTACTGGTAATTGGTCTATTTGTATTTTCTGTTTCTTCCTGGTTCAGTCTTATCAGGTTGTACATTTCTAGGAATTTGTTGATTTTTTGTCCATTTTATTGATGTATAATTGTTCATAGTAATAACATTTTTTAGAGGTATTCTGAAGGTTTAATTAAGGACTTGTCAAGCAAATAATTCACTTTGCCATTTTCACTTTAAAAGTTTTCAGACTTTTTATTTCTTGTTTTTTTTAATATATTATCTTAATTTGAAGAATTACTTTACAGTATTGTGATGGTTTTTGCTGTACATCAACATGAATTGGCCACAAGTATACACGTGTCTCCTCCATCCTGAAGCCCACTCCCACTTCCCTCCTACCCTATCCCTCTAGGTTGTCCCACAGCACTGGGTTTGGGTGCCTTGCTTCATGCACAGAACTTGCATTGGTCATCTATTTTACATATAGTAATGTACACGATTCAGTGTTATTCTCTCAAATCATTCCACCCTTCTCTTGCCTTCTCTTGCTGAGTTGAAAAGTCTGTTCTTTACTTCTGTGTCTCCTTTGCTGTCCTGATTGTAGGATCATTGCTACTGTCTTTCTAAGCTCCATATATATTTTTGTTAATATACAGTATTTGTCTTTCTCTTTCTGACTTACTTCACTCTGTATAATAGGCTCCTGGTTCATCCACCTCATTAGAAGCAATTCAAATGCATCCCTTTTTATAACCAAGTAATATTCCATTGTGTACATGTAACACATTTCCTTATCCATTCATCTGCCAATGGACATCTGGGTTGCTTCCATGTCCTAGCTGTTGTAAACTGTGCTGCAATGAACACTGGGGTACATATGTCTCTTTCGGTTCTGGTTTCCTTGGTGTTTATGCCCAGCAGTGGAATTGCTAGGTCCCATGGAAATTCTATTCCCATTTTTTAAAAAAGAAATCTCCACATCGTTCTGCATAGTGGCTGTTATCAGTTTACATTTCCACCAACAGTGTAAGAAGATTCCCTTTTCTCCATACTCTCTCCAGAAATTATTGTTTGTAGACTTTTTGATGATGGCCATTCTGACCAGTGTGAGATGATACCTCATTTTGGTTTTAATTTCTCTAATAATGAGTTATGTTAAGCATCTTTTCAAGTGTTAATTAGCCATCTGTCTCTCTTCTTTAGAGAAATGTCTGCATAGGTCTTTTGTCCACTTTTTCATTGGCTTTTTCATTTTTCTGGTATTGAGTTGCTTGTATATTTTGGAGATTAATGCTTTGTCAGTTCTTTGTTTGCTCTTATTTTCTCCCATTCTGAGGGCTATCTTTTCACCTTGTGGCTCAGCTGGTAAAGAATCTTCCTGCAATGAGGGAGACCTGGGTTTGATCCCTGGTTTGGGAAGATCCCCTGGAGAAAGGAATGCCTACCCACTCCAGTATTCTGGCCTGGAGGATTCCATGGACTATACAGTCCAAGGGGTTGCAAAGAGTCGGACATGACTGAGTGACTTTCACTTTCACTTATTGTTTCCTTTATTGTGCAAAATTTAATTAGGTTCCATTTGTTTATTTTTGTTTTTATTTCCATTATTCTAGGAGGCGGGTCATAGAGGATCTTGCTATGATTTATACAGGAGAGTTTTCTGCCTATGTTTTCCTCTAAGAGTTTTATAGTTTCTGGCCTTATATTTAGGTCTTTAATCCATTTTGAGTTTATTTCTGAGTATGGTGTTAGAAGTGTTCTTAGTTTCATTATTTTACACACAGTTGACAAGTTTCCCAGCACCATTTGTTGAAGAGAGTGTGTTTTCCCCATTGTATATTTTTGCTCTCTTTGTCAAAGATAAGTTGTCCATAAGTAAATGGATTTATCTCTAGACTTTCTATTTTGTTCCATTAATCTATATTTCTATCTTTGTATGAGTACTATACTCTCCTGATGACTGTAGCTTTGTAGTATGGTCTGAAGTCAGAAAGGATGGTTCCATTCTTCTTTCTCAAGATTGGTTTGGTTATTTGGGGTCTTTTGTGTTTCCATCCAAATTGTGAAATTATTTGTTCTAGTGCTGTGAAAAATATGCTTGGTAGTTTGATAGGGCTTGAATTGAATCTATAGATTGTTTGGGGTAGTATGTTCATTTTCACTATACTGATTCTTCCAATCCAAGAACATCATATATTTCTCCATCTATTTGTGTCATCTTTGATTTGTTTCATCGGTGTTTTATAGTTTTCTGTTTATAAATCTTTTGTTTCCTTAGGCAAATTTATTCCTAAGTGTTTTGTTCTTTTCATTGTAATAGTGAATGAGATTGTTTCCTTAATTTCTTTTTCTGATTTTTCTTTATTAGAGTATAGGAATGCAAGGGATTTCTGTGTGTTAATTTTATATTCTGCAACTTTACTATATTCACTGATTAACTCTAGTAATTTTTTGGTGGCATCTTTAGGGTTTTCTATGTAAATGATTATGTCTTCTGCAAACAGTGAGAGCTTTACTTCTTTTCCAATCTGGATTTCTTTTATATTTTTTTCTTATTTGATTTCTGTGGCTAGGACTTCCAAAACTATGTAGAATAGTAGTGGTGAGAGTGGACACCCTTGTCTTCTACCTAATTTTAGAGGAAATGCTTTCAGATTTTTGTCATTGAGGATAATGTTTTCTGTGGGTTTGTCATATATGGCTTTTCTTATGTTGAGTATGTTCCTTCTATGCTTAATTTCTGGAGAATTTTTATCATAAACATATTGAATTTTGTCAGACTTCCTCTGCATCTATTGAGATAATCATATGGTTTTTATCTTTCAATTTGTTAGTAAGGTGTAGCACATTGATTGATTTGCAAATATTGAAGAATCCTTGCATCCCTGCAATAAAGCCCACTTGACCAGATGTATGATCACTTGAATATGTTGTTGGATTCTGTTTGCTAGAATTTTGTTGAGAAATTTTGAATCTATGTTATTCAGTGATACCAGCCTGTAGTTTTCATTTCTTGTGCTATCTTTGTCTGATTTTGGTATTAAGGTGGTGGTGGCCTCATAGAATGAGGCTGCATAGAATTCCTCCTGCAATTTTCAGAAGAGTTTGAGTAGGATATGTGTCAGATTTTCTCTAAATTTTTGATAGAATTCACCTGTGAAGCCATGTGATTGATCCTGGGCTTTTGTTTGTTGGAAGGTTTTTTATTACAGTTTCAATTTCTGTGCTTGTGATTGGTCTGTTCAAATTTTCTATTTCTTCCTGGTTCAGTTTTGGAAAGTTAAACTTTTCTAAGAATTTGTCCATTTCTTCCAAGTTGTCCATTTTATTGGCATATCATTACTCATAGTAATCTCTTATGATCGTTTGTACTTCTGTGTTGTCTGTTGTAATTTCTCCATTTTCATTTCTAATTTTACTGATTTGTCTTCTCCCTTTTTTTCCTGATGAGTCTGGCAAACGGTTTGTCTATTTTGTTTATCTTCTCAAAGAACCAGCTTTTAGTTTTATTAATTTTTGCTATAGTAGTCTCTTTCATTTCTTTTTCACTTATTTCTGCTCTGTTTACTTTCCTTCTACTAATTTTGGGTTTTTGGTGTGTGTGTCTGTGTGTGTTTTTTTAATTGCTGTTCTAAGTTGATTTAGGTGTAAAGTTAGGTTGTTTATTTGATGTTTCTCTTGTTTCTTGAGGTAGACATCTATTGCTATGAACTTCCTTATTAGGGCTACTTTTACTGAATCCCATAGATTTTCAGTTGTCGTGTTTTCATTTTCATTTCATTCTATGCATATTTTGATTTCCTTTTTGACTTCTTCAGTGATTAGTTGGTTATTCAGAAGTTTGTTGTTTAGCTTCCATATGTTTGTCTTTTTTTCCCTGTAGTTGATATCTAATCTTACAGCATTAGGATCAGAAAAGATGCTTGAAATGATTCAATTAAAAAAAAAAATTACCAAGACTAGATTTATGTCCAAGGATGTGATTTATCTTGGAGAATGCTCCATGTGAACTTGAGAAAATAGTGAAATCCATTGTTTTTGGGGTGAAGTGCCTTGTAGATACAAATTTGGTCTAACTGGTCCTATGTATCATATAAAGCTTGTGTTTCCTTGTTAATTTTTCTGTCTGAATGATCTGTTCATTGATGTGAGTGGGGTATTAAAGTCCCCCACTATTATTGCGGTACTACCAGTTTCCCCTTTCATAGTTGTTAGCATTTGCCTTATGTATTGAGGTGCTTCTATGTTGGGTGCATATATACTTATAACTGCTGTATCTTCTTCTTAGATTGATTCCTTGATCATTATTCACTGTCCCTCTTTGTCTCTTATCACATTCTTTATTTTAAAGTCTATTTTATTTAATATGAGTACTGCTACTCCTGCTTTCTTTTGGTCTCCATTTGCATGAAATATCTTTTTCCAGCCTCTCATTTTCAGTCTGTATGTGTCCCTAGGCTTAAAGTGGGTCTCTCATAGACAGCATTTCTCAAGAGGCAGGTCAGGTGATCTGGTATTCCCATCTCTTTCAGAATTTTCCACAGTTTATTGTGATCCACACAGTCAAAGGCTTTGGCATAGTCAATAAAGCAGAAACAGATGTTTTTCTGGAACTCTCTTGCTTTTTCCATGATCCAGCAGATATTGGCAATTGGATCTCTGGTTCCTCTGCCTTTTCTAAAACAAGCATGTACATCCAGAAGTTCACGGTTCACGTATTGCTGAAGCCTGGCTTGGAGAATTTTGAGCATTACTTTACTAGAGTGTGAGATGAGTGCAATTGTGCAGTAGTTTGGCATTGCCTTTCTTTGGGATTAGAATGAAAACTGACCTTTTCCAGTCCTGTGGCCACTGCTGAGTTTTCCAAATTTGCTGACATATTATATGCAGCACTTCCAGAGCATCATCTTTCAGGATTTGAACTAGCTCAACTAGAATTCCATCACCTCCAGTAGCTTTGTTCATAGTGATGCTTTCTAAGGCCCAGTTGACTTCACAGTCCAGGATGTCTGGCCCTAGGTGAGTGATAACACCATCGTGATTATCTTGGTTGTGAAGATCTTTTTTGTACAGTTCTTCTGTTTATTCTCACTTCATGGAAAATAGATGGGGAAACAGTGGAAATAGTGTCAGACTTTATTTTTGGGGGGCTCCAAAATCACTGCAGATGGTGATTGCAGCCATGAAATTGAAAGATGCTTACTCCTTGGAATGAAAGTTATGACCAACCTAGATAGCATATTCAAAAGCAGAGATATGAAGCATGTATACTGTCATGTGGGAATTGAGTCGCTGGTCTATGTCCGATGCAGGATGCAGCATGCTTGGGGCTGGTGCACAGTGATGACCCAGAGAGATGTTATGGGGAGGGAGGTGGGAGGGGAGTTCATGTTTGGGAACGCATGTACACCCGTGGAGGATTCATATCAATGTATGGCAAAACCAATACAGTATTGTAAAGTAAAATAAAGTAGAAATAAAAATTTTAAAAAAAAAACAGAGATATTACTTTGCCAACAATGGTTCATCTAGTCAAGGCTATGGTTTTTCCAGTGGTCATGTATGGATGAGAGAGTTGGACTGTGAAGAAAGCTGAGTGCAGAAGAATTGATGCTTTTGAACTGTGATGTTGAAGAAGACTCTTGAGAGTCCCTTGGACTGCAAGGAGATCCAATCAGTCCATTCTAAAGGAGATCAGTCCTGGGATTTCTTTGGAAGAAATGATGCTGAGCTGCATAAGTTGCTTGTATATTTTTTGAGATTAGTTGTTTGTCAGTTGCTTCATTTGCTATTATTTTCTCCCATTCAGAAGGCTGTCTTTTCACCTTGCTTATATTTTCCTTTGCTGTGCAGAAGCTTTTAATTTTAATTAGATCCCATTTGTTTATTTTTGCTTTTATTTCCAGAATTCTGGGAGGTGGATCATAGAGGATCCTGCTGTGATTTATGTCGGAGAGTGTTTTGCCTATGTTCTCCTCTAGGAGTTTTATAGCTTCTGGTCTTACATTTAGATCTTTAATCCATTTTGAGTTTATTTTTGTGTGCAGTGTTAGAAAGTGACCTAGTTTCATTCTTTTACAAGCGGTTGACCAGTTTTCCCAGCACCAGTTATTAAAGAGATTGTCTTTACTCCATTTTATATTCTTGCCTCCTTTGTCAAAGATAACGTGTCCATATGTGTGTGGATTTATCTCTGGGCTTTCTATTTTCTTCCATTGATCTATATGTGTGTCTTTCTGCCAGTACCATACTGTTTTGATGACTGTGGCTTTGTAGTAGAGCCTGAAGTCAGGCAAGTTGATTCCTCCAGTTCAATTCTTCTTTCTCAAGATTGCTTTGGCAATTCGAAGTTTTTTGTATTTCCATACAAATCTTGAAATTATTTGTTCTAGTTCTGTGAAAAATATGGCTGGTAGCTTGATAGGGATTGCAGCTTATGCAGCTCAATTCCAGAAAAATAAACGACCCAATCAAAAAATGGGCCAAAGAACTAAATAGACATTTCTCCAAAGAAGACATACAGATGGCTAACAAACACATGAAAAGATGCTCAACATCACTCATTATCAGCGAAATGCAAATCAAAACCTCAATGAGGTACCACTTAACACCAGTCAGAATGGCTGTGATCCAAAAATCTGCAAGCAATAAATGCTGGAGAGGGTGTGGAGAAAAGGGAACCCTCCTACACTGTTGGTGGGAATGCAAACTAGTACAGCCACTATGGAGAACAGTGTGGAGATTCCTTAAAAAATTGCAAATAGAACTACCTTATGACCCAGCAATCCCACTGCTGGGCATACACACCGAGGAAACCAGAATTGAAAGAGACACATGTACCCCAATGTTCATCGCAGCACTGTTTATAATAGCCAGGACATGGAAACAACCTGGATGACCATCAGCAGATGAATGGATAAGAAAGCTGTGGTACATGTACACAATGGAGTATTACTCAGCTGTTAAAAATAACTCATTTGAACCAGTTCTGATGAGATGGATGAAACTGGAGCCGATTATACAGAGTGAAGTAAGTCAGAAAGAAAAATACCAATACAGTATACTAACACATATATATGGAATTTAGGAAGATGGCAATGATGACCCTGTATGCAAGACAGGAAAAAAGACACAGCTGTGTATAATGGACTTTTGGACTCAGAGGGAGAGGGAGAGGGTGGGATGATTTTGGAGAATGGCATTCTATCATGTATACTATCATGTAAGAATTGAATTGCCAGTCTATGTCTGACACAGGATACAGCAGGGGCTGGTGCATGGGGATGACCCACAGAGATGTTATGGGAAGGGAGGTGGGAGGGGGGTTCATGTTTGGGAACACATGTAAGAATTAAAGATTTTAAAATAAAAAAAAAAAAAAAGAAATGATGCTGAAGCTGAAACTCCAGTACTTTGGCCACCTCATGTGAAGAGTTGACTCATTGGAAAAGACTGATGCTGGGAGGGATTGGGGGCAGTAGGAGAAGGGGACGACAGAGGATGAGATGGCTGGATGGCATCACCGACTCGATAGACATGAGTTTGAGCGAACTCCGGGAGTTGGTGATGGACAGGGAGGCCTGGCATGCTGCAGTTCATGGGGTCGGAAAGAGTCGGACACAACTGAGTGACTGAACTGAACTGAACTTGTAGACAGCATATATAGGGGCCTTATTTTTGTATCCACTTGCCAGTCTTTGTCTTTTGGTTTAAAACTGTTAAGCCATTTACGTTTAAGGTGATTATTGATAAGTATGGTCACATTACCCTTTACTCTATTTTTGGGTTCATTTTTATAAACTGTTTCTGTATTTGATGTCTATACCATATCTTTCAGCATTTGTTGAAGAGCTGATTTGATAGTCCTGAATTCTCTTAGATTTTGGTTGTCTGTAAAACTTTTGTTTTCTCCTTGAAATCTGAATGAAATCCTTTCCAGGTAGAGAAATTTTGATTGTAGGTATTCCCTTTTATCATTTTAAGTATACCATCCCATTCCTTTCTGGCCTGCAGTGTTTCTGTTGAAAGATCAGCTATTATCCTTATAGGGATACACTTGTATGTTATTTGTTACTTTTCCCTTGCTGCTTTTAACATTTGTTCTTTGTGTTTGGGTGACTATTTCCTTCCCTATTTTAAGGAAAATTTGTCTTCTTCTGGGACACTTATGTTTTGAATGTTGGGGTGTTTAACTCTGTTCCAGAGCTCTCTGAGGCTCTCCTCATTTCTTTTATTCTTTTTTCTTTTTACTGTTCTGCTTCATTTCTTCCCTTGTAGCTCAGTTGGTAAAGAATCCTCTTGCAATGTGGGAGACTTGAGTTCAATCCCTCAGTTGGGAAGATCCCTTGGAGAAGGGAAAGTCTACCCACTCTGGTATTCTGACCTAGAGAATTCCACAGACTATATAGTACATGGGTTGGCAAAAGAGGTGGACACGACTAAGTGACTTTCACTTTCACTTTCATTTATTCCAACCATTCTGTATTCTACTCACTTATCCTTTCTTCAGCCTCACTTATTCTACTGTTGATTTCCCCACAGAGTGTCTTTAATCTCAGCTATTGCATTCTTCATTATTGATTGACTATTGTTTATCTCTTCTAGTTCCTTCTTAAACATTTCTTGCATCTTCTCAATCCATGTATCTGGGCTACTTATCTGTAACTCCATTTTGTTTTCAAAATAAATCTTGGATCATCTTTACTATCATTATTCTAAATTCTTTTTCAGGTAGATGCCCTATCTCCTCTTTTGTTTGGTTTTGTGGGGTTTTATCATGTTCTTTCACCTGCTGAATATTTCTCTACGTTTTCATTTTGTTCAGTTTGCTGTGTTTGGGGTCTCCTTGCTGTAGGATGGAGGATCATAGTTCCTCTTAATTGTGGTGTCTGCTCCCTGTGGGTGGGGTTGGACCAGTGGATTGTGATGGTTTCCTAGTTGGGGGAACTTGTGTCTGTGTTCTGGCAGATGAAGCTGGATCTTGTCTCTCTGGAGGGCAATGCAGTGTCCATAGTGAGTTTTGTGGTGTCTATGGGTTTGGTATGGCTTTGGGCAACCCGTCTTTTAATCTTCAAGGTTGTGTTCCTATTTTGCTGAAGGATTATCGTGGGGTGTCTTGCACTGGAGCTTGCAGGCTCTTTGGTAGAGCTTGGTCTCAGGGTAGGTATGGAGGCTTTTGGATGGGCTCTCATCTATTAATGTTCCCTGGGGTCAGGAGTTCAATGATGGTCCCGAGCTCTGGAGTTGTGCCTCCTGTCTCTGGGTTTCAGTCTCCTGCTCACAATGGAGTCAAGACTTCACTGTCCACACAACACTAAAGACAAAACCCCTAGGTTAATGGTGAAACAACTCTCCACAGCCAGGAACAGCCAAAGTGATTCACAGTTATATAGAGAAGAGAAGAAGGAGGAGGGAGTTAGAGGTGACTAGGAGGAGAAAAGAGAGATTCAAACAAGAAGAGAGCAATCAAGTCAGTAATCAAATTCCTAAGTGAAAATGGATGCTAAAAATTAAACTCTTACAGTTACAAAATTAATAACAATGATCTAGAAGCAAAAATTAAAAAAAATAGAATAGAGATTATACTCTCAAAGGTACAGTATAAAAAATAATTGAACACAAAAATTATATATATATATATTTTTGTGTCAGTTCAGTGTCAGATAATCCTTTGTTCTGGCTTGTAGTTGTTCTCAGAGTCTACAGTTGCCCCTCAAATGCATAGTCTCAGCTTAACTGCAGGATTTTAATCTGTTGCACCTGCCACTTCTGGGTCAGTTCCCCTTTCTTTTCTTTGTTTAGGTTGGCCTCCTCTGCTTGCAAGTCTCTTCAGTGTCTAATCTCTGCCCTGACAAGAGGGGGAAAAAGGGGCTTGCCCACTTATTCAGGCTTGTTTTCTCAGTTGTGCTGTGGAGGGAGAGGGAGACTGCAAACAAACACCACTGGCATGTGTGGGTAGCACTCACAGTGGATGGACCACATGGGGGTTGCCACAGCCCAAGGTGGTATACACTTCCCAGGTCCAAGCTGCTCAGATGCCTGGGCACTTCATAAGAGAATAGTCCCAGGTGAGTCATGTCTCCTGTACTTCCCAGGTCCAAGCCACTAAGGCTCCCAGGTGCACTGCGGGCGCACAGTCCCAGGTGGGTCATGTGTCCCCTGCAGTAGTCAGTTCAAGCCACTCAGGCTCACGGGTACGCCATTAGTGTACAGTCCCAAGCGGACCATGAATCTCCTGGAAAGCTAGTCTCAGGCTGTGAAATTCCTGGCAGATATGAACCATTCAGGATCCCAGAAAGACGTGGTTAGTGACTGGCAGCCTGTTCACAGCTTGGTGGGAGATGCGGTCTCTGGGACGGAGATTGCAATGGCCCCTTGCGTTCCAACTCTGGTTGTTGCACACATGCCTCTCTTCCCCCCAGGGAAAGCCTTAAACAGCTGCCAGCTTGCTCACCTTTGGTATTCGCTAGGGCACAATCCATTGTCTGTGAGTGCACCAGGGGTCACAGCGCAGCGTTAGAGCATTCCAGGGGAAAGGGCCTTTGTTTTTCTTTGTCTCTCTGCCATTCCCATGGTTTGAGTTGCTTTGTCACATTAGTCCCCTTAGAATGTCCTCAGGGCATTCAACCCCTGTACTTACCATAAGAACCAATGATGCAGCTGGCACTTGCACACCCAGTCCCTACTTGCTGCAGGCCGATGTGAGGATGTGAGCCACTTTTGTGCAGGTAATTCAGCAGGAATTCTGTGGTGATTTTTGTTGCTGTTGTTGTTATGCTGCCATCTGAAATTCCAAAGCTCTCCACTGACCCCATTCATGAGAGGGTTTCCTAATTTGTGGAAACTTCTCTTCCTTCACAACTCCCTCCCTAGAATGGGTCTCTGTCCCTAAATGCGTTTTCTCTCTTTTCATCTTTATATTTTGTTCTACCTCATTTCAAAGAAATTGGTTTACCTTTCTGGGTAACTGGCGTCTTTCACCAGCATTCAGAAGTTGTTTTGTGGAAGTTGCTCTGTATGCAGATAATTTTCTGATATATTTGTGGAAGAGAAAGTGGTCTCCCCATCCTATTCCTCCACCATCTTGGGACTGCTCCCCCTCCCCCAGTAATATCTTATGATCCTTTATATTTCTGTGGTGTCAGTTGAAACAACTCCTTTTTCATTTCCAATTTTATTGATTTGGGCCACCCCTTTTTTGCTTGATGAGTCTGGCTAAATGCTTTTTAATTGTATTTACTTATTTCAAACAACAGGCTCTTTGGTTCGTTGACCATTTCTGTTGTTTTTTTTAATTTTCTGTTTCATTTATTTCTGTTCTGATTGTTATGACTTATTTTCTTCTACTAACTTTGGGTTTGTTTGTTCTTTTTCTATTCTTTAGGTATATGTCTAGGCTGTTTGAGAGTTTCCTTATTTCCTGAAGTAAACTTGTGTTGCTATAAAATTCCCTCTTAGAACTGTTTTTACATATTCCATAGATTTGGGGTTGTGTTTTCGTTTTCATTTGTCTCCAGTTATTTTTTAATTTTTGTCTTTGATTTCTTCCGTGATCTATTGTTTAGTAGCATATTGTTTAGCCTCCATCTATTTATATTTTTTGCAGTTTTTCTCTTCTTGTCTAGATTTCTAGTCTCCTAATGTTGTGGTCAGAAAAGATGCTTGATATGATTTCAATTTTCTTAAATTTACCAAGACTTGTAGTATCACCTAACATGTGATGTATCCTGGAGAATGTTCCATGTACACTTTAAAATAATGTACATTCTGCTGCTATGGGATGAAATGTTTTATGGTATCTATTGAATTCACCTGTTCTAATGTGTCATTTAAAGTCGATCTTTTCTTATTGATTTTATGCCTAGATGACCTGTCCATTTATATAACTGGAGTGTTAAAGTTCCGTATTCTATTGCATTACTGTCAATTTCTCCTTTTATTCTGTTAATATTTGCTTTGTGCATTTAGGTGTGCCTATGCTGGAATCAAGATTGCCAGGAGAAATATCAGTAACCTCAGATATGCAGATGACACCACCCTTATGGCAGAAAGTGAAGAGGAACTCAAAACCCTCTTGATGAAAGTGAAAGAGGAGAGAGAAAAAGTTGGCTTAAAGCTCAATATTCAAAAAACGAAGATCATGGCATCTGGTCCCATCACTTCATGGCAAATAGATGGAGAAACAGTGGAAACAGTGGCAGACTTTATTTTTCTGGGCTCCAAATCACTGCAGATGGTGATTGCAGCCATGAAATTAAAAGACGCTTACTCCTTGGAAGGAAAGTTATGACCAACATAGATAGTATATTAAAAAGCAGAGATATTACTTTGCCAACAAATATCCATCTAGTTAAGGCTATGGTTTTTCCAGTGGTCATGTGTGGATGTGAGAGTTGGATTGTGAAGAAAGCCGAGCACTGAAGAATTGACACTTTTGAACTGTGGTGTTGGAGAAGACTCTTGAGAGTCCCTTGGACTGCAAGGAGATCCAACCAGTCCATCCTAAAGGAGACCAGTCCTGGGTGTTCATTGGAAGGACTGATGCTGAGGCTGAAACTCCAGTACTTTGGCCACCTCATGCAAAGAGTTGACTCATTGGAAAAGACCCTGATGCCAGGAGGGATTGGGGGTAGGAGGAGAAGGGGACGACAGAGGATGAGATGGCTGGATGGCATCACTGTCGATAGACATGAGTCTGAGTGAACTCTGGGAGTTGGTGATGGACAGGGAGGCCTGGCGTGCTGCAATTCATGGGGTCGCAAAGAGTTGGACACAGCTGAGCAACTGAACTGAACTGATGCTGGATACATATACTTTTATAATTAGTATATCTTTTTTACAGACTAGTCATTATATAACATCCTTCTTTGTTTCTTATAGCATCAGTCTTTGTTTCAAACTCTATTTTGTCTGATATGAGTATTGCTAATCTGACTTTCTTTTGATTTTCATTTGCATGAACTACCTTTTCCATCTCCTCATTGTGTCTTTAGATATGAAGGAATCTCTTGTAGACAACAATATACAGGTCTCCTTTTTGTATCCATTCAGCCACTCTCTCTATATTTTTTATTGGAATATTTTGTTCATTTGCATTTAAAGTTGTTATTGATATGTATATTCTGATCAACATTTTTGTAAGTTGTTTTGGGGTGGGTTGGTTTTAGTTTTGGAGCTCTTTTCTTTTGTTTCTTTTGTCTTCTATGATTCTTTTCTTTTGTGATTTAATGACTCTCTAGTGTTATGCTTGGAATCTTTTTTCTTTGCGTGTATTACAGATTTTTGATTGATGGATACCATAAAGTTTAAACATATAAATATTTATATATTATAAAGATATATATTATATACTTGATTGTTTTAGTTGATCTTTCCATTTTAAATGTATTTAACAATACTGCATTTGTTCTCTCCTCACAATTAATGCTTTTGACATCATATTTTACATCCATTTATTTTGTATATCTTTTAACTGCTTACTGTGAATATAAATGATTTTACTAATTTTGTCTTTTAAACTTCCTACTAGCTCTGTGTGTGGGTGATTTAATACCTTTACTGTTATTTATTACAGTTTGATTCCTTCTAGTTATTCTTCATTTTAGATATAGTATTCCTTATCCCTGTTTTGTTTTTCTTTATATTTTCTTAATCTTTCTTTAAAACATTCTTTCTTATCCTGTGCATCTATTTTTCCCTCAAGTAGTTTGATCATCTTTACAATAATTACCCTGAACTCTTTCCTGGATCAGTTCAGTTGCTCAGTTGTGTCCCACTCTTTGCAAACCCATGGACTGCAGCAGACCAGTCTTCCCTGTCCATCACCAACTCCTGGAGCTTATTCAAACTCATGTCCATTGAGTCGGTGATGCCATCCAGCCATCTCATCCTCTGTCATCCCCTTCACCTCCTGCTTTCAATCTTTCCCAACATCAGGGTCTTTCCTAATGAGTCAGTTCTTTGCATCAGGTGGCCAAAGTACTGGGGTTTCAGCTTCAGCATCTTTCCTTCCAATGAATATTCAGGATTTATTTCCTTCAGGATGGACTGGCTGGATCTTCTTGAAGTCCAAGGGACTCTAAAGAGTCTTCTCCAACACCACCGTTCAAAAGCATCAATTCTTCAGTGCTCAGCTTTCTTTATAGTCCAACTCTCACATTCATACACAACCACTGGAAAAACCAGAGCTTTGGCTAGATGAACCTTTGCTGACAAAATAATGTCTCTTTTTTAATATGCTATCTAGGTTGGTCAAGGAACAAGCATCTTTTTATTTCATGGCTGCAGTCACCCGCAGTGATTTTGGAGCCCAAGAAAAATTAAGTCTCTCACTGTTTTCACTGCTTCCCCATCTATTTGCCATGAAGTGATGGGACCAGATGCCATGATCTTCGTTTTCTGAATGTTGAGTTTTAAGCCAACTTTTTCACTCTTCTCTTTCACTATATCAAGAGGCTCTTTAGTTCTTCTTCACTTTCTGCCATAAGGGTGGTGTCATCTGCATATCTGAGGTTATTGATATTTCTCCCAGCAATCTTCATTCCAGCTTGTGTTTCATCCAGCCCAGCATTTTACATGCTGTGCTCTGCATATAAGTTAAATAAGCAGGGTGACAATATACAACCTTGACGTACTCCTTTCCTGATTTGGAACCAGTCTGTTGTTTCATGTACAGTTTTAACTGTTGCTTCTTAACCTGCATACAGATTCCTCAGAAGGCAGATAAGGTGGTCTGATATTCCTATCTCTTTAAGAATTTTCCACAGTTTGTTGTCATCCATACAGTCAGAGGCTTTGGGATAGTCAATAAAGAGAAGCAGATGTTTTTCTGGAACTCTCTTGCTTTTTCAATTATCCAACTGATGTTGGTAATTTGATCTCTGGTTCCTCTGCCTTTTCTAAACCCAGCTTGAACATCTGGAAGTTCTTGATTCATGCACTGTAGAAGCCTGGCTTGGAGAATTTTGAGTATTACTTTGCTGGCATATGAGATGAGTGCAATTGTGTGGTAGTTTGAACTTTCTTTGGCATTGTCTTTCTTTGGTATTGGAATGAAAACTGACCTTTTCCAGTTCTGTGACCACTGCCAAATTTTCAAATTTGGTTGGCATATTGAGGGCAGCACTATCACAGCATCATCTTTTAGGATTTGAAATAGCCCAACTGGAGTTCCATCACCTCCACTAGCTTTGTTCATAGTCATTCTTCCTAAGGCCCACTTGACTTCACATTCCAGGATGTCTGGCTCTAGATGAGTGATCACACCATTGTGATTATCTGGGTCATGAAGATCCTTTTTGTATAGTTCTTCTGTGTATTCTTGCCACCTCTTCTTAATCTCTTCTGCTTCTGTTAGGTCCATACCATTTCCGTCTTTTATTGAGCCCATCTTTGCATGAAATGTTCCCTTGTTATCTCTAATTTTCTTGAAGCAATCTCCAGTATTTCCTGTTTTATTATTTTTCTCTATTTCTTTGCATTGATCACTGAGGAAGTCTCTCTTATCTCTCCTTGCCATTCTTTGGAAGTCTGCATTCAAACTGGTATATCTTTCCTTTTCTCCTTTGCCTTTCACTTCTTTTCTCAGTGATTTGGAAGGCCTCCTGAGAAAACCATTTTGCCTTTTTGCATTTCTTTTTCATGGAGATGATTTTGATCGCTGCCTCCTGTACAATGTCACAAACCTCCGTCCATAGTTCTTCAGGCACTCTGTCTGTCAGATCTAATCCCTTGAATCTATTTGCCATTTCTACTGTATAATTGTAAGGGATTTGATTTAGGTCATACCTGAATGGTCTAGTTGCTTTCCCTACTTTCTTCAATTTATCTCTGAATTTGGCAATAAGGAGTTCTTGGATAGATTTCTGTTTTCCACTTTATTTCATTCTTCTTCTGAGGTTTTATCTTGTTCTTTCCTTTGGAATATGTTCCCTGATTACCTCATTTTGCCAATGTTAATTGTTTTTATTTCTACGTATCTGGTAGGAGATGTTCTATGCATCCAAGCAGCACATTCCCCTCTGAACACTAGAGCTATGTGGTCTAGGGTTTCCTCTCATATGGGCTGCACTAATTCTTCTTTTGTGGCAGGCTGATTGTTGTGGCAGCTTCATTGTTAAGCTTCGTTGGCCCCTGGACTAGTTGGTTGCCATATTCTGCTTTGTGTGGAGGCTGTCAGCCACTGTGTGATGAGGCTGGGTCATGATGCAGCTGGGTACAGTGCTCTGAGGTACCCAGGGCCTAGTGCTGGCTCACTGGTGGGCAGGGTTATGGACCTGGAGACCACAGGGCTGACACCTGCCCACTGCTTTGTAAATCTGATCCTGAAGTTAGTGCAGCCTACTGGCTGGCAAAGCCATGTCCTGGGGTCTGACCACAGGACCCAAGGGTCCTAAGGTGGTGTCAAGCAGCTGATGGATGGGGCTGATTCCTGACACAGTTGACTGCAAAGTCTAGGGTGTCCTGAAGCTTGCTTTGTCCTCCTAATGGATGGGGGAAGGGCCCAGCCAGTCCAGGATAAGTGCTGTCCTGTTAGGCGGGCTGGGTCCACAGACTTCAGGTCTGTGATTGTCCTGTGACTTGTGTCTGCCCACTAATGGATGAGGCTGGTCCTGAGGTTAAAGCAGGCTAGCTGGTGGGCAGGGCCAGGAGTTCTGGGGCTGATGACTGCCCACTGGTGAGTGGAACTGGGTCCCAGGATCTCTGAATGTGAGGACTGGGGGTGGTGTCTGGTATAGTGCATGCACAATGATAACATGGGACCTAGGCCCATGTATGATACAGGTCTTAGGCCCTCTGGTGAGCTGGGCCATGTCCAGGGTGGCTGAAGCCTCAGGGTATCTTAAGACGGTCTGCCTTCTAGTGGATGGGGCTATGTCCCAACCTAGTGAATTGTTTCATAAGAGACGTCTCCATCCTGTTCTGAGGCTAATAAGCTAGAGAAAGGATTATAAAATGGAGTTTGACAGCACCAGTGTCCATGTGGTACAACAAACTGCACAAAATTGCTGCTGCCATTGGCTCTGTCCTCAGAGTGAGCTCCAATTGCTTCCTGACTCTCCAGAGACTCTCCAGAAAAGCAGGTAAGTCTGATACTGGCTCCTTTCAGATTACTGCTCTTGCTCTGGGTCCTGGAGACATGAGATTTTGTTGGTGGATCAGATGGTAAACAGTCTACCTGCAATGCAGGAGACCCAGGTTCATTCCCTGGACCAGGAAGATGCCTTGGAGAAGGGAATGGTTGCCCACTCCAATATTATTGCCTGGAGAATTCCATGGAGAGAGGAGCCTGGTGGGCTATATCCAATTGAGCGCCTGACTCCTTAAGTATGGAGGCTCTCTTTCCCCCAGTCCTCTAACTCTTGAACCTGTTGACAAAGGATATTGGCTCTCTGTGCACAAATACCAAACAGAAATACAGAGAAAGAGCTTTGGAGGAGAAGGAAAGAGTTGCTGTATTTCTTTGCCAGGCAAGATAGAGTGTCTCAGGGTTTACTGTTCATTTCACTGTGAATATTTTCTTGTTTGCCCAGTGCGTAGGAATCACTCAACTAATTTGGGAATTTCTTTCAAAGGGAGTTGCTCCATGTATAGTTATTCATTCAGTATATCCAAATGGAAGAAAGAAGTTAGGAGCCTCATATGCTACCATCTTACTCAGTTCCATGTACAGCTCTTTATATACCAATAATCCCTCAATAAAGTGATATTTTACTAAACTATATGTAGGATTATGAAGCATACAAAGGCAAACAAGAAGAGGATAGTGACCAGTATTGTGGTATGAATTACACATTGGGAAAGAAATACAGAATAGTCAGGAATATTGATTAAGTTCTAAAGGTATTCTGACAAAATTATAATTCTAGATTTTGACTGTTAATGTTCAACTTTCCTCTCATTAATTTTATAATAGCACCATTTGTCTTTTAAAGCCATTAAAATGGTCTTGTTGGCATACAAAAAATATTTTTTAATTATATAAGGGAAAGATGGGGAGAGAAACTGAGAGATCAAGACAGTGGTGGAGGTCTCATACGTTTAACTCAAAGCCATCATCAAAGTGAGAGATATAGTCTTATTTCTGCATTCTTCCCCTATTCAGTTCTCAAGCTGGAATGTTACAAACAGTTGACTGACCCTAGAGAATGATTCTGTATTTCTATAAGAAATGAAGATTGAATTCCCTAGGATCAGACTCTGAGATAGATATTAACAAACATATTAGGGAAGCTCTTGGAATCCAAAATTGTGGAAGAGAAGGAAGGAATCAAGGCTGGATAGAGGGAGAAATCAAGCCATTATGTGTCTTCAATGAAAGCCTCGGTCAACATTTCAGGGCATTAAGATCCAAACTGTGACAAGAGGGCCAAACCTTTCTACCATCCCTCAGTCACTGGCTGCTCCACTTTTTTTCCAGAAAGGGGCCGTGACATTGAAAGGCATGGCTTTCCTTAACTGAGGCAATCCCTGAAGGAGGCAGACAGCCATAAGAAATCTTCTGGCAGCACTCTCAAAAGTTAGGAAAATGAATCTTTTATTTTTGAAGGGAACTCTGGAGAGTGCCTCACAATATCCTTCACAATAAGTGTAATTTGATGGCAACTGGAATTGAAGCTGCTCTTCTAGGTATTTCTATAATCAATGAAACAAAATGGGTGGATCCCAGAAATTTGTTTCCAAATATTGGTTTGGAATCAATATAGATATCTATTCCAACTCAGTACCTGCTTTCTAATCTACCAGCCAGCCTCTGGGTAACAGGTGGACAACTTTGATCCTTTTCTGGTGGGGGGAGAGATCAGTACTTGTTTTCTCCAATATAACCAATTATTGATTTGAATTTTCCTTTTGTGCTTAACATGTCTTAGGAAGTACTTTTATCCATGGCTTATTGAATATTTTATTTATTACCATGAACTGATGTACAGAACTCCTTTCAACTGAAAAAAATTTTTCAAAATGAAAAGCAAAAGTCAGTTGGTGCATACAGCTTCAGTGAAATTGTCTTATTCTTCATAGATGTTAAACCTAAAATCTGGACTTTGGAAGCTCCTCACTAACACCAGCTGAGGGATACTAACTTGTGAAGCTAATATGTCGACTGCACAGTGTGATATATTACCTGAATCAGAAATCAACATTTATATTACATTCTCTCCCCTTTGCTCAAAGGCATTTATAGCCGTTTTGGGTCTTTTGTGACTTTGAACAGCCTTTCTAGGCTGAAAATTCTGTCTCCATCATCATATTGTCTGGGATGACCAATTCTGACTACCAAGGGAGAATAGTGTTACTGTCATGCAGTAAAAGGCTGACATGTAAGTGTATGTGTTTACCATTCCCTGATGTAAAAGGTATTGAAAAACTTATGATGCCACCCATTTGGATTTTGAAGGGCTCATATACCAAACATTTTGTCAATTGACCAATTCTGGTATAGACTGAGAGGAAGAAAAAGCTGGAAACAGTGACAAGACATGGAGGAAAGTCAAAGGCCTTGGGACCAAATTTAAAAGTATCTGTAATATCCACCTGGATTTAGTTATTATTCACTTTTTGTTGGCAGTTACCAAGATCCTAACATATCAATTCTTCCACCACCATTGGACATACAGTGTTTGATGATGGTTAAATTTACCAATAGTCCAAGTCATATTAAAAAGTGAGTAGTACAGAAGTAGATTATGATAAAATGGATTTGGAAAGATACTAATGTACTAACATACATTGTTGGTAACTGGGTATGTTATACATATGTAAACAATGTTATATAAGGCACATTTGGAAATATACATATGGGAAGATATGTGTGTGAAGCAGCAAAGAATGTACTGAAGATGACATTCATGATATTATTGAACCTCAACTGCTAGCTAACTACCTCAAGGTATGCAAAATACAAGTAGAAATGTGGGTTTAAGGGAAGTGACATTTAATTTGGTTTTGACTTGCTGAATTTGTGGTACCTGGCTTCTTCCAGGTGGTGCTAGTGGTAAAGAACTCGCCTGCCAATGCCGGAGATGTAAGAGATGCAGATTCAATCCCTGGGTGGGGAAGATCCCCTGGAGGAGGGCATGGCAACCCACTCCAGTATTCTTGCCATGGGCAGAGGAGCTTGGTGGCCTACAGTCCACAGGGTCACACAGAATTAGACACGACTGAAGCAACTTAGCTTCCATGCACAGAATGTCCAGTTAGGGATGTAAATTCAGTTTTATCAATGCAATTCTATTGATGTAATTCAAAGAAGAGTTTAGGGCTGGAGGCATAGATTGGAAATACTCAATGTATAAACACATCGACCTATGTTGAAGAAATCTTCCAAGGAGCCTCAGTAAAATGAGAAGAGGAAGAGGATACAACTTTGGAGGACTGAGATTTAAAAGACCGGCAAAGTGAAAGCGTCCACAGAATATAGGAACGCTAATTAAAAATGATGTCATAGAAACTGCAAGAAAAATGTTTCAAGAATGGAAGAGTGAAAATGATATCAGAATCTACAGGAAAAAAAATCATGAGAAGGTCACCAGTATCCTAAGCAGTGGGAGGTGTCATAGATGAAAGGGGTGATGAACAAAATTCACATTTTCATAAGTTTAACCGTGAAGTGAAGGAACAAAACAGGATAATGGCCTCATCCAGGGGAAGAGTAGAAGACAAATATACTGGAGAGCCATGACATGACTCAGTTTCTCCTTGACTTCCAGAATTCTTATTGCTACCAAATAAATACACACATTCACTAATTGCTTGCAAAGCTGTATTTATTTTTTTAGATCCAGTCAATCAAAGAACAAAAGACCTCATAATGACAACTCACTTTTTGAGCAATATATAAATGTTTAGTTATTTTCACAATTTAGTCATTATTTTTGTTCACTTATAAAATAAATACCTGGTCTTTTACAACAGGAAAGGTAAGGCCATTTATTATTAACTGACTGTTGAAGTCATAGACTGTTGGCATATGTCTAAACAGGAACATGTAATGATATGCCTGTACCTATAAGGTATTGTACCACCATCAGGACAGTCAAGATCAATTTCCCTATACTCATAGTTTTCTTCTTGGCAGCAAAGGCATGAATTTTTCAGCTGAAAGATGTCATAATCATACCTAAAAGAAAAAAAAGTTCAGTAATAAATATTTTCAGAATGCTTTCTGAAATAAATTGACATCAGTGCTCAGATTCCAATTGTTTAAGTGATTTAGCAAGTCTTCCAGCCAATTTATTCTTTGCCTTTATTGTATATTTCTGCTATGGATTCATAGTAATTGGTATATAAGACCAAAAAAGTGAAGATTGCAATCTCATAGTTAGAGCAATATGGTACAAAAATGTAAACAGAACATTTTAAAAATATGCAACTTAATACCAAATTATTATTCTCCATATATTAATCTACATGTGAAAGTATACAAAAGGAAAAACATGTAATATACGCTATGTTTAAAATGCAAATGACATTTTTTAAAACACTTTAAAGCAAGAGTATTTGCTTGACATCTATGTGTATTTTATGAAAATACATTTGCCATAAACATGCTATGTCTGACTTATACAGAAAACAACTTCAAAATGCTTAATTACTATTTAAAATGTTTATTTTATTTTGTAGATATTAATATTTTATTTGAATCAGGTCCTGATAATTAGATCTCAGGTAAATATTTGTCCATGTAATGTTTTTAAAGCTTAATTTTCTCCACAATGTTACAAACTTAACATACAGTATACAAAGAGAAACTTACTTGATGGTTTTCTTGCATTCCCCTGTGCATCTTGCCATCTCAACTTTTTTCTTGCAACCATTGTAGTTAACAGTCACATTCACGGATGAAGATCTGCAATTAGGTTTACCTAAAAGTAAATGGAAAACAGAGTCAGAAATGAGGTTTAACATTAACAATTGCTAAGTCTCAATTTTCCTAATCATAAAGTAGAGAATAATAACAAATATTTCACAAAGGTATGGAGGGACTATCTCAGCACCCAGCACAAGGTACCAGGGTAATACTCAATAAATGTTATTATTATTATATTATTACTATCATAGGAGAAGGGGAAGGAAAAGAAAGGGAAGAAGGTAAGAGGAAGGAAGAAAGAGGGGAGGAGGAAAAATAGGGGGATGGTTGTTTCACACATATATTTTCTCATTGCTGATCATCCTTATGATCGAATACAACAATTTACAATATAACTTGCCAATGTTAGGAGAGCAAACAAAACTTGTTCTATGAAAATTAAATTTTCACCCTTGTAAACATCACTGGTTAAGAGTGTTGCAACCAACATGAGTAAGAAAATATAATGCATTATATTAATCATCGGTATGCATATGGGTTAGATTACTGGTTGTGTTAAAAACACAGGAGACTTTGTATTAATGATCTGTCATTTTGTTTTAAAGAAACATTAAATTTTTGTTAACAGTTTACATTTCTCTCATATGTGGAATTTAATTTTACTTACATGTATAGCAACATTTTGTTGAATCATAGACTCTGTCTTCCTATAGGAGTCAGAGAAAAAGAAAATGACTGAAAAAATCCTGTATTTTTCTATAAATAATATAGCATTTGTTAACTTATTGAAATAACATTACAAAAGAAGGAAGGGAACAGATAAACATGCAGATCTCAGATCCACTCAGCACAGAGAGGAAAGCATAGTAATAAAAGTGAGCTTATTAACACCAAACTTTTCAACAGTGGGTAGAAATGGAAAAACACTTAAACTAAATTCCTCTTTAAAATAAAATGCCCAAGAATAAAAGAATACTCCTCTCTTAATTGAAAAATATACTTTAATAATGACATTATGACTCAACACTTAAGTTTCTCACAAGCAACATTTGTACCTTACATTATTATAATCTCAAATTTATCACTATCTGAAGTAAAAACTCAGTAAATGTTAAAATCCAAAGTTGGCAGTCTAAAATAAAACTTTATGTTATCAATTATACCTTCAGGAAAAAAAAATTAGTAAAATTTAAAACTTCCTTAATAAATTAAGCTTAAGCATTCATTAATGCAAAACCCTCATCTTACTTTCAGGGGATAAAAAATGTGACACAAAGAGCAATCTGAACTCTACATACTTATGTGATTCTATTTTAAAATGTGTTCTTTTATAGAAAATTATTAACCTGAAGCCATGACCTTGAAAAATACTAGCTTTTTGTTGTTGTTGTTTAAAATATAGCAACACTCTTTCTACAGTAACGTACTTCTAGAGTACCACTAGATTAAGTTTTATAGAGCCTGCAAATACATATTTGATATGAAAAGTATACTTGGCAACAAAAGGTAGATGACATAACTGGAATGAAATCTGTGAGAGATTTATGTCTATTGCTAGGCAAATACTTTTACAAATAAGGAATAAGACTAGTTGTATTTATGTTTATCATAAGAAGTCAATCTTGTTGATTATTACTTAAGAAGATGACTTACTTCTGCACACCAGGTCTGCTTTGGGCAGTCTTGAACCACGGCAATGAAACCAGTGTTGTGGCAGGAGTAAGAGATACACGGGTTGTTAGGGTCAGCAAATGAAGCACCAACCTGGAAGGTGGGGAGGAGGAGGGAACTAATGATTATTGATTTTCATTTCTGTTTCAGGTTGACAATAAGTCCTGCACATTTTGTCAAATTTGTAATGTTTAGTGAATTTCCAGAGACACTTTGAGCCATTAGATTAATATGTAAGAAAAAGTAGGTTAAAGACATCCATGAATAATCAAAGATCTTCACTAAGGGCACAGAATATGTCAAGATTTTCAATCCTCAAATTAAGATTCATCTACAGTAGTTCTATATTTTTCAAGGATTTAAAAAAATCCCACAATATATCTTCTACCTTTGCTTATGTTTTTATGCTTTTAAAGCTCTCTAGATTGCTACTCAGATTGCTTTATAATTACTTTATATACAAAATTCAAACATCAGTTTGGGAAATTCCATTTATACCAGGCCCTCAAACCACAAAGTGAACTTTCAGGTAAGCTCAAATTTTATTATTTCAACTGTTTTGCATGTAAATGATTAGAGGTATAATTTTGCTTTGTTCTTTAAATATCATCATATTTTATATTCCAAAACAGTTATAGATTTTCATCAGATCACCTTTAGAAACTAAAATTTAAGAAGCGCAAGTAGAAATGTGAGTATAAGAAATGAGTTACCAAAGTAAAGTGAAAGTCACTCAGTCCTGTCCAATTCTTTGAGACCCCATGGACCATATAGTCCTAGGAATTCTCTAGGCCAGAATACTGGAGTGAGTAGCCTTTCCCTTCTTCAGGGGATCTTCCCAACCCAGGGATGAAACCCAGGACTCCTGCATTGCAGGTGGATTCTTTACCAGCTGAGCCACAAGGGAAGCCCAAGAACACTGGAGTGGGTAGCCTATCTCTTCTCCAGTGGATCTTCCCAACCCAGGAATTTAACCAGGGTCTCCTGAACTGCAGGCAGATTCTTTACCAATTGAGTTATCAGGGAAGCCCCAAAGTAAATTATTAAATTAACTTTAACCAAATTAAATTATTACTAAATTATAGGTTCTGTTTTATGTATTTCCTAACATACCAATAACCTCAGATATGCAGATGACACCACCCTTATGGCAGAAAGTGAAGAGGAACTCAAAAGCCTCTTGATGAAAGTGAAAGAAGAGAGTGAAAAAGTTTGCTTAAAGCTCAACATTCAGAAAACAAAGGTCATGGCATCTGGTCTCATCACTTAATGGGAAATAGATGGAGAAACAGTGGAAACAGTGGCAGACTTTATTTTTTGGGGCTCCAAAATCACTGCAGATGGTGATTGCAGCCATGAAATTAAAAGACGCTTATTCCTTGGAAGAAAAGTTATGACCAACATAGATAGCATATTGAAAAGCAGAGACATTACTTTGCCAATATAGGTCCATCTAGTCAAGGCTGTGGTTTTTCCAGTGGTCATGTGTGGATGTGAGAGTTGGACTGTGAAGAAAGCTGAACGCCGAAGAATTGATGCTTTTGAACTGTGGTGTTGGGGAAGACTCCTGAGAGTCCCTTAGACTGCAAGGAGATCCAACCAGTCCATTCTGAAAGAGATCAACCTTGGGATTTCTTTGGAGGGAATGATGCTAAAGCTGAAACTCCAGTACTTTGGCCACCTCATGCGAAGAGCTGAGTCATTGGAAAAGACTCTGAGGCTGGGAAGGATTGGGGGCAGGAGGAGAAGGGGACAACAGAGGATGAGATGGCTGGATGGCATCACTGACTCCATGGACGTAAGTCTGAGTGAACTCCAGGAGTTGGTGATGGACAGGGAGGCCTGGCGTGCTGCGATTCACGGGGTCGCAAAGTATCGGACATGACTGAGCAACTGAACTGAGCTGAACTGAACATACCACATATTTTAGTCTAGATTTAATTCTTGTAATATTTAGTGTCACCAGTTCACATGTATTATAATCAATTTGAGAATCATCTGTTTTTTATGGCTTTCTGATACTTTTTCTAAAAAAAATTAAATTACTTTCCAATATGTCAAATCAGTTGTCAGATCAGCCTTGAATATGCTGTGTTGTAATATCCTCATAATGGAGTTCTAATTTTTTCCTATTTGATCTCTGATAATTCAGCCATTAGATCTTTCTGATTATAATTACAGTTTAACTCTATTCATTGATTTGAATGTTATATATCTTTTCCACCTGGGGAAACCCATGGGAAATTCTGTTCAACAGCTCCATTATTAGATTAATGACCAAGTATATTGTTCCCCTTTGAAGCAAGTTGTGGTAGGTGTTACATTTGACCTTTCTTTTGAAGTGAATATGGGTAAATATTGAATGGATTCTACTCCACCTTTACATATGATTTTTTTTCATATTAGCTGAGAGATTCTGGATTTATTCTTAATTATGATAATAAAAGTATATTAAAGTAGAAATAACTTTACCTCATAGTCATTATTGTTAAATAAACATGTTCTTGGTTCTGAAAAAGAAATACATATTTTACCCTAAGACAAACATTCTAATTTTTAATTTATAAAACAGAAATTGTATATGAGATCATATTTACCAGTCAATAAGGCAACATTATAAAGTTTCTTCCCATAACACCATCACCTCCTTTTAATCTACTGATTATATTCATAACTGTTAATTCTAGGTTTCTCCTATTCAAAAGATAATAAGTTTTAAGAGGCAAATATTGATTGTCATTTGTCATACCCAGCAACTATTTGACTCAGATTAGTAGCTCAATAAATATCTCTTGAATATATGAATAAGTAAACAACTATTCAATTCAAATAAAATAATGAATTATATTGCTAAGAAAGTAGATCTTAAAAGTTCTCATTCCAAGGAAAAATATTGCAACTATACGTGGTGTTAACTAGATTTACCGTGGTGATCACTTTACTATATATATATATAAATATATATACACATGTATATATATATATATATGGAATCATTATGTTGTATGCCTGAAACTAATACTGTTTTATGTCGATTATGTCTCAATAAAAATAAAGTAGAAAAGAAAACAAGGTATTATGACTACATACCACAGTATCCAATTTCACAGCAGGTATCATTATCTTTGAACTTTACAAGTCTCTCTTCAGGTTTGCACGTGGGTGGAGAAGGACACTCCTTGAGTTTACAGTCTACAGTCTCTGCATCAGTACAGGTGCATTTGTGGCAATTGGCAGTCCATATGTCTCCAGGCTACAAATACAATCCAAATTTAGACTTCTATTCAAACATACGAATGACAGCAAATTTGCATTAAAGTAGAGATAAATTGTGTACTTACTGACTTCTTTTCTCCCAGTGGACCATAACAAGCTGTCAGCATGAAATGACAAATGCTAATTAAATCTGGCAAAATATAATTGTCTGCTATTTGTAGATAACCACTAGGTTGACCAAACATGAATTGGCACTAGGATTTCAGAGATATATTGTAAAGGGTTGTAAGGTGCCTTAAGGTAAATCAATCACATCCATCTACTTTGAGCAAACTGTCCCTAGCAAGTATATATATATTTCCTAATTTTACACTCCTCAGAAAGGATAAATCTTGATCTTTCCTGTCAGTGGTCAAAAAACCTATGGCTACTGCTCACCTTTTGTTTCACTTTCTGACTTCTGCCTTCACAATCCTACAAGTCACTGAGACCTCATAATTATCAGTCTAAAGGTCTCTTTATCAATTCTTCAAGTTCCCTACAATAGCTAACATTTTAAAACTCTCACCTTGAAAATATTACTCCTTCAGACTGAACACTCAGAAATTCCTCTCTAACAGCAGATCTTTCACATCCCTCTCATTTTGTCTCTATTCTTTCCCCCTGATACTTTTCTCCATCTTTACAGCATCCACTAAATGTCAAGTTCAGTTCAGTTCAGTCGCTCAGTTGTGTCCACCACTTTGCAGCCCCATGGACTGCAGCACACCAGGCTTCCCTGTCCATCACCAACTCACGGAAATTACTCGATCTCATGTCCATTGAGTCGATGATGCCATCTCATGCTCTGTAGTCACCTTCTCCTCTGGCCTTTAATCTTTCCCAGAATCAGGGTCTTTTCAAATGAGTCAGCTCTTCCAATCAGATGGCCACAGTATTGGAGTTTCAGCTTCAACATCAGTCTTTCCAATGAATATTCAGGAATGATTTTCTTAAGGATGGATTGGTTGTATTTCCTTGCAGTCCAAGGGACTCTCGAGAGTCTTCTCCAACACCACAGTTCAAAGCATCAATTCTTCAGCACTCACCTTTCTTTATAGTCCAACTCTCACATCCAGACATGACTTACTGGAAAAACCATAGCCTTGACTAAATGAACCTTACTTGGAAAAGTAACATCTCTGCTTTTTAATATGCTGTCTAGGTTGGGCATAACTTTTTTTCAATGGAGTAAGTATCTTTTTATTTCATGGCGGCAGTCACCATGTGTAGTGATTTTGGAGCCTCCCAAAATAAAGTCTGCCACTGTTTCCACTGTTTCTCCATTTATTTGCCATGAAGTGATGGGATTGGATGCCGTGATCTTTGTTTGCTGATTGTGAGCTTTAAGCCAACTTCTTCAAGCTCCTCTTTCACTTTCATCAAGAGTTTCTTTAGTTCTTCTTCACTTTCTGCCATAGGTGGTGTCATCTGCATATCTGAGGTTATTGATATTTCTCCTGGCAATCTTGATTCCAGCTTGTGCTTCCTCCAGCACAGTGTATCTCATGATGTACCCTGCATATAAGTTAAGCAAGCAGGGTGACAATATACACCCTTGACATACTCCTCTCCTGATTCGGAACCAGTCTGTTGTTCCACATCCAGTTCTAACTGTTGCTTCTTGACCTGCATACAGATTTCTCAAGGGGCAGATCAAGTGATCTGGTATTCCCATCTCTTTCAGAATTTTCCACAGTTTATTGTGATCCACACAGTCAAAGGCTTTGGCATAGTAAATTGAACAGAAGTAGATGTTTTTCTGGAACTCTTGCTTTTTCAATGATCCAACGGATGTTGGCAATTTGATCTCTGGTTCCTCTGCCTTTTCAAAGCCAGCTTGAACATCAGAAAATTCATAGTTCACGTATTGTTGAAGCCTTGCTTGGAGAATTTTGAGCATTACTTTATTAGCATGTGAGATGAGTGCAATTGTGTGGTAGTTTAAGCATTCTTTGGTATTGCCTTTCTTCCAGTCCTGTGGCCACTGCTGAGTTTTCCAGATTTGCTGGCATATTGAGTGCAGCATTTCCACCGCATCATCTTTTAGGATTTGAAATAGCTCAACTGGAATTCCATCACCTCCACTAGCTTTGTTCATAGTGATGCTTCCTAAGGCCCACTTGACTTTGCATTCCAGGATGTCTGGCTCTAGGTGAGTGATCACACCATCATGATTATCTAGGTTGTGAAGATCTTTTTTGTACAGTTCTTCTGTGTATTCTTGCCACCTCTTAATATCTTCTGCTTCTGCTAGGTCCATACCATTTCTGTCCTTTATTGAGCCCATCTTTGCATGAAATGTTCCCTGGGTATCTCTAATTTTCTTGAAGAGATCTCTAGTCTTTCCCATTCTGTTGTTTTCCTCTATTTCTTTGCATTGATCGCTGAGGAAGGCTTTCTTATCTCTCCTTCCTATTCTTTGGAACTCTGCATTCAAATGGGTATATCTTTCCTTTTCTCCTTTGCTTTTTGCTTCTCTTCTTTTCATAGCTATTTGTAAGGCCTTCCCAGACAGCCATTGTGCTTTTTTGCATTTCTTTTTCTTGGGAATGGTCTTAATCCCTGTCTCCTATACAGTGTCACGAACCTCTGTCCATAGTTCATCAGCACTCTGTCTATCAGATCCAGTCCCTTAAATCTATTTCTCACTTCCACTGTATAATCCTAAGGGATTTGATTTAGGTCATACCTGAATGGTCTAGTGGTTTCCCCTACTTTCTTCAATTTAAGTCTGAATTTGGCAATAAGGAGTTCATGATCTGAGCCACAGTCAGCTCCTAGTCTTGTTTTTGCTGACTGTATAGAGCTCTACATCTTTGGCTGGAAAGAATATAATCAGTCTGATTTCAGTGTTGACCATCTGGTGATGTCCATGTGTAGAGTCTTCTCTTGTGTTGTTGGAAGAGGGTGTTTGCTATGACCAGTGCATTCTCTTGACAAAACCCTATTAGCCTTTGTCCTGCTTCATTCTGTACTCCAAGGCTAAATTTGCCTGTTACTCCAGGTGTTTCTTGGCTTCTTACTTTTGCATTCCAGTCCCCTAAAATGATAGGACATCTTTTTTGGGTGTTAATTCTAGAAGGTCTTGTAGGTTTTCATAGAACCGTTCAACTTCAGTTTCTTCAGCATTACTGGTTGGGGCATAGACTTGGATTACCATGATATTGAATGGTTGCCTTGGAAATGAACAGAGATCACTCTGTCATTTTTGAGATTGCATCCAAGTACTGCATTTCGGACTCTCTTGTTGACTATGATGGTTACTCCATTTCTTCTAAGGGATTCTTGCCCACAGTAGTAGATATAGTGGTCAACTGAGTTAAATTCAACCATTTCAGTCCATTTTAGTTCTCTGATTCCTAAAATTTCGACATTCACTCTTACTATCTCTTTTTTGATAACTTCCAATTTGCCTTGATTCATGCACCTAACATTCCAAGTTCCTATACAATATTGCTGTTTACAGCATCGGACCTTGCTTTCATCACAAGTCACATCCACAACTGGGTGTTGCTTTTGCTTTGGCTCTGTCTCTTCATTCTTTCTGGATGATCTCCACTGATCTCCAGTAGCATATTGGGCACCTATCGACCTGGGGAGTTCATATTTCAGTGTCCTATCTTTTTGTATTTTCATATTATTCATGGGGTTTTCAAGGCAGGAATACTGAAGTGTTTTGTCTTCCCTTCTCCAGTGGATCACATTTTGTCAGAACTCACCACCATGACCTATCTGTCTTGGGTGGCCCTACAAGGCAGAAGCTCATAGTTTCATTGATATAGACAATGCTGTGGTCCATGTGATTAGATTGGTTAATTTTCTGTGATTGTGATTTTCAGTCTGTCTGACCTCAGATGGAGAAGGATAAGAGGCCTATGGAAGTTTCCTGACGGGATAGACTGACTAAGGGGGATATTGGATCTTGTTTTGATGGGTGGGACCATGCTCAGTAAATCTTTAATCCAATTTTTTGTTGATGGGTGGAGTTGTGTTCCCTCTCTGCTATTTACATGGGGCCAAACTATGGTGGGCTTCCCTTGTAGCTCAGTTGGTAAAGAATCTGCCTGCAGTGCAGGAGACCCGGGATCCCTGGGTTGGGAATATCCCCTGGAGAAGGAAATGGCAACCCACTCCAGTGTCCTTTCCGGGAAAATCTCATGGACAAAGGAGCCTGGTGGGTTGCAATCCACAGGGTCACAAAGAGTCAGGAATGACTGAGCAATTAACACTTAAACTATGGTGGAGGTACTGATGATAATGGTGACTTCCCTCAAGAGATCCCATGAATGTACTGCTACAGACTGTGCCCCAAGTCCTGCAGCAGGCCACCGCTGACCCACACCTTTGCTGGAGACTCCCGGACACCCACAGGCAAGTCTCCTGTGGGGTCACTGTTCCTTCCTCCTTGGTCTTAGTGCACAAGGTTCTGTTGTACCAAGTGTCAAGTGAATACTCTCAAACTTCTGAACAGACATCTCTTATGGCCTATGGACCCAGATCTCCCTCAGCCTAATAAACAGCATCCCAGCAGATTTTAAGGAACCTCAAACTCAATGTGCACAAAACAGATTAAATCATATTTCCCTCAAAACCAGTTTTTCTTCTAAATTGGCCACCTCCTATTAAAGCGAAAGTGTTAGTCACTCAGTCTTGTTCAACTCTTTGAGACCCCAAGGCCTGTAGCCCACCAGGCTCCTCTGTCCATGGCAAGAACACTGAAGTGGGCTGCCATTCCCTTCTCCAGGGGATCTTCCCACCACAGGGATTGAACCCAGGTCTCCTACATTGCAGGCAGATTCTTTACCATCTGAGCCACCATAGAAGCCCATTTCCTATTAAGGCCTAAACTATTCTTTTAATTACTTAAGCCTAAAACTTAAAAGTCATCTTAATTGTTTCCCTTCTCATCATTTGGCATTGAACCTACTGCAAAATCTTGTATCTTTATCCTCACTTGAATCCCTTCCTTTCCTGGTTTTACTTATAATACTATTCTAGGACCTTAGTATTTTTGGTCTGACATAATTGGCTTTCTTATGGGTTCCTCTGACTCAGACCTCTTCTTGATCCAGTAAATTCTCTATGTCACAGGTAGGATAGTTTTCCTAAAGCCTACTTTTCATCTCATCATTGCCTTGATTAGATACTTCTTATAGTCCTGTAAACTAAATATTTTATTTTAGCATTCTGGCTTCTGAGGTTACCATAACATGTCTCCAGTCTATCATCTCAACCTTGTCTCTCTTCTTTGATGTATATAGCCTAAACCAGCTTACTTACTGTTCTCAAATTCCAGTTCTCTAGTGAAATACTTGAGAATCCTTCCAAAGTATACAATATATGTAAGATGTGTAACACAATGCATGTGTTGGCTATATAATACATAGGTCACATATTTCACTGTGAAATTTATTTTCAACCTTATATGAAAATTGTTTCTTTGAAAATATCCTTTCTCCCACTGTATGCTAATATTAGAAATGATATTTTTTTGTAATTTCACCACTTAATAGAAAGCATACCACATTGGCTTGATAATTTTAGAGAAACTCAAAGTCTGCTAAAATTATTAAATTCTGATTTACCCCTAATTTTTGTTGCTAAAATTCGGTCTTCAAAAATAGTTGGAATTACCTAATTTAAAAAATAAAAGGCAATATTTCAATCAGGATATCATACAGTTACATGAAACACTTTATTGTGTAAGTAAATTCTATTTTGACTAAGAGACAAAATACATTTGTTAGGTTTGGCTTTATTAGTTTGTGTTTGATGAAACAGACATTCATTCACTATTTGGTGAATAAAAGCAAAATTCATCCACTTCAAGTTTTCTTATTCTCTAACACTTCCTTAGCTAGTGACTTTTATTGGTATGACCTCTGAAGCTTGATTTACAAGATGAATCATTAATGTAGAATGATTTGATTTTCAAGTGAAGGTATTCTTACCTGGAGGTGGTGAAAGAGATGTTGGACATCCTGTGTAAAAACAGACACCTCATATTAGTCTCTCAGGTTTCTGTAATAGGTTTGGAGTAAATATAGTTGTCTACTACTGAAAATACAGGGCCATATTGCTATTCTTATAAGCAGACATATTCCCATCAATCTTCCCTTTCTACTCCTTATGGCATTTGATATTTTACCATTAGAGAGTGTTTCCTTTAGATCTCAAATGTCAATGGGAAGGAAATATGAGAATCAAAAGGAGGAATGAGAATCAAAGTAAATTTCTCTTCAAAATTTCTTGATAGACAGTTCTGATAAATAAGATAATAAAATAATCAAATAAAGAAAAGGATAACTCAATATAAAAACATATAATATTATATATATATATATATATATATATAAATAAAACAAACATATTATGTGTTACCTGGTATTAATACTCTAAGAATTTATATGTTCTTTTTGTATTATAGTATTTTAATCTTGTCCTATCTCTAATCCTGCCAAATGCTTTAAACTTCTTATTTTTTTGAGGCTTCCCATGTCAGAAAGTTTGGTCAATGCGACAATCCACTCATAAATTTCACATTCTATTTTCATACTGCTAAAAATCAGATTAATATATTTTTTTTTTCTATCTACCAAGCAGAAGGCTGAACTATGAGCAACAGAATATTTGGGAGAAATTTTTAAGTTTCTCCAGGTTCAAGTAAAAGGAACCTCAAAACTAATAGGTACACGAAAACAGAAAATAAATTAATTAAAGATATGTAAGTTTGGGGCAAAAAATGCTTCTCTTTACTAAGGGAGACTAGGTTAATTCCCAATTATAAATATTTAACAGATTAACAGAAACCAGCAACAGGAGAGAGAAATGATCTTTAAGTATAAATATAGCAGAAATATTTTCCTACCCAGAATTCCAAGTTCATTGGAGAAATTTGTAATAGAAGCAATAAAAAAATACAATCTTATAATCTTCACATTTCTATCAGAGTAATTTTTCTAAGACTTATCTGATCATATCATCCTCTTAACAAAATCCTTAAGGTGACCCCATTTATTATGAGGATAAAGTCTCATTTAAGTTTGGAAATAAAGTCCTTCATAAGCATTGCTCTGCTCACCTTTCTAATCTCATTTCTTCCCTGAAATTCATACAGACAATACCAATACCTGGTTAATTCCTGAAGTCCCTCATGCTGTCTCATGTCTCTGTCTTTTCAAGTGCCATATGGCAAGAATTCCCTCCTCACCCTAGCCAATATTAAATGCAGTCATCTCTTCTCTGATGTCTTCACTCAGCCCTACCAACTAGCAAACAGAAATTAACAGTCTCTTGGGAACACATGTAAAAATTAAAGATTTTAAAATTTAAAAAAAAAAGTAAAAAAATAAATAAATAAATAAATAAAACAACAAAAAAAAAAAAAAGAAAGAAAAAGAAATTAACAGTCTCAATATATTCCCAGGACCATAATTGTTGTGCATTTTTTGGGTAACATTAAATAACCTGAAACTATAGTATCTGTGCCCATAATAATCTCCCCCACCAACACATACAAAGTAATAAAATGGCAAGGGCTGCTAGAGTCTAGCAAATATAAGGTTAAAGGAAATGTTAGTTGAATAAGTGACAAGGAAATTAGTACTTTTCCAACACTGACCTGTCTTATTTTCAGTTTCCTGTTCTCCTGTTGCTACAACAGTGGTTTCTGAGGAGAAACAAAAGGATAGTGCTGTCATTTTATTTATTAGAGAGCATGTACACTATCAAGCTTCTGTGTGTATGCCTGCACAAATGATCACACACATTCATGCTTAAGGAAAGCTTCATGTGGAAGAGACAATTCATGCCAGTGCCTTTGGGTTATTTCATTTTACCTGGGTAGGATATTCTGGGGCTTGTTGTGATTCTATTTGACTTTGAAGTAGAGCCTGCAGAAGGAAATATTAAAATTTTCAGGAATTTTAAATTCTTGAACATTTCATAATCTCATTATCAGAGATTTCAAGGTCATAACTTCCAGTAAGGAGTTCTGGTAAAAGCCTGACCCAAAAAATCCTGGAGGAAAAAAAAAAAAAAACAATCCCCAGGTAAAATTCAAGTCATATTTTATAAGGAAATGTAGAATAATCTTCCTGGTCTTTCTTGCCTGTTTCTTTCCCACCACTCTTCTCTCCTAAATTCAACTCCCTATAAAAAATCACAGGCACATTGATCATTGAAGAGTTTGTATTTCTAGTGTTTGTCTGCTTGCATTCCAGAACCAGAGGGTTCCTTGACTCCTGTTGAAGCAGTGACTGTTAAGGAAAAGCAAAAGTGTGAGTAACGGGAGTTATAAAAGCTAGAGTTTAATTTCAGATAAGCTGTCTTGTCTTCTGAGATGCCACCAAGCAAAATTCATTTATTTTTATTAGACTTACCAGTGGTAGAAATTCCAGGACCAGTAGTTGTTTCAAATGCTTCCTTGGAGGTACCTAAAATGAGTAGGAAAAGAGCACTGGACTTTTTCTGGTTGCAGAAGAGTGTATCTGAAGATATCTTCACATAGAACAAGAGTCTCAAAGCACCTGGAGTGTACTAGTACACCTACAAATGCCAGTTCATTCTCCTGCTATTGAAACATAATAGGCCCTAACACAGCAACTCCTTGCTCACAGAAGAATTGAGTATTTCATGTCTCAGATGGTAAAGAGTCTCCTGCAAAATCGGAGACTCAGCTTTGATCCCTGGCTTGGGATCCCCTGGAGAAGGGGATTGCAATCCATTCCAGTATTCTTGCCTAGAGAATCCCATGGACAGAGGAGCCTGGAGGGCTACAGTCCACAGGATGGCAAACAGTCAGACATGACTGAGTGACTAACATTTCCCTTCACTGTGACCCTGGTAACTATCACTTAAGAGTCCCCTTCTGTTAGTGACAAAAGCTATTTTCACACTGAACTATTTTGCTTCATATATCCTGTTTTCCCAGCTGTCTAGTATTAATTTTGAGGGGAGTGTTTTATGAACTGTTTATATATTTTGAATATTAACCTCTTGTCAGTCATATCATTTACAAATATTGTCTGCTATTCAAGATTTTTTTTGTTTTATTGATGGTTTCCTTTGATATGCAAAAGCTTTTAAGTATAATTAAATCCCATTCGTGGTTTTTTTTTTTTTTTTCCTTTTTTGTTTTGCTTTTGCTTTAGGAGACAGATCCAAAAAACATTGCTATGGTTTATGTGAGAGTGTTCTACCTATGTTCTCTTCTAAGAGTTTTATGGTTTCAGGTCTTACATTTAGGTCTTTAATCTCATGTGTGCATGCTAAGTCACTTCAGTCATATCTGACTCTTTGTGACGCTATGAACTGGGGCCTGCCAGGTTCCTCTATTCATGGGATTCTCCAGGCAAAAATACTGGAATGGGTTGCCATGCCTTACTCCATGGGATCTTCCTGACCCAGGGATTGAACCCACATCTCTTACGTCTCCTGCATTGGCAGGCAGTTTCTCTATCACTAAAGAAGCCAAAGCTACCATATGGACAGAACTGGGAAGCCAGAACCACCATACGCCCCCATAATTCCACTCCTGGATGTATATTCAAACAAAAATTAAAACTCTAGTTCAAAAAGATACATGCACTCCAGTGTACATAGCAGTGTTACTTACAATAGCCAAGATAGGGAAACAAACTAAGTGCCCATCAACAGATGAATGGATAAAGATGTAGAAAAAATATATATGTACATGTATATGTATATATATACATTTTTTTATATATATGCACACATGTATTATAGAATATTATAACAAAGATGTAGAATATATTTACACTGCAATATTACTCTGCCGAAAAATGAAATTCAGCCATTTGCAACAATGTGGACGAATGTAAAGAGTACTATGCTTACTGAAATATATCATGCAAAGACCAACACTATATGTGGCATCACTTATATGTGGAATCTAACAAATAAAACAAACAAAATGCATATAGCAAAATAGAAACAGACTCACAGATATACAGAACAAATTAGTGGATACTAGTGGGGAAAGGGAAGAAGAAAAGGACACAATAGGGATAGGGGATTAACAAATACAAACTACTATATATAATATAGATAAGCAATAAGTAAATATTATATTGGTACATTTAGGGAATACAGTCATTATTTTGCAATAATTTTAAAGAGAGTATAATCTATGAAAATACTGATGCACTATGCTGTACATCTTAAACTAATACAATATAGTAAAAAAAAAAAGGCAACAGAAAATAGCACCCACATCTTCCTGTCACTGTGGGAAGGTAGGAGACTAACTTCATTCTTTGAGCACCAATTAGCAAACAAAGATTGGCTAATCACATGGACCAACCTCTCCCCTACTGTCTCCAGTACTTTTCCACTAGTTCACCCCAGAATTTAAGAACTCTCCTGCTCTTTATTTCAGCAAAGTTAAATTCAAAATCTCAACCCTACTGCAATGCTCTTGACTTCTGTTTCATGATCTTAAAGTTTTCTTGCTGTTTAACTCCATCTGATACCATTTTTCTTTTACACTTCAAGTTTAATATTGATAGACATGAATATTCCTTTTCTGAAACACTTGAGTGTTAAAGGGGAGAAGAATGTTGAACATGTTAACTTCATTAAAGTTAGTAATTTTCATTACCTGGGCTGGAACTTTCTGAGACACCAGTAACTCTGCTTGATACCACAGCAGTACCTGCAAAGACAAATGAGGGACACTTCATATCAGACATAGCTTCTATTGCTAGTCTCAAAGATCAATAACAGGAAGAGAAAGGGAATCAGATGCAAATCTAGGCTAATATTGCAGTTAGCCCATAGAGAAATTTTATGAAGTAAAAAATAAACAAAAAACAATGACAGGAAAAAAAAAAAACCCTCTGAGTAGAAGAAGCCACGTGGATTTTATAACTTGTTGAAGAAATGCTGGTTGGATATCAGCCTCTTACTTTTCCCTTTAGTAGTAGTGCCCTTGTGTACTTTTACAAAATTATCTGGTGGCTCTGCATGGAGCCCAGAAACTCAGAACAAGAAAACAACAGATGGCTGGAAGAGGACATGCTCTAAAAAGATTCTGCCCATTTCCTGGCCCTTTACCATTATCCTAAACATTCCCCTGTGTTGAAGCAAAGGCATAAGAATCATTAACTGAGAACACAACAGATTTGAACCATTGACACTTACTTGTTTGCCTTCCAATTCCAGTGCTAGTCCCTAAGAAAGGCAAATAAGACTGAAGTTAGAACTTGCTGTGCTGATGCTACAACAGACAGTAAATTCCAGAGAAGGGCTCCAAGGCTTAACTACTTGGAGCCACTTATTAAATATTTGCTTGCCTGTGTTGGAACTTTCAGGAATAACTGTTGTGCCAGAGGCTCTCCCAGTGGTACCTACAATAAGAGAGAAGCATGAGCCTCACGAAGGCTTTCTCACCCTGAGTACTATATTGACAAGTGTGCTGTTTCTCTGAAGCAATCAAAAACAGTTTAACAATTTTTCTTGCACAAAATGTTAAGCTTGGCATATTTTCCAAAACACTTTCTCATGACTATTCAAATAAAATATAGGGGGAAAAGTCACACTTGCACCATAGATCTTATTTCTCTAAATATAGAATCATCTAGAGTCTGATATCCAATGAGAGAATGTCTGTCCTATAGTCACATGATTTACTTCTAGTGACTTAACTTCCCAGTTTTCCCGCACTGAAACAAAAACAAAACAAACAAAAAAACCAGAAAAAAAAATTGTCTAAACTTGTGATCAAGGGTTAGGCATCTCAATCAAAGCCTTAATTAACAAATTTACTTGCATCTAGTATAGTGATCTTCCCTCATTTCTTGGTTACTGGTGACCCCTACTGATTCTGGGCTATTGCCTGACAAAACAAAGGGAGAAAATTTCCAAATAAAGAATGTATCTAGAGAATTACATCTATAGTATGTTCTCTAGGAAAACTCGGGGAGATAATAGAGGTTGTCCTTATGATCTGTTATTAAATTAAAAGAAACCAGTTTTAAGCCATGTTAATTTTCATTCACATATGCAGTAAACTCAAGTGAAAAAATTATTGAGAATCCAAAACCTGGCAAAACTCACCTGATAAAATTCTTGTTTCAGTGGTTCTATCATGTTCTTTAAAAGTTGTTGCTTCTAGAAGAGCAAAGGAGGAAAGTTGAGAAGCTGGAGTTTGAAATTGTGAAAATGATATAACAGTGTATGATCTTCTCCCTACAGCCACTTAAAGGAGCATTTCTTTCACTTTTGACTTACCTGCATTGAAACTTCCAGGTGAGGATGTAGTTCCAGAGCCTGTCCCAGTGGTACCTGGGAAGGGAGAGAGAAGAAAAGAAAGGGGAAAAAAATGGACAGGGATAACTTTCTTACTGGATGGAGATCATGGTTCAGGAAAAACAATGTGTTTTTGTAAAAGACTGCATTCCTTCTCTAGGATTCCTTGTTCCAAAAGGTGAAATAAATATCCTTTGATATGTTTCATTTCCTGTGGTAAACTCCAGTTTTCTGGTATCCTTCTCTTCTGGAATTAGTATCATGGAGATGGCTGTCTCCCCAATCTTCACTTTTTCAACTTCCCCATCCTCACACATTTTGCTTCTATTAGTAGTAGATTGGCTCCCTGAAATTGTGTTAGGGACTCCTGAAGGTTAAAATGGGAAGGATCAAGAATCTTGAAATTTTAATTATTTTGAGGCAGTTCTTTTAATTTCGAAGTTTTATAATTGTAAGGCTAGGCTCTCAGGAAAGGAAAAAAAAAAAAAAAGACATTAAAAACAGAAATGTTCCCCACAAATTCTGGTTGACCCTGTTTGATCTGACATTCTGAATCCCTAAATCAGAAGCAATACAGTTTCCAGCACTCCCAGACTCTGCTTTATGGATTTGACTTAACCCATACTAGCAACTGCTGAGCTGTGACTCTTCCCTTTTTCAGGCTTCTTTGCCCACCTATATAATAACCCAAGGAATCATGTTTCAATTTATTTTTCATCTCTTTTCACTCTGTATGTTCACCATAAGGAAATACACCAGCATCCACAGTTTAAAATAACATTTGTAAGTTCAGTTCAGTTCAGTTGCTCAGTCGTGTCTGACTCTTTGCGATCCCATGAATTGCAGCACGCCAGGCCTCCCTGTCCATCACCAACTCCAATCACTAAAAAATCTCTCTCTCCAATGAAACCTATCTTCTGTATTCTGGTTGCACTTATTTCTCCTGCTGAGCATACTAAGTGGACACCTCAGAGTACCTTAAACTAAAACTATCAAAAATCTGACCTCACTATATCTCCTGTCAGTTATAATTCTTTTTCTTCCTCCAGTATACAGCAAAATTTAGTGGATGGCACTAACATCCATCCACACAGGCACTCAAATTATGAATTAGAATTCATCCACAGTCCTTGTTATCCTTTATCCCTCCCATCACCATGCTGAAATTGATTCTAACTTGCCAACATATTTCTCATTCCTTTTGATCACCCTTCTGCCTTCTATTCTCTCACATCACTGCCTTATTTCAGTCTCTAATCATGCATAACTTCTAACAGCCTCAAACTGGATGACGTCTCCACACTTACTCTCCTACTCTCCTTCATATCAATTCTCTAGTTAATTCTCTAATTAATCTTCCAAAAAGGCAAATCTGTGCATGGTAATCAACATATCAAATAACTTTTAATTATACCTTCAGTTCAGTTCAGTTGCTCAGTCGTGTCCAACTCTTTGCAACCCCATTAATTGCAGCACACCAGGCCTCCCTGTCCATCACCAACTCCCGGAGTTCACCCAAACTCACATCCATCGAGTCAGAGATGCCATCCAGCCATCTCATCCTCTGTCATCCCCTTCTCCTCCTACCCCCAATCCCGCCCAGCATCAGAGTCTTTTCCAATGAGTCAACTCTTCAGATGAGGTGGTCAGAGTACTGGAGTTTCAGCTTTAGCATCATTCCTTCCATGGAACACCCAGGACTGATCTCCTTCAGAATGGACTGGTTGGATCTCCTTCCAGTCCAAGGGACTCTCAAGAGTCTTCTCCAACATCACAGTTCAAAAGCATTAATTCTTCGGCACTCAGCTTTCTTCACAGTCCAGGTATCACATCCATACATGACCACTAGAAAAACCATAGCCTTGACTAAACGGACCTTTGTTGGCAAAGTAATGACTCTGATTCTTAATATGCTATCTAGGTTGGTCATAACTTTCCTTCCAAGGAGTAAGCGTCTTTTAATTTCATGGCTGCAATCACCATCTGCAGTGATTTTGGAGCCCCCAAAAATAAAGTCTGATACTGTTTCTACTGATTCCCCACCTATTTCTCATGAAGTAATGGGACCAGATGCCATGATCTTCGTTTTCTGAACGTTGAGCTTTAAGCCAACTTTTTCACTCTCTTCTTTCACTTTCATCAAGAGGCTTCTTAGTTCCTCTTCACTTTCTGCCATATGGGTGGTGTCATCTGCATATCTGAGGTTATTGATATTTCTCCCAGCAATCTTGATTCCAGATTGTGCCTCTTCCAGCCCAGCATTTCTAATGATGTACTCTGTCTATAAGTTAAATAATCAGGGTGACAGTATACAGCCTTGACGTACTTCTTTTCTTATTTGGAACCAGTCTGTTGTTCCATGTCCAGTTCTAACTGTTGCTTCCTGACCTGCATATAGGTTTCTCAAGAGGCAGGTCAAATGGTCTGGTATTCCCATTTCTTTCAGAATTTTCCAGAGTTGATCGTGATCCACACAGACAAAGGCTTTGGCATAGTCAATAAAGCAGAAATAGATATTTTTCTGGAACTCTCTTGCTTTTTCGGAGATCCAACAGATACTGGCAATTTGATCTCTTGTTCCTCTGCCTTTTCTAAAACCAGCTCGAACATCACCATGAAATCATGTTTTAAATTTCTGTATCATAGCTGACATCTATACTACAATATTATTATGGTAAAATATAAAATTGATGCATCATTTCCTTTTTTCCTTATTTTAGGAAATTTCTGTTATGATTTTGAGATATAGAAGTTCCAAAGAACCTCCCAGCACCTGCTCTTGCAGCTCTCTCATTACCTGGATTGCATTTCATAAGTATGCTGGACTTTAATAATTTCCTTAACTGTTTTATACTACTATGTGTTTTAATAGAAGAGGAAATATTTCTTCCCTGATCATTTCCATTTTTTAAACAAAAAATCTCAATGTGAGGCTCCAAGAATGCCTTAAGTTATTTCAGTCACCTTAATTTACATGGGTTGGAAACTTCTTGGTACCAGTGACTTCATCTTATGTAATGGTAGTGACAATGAAGACAAGTAAGAAAGTATCTACTTGTCCTCAAAAAAAAGACTCTTGTTTTCATGATGATATTTACTGTCAGAAAACTATGTTCTAATAAATATGAATCTGATGAAATCTTTAGTCCAGGAAATTCTAGTACACTAAGATAACCAGTTTTAATTGGCTCTGCTGCTGCTAAGTCGCTTCAGTCATGTCTGACTCTGTGCGACCCCATAGACAGCAGCCCACCAGGCTCCGCCATCCATGGGATTCTCCAGGCAAGAATACTGGAGTGGGTTGCCATTTCCTTCTCCAAGGAAGGTCTTTAAATGCAAAATTTTGTCATCTCTTCTCTATAGAAAATAACCAACTAAAAATAACCCTACAAATAACCAACTGAATCTCAACAGTTATGCAATAGCATGACTGACCTGTTTGTATTCCACGCCCAGTGGCATCACTGTTGAGTCTTGAAGTGATAGTTTCTAGGAGTACGAAAGGAAAATTTAACATGATTTTAAACAATATTGAAATCTGGAAAAAGTGTTGTAATAATAGAAGAAATGGTCCCAAAGAAGATGGCTTTTGCCTGAGATACATATAGAGAGCTTTCTTTGGTATCTTTGACTAATTCATGTTGAAATCTTCTGAAACAAATATGGTAAAAAAAGATATACCAGTGACATTTGAATTGGAAGTGAAAATGAGGCTGAGAGAGAATGATAGATTATGAAATTGAGAGAGAGATAGTAACAATATTTTTTTTGTCCTTTGAATAGCACAGATGGATAATTCACATGATTCTTAAAAGCAGTAAAGGGGCTTCTTTGGCCAAAGAGAGGCAAATACCATGTTTTCCCAGGATCTCTTTCATTTCCCAAGCCAGTAAATGCAAAAGTCTCAGAAAAGAGACCTTTCTCTACGGCTTAAGACTTTGGGTAAAAGTGATTTTCTTCTCCACATTTATTTCATTTCCTGTGATTTGGTTTCCTGTTGCTTCAGTGGGTACTCCTCAGTGTGTGTTCAGGGGTATAAATTTTTAAAATTTGATTTGTTGGGACTTTGGTCATGAGGGTAAACCCACAAGAATGGGTTTTACATGGAAAAGAAGTCCAAGATGAATGAATTAAACATAATACTAAACAGGAGTGGAATTTTCTGGTGCTCTGGAAACTCCAGTTAATCCTGAAGTAGCACCTGCAATGGCAAGATGGATAAAGGATTGAGAACAACACATCATTCTTAGCTTCAGAGAATCACATCTGAAAAGCTGACATATGGAGAAATTCAGTCTGAAGAGCCAAATCTGACTCACCTGATATACTGTCTCTTCAAATGGAATATGAAACTCTTTCTCAGCCAGTTTTCTTACTCATTCATCATCTAACACAAACTTAAATAGAAAACTGTTGAACCCAAAGGCAGAAAGAGCCAACTGCTCACCAGTTGCTGTTCTGACTTCAGTGGTAGTTCTGACTTCTGTAGGAGTTGTAGCCTCTGAGAAGAAATAGGAAAAAGTGGTATGGGATGCAGAAATTCAGGGAAATGTATAAGAGTATTACTATCTGTAATATCTCTATAGGAGACATCAGGTCTCTAAAGTTAATACAGGCAAGTTTCTTCAACTTTTCCATGACTCACTTGTGTTGGAACTTCCAGGTGCAATGGTTGTACCAGTAGTCACCCCCATGGTAAGTGAAATCACAAGAGGAGAGAATCAATTTGTGATTCCCTTTTACTAGGGATTCAAACTAGGATTTGCTTTAGAACAAATAATATAAGGAACTTTATTGCTTTAAAGTGGTACATCATGTGTGGTCTCTATTATGCCACTTTATTACAAATATACCCAAAAAGGCAATTCACATGGGGTAAAATGAAGGGCAGTTAATATCTTAATAAGTGAAGTGAGTGAAAGTCACTCAGTCATATCCGACTCTTTGCGACCCCATGAACTATACAGTCCACAAAATTCTCTAGGGCAGAATACTGGAGTAGCCTTTCTCTTCTCCAGGGAATCCTTCCAACGGAGGGATCAAACCCAGGTCTCTCACATTGCAGGCAGATTCTTCACCAGCAGAACCACAAGGGAAGCCCAATATCCTAATAATTTGTACCCAAAATGAGATTCAGATAGAATAGAACAAAACTCCCCTTAAATTTATAATGGCCAACATGATTTAGATTAAGATAAAGAGAAAAATAATTATTTAGTTGTTGCTACTGCTGCTGCTGCTAAGTTGCTTCACTCGTGTCCAACTCTATGAGACCCCACAGACAGCAACCCACCAGGCTCCCCTGTCCCTGGGATTCTCCAGGCAAGAACACTGGAGTGGGTTGCCATTTCCTTCTCCAATGCGTGAAAGTGAAATTGCTCAGTCATTTCCAACTCATAGTGACCCCATGGACTACAGCCCACCAGGCTCCTCCACCCATGGCATTTTCCAGGCAAGAGCAATGGAGTGGGGTGCCATTGCCTTCTCTGGTTTAGTTGCTAGTGCTCACCTATTTTAACTCCACCCTGGGTGGTTTCACTACTCCCCAAAGAAATTGTAGCCCCTAAGTAAAAGAAAGAAAGGAGAAGAATACTAAATTTTGAAGATGCATATAACTTGGAAAGTTGGGTGGTATCCACTGAGTATGGTAGGGAAGGTTTGGAGGAGTTGAAGGAAGAAGCCAAACCATCACGAAGTTCCTTATACTCCCCATTAGGTTAGTACTTTACCTGTGTGAGAGCTTCCAGGTGCAACTGTTGTGCCAGAGATTGCACCAGTGTTACCTGAAGCAGAAGAGAGAAACAGATAATTCAAATAGTGATGCATTTACCAACCTGAGAATGGCCCATAAGACTGTCTGGGACTTGAAGATATAAGATTCTTCTTAGAGTTATCCTGTTAAAACAAGTTGCATTCTCCATTTTTAAATTCAGGGCCACAATAAAGACATTGGCTTATGTCCCAAATGATTTGCTTCTTAGAGTTAAATATCAGAGGTTTCTGGGCCTCTCCCATATTTACCTGTTTTACTTCCAGGGCTTGACCTCTCAGATGTGCCAGTGGTGGCTCCTAATAACAAGAAATAGAAACAATATCTGAGTAAATGCATTTAATCATATTTAAGTTCATAACATCTGAAATTCAAAATTTTAATAGTCATAAACTTCCAGAGCTGCTCCCACCAGCTCTATTTCCTTAGTTGTAACTATATGGAAATATTAATATGTTGCCTCCATCTTACACTAGGGTAATAGCTTGAATGTCAAAAAAGAGAATCCTTTTTGGACTCCCCTCTTAAGAACAATATAAAGTTTACCCCAGAAGAAATGGGGTAAACCTTATACAAATGCCCTTCCTTTAACAAATGCCCTATGAATAGGCAGAATTCAAGAACTGCCAATTTCCTTTGTTTGGTTATGTTTCCTTCTCTGAAGGTTCTAACTTCTGAGAGTGACAAGGTAGAAATTAGTGAGGGCTAACAGAAAGTCATAAAAAGACATCATGTGCTGAATATGGAAGTTCAAATAGTTTTGATATATTTCAGACAAGACTTTTTACTGGGAAGATATTAGCACAATTAGTAACTCAGTAGTGCCCACCTGTGATTATTCCAATTCTTGTTGTTCTCCTTTCTCCTAAGGAAGTTGTGGACTCTGAGAGAGGGGGAAATGGAAGAGAGATGATTGGAAACCATGTAAGGATCATGAAAAGATATGGTAGTTCTCTTATGTAGGATAACACTTGAGGAACCTCATCATAGCTGGGCTCACGGAAGATTCCCTATCATTTTGTTGAATTACCTGTGTTGGAACTGCCAGGGGCAACCGTTGTGCCAGGGATTACCTTAGTGGTACCTGAAACACAAAGGGTCTAGTCATCACAGTGACTTGGGTTTGTCTTCTAAAGTCCTGCCTCTAGGAGAAATATGCCATATCAAAGGGTCCTTTCACTGCTTTCCTGATGAGTTGACAGTTGTATGACTTTTCTATTATTCATGTCATTAAGAAAGCAATCAAAATATCCCCAAGATGAAGCAACTTTCTCAAATATCTCATTTATTCCAAGATAAGAAGAAGGGTGGTTTTGTCCCAGGTTCACCTGTCACACGCCCAGTCGCTTGGCCTCCTGCTACTGCAGTGTTATCTTCTGCGGGATGAAAGGAAGGAAAATATTTGAATGTGCCAAGGAAAATACTTAATATTACAATGGATTATTTAAGAAAATAAAATCTTTATATAGGTAGGACTGTTCACATCACTTTCTCTTCTTTCTAGGTATGTAATATTCCTTGGTTCCCCCTAACATACTAGTGATGTGTATGCCATCCCAAAGGAAAACTCTTCACACCAATTAGACACACCAATCCATCTTTAGACAGTTACAAGCTATATGATGGTATTGAAAGATCTTCCATAACATGTTAAATCTAAAAGACAATGAAAGCTACTCTGTAAGAGATCACACCTCCCAATAGGTTAGTCTATGGAGAGTCATAATTCATGCTAAACCCAAACTTCAAGCATCTCATTCTTACCAGGTCTGAGCCCAGTTCCAGATGTGCTGTTGCTCGCTATTAAAGTCGTGGCCTCTGAGAAAAAAAAATGATGAATGATGAGGTCTGAGGATTTGGGATAATAGGAAAAGAATGATGCTGATATTTTATAAGAGTAGGTTTACTAACTACCTTATGCGGTTAAATAAATAAAGAAAGAAAGCTGAGTGCTAAAGAATTGATGCTTTTGAGCTGTGGTGTTGGAGAGGACTCTTGAGAGTCCCTTGCACTGCAAGGAGATCCAAACAGTCCATTCTAAAGGAGATCAGTCCTGGGTGTTCACTGGAAGGACTGATGTTGAAGCTGAAACTCCAATACTTTGGCCACCTGATGCGAAGAGCTGACTCATTTGAAAAGACCCTGATGCTGGGAAAGATTGAGGGCAGGAGGAGAAGGGGATGACAGAGGATGAGATGGTTGGATGGCATCACCTACTCAATGGACATGGATTTGGGTAGACTCTGGCAGTTTGTAATGGACAGGGAGGCCTGGTGTGCTGCGGTTTATGGGGTCACAAAGAGTCAAACACGACTGAGCGACTGAACTGAACTGAACTATGCGGTTAAATATCAAGAGCTCCTTCTTGTTAACCTACCTGTGTGGGAACTCCCAGATATGGTTGCCTTGGAGAATTTTCCTGAAGTACCTAGAGTGAGAAAAATTAAAAGATCAACACAGCATTATCTCCCCAATGAATACTGAAGTAGCACTGGAAGACCTTTCCTGCAGAGTTTTGATGCTAGAGGAAATGAGCCATCAATTACTTTCCACAGTTTCCTTTCCTGACCCACCTACTTACTCCTTTTTCATAGATTCCCACTGACAAGGAAAGCAGATTTTGTGTCACCCTCACTAGTTTTACTTCCAGACCTGGACTCCCTGGTGTGGAAGGAAGGAAAGAGGCAAGGAGGCAAGGAAAGAGTGAGGAGGAAACAGGCAGATGATGGGTTCATCTTTCTAAATTTTACTCATCAATTACTTGAGTTATTTTGATATTCATATATTTAAAATAAACCACATTGACTCTAGCACTCTGATAAGGTGAAATGTTATTTCAAGGCACATTGTGAAAAACTGTAATTTTGTCATTTTAATTTCAGTTTATCTGCAATGAGTTTTGTTGGAATTGTGTTGTCTGAGCCTAATAAAGGAAAGATTAAATTCATGTTTTAGTTAAATAATATATTTGAATTTTTATTTTTAAAATCCATTTCAGTGCTTCAACTGCCATGATGTATAACATTTTTATTAATAAACAAGAATATGTTATTTTCATTGAGATTATCTTAGAAATTCAGCTCAGGGTGAGAAAGACCTCTTGGAAGAGAAATTGTAAAATCATCTGAGTTACAAATTATTAAATGAGAAACAGAAACATAACCCTTTTCCCATATAAAATGTTTACACATAGGTAGTTCTTTGCTTCCAGTTAAAGGCTAAAATCTTGAACTTGGAAAATGAAAAAAAAAAAAAAAAGAAAAAGAAAAGGTAAAATACATATTGTGCCCAGTAGTCACACATTAGTGACTATGAAATTAATTTATTATTATGATGTTCAATACATAATTTGAAGCATGGTTATTCATTTAGATTAACATAACTATAGGTTGAATAGATAATAATTATACATATAGTCTGAATCAAATTATTTTCTAGTGATTAGTCTGTAAAATAATTTTACATAAGTAGAGTTTGTAATAGCAGTTAGAATAAGCATAGGGTAAATCTTTAAAACAGAAAAATAAAGAATAAACAATCTATTTCTTAAATAAGAGACAATTTAGTTACTAAACCTAGGTTCTATTAGATAACCTGCAAACTGAGAAATGATGTTTTTCTCAACATGCTCATGATACGAGTATATTACTAGTTTGGAAACTTGATAATATACTGTACCCTTGAGTAAATAATTTAGCCCATTTATTGTTAGGAAAAAATTGCCTTACAAGTTATATGTGAATTTTGTGTAATGTTGTAATAATTGTAAAAAGAAGTTAAGAAATAAAATTTCGATTGTAAAATAATGATATTATAGCTTTAATGAATAAAATGTCCCAAATCTTGCAGTTTCAGAATGGCAAATGCCAAAGTTTGTTAATACTTTAAAATTTGTAAACCTCTTTTTATTATCTGCTGGTGTAGTTATTATTTACAGTTAGAAATGGGGAAATTTAAGCTTTGTAAATATTAAAAGAAAGCTTTTATTAATGGATAACTAAAGATCATCATATATTTGCCTTAGTAGAAGATGCCCTTGTGGTAAAGAACAGACTTTGAGTCAGCAAACAATGGATAGAAATATTGTCTTCACTATTTATTTGCTGTAGAACTTGGACCAAACTTATACAATATCTTTTCTAAGTTCTTCATGAGTAAAATGAGATAGCAATACTTATTTAAATATTTAAATTAGATATTATATTTAAAAGCATTGTATTGTTTAATTGGAATTATTATTTTGCATTTTTATTATTTTTAATATAAATTTATTTTAATTGGAGATTAATTACTTTTGCATTTTTAAATAGCCAGTGAGCATGAAAACAAGTCCAAAAAATGCATCTGGCATTCCCTGCTTACTTACCAGTAGCAGTCATGTCCAACTCTTTGCAACCCCGTGGACTGTAGCCTGCCAGGCTCCTCTGTCAATGAGGATTCTCCAGACAAGAATACTGGAGTGGGTGACCATTTCCTCCTCCAGGGGAATCTTACCAATCCAGGGATCAAACCCACATCTCTATGTCTCCTGCGTTGGCAGGTGGGTTCTTTACCAGCAGCACCATCTGCAAATATTATTGCTTAAATATGGCTAAATTGACTTGCCTTCATATGTGGCAGCTTCACTTCCTGACTCCCAAGTTGTTCTCCTGGCTCCTGTGATTTTACCAGTTGATGACCCAGTTGTCTCGGACCCTTCAGCTGATGTCCTAGTTGTCCATAATCCTCCAGGTGATGGTCTAGTTGTCTTCGAACCTTCAGCTGAGGTGCTAGTTGTCGCTAATACTCCAGTTGATGATCTAGTTGTCTCTAAACCTACAACAGATGTTTGTGTTGTCCACATCGCCTCAGATGATGGTCCAGTAGTGCCTAAACTTACGAGAGAGATTCTAGTCGTTCTTCTCAATCCATCTGTTGATATAGCTGTCCCTAATCTTTCAGCTGATTTTCCACTTGTTCTTGATCCTGTAACAGTGGTCCCTGCTTCTCCAGATGATGGTCCAACTGTCTCTGAACCTACAATAGATGGTCCAGTTGTGCCTGATCCTCCAGATCTAATGTTCCCTGTAGCATCAACTGATGATACAGTGGTTGATGATCTTATATCTCCTTTCCCAGTTGGCCTTGATCCTCTGGCTGACGGTCCAGTTGTTCCTAAGCCTACAAAAGAGATTGTAGTGGTTCCTGTCCGTCCATCTGTTGATCCAGATGTCCCTCTTCCTTCAAGTGAAGATCCACTTGATCCTGATCTTATAACAGTGGTCTCTGTTTTTGCAGATAATGGACCAGCTGTCTCTGAACTTACAACAGATGGTCTACTTGCCCCTGATGCTCCAGGTCTAGTGGTTCCTATAGCATCAGCTGAAACTACAGTGGTTGATGAACCTAAATCTCTGGACTCAGTTGTCCATGATTCTACAGTTGATGGTTCTATTGTTCCTGCACCTAAAACAGAGACTTTAGTTGTTCCAGTCAGGTCAACTGATGACCTAATCATCTCTGATGTTCCAGATGATGGTGCATCTGTTCCTGAAACTACAACAGATGTTCTGGTAGTTATTGTCAGTCTACCTGCTCTTCCAGTTGTCTGTGATCCTTCAATTGATGGTCTGCTCGTTCTTGTTTCAGTAACTCTGGTCTCTTTTTCTCCAGATGATAGTCCACTTGTCCTTGAAACTTCACCAGATGTTACAGTTGTCCTTGTCATTCCAGATGATGGTGTACTTGTTCCTGAAGCTACACGAGAGATCCTAGTGGTTGTAGTCAGTTCAGCAGGTGATCGAGTTAACCCTGATACTTCACCTGATTTTCCACTTGTTCCTGATCCTATAACAGTGGTCCTTGTTTCTCCAGATAAAGGACCAGCTGTTTCTAAATCAGCACTAGATATTCTAGTAGCTATTGTCAGTCCACCTGCTGATCCAGTTGTTAGTGACCCTTCAGCTGATGTTGTACGTGTTTTTGATTCAATAACAGTGGTCCTTGTTTCTCCAGATGATGGTCTAGTTGTTCCTGAGCCTACTACAGAGATTCTAGTGGTTCTTGTCAGTCCAGCTGTTGATCCAGTTGTCCCTGAACCTTCACTTACTGATCCATTCATCCTAGATTCAGTAACAGTGGTTTCTGTTTCTCCAGATGATGGTTCAGTTGTCCCTGAACTTACAATTGAGATGCTAGTGGTTCTCAGTCCAGCTGTTGACTCAGTTCTCCCTAATCCTTCACTTGGTGATCCACTAGTTCTGGATTCAGTAACAGTGGTCCCTGTTTCTCCAGATGATGGTCTAGTTGTCCATGAACCTACAACTGAGACTCTAGTTACTCTGGCCAGTCCAGCTGTTGATTCAGTTGTCTCTGATCTTTCACCTAATGATCCATTAGTCCTAGATTCAGTAAGAGAAGTTCCTGTTTTGCCAGATGATGGCACAGGTGTCCCTGAAACTACAACAGAGACTCTAGTGGTTCTTATCAGTCCACCTGTTGATCCAATTGTTCCTGATCCTTCATCAGATGATCCACTAACTCTAGATTCAACAACACTGGTCTCTGTTTCTCCAGATGATGGTCTACTTGTTCCTGAACCTACAATTGAAATTCTACTTGGTCTCGTTAGTCCAGCTACTGATCTGCTTGTCTCTGACATGTCACCTGATGATGCACTAGTTCTAGATTCAGGAAGACTGGTGCCTGTTTCTACAGATGATGGTCTAGTTGTCCCTAAATGAACAAGAGAGAATCTATTGGTTCCCAAAACTTCAACTGATGTGTCAGTGCTTCCTATTTCATCCATAGATGATCCAGTTGCTCCTGATGATTCAAAAGATGGTCTGAGACTCCTGGAATCTACACCAGAGATTATAGTTGTTCCTACTATTCCATTTGTTGATACAGATGGTGTTATTTCTTCAGTTGAAGACAAACTGGATCCTGAACCTATAAAAATGGAACTTGTTTTTCCAGATGACGATTCAGTTGGCAGAGAAACGATATCATATGGCATTGTGGTTCCTGGAACTGGATATAATGGTGCATGTGTCCCTGAACCAACAATAGATATTTTATGGGTTAATGTAAGGTGAGCTGTTGATGCAGTTGTCTCTGAGGATTCAGCTAATAACCCATGTCTACTTGATCCTTTAACATCACTCCCTGTCGCTCCAGAAACCTGGACAGGTGTTTCTGAACCTACACCAGGTGCTGCAGTTGCTGATGACCCTCCTGGTGATGATCCAGGGCTCACTGCTCCTCCAGATAAAGGTAAGCTGGTCCCAGATCTTATGAAATCAGTCCCCGTTGCTCCAGATAGGGTGACGGTTGGCTCTGAACTGACAGGAGGTCTTCCACTCGCTCCTGCTCCTCCTGCGGTGGATGGTTCAGGGGTTCCAGGTGCTCCGGATAGGGGTACGCTGGTTCCTGATCCTACAACAGTTGCCCCTGTTGCTCCAGACGATGGGGAAGTGGTCCCTGAACCTGGACCACGCGTTCCGGTTGCTTCCGAACTTCCTGCTGATGATCCAGGGGTCACTGGTGCTCCAGAGACAGGTACGTTGGTTCCTGATATAACACTGGTCCTGGTTTCTCCTGAGAGTGGGGCCGTAGCCGCTGACCCTGCCCCACTTCTTCCGGTTGCTGCAGATCCTCCTGGTGTGGAGCCAGGCAAGCCTGATACTGCAGTTGAAGCTAGACCGGGCTCAGATCCGATTACAGCACTCGTTCTCGTAACCCCAGGCAATAGGCTGGTGGGCTCGGAAAGTGCGCCAGGTTGTTGAGGGGTTGCTGACCCTCCAGGTACTGATGACCTGCTTCCTGGTGTTTCAGCTGAAGGCACACTGGTTCCTAATCCTCCAGCAGCCGTCCCTGCAGCTGCAGATAATCTGGCAGTTTGCTGGGAATCTACACCCGGTGTCCCCGCTCCTGCTGACCTTCCTGTGGTTGATCCAGGTGTCGCTGGGATTCCCGCGGAGGAGAAACGGGTGCCGGATTGTCCAGCCGTAGTCCCTGTGGCTCCAGAGGAGGCGACAGTGGGCTGAGAACCTTCACGAGATACTGCGGTTGCTCCTGACCTTCCTGGTGATGATCCAGGGCTCGCTGCTGCTCCAGACAGAGGTACGCTGGTTCCAGATCTGAAGGCATCAGTCCCTGTCGCTCCAGAAACCTGGACAGGTGTTTCTGAACCTACACCAGGTGCTGCAGTTGCTGATGACCCTCCTGGTGATGATCCAGGGCTCACTGCTCCTCCAGATAAAGGTAAGCTGGTCCCAGATCTTATGAAATCAGTCCCCGTTGCTCCAGATAGGGTGACGGTTGGCTCTGAACTGACAGGAGGTCTTCCACTCGCTCCTGCTCCTCCTGCGGTGGATGGTTCAGGGGTTCCAGGTGCTCCGGATCGGGGTACGCTGGTTCCTGATCCTACAACAGTTGCCCCTGTTGCTCCAGACGATGGGGAAGTGGTCCCTGAACCTGGACCACGCGTTCCGGTTGCTTCCGAACTTCCTGCTGATGATCCAGGGGTCACTGGTGCTCCAGAGACAGGTACGTTGGTTCCTGATATAACACTGGTCCTGGTTTCTCCTGAGAGTGGGGCCGTAGCCGCTGACCCTGCCCCACTTCTTCCGGTTGCTGCAGATCCTCCTGGTGTGGAGCCAGGCAAGCCTGATACTGCAGTTGAAGCTAGACCGGGCTCAGATCCGATTACAGCACTCGTTCTCGTAACCCCAGGCAATAGGCTGGTGGGCTCGGAAAGTGCGCCAGGTTGTTGAGGGGTTGCTGACCCTCCAGGTACTGATGACCTGCTTCCTGGTGTTTCAGCTGAAGGCACACTGGTTCCTAATCCTCCAGCAGCCGTCCCTGCAGCTGCAGATAATCTGGCAGTTTGCTGGGAATCTACACCCGGTGTCCCCGCTCCTGCTGACCTTCCTGTGGTTGATCCAGGTGTCGCTGGGATTCCCGCGGAGGAGAAACGGGTGCCGGATTGTCCAGCCGTAGTCCCTGTGGCTCCAGAGGAGGCGACAGTGGGCTGAGAACCTTCACGAGATACTGCGGTTGCTCCTGACCTTCCTGGTGATGATCCAGGGCTCGCTGCTGCTCCAGACAGAGGTACGCTGGTTCCAGATCTGAAGGCATCAGTCCCTGTCGCTCCAGAAACCTGGACAGGTGTTTCTGAACCTACACCAGGTGCTGCAGTTGCTGATGACCCTCCTGGTGATGATCCAGGGCTCACTGCTCCTCCAGATAAAGGTAAGCTGGTCCCAGATCTTATGAAATCAGTCCCCGTTGCTCCAGATAGGGTGACGGTTGGCTCTGAACTGACAGGAGGTCTTCCACTCGCTCCTGCTCCTCCTGCGGTGGATGGTTCAGGGGTTCCAGGTGCTCCGGATCGGGGTACGCTGGTTCCTGATCCTACAACAGTTGCCCCTGTTGCTCCAGACGATGGGGAAGTGGTCCCTGAACCTGGACCACGCGTTCCGGTTGCTTCCGAACTTCCTGCTGATGATCCAGGGGTCACTGGTGCTCCAGAGACAGGTACGTTGGTTCCTGATATAACACTGGTCCTGGTTTCTCCTGAGAGTGGGGCCGTAGCCGCTGACCCTGCCCCACTTCTTCCGGTTGCTGCAGATCCTCCTGGTGTGGAGCCAGGCAAGCCTGATACTGCAGTTGAAGCTAGACCGGGCTCAGATCCGATTACAGCACTCGTTCTCGTAACCCCAGGCAATAGGCTGGTGGGCTCGGAAAGTGCGCCAGGTTGTTGAGGGGTTGCTGACCCTCCAGGTACTGATGACCTGCTTCCTGGTGTTTCAGCTGAAGGCACACTGGTTCCTAATCCTCCAGCAGCCGTCCCTGCAGCTGCAGATAATCTGGCAGTTTGCTGGGAATCTACACCCGGTGTCCCCGCTCCTGCTGACCTTCCTGTGGTTGATCCAGGTGTCGCTGGGATTCCCGCGGAGGAGAAACGGGTGCCGGATTGTCCAGCCGTAGTCCCTGTGGCTCCAGAGGAGGCGACAGTGGGCTGAGAACCTTCACGAGATACTGCGGTTGCTCCTGACCTTCCTGGTGATGATCCAGGGCTCGCTGCTGCTCCAGACAGAGGTACGCTGGTTCCAGATCTGAAGGCATCAGTCCCTGTCGCTCCAGAAACCTGGACAGGTGTTTCTGAACCTACACCAGGTGCTGCAGTTGCTGATGACCCTCCTGGTGATGATCCAGGGCTCACTGCTCCTCCAGATAAAGGTAAGCTGGTCCCAGATCTTATGAAATCAGTCCCCGTTGCTCCAGATAGGGTGACGGTTGGCTCTGAACTGACAGGAGGTCTTCCACTCGCTCCTGCTCCTCCTGCGGTGGATGGTTCAGGGGTTCCAGGTGCTCCGGATAGGGGTACGCTGGTTCCTGATCCTACAACAGTTGCCCCTGTTGCTCCAGACGATGGGGAAGTGGTCCCTGAACCTGGACCACGCGTTCCGGTTGCTTCCGAACTTCCTGCTGATGATCCAGGGGTCACTGGTGCTCCAGAGACAGGTACGTTGGTTCCTGATATAACACTGGTCCTGGTTTCTCCTGAGAGTGGGGCCGTAGCCGCTGACCCTGCCCCACTTCTTCCGGTTGCTGCAGATCCTCCTGGTGTGGAGCCAGGCAAGCCTGATACTGCAGTTGAAGCTAGACCGGGCTCAGATCCGATTACAGCACTCGTTCTCGTAACCCCAGGCAATAGGCTGGTGGGCTCGGAAAGTGCGCCAGGTTGTTGAGGGGTTGCTGACCCTCCAGGTACTGATGACCTGCTTCCTGGTGTTTCAGCTGAAGGCACACTGGTTCCTAATCCTCCAGCAGCCGTCCCTGCAGCTGCAGATAATCTGGCAGTTTGCTGGGAATCTACACCCGGTGTCCCCGCTCCTGCTGACCTTCCTGTGGTTGATCCAGGTGTCGCTGGGATTCCCGCGGAGGAGAAACGGGTGCCGGATTGTCCAGCCGTAGTCCCTGTGGCTCCAGAGGAGGCGACAGTGGGCTGAGAACCTTCACGAGATACTGCGGTTGCTCCTGACCTTCCTGGTGATGATCCAGGGCTCGCTGCTGCTCCAGACAGAGGTACGCTGGTTCCAGATCTGAAGGCATCAGTCCCTGTCGCTCCAGAAACCTGGACAGGTGTTTCTGAACCTACACCAGGTGCTGCAGTTGCTGATGACCCTCCTGGTGATGATCCAGGGCTCACTGCTCCTCCAGATAAAGGTAAGCTGGTCCCAGATCTTATGAAATCAGTCCCCGTTGCTCCAGATAGGGTGACGGTTGGCTCTGAACTGACAGGAGGTCTTCCACTCGCTCCTGCTCCTCCTGCGGTGGATGGTTCAGGGGTTCCAGGTGCTCCGGATCGGGGTACGCTGGTTCCTGATCCTACAACAGTTGCCCCTGTTGCTCCAGACGATGGGGAAGTGGTCCCTGAACCTGGACCACGCGTTCCGGTTGCTTCCGAACTTCCTGCTGATGATCCAGGGGTCACTGGTGCTCCAGAGACAGGTACGTTGGTTCCTGATATAACACTGGTCCTGGTTTCTCCTGAGAGTGGGGCCGTAGCCGCTGACCCTGCCCCACTTCTTCCGGTTGCTGCAGATCCTCCTGGTGTGGAGCCAGGCAAGCCTGATACTGCAGTTGAAGCTAGACCGGGCTCAGATCCGATTACAGCACTCGTTCTCGTAACCCCAGGCAATAGGCTGGTGGGCTCGGAAAGTGCGCCAGGTTGTTGAGGGGTTGCTGACCCTCCAGGTACTGATGACCTGCTTCCTGGTGTTTCAGCTGAAGGCACACTGGTTCCTAATCCTCCAGCAGCCGTCCCTGCAGCTGCAGATAATCTGGCAGTTTGCTGGGAATCTACACCCGGTGTCCCCGCTCCTGCTGACCTTCCTGTGGTTGATCCAGGTGTCGCTGGGATTCCCGCGGAGGAGAAACGGGTGCCGGATTGTCCAGCCGTAGTCCCTGTGGCTCCAGAGGAGGCGACAGTGGGCTGAGAACCTTCACGAGATACTGCGGTTGCTCCTGACCTTCCTGGTGATGATCCAGGGCTCGCTGCTGCTCCAGACAGAGGTACGCTGGTTCCAGATCTGAAGGCATCAGTCCCTGTCGCTCCAGAAACCTGGACAGGTGTTTCTGAACCTACACCAGGTGCTGCAGTTGCTGATGACCCTCCTGGTGATGATCCAGGGCTCACTGCTCCTCCAGATAAAGGTAAGCTGGTCCCAGATCTTATGAAATCAGTCCCCGTTGCTCCAGATAGGGTGACGGTTGGCTCTGAACTGACAGGAGGTCTTCCACTCGCTCCTGCTCCTCCTGCGGTGGATGGTTCAGGGGTTCCAGGTGCTCCGGATAGGGGTACGCTGGTTCCTGATCCTACAACAGTTGCCCCTGTTGCTCCAGACGATGGGGAAGTGGTCCCTGAACCTGGACCACGCGTTCCGGTTGCTTCCGAACTTCCTGCTGATGATCCAGGGGTCACTGGTGCTCCAGAGACAGGTACGTTGGTTCCTGATATAACACTGGTCCTGGTTTCTCCTGAGAGTGGGGCCGTAGCCGCTGACCCTGCCCCACTTCTTCCGGTTGCTGCAGATCCTCCTGGTGTGGAGCCAGGCAAGCCTGATACTGCAGTTGAAGCTAGACCGGGCTCAGATCCGATTACAGCACTCGTTCTCGTAACCCCAGGCAATAGGCTGGTGGGCTCGGAAAGTGCGCCAGGTTGTTGAGGGGTTGCTGACCCTCCAGGTACTGATGACCTGCTTCCTGGTGTTTCAGCTGAAGGCACACTGGTTCCTAATCCTCCAGCAGCCGTCCCTGCAGCTGCAGATAATCTGGCAGTTTGCTGGGAATCTACACCCGGTGTCCCCGCTCCTGCTGACCTTCCTGTGGTTGATCCAGGTGTCGCTGGGATTCCCGCGGAGGAGAAACGGGTGCCGGATTGTCCAGCCGTAGTCCCTGTGGCTCCAGAGGAGGCGACAGTGGGCTGAGAACCTTCACGAGATACTGCGGTTGCTCCTGACCTTCCTGGTGATGATCCAGGGCTCGCTGCTGCTCCAGACAGAGGTACGCTGGTTCCAGATCTGAAGGCATCAGTCCCTGTCGCTCCAGAAACCTGGACAGGTGTTTCTGAACCTACACCAGGTGCTGCAGTTGCTGATGACCCTCCTGGTGATGATCCAGGGCTCACTGCTCCTCCAGATAAAGGTAAGCTGGTCCCAGATCTTATGAAATCAGTCCCCGTTGCTCCAGATAGGGTGACGGTTGGCTCTGAACTGACAGGAGGTCTTCCACTCGCTCCTGCTCCTCCTGCGGTGGATGGTTCAGGGGTTCCAGGTGCTCCGGATAGGGGTACGCTGGTTCCTGATCCTACAACAGTTGCCCCTGTTGCTCCAGACGATGGGGAAGTGGTCCCTGAACCTGGACCACGCGTTCCGGTTGCTTCCGAACTTCCTGCTGATGATCCAGGGGTCACTGGTGCTCCAGAGACAGGTACGTTGGTTCCTGATATAACACTGGTCCTGGTTTCTCCTGAGAGTGGGGCCGTAGCCGCTGACCCTGCCCCACTTCTTCCGGTTGCTGCAGATCCTCCTGGTGTGGAGCCAGGCAAGCCTGATACTGCAGTTGAAGCTAGACCGGGCTCAGATCCGATTACAGCACTCGTTCTCGTAACCCCAGGCAATAGGCTGGTGGGCTCGGAAAGTGCGCCAGGTTGTTGAGGGGTTGCTGACCCTCCAGGTACTGATGACCTGCTTCCTGGTGTTTCAGCTGAAGGCACACTGGTTCCTAATCCTCCAGCAGCCGTCCCTGCAGCTGCAGATAATCTGGCAGTTTGCTGGGAATCTACACCCGGTGTCCCCGCTCCTGCTGACCTTCCTGTGGTTGATCCAGGTGTCGCTGGGATTCCCGCGGAGGAGAAACGGGTGCCGGATTGTCCAGCCGTAGTCCCTGTGGCTCCAGAGGAGGCGACAGTGGGCTGAGAACCTTCACGAGATACTGCGGTTGCTCCTGACCTTCCTGGTGATGATCCAGGGCTCGCTGCTGCTCCAGACAGAGGTACGCTGGTTCCAGATCTGAAGGCATCAGTCCCTGTCGCTCCAGAAACCTGGACAGGTGTTTCTGAACCTACACCAGGTGCTGCAGTTGCTGATGACCCTCCTGGTGATGATCCAGGGCTCACTGCTCCTCCAGATAAAGGTAAGCTGGTCCCAGATCTTATGAAATCAGTCCCCGTTGCTCCAGATAGGGTGACGGTTGGCTCTGAACTGACAGGAGGTCTTCCACTCGCTCCTGCTCCTCCTGCGGTGGATGGTTCAGGGGTTCCAGGTGCTCCGGATCGGGGTACGCTGGTTCCTGATCCTACAACAGTTGCCCCTGTTGCTCCAGACGATGGGGAAGTGGTCCCTGAACCTGGACCACGCGTTCCGGTTGCTTCCGAACTTCCTGCTGATGATCCAGGGGTCACTGGTGCTCCAGAGACAGGTACGTTGGTTCCTGATATAACACTGGTCCTGGTTTCTCCTGAGAGTGGGGCCGTAGCCGCTGACCCTGCCCCACTTCTTCCGGTTGCTGCAGATCCTCCTGGTGTGGAGCCAGGCAAGCCTGATACTGCAGTTGAAGCTAGACCGGGCTCAGATCCGATTACAGCACTCGTTCTCGTAACCCCAGGCAATAGGCTGGTGGGCTCGGAAAGTGCGCCAGGTTGTTGAGGGGTTGCTGACCCTCCAGGTACTGATGACCTGCTTCCTGGTGTTTCAGCTGAAGGCACACTGGTTCCTAATCCTCCAGCAGCCGTCCCTGCAGCTGCAGATAATCTGGCAGTTTGCTGGGAATCTACACCCGGTGTCCCCGCTCCTGCTGACCTTCCTGTGGTTGATCCAGGTGTCGCTGGGATTCCCGCGGAGGAGAAACGGGTGCCGGATTGTCCAGCCGTAGTCCCTGTGGCTCCAGAGGAGGCGACAGTGGGCTGAGAACCTTCACGAGATACTGCGGTTGCTCCTGACCTTCCTGGTGATGATCCAGGGCTCGCTGCTGCTCCAGACAGAGGTACGCTGGTTCCAGATCTGAAGGCATCAGTCCCTGTCGCTCCAGAAACCTGGACAGGTGTTTCTGAACCTACACCAGGTGCTGCAGTTGCTGATGACCCTCCTGGTGATGATCCAGGGCTCACTGCTCCTCCAGATAAAGGTAAGCTGGTCCCAGATCTTATGAAATCAGTCCCCGTTGCTCCAGATAGGGTGACGGTTGGCTCTGAACTGACAGGAGGTCTTCCACTCGCTCCTGCTCCTCCTGCGGTGGATGGTTCAGGGGTTCCAGGTGCTCCGGATCGGGGTACGCTGGTTCCTGATCCTACAACAGTTGCCCCTGTTGCTCCAGACGATGGGGAAGTGGTCCCTGAACCTGGACCACGCGTTCCGGTTGCTTCCGAACTTCCTGCTGATGATCCAGGGGTCACTGGTGCTCCAGAGACAGGTACGTTGGTTCCTGATATAACACTGGTCCTGGTTTCTCCTGAGAGTGGGGCCGTAGCCGCTGACCCTGCCCCACTTCTTCCGGTTGCTGCAGATCCTCCTGGTGTGGAGCCAGGCAAGCCTGATACTGCAGTTGAAGCTAGACCGGGCTCAGATCCGATTACAGCACTCGTTCTCGTAACCCCAGGCAATAGGCTGGTGGGCTCGGAAAGTGCGCCAGGTTGTTGAGGGGTTGCTGACCCTCCAGGTACTGATGACCTGCTTCCTGGTGTTTCAGCTGAAGGCACACTGGTTCCTAACCCTCCAGCAGCCGTCCCTGCAGCTGCAGATAATCTGGCAGTTTGCTGGGAATCTACACCCGGTGTCCCCGCTCCTGCTGACCTTCCTGTGGTTGATCCAGGTGTCGCTGGGATTCCCGCGGAGGAGAAACGGGTGCCGGATTGTCCAGCCGTAGTCCCTGTGGCTCCAGAGGAGGCGACAGTGGGCTGAGAACCTTCACGAGATACTGCGGTTGCTCCTGACCTTCCTGGTGATGATCCAGGGCTCGCTGCTGCTCCAGACAGAGGTACGCTGGTTCCAGATCTGAAGGCATCAGTCCCTGTCGCTCCAGAAACCTGGACAGGTGTTTCTGAACCTACACCAGGTGCTGCAGTTGCTGATGACCCTCCTGGTGATGATCCAGGGCTCACTGCTCCTCCAGATAAAGGTAAGCTGGTCCCAGATCTTATGAAATCAGTCCCCGTTGCTCCAGATAGGGTGACGGTTGGCTCTGAACTGACAGGAGGTCTTCCACTCGCTCCTGCTCCTCCTGCGGTGGATGGTTCAGGGGTTCCAGGTGCTCCGGATCGGGGTACGCTGGTTCCTGATCCTACAACAGTTGCCCCTGTTGCTCCAGACGATGGGGAAGTGGTCCCTGAACCTGGACCACGCGTTCCGGTTGCTTCCGAACTTCCTGCTGATGATCCAGGGGTCACTGGTGCTCCAGAGACAGGTACGTTGGTTCCTGATATAACACTGGTCCTGGTTTCTCCTGAGAGTGGGGCCGTAGCCGCTGACCCTGCCCCACTTCTTCCGGTTGCTGCAGATCCTCCTGGTGTGGAGCCAGGCAAGCCTGATACTGCAGTTGAAGCTAGACCGGGCTCAGATCCGATTACAGCACTCGTTCTCGTAACCCCAGGCAATAGGCTGGTGGGCTCGGAAAGTGCGCCAGGTTGTTGAGGGGTTGCTGACCCTCCAGGTACTGATGACCTGCTTCCTGGTGTTTCAGCTGAAGGCACACTGGTTCCTAATCCTCCAGCAGCCGTCCCTGCAGCTGCAGATAATCTGGCAGTTTGCTGGGAATCTACACCCGGTGTCCCCGCTCCTGCTGACCTTCCTGTGGTTGATCCAGGTGTCGCTGGGATTCCCGCGGAGGAGAAACGGGTGCCGGATTGTCCAGCCGTAGTCCCTGTGGCTCCAGAGGAGGCGACAGTGGGCTGAGAACCTTCACGAGATACTGCGGTTGCTCCTGACCTTCCTGGTGATGATCCAGGGCTCGCTGCTGCTCCAGACAGAGGTACGCTGGTTCCAGATCTGAGGGCATCAGTCCCTGTCGCTCCAGAAACCTGGACAGGTGTTTCTGAACCTACACCAGGTGCTGCAGTTGCTGATGACCCTCCTGGTGATGATCCAGGGCTCACTGCTCCTCCAGATAAAGGTAAGCTGGTCCCAGATCTTATGAAATCAGTCCCCGTTGCTCCAGATAGGGTGACGGTTGGCTCTGAACTGACAGGAGGTCTTCCACTCGCTCCTGCTCCTCCTGCGGTGGATGGTTCAGGGGTTCCAGGTGCTCCGGATCGGGGTACGCTGGTTCCTGATCCTACAACAGTTGCCCCTGTTGCTCCAGACGATGGGGAAGTGGTCCCTGAACCTGGACCACGCGTTCCGGTTGCTTCCGAACTTCCTGCTGATGATCCAGGGGTCACTGGTGCTCCAGAGACAGGTACGTTGGTTCCTGATATAACACTGGTCCTGGTTTCTCCTGAGAGTGGGGCCGTAGCCGCTGACCCTGCCCCACTTCTTCCGGTTGCTGCAGATCCTCCTGGTGTGGAGCCAGGCAAGCCTGATACTGCAGTTGAAGCTAGACCGGGCTCAGATCCGATTACAGCACTCGTTCTCGTAACCCCAGGCAATAGGCTGGTGGGCTCGGAAAGTGCGCCAGGTTGTTGAGGGGTTGCTGACCCTCCAGGTACTGATGACCTGCTTCCTGGTGTTTCAGCTGAAGGCACACTGGTTCCTAATCCTCCAGCAGCCGTCCCTGCAGCTGCAGATAATCTGGCAGTTTGCTGGGAATCTACACCCGGTGTCCCCGCTCCTGCTGACCTTCCTGTGGTTGATCCAGGTGTCGCTGGGATTCCCGCGGAGGAGAAACGGGTGCCGGATTGTCCAGCCGTAGTCCCTGTGGCTCCAGAGGAGGCGACAGTGGGCTGAGAACCTTCACGAGATACTGCGGTTGCTCCTGACCTTCCTGGTGATGATCCAGGGCTCGCTGCTGCTCCAGACAGAGGTACGCTGGTTCCAGATCTGAAGGCATCAGTCCCTGTCGCTCCAGAAACCTGGACAGGTGTTTCTGAACCTACACCAGGTGCTGCAGTTGCTGATGACCCTCCTGGTGATGATCCAGGGCTCACTGCTCCTCCAGATAAAGGTAAGCTGGTCCCAGATCTTATGAAATCAGTCCCCGTTGCTCCAGATAGGGTGACGGTTGGCTCTGAACTGACAGGAGGTCTTCCACTCGCTCCTGCTCCTCCTGCGGTGGATGGTTCAGGGGTTCCAGGTGCTCCGGATCGGGGTACGCTGGTTCCTGATCCTACAACAGTTGCCCCTGTTGCTCCAGACGATGGGGAAGTGGTCCCTGAACCTGGACCACGCGTTCCGGTTGCTTCCGAACTTCCTGCTGATGATCCAGGGGTCACTGGTGCTCCAGAGACAGGTACGTTGGTTCCTGATATAACACTGGTCCTGGTTTCTCCTGAGAGTGGGGCCGTAGCCGCTGACCCTGCCCCACTTCTTCCGGTTGCTGCAGATCCTCCTGGTGTGGAGCCAGGCAAGCCTGATACTGCAGTTGAAGCTAGACCGGGCTCAGATCCGATTACAGCACTCGTTCTCGTAACCCCAGGCAATAGGCTGGTGGGCTCGGAAAGTGCGCCAGGTTGTTGAGGGGTTGCTGACCCTCCAGGTACTGATGACCTGCTTCCTGGTGTTTCAGCTGAAGGCACACTGGTTCCTAATCCTCCAGCAGCCGTCCCTGCAGCTGCAGATAATCTGGCAGTTTGCTGGGAATCTACACCCGGTGTCCCCGCTCCTGCTGACCTTCCTGTGGTTGATCCAGGTGTCGCTGGGATTCCCGCGGAGGAGAAACGGGTGCCGGATTGTCCAGCCGTAGTCCCTGTGGCTCCAGAGGAGGCGACAGTGGGCTGAGAACCTTCACGAGATACTGCGGTTGCTCCTGACCTTCCTGGTGATGATCCAGGGCTCGCTGCTGCTCCAGACAGAGGTACGCTGGTTCCAGATCTGAGGGCATCAGTCCCTGTCACTCCAGAAACCTGGACAGGTGTTTCTGAACCTACACCAGGTGCTGCAGTTGCTGATGACCCTCCTGGTGATGATCCAGGGCTCACTGCTCCTCCAGATAAAGGTAAGCTGGTCCCAGATCTTATGAAATCAGTCCCCGTTGCTCCAGATAGGGTGACGGTTGGCTCTGAACTGACAGGAGGTCTTCCACTCGCTCCTGCTCCTCCTGCGGTGGATGGTTCAGGGGTTCCAGGTGCTCCGGATCGGGGTACGCTGGTTCCTGATCCTACAACAGTTGCCCCTGTTGCTCCAGACGATGGGGAAGTGGTCCCTGAACCTGGACCACGCGTTCCGGTTGCTTCCGAACTTCCTGCTGATGATCCAGGGGTCACTGGTGCTCCAGAGACAGGTACGTTGGTTCCTGATATAACACTGGTCCTGGTTTCTCCTGAGAGTGGGGCCGTAGCCGCTGACCCTGCCCCACTTCTTCCGGTTGCTGCAGATCCTCCTGGTGTGGAGCCAGGCAAGCCTGATACTGCAGTTGAAGCTAGACCGGGCTCAGATCCGATTACAGCACTCGTTCTCGTAACCCCAGGCAATAGGCTGGTGGGCTCGGAAAGTGCGCCAGGTTGTTGAGGGGTTGCTGACCCTCCAGGTACTGATGACCTGCTTCCTGGTGTTTCAGCTGAAGGCACACTGGTTCCTAATCCTCCAGCAGCCGTCCCTGCAGCTGCAGATAATCTGGCAGTTTGCTGGGAATCTACACCCGGTGTCCCCGCTCCTGCTGACCTTCCTGTGGTTGATCCAGGTGTCGCTGGGATTCCCGCGGAGGAGAAACGGGTGCCGGATTGTCCAGCCGTAGTCCCTGTGGCTCCAGAGGAGGCGACAGTGGGCTGAGAACCTTCACGAGATACTGCGGTTGCTCCTGACCTTCCTGGTGATGATCCAGGGCTCGCTGCTGCTCCAGACAGAGGTACGCTGGTTCCAGATCTGAAGGCATCAGTCCCTGTCGCTCCAGAAACCTGGACAGGTGTTTCTGAACCTACACCAGGTGCTGCAGTTGCTGATGACCCTCCTGGTGATGATCCAGGGCTCACTGCTCCTCCAGATAAAGGTAAGCTGGTCCCAGATCTTATGAAATCAGTCCCCGTTGCTCCAGATAGGGTGACGGTTGGCTCTGAACTGACAGGAGGTCTTCCACTCGCTCCTGCTCCTCCTGCGGTGGATGGTTCAGGGGTTCCAGGTGCTCCGGATCGGGGTACGCTGGTTCCTGATCCTACAACAGTTGCCCCTGTTGCTCCAGACGATGGGGAAGTGGTCCCTGAACCTGGACCACGCGTTCCGGTTGCTTCCGAACTTCCTGCTGATGATCCAGGGGTCACTGGTGCTCCAGAGACAGGTACGTTGGTTCCTGATATAACACTGGTCCTGGTTTCTCCTGAGAGTGGGGCCGTAGCCGCTGACCCTGCCCCACTTCTTCCGGTTGCTGCAGATCCTCCTGGTGTGGAGCCAGGCAAGCCTGATACTGCAGTTGAAGCTAGACCGGGCTCAGATCCGATTACAGCACTCGTTCTCGTAACCCCAGGCAATAGGCTGGTGGGCTCGGAAAGTGCGCCAGGTTGTTGAGGGGTTGCTGACCCTCCAGGTACTGATGACCTGCTTCCTGGTGTTTCAGCTGAAGGCACACTGGTTCCTAATCCTCCAGCAGCCGTCCCTGCAGCTGCAGATAATCTGGCAGTTTGCTGGGAATCTACACCCGGTGTCCCCGCTCCTGCTGACCTTCCTGTGGTTGATCCAGGTGTCGCTGGGATTCCCGCGGAGGAGAAACGGGTGCCGGATTGTCCAGCCGTAGTCCCTGTGGCTCCAGAGGAGGCGACAGTGGGCTGAGAACCTTCACGAGATACTGCGGTTGCTCCTGACCTTCCTGGTGATGATCCAGGGCTCGCTGCTGCTCCAGACAGAGGTACGCTGGTTCCAGATCTGAGGGCATCAGTCCCTGTCGCTCCAGAAACCTGGACAGGTGTTTCTGAACCTACACCAGGTGCTGCAGTTGCTGATGACCCTCCTGGTGATGATCCAGGGCTCACTGCTCCTCCAGATAAAGGTAAGCTGGTCCCAGATCTTATGAAATCAGTCCCCGTTGCTCCAGATAGGGTGACGGTTGGCTCTGAACTGACAGGAGGTCTTCCACTCGCTCCTGCTCCTCCTGCGGTGGATGGTTCAGGGGTTCCAGGTGCTCCGGATCGGGGTACGCTGGTTCCTGATCCTACAACAGTTGCCCCTGTTGCTCCAGACGATGGGGAAGTGGTCCCTGAACCTGGACCACGCGTTCCGGTTGCTTCCGAACTTCCTGCTGATGATCCAGGGGTCACTGGTGCTCCAGAGACAGGTACGTTGGTTCCTGATATAACACTGGTCCTGGTTTCTCCTGAGAGTGGGGCCGTAGCCGCTGACCCTGCCCCACTTCTTCCGGTTGCTGCAGATCCTCCTGGTGTGGAGCCAGGCAAGCCTGATACTGCAGTTGAAGCTAGACCGGGCTCAGATCCGATTACAGCACTCGTTCTCGTAACCCCAGGCAATAGGCTGGTGGGCTCGGAAAGTGCGCCAGGTTGTTGAGGGGTTGCTGACCCTCCAGGTACTGATGACCTGCTTCCTGGTGTTTCAGCTGAAGGCACACTGGTTCCTAATCCTCCAGCAGCCGTCCCTGCAGCTGCAGATAATCTGGCAGTTTGCTGGGAATCTACACCCGGTGTCCCCGCTCCTGCTGACCTTCCTGTGGTTGATCCAGGTGTCGCTGGGATTCCCGCGGAGGAGAAACGGGTGCCGGATTGTCCAGCCGTAGTCCCTGTGGCTCCAGAGGAGGCGACAGTGGGCTGAGAACCTTCACGAGATACTGCGGTTGCTCCTGACCTTCCTGGTGATGATCCAGGGCTCGCTGCTGCTCCAGACAGAGGTACGCTGGTTCCAGATCTGAAGGCATCAGTCCCTGTCGCTCCAGAAACCTGGACAGGTGTTTCTGAACCTACACCAGGTGCTGCAGTTGCTGATGACCCTCCTGGTGATGATCCAGGGCTCACTGCTCCTCCAGATAAAGGTAAGCTGGTCCCAGATCTTATGAAATCAGTCCCCGTTGCTCCAGATAGGGTGACGGTTGGCTCTGAACTGACAGGAGGTCTTCCACTCGCTCCTGCTCCTCCTGCGGTGGATGGTTCAGGGGTTCCAGGTGCTCCGGATCGGGGTACGCTGGTTCCTGATCCTACAACAGTTGCCCCTGTTGCTCCAGACGATGGGGAAGTGGTCCCTGAACCTGGACCACGCGTTCCGGTTGCTTCCGAACTTCCTGCTGATGATCCAGGGGTCACTGGTGCTCCAGAGACAGGTACGTTGGTTCCTGATATAACACTGGTCCTGGTTTCTCCTGAGAGTGGGGCCGTAGCCGCTGACCCTGCCCCACTTCTTCCGGTTGCTGCAGATCCTCCTGGTGTGGAGCCAGGCAAGCCTGATACTGCAGTTGAAGCTAGACCGGGCTCAGATCCGATTACAGCACTCGTTCTCGTAACCCCAGGCAATAGGCTGGTGGGCTCGGAAAGTGCGCCAGGTTGTTGAGGGGTTGCTGACCCTCCAGGTACTGATGACCTGCTTCCTGGTGTTTCAGCTGAAGGCACACTGGTTCCTAATCCTCCAGCAGCCGTCCCTGCAGCTGCAGATAATCTGGCAGTTTGCTGGGAATCTACACCCGGTGTCCCCGCTCCTGCTGACCTTCCTGTGGTTGATCCAGGTGTCGCTGGGATTCCCGCGGAGGAGAAACGGGTGCCGGATTGTCCAGCCGTAGTCCCTGTGGCTCCAGAGGAGGCGACAGTGGGCTGAGAACCTTCACGAGATACTGCGGTTGCTCCTGACCTTCCTGGTGATGATCCAGGGCTCGCTGCTGCTCCAGACAGAGGTACGCTGGTTCCAGATCTGAAGGCATCAGTCCCTGTCGCTCCAGAAACCTGGACAGGTGTTTCTGAACCTACACCAGGTGCTGCAGTTGCTGATGACCCTCCTGGTGATGATCCAGGGCTCACTGCTCCTCCAGATAAAGATAAGCTGGTCCCAGATCTTATGAAATCAGTCCCCGTTGCTCCAGATAGGGTGACGGTTGGCTCTGAACTGACAGGAGGTCTTCCACTCGCTCCTGCTCCTCCTGCGGTGGATGGTTCAGGGGTTCCAGGTGCTCCGGATCGGGGTACGCTGGTTCCTGATCCTACAACAGTTGCCCCTGTTGCTCCAGACGATGGGGAAGTGGTCCCTGAACCTGGACCACGCGTTCCGGTTGCTTCCGAACTTCCTGCTGATGATCCAGGGGTCACTGGTGCTCCAGAGACAGGTACGTTGGTTCCTGATATAACACTGGTCCTGGTTTCTCCTGAGAGTGGGGCCGTAGCCGCTGACCCTGCCCCACTTCTTCCGGTTGCTGCAGATCCTCCTGGTGTGGAGCCAGGCAAGCCTGATACTGCAGTTGAAGCTAGACCGGGCTCAGATCCGATTACAGCACTCGTTCTCGTAACCCCAGGCAATAGGCTGGTGGGCTCGGAAAGTGCGCCAGGTTGTTGAGGGGTTGCTGACCCTCCAGGTACTGATGACCTGCTTCCTGGTGTTTCAGCTGAAGGCACACTGGTTCCTAATCCTCCAGCAGCCGTCCCTGCAGCTGCAGATAATCTGGCAGTTTGCTGGGAATCTACACCCGGTGTCCCCGCTCCTGCTGACCTTCCTGTGGTTGATCCAGGTGTCGCTGGGATTCCCGCGGAGGAGAAACGGGTGCCGGATTGTCCAGCCGTAGTCCCTGTGGCTCCAGAGGAGGCGACAGTGGGCTGAGAACCTTCACGAGATACTGCGGTTGCTCCTGACCTTCCTGGTGATGATCCAGGGCTCGCTGCTGCTCCAGACAGAGGTACGCTGGTTCCAGATCTGAAGGCATCAGTCCCTGTCGCTCCAGAAACCTGGACAGGTGTTTCTGAACCTACACCAGGTGCTGCAGTTGCTGATGACCCTCCTGGTGATGATCCAGGGCTCACTGCTCCTCCAGATAAAGGTAAGCTGGTCCCAGATCTTATGAAATCAGTCCCCGTTGCTCCAGATAGGGTGACGGTTGGCTCTGAACTGACAGGAGGTCTTCCACTCGCTCCTGCTCCTCCTGCGGTGGATGGTTCAGGGGTTCCAGGTGCTCCGGATCGGGGTACGCTGGTTCCTGATCCTACAACAGTTGCCCCTGTTGCTCCAGACGATGGGGAAGTGGTCCCTGAACCTGGACCACGCGTTCCGGTTGCTTCCGAACTTCCTGCTGATGATCCAGGGGTCACTGGTGCTCCAGAGACAGGTACGTTGGTTCCTGATATAACACTGGTCCTGGTTTCTCCTGAGAGTGGGGCCGTAGCCGCTGACCCTGCCCCACTTCTTCCGGTTGCTGCAGATCCTCCTGGTGTGGAGCCAGGCAAGCCTGATACTGCAGTTGAAGCTAGACCGGGCTCAGATCCGATTACAGCACTCGTTCTCGTAACCCCAGGCAATAGGCTGGTGGGCTCGGAAAGTGCGCCAGGTTGTTGAGGGGTTGCTGACCCTCCAGGTACTGATGACCTGCTTCCTGGTGTTTCAGCTGAAGGCACACTGGTTCCTAATCCTCCAGCAGCCGTCCCTGCAGCTGCAGATAATCTGGCAGTTTGCTGGGAATCTACACCCGGTGTCCCCGCTCCTGCTGACCTTCCTGTGGTTGATCCAGGTGTCGCTGGGATTCCCGCGGAGGAGAAACGGGTGCCGGATTGTCCAGCCGTAGTCCCTGTGGCTCCAGAGGAGGCGACAGTGGGCTGAGAACCTTCACGAGATACTGCGGTTGCTCCTGACCTTCCTGGTGATGATCCAGGGCTCGCTGCTGCTCCAGACAGAGGTACGCTGGTTCCAGATCTGAAGGCATCAGTCCCTGTCGCTCCAGAAACCTGGACAGGTGTTTCTGAACCTACACCAGGTGCTGCAGTTGCTGATGACCCTCCTGGTGATGATCCAGGGCTCACTGCTCCTCCAGATAAAGGTAAGCTGGTCCCAGATCTTATGAAATCAGTCCCCGTTGCTCCAGATAGGGTGACGGTTGGCTCTGAACTGACAGGAGGTCTTCCACTCGCTCCTGCTCCTCCTGCGGTGGATGGTTCAGGGGTTCCAGGTGCTCCGGATCGGGGTACGCTGGTTCCTGATCCTACAACAGTTGCCCCTGTTGCTCCAGACGATGGGGAAGTGGTCCCTGAACCTGGACCACGCGTTCCGGTTGCTTCCGAACTTCCTGCTGATGATCCAGGGGTCACTGGTGCTCCAGAGACAGGTACGTTGGTTCCTGATATAACACTGGTCCTGGTTTCTCCTGAGAGTGGGGCCGTAGCCGCTGACCCTGCCCCACTTCTTCCGGTTGCTGCAGATCCTCCTGGTGTGGAGCCAGGCAAGCCTGATACTGCAGTTGAAGCTAGACCGGGCTCAGATCCGATTACAGCACTCGTTCTCGTAACCCCAGGCAATAGGCTGGTGGGCTCGGAAAGTGCGCCAGGTTGTTGAGGGGTTGCTGACCCTCCAGGTACTGATGACCTGCTTCCTGGTGTTTCAGCTGAAGGCACACTGGTTCCTAATCCTCCAGCAGCCGTCCCTGCAGCTGCAGATAATCTGGCAGTTTGCTGGGAATCTACACCCGGTGTCCCCGCTCCTGCTGACCTTCCTGTGGTTGATCCAGGTGTCGCTGGGATTCCCGCGGAGGAGAAACGGGTGCCGGATTGTCCAGCCGTAGTCCCTGTGGCTCCAGAGGAGGCGACAGTGGGCTGAGAACCTTCACGAGATACTGCGGTTGCTCCTGACCTTCCTGGTGATGATCCAGGGCTCGCTGCTGCTCCAGACAGAGGTACGCTGGTTCCAGATCTGAGGGCATCAGTCCCTGTCGCTCCAGAAACCTGGACAGGTGTTTCTGAACCTACACCAGGTGCTGCAGTTGCTGATGACCCTCCTGGTGATGATCCAGGGCTCACTGCTCCTCCAGATAAAGGTAAGCTGGTCCCAGATCTTATGAAATCAGTCCCCGTTGCTCCAGATAGGGTGACGGTTGGCTCTGAACTGACAGGAGGTCTTCCACTCGCTCCTGCTCCTCCTGCGGTGGATGGTTCAGGGGTTCCAGGTGCTCCGGATCGGGGTACGCTGGTTCCTGATCCTACAACAGTTGCCCCTGTTGCTCCAGACGATGGGGAAGTGGTCCCTGAACCTGGACCACGCGTTCCGGTTGCTTCCGAACTTCCTGCTGATGATCCAGGGGTCACTGGTGCTCCAGAGACAGGTACGTTGGTTCCTGATATAACACTGGTCCTGGTTTCTCCTGAGAGTGGGGCCGTAGCCGCTGACCCTGCCCCACTTCTTCCGGTTGCTGCAGATCCTCCTGGTGTGGAGCCAGGCAAGCCTGATACTGCAGTTGAAGCTAGACCGGGCTCAGATCCGATTACAGCACTCGTTCTCGTAACCCCAGGCAATAGGCTGGTGGGCTCGGAAAGTGCGCCAGGTTGTTGAGGGGTTGCTGACCCTCCAGGTACTGATGACCTGCTTCCTGGTGTTTCAGCTGAAGGCACACTGGTTCCTAATCCTCCAGCAGCCGTCCCTGCAGCTGCAGATAATCTGGCAGTTTGCTGGGAATCTACACCCGGTGTCCCCGCTCCTGCTGACCTTCCTGTGGTTGATCCAGGTGTCGCTGGGATTCCCGCGGAGGAGAAACGGGTGCCGGATTGTCCAGCCGTAGTCCCTGTGGCTCCAGAGGAGGCGACAGTGGGCTGAGAACCTTCACGAGATACTGCGGTTGCTCCTGACCTTCCTGGTGATGATCCAGGGCTCGCTGCTGCTCCAGACAGAGGTACGCTGGTTCCAGATCTGAAGGCATCAGTCCCTGTCGCTCCAGAAACCTGGACAGGTGTTTCTGAACCTACACCAGGTGCTGCAGTTGCTGATGACCCTCCTGGTGATGATCCAGGGCTCACTGCTCCTCCAGATAAAGGTAAGCTGGTCCCAGATCTTATGAAATCAGTCCCCGTTGCTCCAGATAGGGTGACGGTTGGCTCTGAACTGACAGGAGGTCTTCCACTCGCTCCTGCTCCTCCTGCGGTGGATGGTTCAGGGGTTCCAGGTGCTCCGGATCGGGGTACGCTGGTTCCTGATCCTACAACAGTTGCCCCTGTTGCTCCAGACGATGGGGAAGTGGTCCCTGAACCTGGACCACGCGTTCCGGTTGCTTCCGAACTTCCTGCTGATGATCCAGGGGTCACTGGTGCTCCAGAGACAGGTACGTTGGTTCCTGATATAACACTGGTCCTGGTTTCTCCTGAGAGTGGGGCCGTAGCCGCTGACCCTGCCCCACTTCTTCCGGTTGCTGCAGATCCTCCTGGTGTGGAGCCAGGCAAGCCTGATACTGCAGTTGAAGCTAGACCGGGCTCAGATCCGATTACAGCACTCGTTCTCGTAACCCCAGGCAATAGGCTGGTGGGCTCGGAAAGTGCGCCAGGTTGTTGAGGGGTTGCTGACCCTCCAGGTACTGATGACCTGCTTCCTGGTGTTTCAGCTGAAGGCACACTGGTTCCTAATCCTCCAGCAGCCGTCCCTGCAGCTGCAGATAATCTGGCAGTTTGCTGGGAATCTACACCCGGTGTCCCCGCTCCTGCTGACCTTCCTGTGGTTGATCCAGGTGTCGCTGGGATTCCCGCGGAGGAGAAACGGGTGCCGGATTGTCCAGCCGTAGTCCCTGTGGCTCCAGAGGAGGCGACAGTGGGCTGAGAACCTTCACGAGATACTGCGGTTGCTCCTGACCTTCCTGGTGATGATCCAGGGCTCGCTGCTGCTCCAGACAGAGGTACGCTGGTTCCAGATCTGAGGGCATCAGTCCCTGTCGCTCCAGAAACCTGGACAGGTGTTTCTGAACCTACACCAGGTGCTGCAGTTGCTGATGACCCTCCTGGTGATGATCCAGGGCTCACTGCTCCTCCAGATAAAGGTAAGCTGGTCCCAGATCTTATGAAATCAGTCCCCGTTGCTCCAGATAGGGTGACGGTTGGCTCTGAACTGACAGGAGGTCTTCCACTCGCTCCTGCTCCTCCTGCGGTGGATGGTTCAGGGGTTCCAGGTGCTCCGGATAGGGGTACGCTGGTTCCTGATCCTACAACAGTTGCCCCTGTTGCTCCAGACGATGGGGAAGTGGTCCCTGAACCTGGACCACGCGTTCCGGTTGCTTCCGAACTTCCTGCTGATGATCCAGGGGTCACTGGTGCTCCAGAGACAGGTACGTTGGTTCCTGATATAACACTGGTCCTGGTTTCTCCTGAGAGTGGGGCCGTAGCCGCTGACCCTGCCCCACTTCTTCCGGTTGCTGCAGATCCTCCTGGTGTGGAGCCAGGCAAGCCTGATACTGCAGTTGAAGCTAGACCGGGCTCAGATCCGATTACAGCACTCGTTCTCGTAACCCCAGGCAATAGGCTGGTGGGCTCGGAAAGTGCGCCAGGTTGTTGAGGGGTTGCTGACCCTCCAGGTACTGATGACCTGCTTCCTGGTGTTTCAGCTGAAGGCACACTGGTTCCTAATCCTCCAGCAGCCGTCCCTGCAGCTGCAGATAATCTGGCAGTTTGCTGGGAATCTACACCCGGTGTCCCCGCTCCTGCTGACCTTCCTGTGGTTGATCCAGGTGTCGCTGGGATTCCCGCGGAGGAGAAACGGGTGCCGGATTGTCCAGCCGTAGTCCCTGTGGCTCCAGAGGAGGCGACAGTGGGCTGAGAACCTTCACGAGATACTGCGGTTGCTCCTGACCTTCCTGGTGATGATCCAGGGCTCGCTGCTGCTCCAGACAGAGGTACGCTGGTTCCAGATCTGAAGGCATCAGTCCCTGTCGCTCCAGAAACCTGGACAGGTGTTTCTGAACCTACACCAGGTGCTGCAGTTGCTGATGACCCTCCTGGTGATGATCCAGGGCTCACTGCTCCTCCAGATAAAGGTAAGCTGGTCCCAGATCTTATGAAATCAGTCCCCGTTGCTCCAGATAGGGTGACGGTTGGCTCTGAACTGACAGGAGGTCTTCCACTCGCTCCTGCTCCTCCTGCGGTGGATGGTTCAGGGGTTCCAGGTGCTCCGGATCGGGGTACGCTGGTTCCTGATCCTACAACAGTTGCCCCTGTTGCTCCAGACGATGGGGAAGTGGTCCCTGAACCTGGACCACGCGTTCCGGTTGCTTCCGAACTTCCTGCTGATGATCCAGGGGTCACTGGTGCTCCAGAGACAGGTACGTTGGTTCCTGATATAACACTGGTCCTGGTTTCTCCTGAGAGTGGGGCCGTAGCCGCTGACCCTGCCCCACTTCTTCCGGTTGCTGCAGATCCTCCTGGTGTGGAGCCAGGCAAGCCTGATACTGCAGTTGAAGCTAGACCGGGCTCAGATCCGATTACAGCACTCGTTCTCGTAACCCCAGGCAATAGGCTGGTGGGCTCGGAAAGTGCGCCAGGTTGTTGAGGGGTTGCTGACCCTCCAGGTACTGATGACCTGCTTCCTGGTGTTTCAGCTGAAGGCACACTGGTTCCTAATCCTCCAGCAGCCGTCCCTGCAGCTGCAGATAATCTGGCAGTTTGCTGGGAATCTACACCCGGTGTCCCCGCTCCTGCTGACCTTCCTGTGGTTGATCCAGGTGTCGCTGGGATTCCCGCGGAGGAGAAACGGGTGCCGGATTGTCCAGCCGTAGTCCCTGTGGCTCCAGAGGAGGCGACAGTGGGCTGAGAACCTTCACGAGATACTGCGGTTGCTCCTGACCTTCCTGGTGATGATCCAGGGCTCGCTGCTGCTCCAGACAGAGGTACGCTGGTTCCAGATCTGAGGGCATCAGTCCCTGTCGCTCCAGAAACCTGGACAGGTGTTTCTGAACCTACACCAGGTGCTGCAGTTGCTGATGACCCTCCTGGTGATGATCCAGGGCTCACTGCTCCTCCAGATAAAGGTAAGCTGGTCCCAGATCTTATGAAATCAGTCCCCGTTGCTCCAGATAGGGTGACGGTTGGCTCTGAACTGACAGGAGGTCTTCCACTCGCTCCTGCTCCTCCTGCGGTGGATGGTTCAGGGGTTCCAGGTGCTCCGGATAGGGGTACGCTGGTTCCTGATCCTACAACAGTTGCCCCTGTTGCTCCAGACGATGGGGAAGTGGTCCCTGAACCTGGACCACGCGTTCCGGTTGCTTCCGAACTTCCTGCTGATGATCCAGGGGTCACTGGTGCTCCAGAGACAGGTACGTTGGTTCCTGATATAACACTGGTCCTGGTTTCTCCTGAGAGTGGGGCCGTAGCCGCTGACCCTGCCCCACTTCTTCCGGTTGCTGCAGATCCTCCTGGTGTGGAGCCAGGCAAGCCTGATACTGCAGTTGAAGCTAGACCGGGCTCAGATCCGATTACAGCACTCGTTCTCGTAACCCCAGGCAATAGGCTGGTGGGCTCGGAAAGTGCGCCAGGTTGTTGAGGGGTTGCTGACCCTCCAGGTACTGATGACCTGCTTCCTGGTGTTTCAGCTGAAGGCACACTGGTTCCTAATCCTCCAGCAGCCGTCCCTGCAGCTGCAGATAATCTGGCAGTTTGCTGGGAATCTACACCCGGTGTCCCCGCTCCTGCTGACCTTCCTGTGGTTGATCCAGGTGTCGCTGGGATTCCCGCGGAGGAGAAACGGGTGCCGGATTGTCCAGCCGTAGTCCCTGTGGCTCCAGAGGAGGCGACAGTGGGCTGAGAACCTTCACGAGATACTGCGGTTGCTCCTGACCTTCCTGGTGATGATCCAGGGCTCGCTGCTGCTCCAGACAGAGGTACGCTGGTTCCAGATCTGAAGGCATCAGTCCCTGTCGCTCCAGAAACCTGGACAGGTGTTTCTGAACCTACACCAGGTGCTGCAGTTGCTGATGACCCTCCTGGTGATGATCCAGGGCTCACTGCTCCTCCAGATAAAGGTAAGCTGGTCCCAGATCTTATGAAATCAGTCCCCGTTGCTCCAGATAGGGTGACGGTTGGCTCTGAACTGACAGGAGGTCTTCCACTCGCTCCTGCTCCTCCTGCGGTGGATGGTTCAGGGGTTCCAGGTGCTCCGGATAGGGGTACGCTGGTTCCTGATCCTACAACAGTTGCCCCTGTTGCTCCAGACGATGGGGAAGTGGTCCCTGAACCTGGACCACGCGTTCCGGTTGCTTCCGAACTTCCTGCTGATGATCCAGGGGTCACTGGTGCTCCAGAGACAGGTACGTTGGTTCCTGATATAACACTGGTCCTGGTTTCTCCTGAGAGTGGGGCCGTAGCCGCTGACCCTGCCCCACTTCTTCCGGTTGCTGCAGATCCTCCTGGTGTGGAGCCAGGCAAGCCTGATACTGCAGTTGAAGCTAGACCGGGCTCAGATCCGATTACAGCACTCGTTCTCGTAACCCCAGGCAATAGGCTGGTGGGCTCGGAAAGTGCGCCAGGTTGTTGAGGGGTTGCTGACCCTCCAGGTACTGATGACCTGCTTCCTGGTGTTTCAGCTGAAGGCACACTGGTTCCTAATCCTCCAGCAGCCGTCCCTGCAGCTGCAGATAATCTGGCAGTTTGCTGGGAATCTACACCCGGTGTCCCCGCTCCTGCTGACCTTCCTGTGGTTGATCCAGGTGTCGCTGGGATTCCCGCGGAGGAGAAACGGGTGCCGGATTGTCCAGCCGTAGTCCCTGTGGCTCCAGAGGAGGCGACAGTGGGCTGAGAACCTTCACGAGATACTGCGGTTGCTCCTGACCTTCCTGGTGATGATCCAGGGCTCGCTGCTGCTCCAGACAGAGGTACGCTGGTTCCAGATCTGAAGGCATCAGTCCCTGTCGCTCCAGAAACCTGGACAGGTGTTTCTGAACCTACACCAGGTGCTGCAGTTGCTGATGACCCTCCTGGTGATGATCCAGGGCTCACTGCTCCTCCAGATAAAGGTAAGCTGGTCCCAGATCTTATGAAATCAGTCCCCGTTGCTCCAGATAGGGTGACGGTTGGCTCTGAACTGACAGGAGGTCTTTCACTCGCTCCTGCTCCTCCTGCGGTGGATGGTTCAGGGGTTCCAGGTGCTCCGGATAGGGGTACGCTGGTTCCTGATCCTACAACAGTTGCCCCTGTTGCTCCAGACGATGGGGAAGTGGTCCCTGAACCTGGACCACGCGTTCCGGTTGCTTCCGAACTTCCTGCTGATGATCCAGGGGTCACTGGTGCTCCAGAGACAGGTACGTTGGTTCCTGATATAACACTGGTCCTGGTTTCTCCTGAGAGTGGGGCCGTAGCCGCTGACCCTGCCCCACTTCTTCCGGTTGCTGCAGATCCTCCTGGTGTGGAGCCAGGCAAGCCTGATACTGCAGTTGAAGCTAGACCGGGCTCAGATCCGATTACAGCACTCGTTCTCGTAACCCCAGGCAATAGGCTGGTGGGCTCGGAAAGTGCGCCAGGTTGTTGAGGGGTTGCTGACCCTCCAGGTACTGATGACCTGCTTCCTGGTGTTTCAGCTGAAGGCACACTGGTTCCTAATCCTCCAGCAGCCGTCCCTGCAGCTGCAGATAATCTGGCAGTTTGCTGGGAATCTACACCCGGTGTCCCCGCTCCTGCTGACCTTCCTGTGGTTGATCCAGGTGTCGCTGGGATTCCCGCGGAGGAGAAACGGGTGCCGGATTGTCCAGCCGTAGTCCCTGTGGCTCCAGAGGAGGCGACAGTGGGCTGAGAACCTTCACGAGATACTGCGGTTGCTCCTGACCTTCCTGGTGATGATCCAGGGCTCGCTGCTGCTCCAGACAGAGGTACGCTGGTTCCAGATCTGAAGGCATCAGTCCCTGTCGCTCCAGAAACCTGGACAGGTGTTTCTGAACCTACACCAGGTGCTGCAGTTGCTGATGACCCTCCTGGTGATGATCCAGGGCTCACTGCTCCTCCAGATAAAGGTAAGCTGGTCCCAGATCTTATGAAATCAGTCCCCGTTGCTCCAGATAGGGTGACGGTTGGCTCTGAACTGACAGGAGGTCTTCCACTCGCTCCTGCTCCTCCTGCGGTGGATGGTTCAGGGGTTCCAGGTGCTCCGGATAGGGGTACGCTGGTTCCTGATCCTACAACAGTTGCCCCTGTTGCTCCAGACGATGGGGAAGTGGTCCCTGAACCTGGACCACGCGTTCCGGTTGCTTCCGAACTTCCTGCTGATGATCCAGGGGTCACTGGTGCTCCAGAGACAGGTACGTTGGTTCCTGATATAACACTGGTCCTGGTTTCTCCTGAGAGTGGGGCCATAGCCGCTGACCCTGCCCCACTTCTTCCGGTTGCTGCAGATCCTCCTGGTGTGGAGCCAGGCAAGCCTGATACTGCAGTTGAAGCTAGACCGGGCTCAGATCCGATTACAGCACTCGTTCTCGTAACCCCAGGCAATAGGCTGGTGGGCTCGGAAAGTGCGCCAGGTTGTTGAGGGGTTGCTGACCCTCCAGGTACTGATGACCTGCTTCCTGGTGTTTCAGCTGAAGGCACACTGGTTCCTAATCCTCCAGCAGCCGTCCCTGCAGCTGCAGATAATCTGGCAGTTTGCTGGGAATCTACACCCGGTGTCCCCGCTCCTGCTGACCTTCCTGTGGTTGATCCAGGTGTCGCTGGGATTCCCGCGGAGGAGAAACGGGTGCCGGATTGTCCAGCCGTAGTCCCTGTGGCTCCAGAGGAGGCGACAGTGGGCTGAGAACCTTCACGAGATACTGCGGTTGCTCCTGACCTTCCTGGTGATGATCCAGGGCTCGCTGCTGCTCCAGACAGAGGTACGCTGGTTCCAGATCTGAAGGCATCAGTCCCTGTCGCTCCAGAAACCTGGACAGGTGTTTCTGAACCTACACCAGGTGCTGCAGTTGCTGATGACCCTCCTGGTGATGATCCAGGGCTCACTGCTCCTCCAGATAAAGGTAAGCTGGTCCCAGATCTTATGAAATCAGTCCCCGTTGCTCCAGATAGGGTGACGGTTGGCTCTGAACTGACAGGAGGTCTTCCACTCGCTCCTGCTCCTCCTGCGGTGGATGGTTCAGGGGTTCCAGGTGCTCCGGATAGGGGTACGCTGGTTCCTGATCCTACAACAGTTGCCCCTGTTGCTCCAGACGATGGGGAAGTGGTCCCTGAACCTGGACCACGCGTTCCGGTTGCTTCCGAACTTCCTGCTGATGATCCAGGGGTCACTGGTGCTCCAGAGACAGGTACGTTGGTTCCTGATATAACACTGGTCCTGGTTTCTCCTGAGAGTGGGGCCGTAGCCGCTGACCCTGCCCCACTTCTTCCGGTTGCTGCAGATCCTCCTGGTGTGGAGCCAGGCAAGCCTGATACTGCAGTTGAAGCTAGACCGGGCTCAGATCCGATTACAGCACTCGTTCTCGTAACCCCAGGCAATAGGCTGGTGGGCTCGGAAAGTGCGCCAGGTTGTTGAGGGGTTGCTGACCCTCCAGGTACTGATGACCTGCTTCCTGGTGTTTCAGCTGAAGGCACACTGGTTCCTAATCCTCCAGCAGCCGTCCCTGCAGCTGCAGATAATCTGGCAGTTTGCTGGGAATCTACACCCGGTGTCCCCGCTCCTGCTGACCTTCCTGTGGTTGATCCAGGTGTCGCTGGGATTCCCGCGGAGGAGAAACGGGTGCCGGATTGTCCAGCCGTAGTCCCTGTGGCTCCAGAGGAGGCGACAGTGGGCTGAGAACCTTCACGAGATACTGCGGTTGCTCCTGACCTTCCTGGTGATGATCCAGGGCTCGCTGCTGCTCCAGACAGAGGTACGCTGGTTCCAGATCTGAAGGCATCAGTCCCTGTCGCTCCAGAAACCTGGACAGGTGTTTCTGAACCTACACCAGGTGCTGCAGTTGCTGATGACCCTCCTGGTGATGATCCAGGGCTCACTGCTCCTCCAGATAAAGGTAAGCTGGTCCCAGATCTTATGAAATCAGTCCCCGTTGCTCCAGATAGGGTGACGGTTGGCTCTGAACTGACAGGAGGTCTTCCACTCGCTCCTGCTCCTCCTGCGGTGGATGGTTCAGGGGTTCCAGGTGCTCCGGATCGGGGTACGCTGGTTCCTGATCCTACAACAGTTGCCCCTGTTGCTCCAGACGATGGGGAAGTGGTCCCTGAACCTGGACCACGCGTTCCGGTTGCTTCCGAACTTCCTGCTGATGATCCAGGGGTCACTGGTGCTCCAGAGACAGGTACGTTGGTTCCTGATATAACACTGGTCCTGGTTTCTCCTGAGAGTGGGGCCGTAGCCGCTGACCCTGCCCCACTTCTTCCGGTTGCTGCAGATCCTCCTGGTGTGGAGCCAGGCAAGCCTGATACTGCAGTTGAAGCTAGACCGGGCTCAGATCCGATTACAGCACTCGTTCTCGTAACCCCAGGCAATAGGCTGGTGGGCTCGGAAAGTGCGCCAGGTTGTTGAGGGGTTGCTGACCCTCCAGGTACTGATGACCTGCTTCCTGGTGTTTCAGCTGAAGGCACACTGGTTCCTAATCCTCCAGCAGCCGTCCCTGCAGCTGCAGATAATCTGGCAGTTTGCTGGGAATCTACACCCGGTGTCCCCGCTCCTGCTGACCTTCCTGTGGTTGATCCAGGTGTCGCTGGGATTCCCGCGGAGGAGAAACGGGTGCCGGATTGTCCAGCCGTAGTCCCTGTGGCTCCAGAGGAGGCGACAGTGGGCTGAGAACCTTCACGAGATACTGCGGTTGCTCCTGACCTTCCTGGTGATGATCCAGGGCTCGCTGCTGCTCCAGACAGAGGTACGCTGGTTCCAGATCTGAGGGCATCAGTCCCTGTCGCTCCAGAAACCTGGACAGGTGTTTCTGAACCTACACCAGGTGCTGCAGTTGCTGATGACCCTCCTGGTGATGATCCAGGGCTCACTGCTCCTCCAGATAAAGGTAAGCTGGTCCCAGATCTTATGAAATCAGTCCCCGTTGCTCCAGATAGGGTGACGGTTGGCTCTGAACTGACAGGAGGTCTTCCACTCGCTCCTGCTCCTCCTGCGGTGGATGGTTCAGGGGTTCCAGGTGCTCCGGATCGGGGTACGCTGGTTCCTGATCCTACAACAGTTGCCCCTGTTGCTCCAGACGATGGGGAAGTGGTCCCTGAACCTGGACCACGCGTTCCGGTTGCTTCCGAACTTCCTGCTGATGATCCAGGGGTCACTGGTGCTCCAGAGACAGGTACGTTGGTTCCTGATATAACACTGGTCCTGGTTTCTCCTGAGAGTGGGGCCGTAGCCGCTGACCCTGCCCCACTTCTTCCGGTTGCTGCAGATCCTCCTGGTGTGGAGCCAGGCAAGCCTGATACTGCAGTTGAAGCTAGACCGGGCTCAGATCCGATTACAGCACTCGTTCTCGTAACCCCAGGCAATAGGCTGGTGGGCTCGGAAAGTGCGCCAGGTTGTTGAGGGGTTGCTGACCCTCCAGGTACTGATGACCTGCTTCCTGGTGTTTCAGCTGAAGGCACACTGGTTCCTAATCCTCCAGCAGCCGTCCCTGCAGCTGCAGATAATCTGGCAGTTTGCTGGGAATCTACACCCGGTGTCCCCGCTCCTGCTGACCTTCCTGTGGTTGATCCAGGTGTCGCTGGGATTCCCGCGGAGGAGAAACGGGTGCCGGATTGTCCAGCCGTAGTCCCTGTGGCTCCAGAGGAGGCGACAGTGGGCTGAGAACCTTCACGAGATACTGCGGTTGCTCCTGACCTTCCTGGTGATGATCCAGGGCTCGCTGCTGCTCCAGACAGAGGTACGCTGGTTCCAGATCTGAAGGCATCAGTCCCTGTCGCTCCAGAAACCTGGACAGGTGTTTCTGAACCTACACCAGGTGCTGCAGTTGCTGATGACCCTCCTGGTGATGATCCAGGGCTCACTGCTCCTCCAGATAAAGGTAAGCTGGTCCCAGATCTTATGAAATCAGTCCCCGTTGCTCCAGATAGGGTGACGGTTGGCTCTGAACTGACAGGAGGTCTTCCACTCGCTCCTGCTCCTCCTGCGGTGGATGGTTCAGGGGTTCCAGGTGCTCCGGATCGGGGTACGCTGGTTCCTGATCCTACAACAGTTGCCCCTGTTGCTCCAGACGATGGGGAAGTGGTCCCTGAACCTGGACCACGCGTTCCGGTTGCTTCCGAACTTCCTGCTGATGATCCAGGGGTCACTGGTGCTCCAGAGACAGGTACGTTGGTTCCTGATATAACACTGGTCCTGGTTTCTCCTGAGAGTGGGGCCGTAGCCGCTGACCCTGCCCCACTTCTTCCGGTTGCTGCAGATCCTCCTGGTGTGGAGCCAGGCAAGCCTGATACTGCAGTTGAAGCTAGACCGGGCTCAGATCCGATTACAGCACTCGTTCTCGTAACCCCAGGCAATAGGCTGGTGGGCTCGGAAAGTGCGCCAGGTTGTTGAGGGGTTGCTGACCCTCCAGGTACTGATGACCTGCTTCCTGGTGTTTCAGCTGAAGGCACACTGGTTCCTAATCCTCCAGCAGCCGTCCCTGCAGCTGCAGATAATCTGGCAGTTTGCTGGGAATCTACACCCGGTGTCCCCGCTCCTGCTGACCTTCCTGTGGTTGATCCAGGTGTCGCTGGGATTCCCGCGGAGGAGAAACGGGTGCCGGATTGTCCAGCCGTAGTCCCTGTGGCTCCAGAGGAGGCGACAGTGGGCTGAGAACCTTCACGAGATACTGCGGTTGCTCCTGACCTTCCTGGTGATGATCCAGGGCTCGCTGCTGCTCCAGACAGAGGTACGCTGGTTCCAGATCTGAAGGCATCAGTCCCTGTCGCTCCAGAAACCTGGACAGGTGTTTCTGAACCTACACCAGGTGCTGCAGTTGCTGATGACCCTCCTGGTGATGATCCAGGGCTCACTGCTCCTCCAGATAAAGGTAAGCTGGTCCCAGATCTTATGAAATCAGTCCCCGTTGCTCCAGATAGGGTGACGGTTGGCTCTGAACTGACAGGAGGTCTTCCACTCGCTCCTGCTCCTCCTGCGGTGGATGGTTCAGGGGTTCCAGGTGCTCCGGATAGGGGTACGCTGGTTCCTGATCCTACAACAGTTGCCCCTGTTGTTCCAGACGATGGGGAAGTGGTCCCTGAACCTGGACCACGCGTTCCGGTTGCTTCCGAACTTCCTGCTGATGATCCAGGGGTCACTGGTGCTCCAGAGACAGGTACGTTGGTTCCTGATATAACACTGGTCCTGGTTTCTCCTGAGAGTGGGGCCGTAGCCGCTGACCCTGCCCCACTTCTTCCGGTTGCTGCAGATCCTCCTGGTGTGGAGCCAGGCAAGCCTGATACTGCAGTTGAAGCTAGACCGGGCTCAGATCCGATTACAGCACTCGTTCTCGTAACCCCAGGCAATAGGCTGGTGGGCTCGGAAAGTGCGCCAGGTTGTTGAGGGGTTGCTGACCCTCCAGGTACTGATGACCTGCTTCCTGGTGTTTCAGCTGAAGGCACACTGGTTCCTAATCCTCCAGCAGCCGTCCCTGCAGCTGCAGATAATCTGGCAGTTTGCTGGGAATCTACACCCGGTGTCCCCGCTCCTGCTGACCTTCCTGTGGTTGATCCAGGTGTCGCTGGGATTCCCGCGGAGGAGAAACGGGTGCCGGATTGTCCAGCCGTAGTCCCTGTGGCTCCAGAGGAGGCGACAGTGGGCTGAGAACCTTCACGAGATACTGCGGTTGCTCCTGACCTTCCTGGTGATGATCCAGGGCTCGCTGCTGCTCCAGACAGAGGTACGCTGGTTCCAGATCTGAAGGCATCAGTCCCTGTCGCTCCAGAAACCTGGACAGGTGTTTCTGAACCTACACCAGGTGCTGCAGTTGCTGATGACCCTCCTGGTGATGATCCAGGGCTCACTGCTCCTCCAGATAAAGGTAAGCTGGTCCCAGATCTTATGAAATCAGTCCCCGTTGCTCCAGATAGGGTGACGGTTGGCTCTGAACTGACAGGAGGTCTTCCACTCGCTCCTGCTCCTCCTGCGGTGGATGGTTCAGGGGTTCCAGGTGCTCCGGATAGGGGTACGCTGGTTCCTGATCCTACAACAGTTGCCCCTGTTGCTCCAGACGATGGGGAAGTGGTCCCTGAACCTGGACCACGCGTTCCGATTGCTTCCGAACTTCCTGCTGATGATCCAGGGGTCACTGGTGCTCCAGAGACAGGTACGTTGGTTCCTGATATAACACTGGTCCTGGTTTCTCCTGAGAGTGGGGCCGTAGCCGCTGACCCTGCCCCACTTCTTCCGGTTGCTGCAGATCCTCCTGGTGTGGAGCCAGGCAAGCCTGATACTGCAGTTGAAGCTAGACCGGGCTCAGATCCGATTACAGCACTCGTTCTCGTAACCCCAGGCAATAGGCTGGTGGGCTCGGAAAGTGCGCCAGGTTGTTGAGGGGTTGCTGACCCTCCAGGTACTGATGACCTGCTTCCTGGTGTTTCAGCTGAAGGCACACTGGTTCCTAATCCTCCAGCAGCCGTCCCTGCAGCTGCAGATAATCTGGCAGTTTGCTGGGAATCTACACCCGGTGTCCCCGCTCCTGCTGACCTTCCTGTGGTTGATCCAGGTGTCGCTGGGATTCCCGCGGAGGAGAAACGGGTGCCGGATTGTCCAGCCGTAGTCCCTGTGGCTCCAGAGGAGGCGACAGTGGGCTGAGAACCTTCACGAGATACTGCGGTTGCTCCTGACCTTCCTGGTGATGATCCAGGGCTCGCTGCTGCTCCAGACAGAGGTACGCTGGTTCCAGATCTGAAGGCATCAGTCCCTGTCGCTCCAGAAACCTGGACAGGTGTTTCTGAACCTACACCAGGTGCTGCAGTTGCTGATGACCCTCCTGGTGATGATCCAGGGCTCACTGCTCCTCCAGATAAAGGTAAGCTGGTCCCAGATCTTATGAAATCAGTCCCCGTTGCTCCAGATAGGGTGACGGTTGGCTCTGAACTGACAGGAGGTCTTCCACTCGCTCCTGCTCCTCCTGCGGTGGATGGTTCAGGGGTTCCAGGTGCTCCGGATAGGGGTACGCTGGTTCCTGATCCTACAACAGTTGCCCCTGTTGCTCCAGACGATGGGGAAGTGGTCCCTGAACCTGGACCACGCGTTCCGGTTGCTTCCGAACTTCCTGCTGATGATCCAGGGGTCACTGGTGCTCCAGAGACAGGTACGTTGGTTCCTGATATAACACTGGTCCTGGTTTCTCCTGAGAGTGGGGCCATAGCCGCTGACCCTGCCCCACTTCTTCCGGTTGCTGCAGATCCTCCTGGTGTGGAGCCAGGCAAGCCTGATACTGCAGTTGAAGCTAGACCGGGCTCAGATCCGATTACAGCACTCGTTCTCGTAACCCCAGGCAATAGGCTGGTGGGCTCGGAAAGTGCGCCAGGTTGTTGAGGGGTTGCTGACCCTCCAGGTACTGATGACCTGCTTCCTGGTGTTTCAGCTGAAGGCACACTGGTTCCTAATCCTCCAGCAGCCGTCCCTGCAGCTGCAGATAATCTGGCAGTTTGCTGGGAATCTACACCCGGTGTCCCCGCTCCTGCTGACCTTCCTGTGGTTGATCCAGGTGTCGCTGGGATTCCCGCGGAGGAGAAACGGGTGCCGGATTGTCCAGCCGTAGTCCCTGTGGCTCCAGAGGAGGCGACAGTGGGCTGAGAACCTTCACGAGATACTGCGGTTGCTCCTGACCTTCCTGGTGATGATCCAGGGCTCGCTGCTGCTCCAGACAGAGGTACGCTGGTTCCAGATCTGAAGGCATCAGTCCCTGTCGCTCCAGAAACCTGGACAGGTGTTTCTGAACCTACACCAGGTGCTGCAGTTGCTGATGACCCTCCTGGTGATGATCCAGGGCTCACTGCTCCTCCAGATAAAGGTAAGCTGGTCCCAGATCTTATGAAATCAGTCCCCGTTGCTCCAGATAGGGTGACGGTTGGCTCTGAACTGACAGGAGGTCTTCCACTCGCTCCTGCTCCTCCTGCGGTGGATGGTTCAGGGGTTCCAGGTGCTCCGGATAGGGGTACGCTGGTTCCTGATCCTACAACAGTTGCCCCTGTTGCTCCAGACGATGGGGAAGTGGTCCCTGAACCTGGACCACGCGTTCCGGTTGCTTCCGAACTTCCTGCTGATGATCCAGGGGTCACTGGTGCTCCAGAGACAGGTACGTTGGTTCCTGATATAACACTGGTCCTGGTTTCTCCTGAGAGTGGGGCCGTAGCCGCTGACCCTGCCCCACTTCTTCCGGTTGCTGCAGATCCTCCTGGTGTGGAGCCAGGCAAGCCTGATACTGCAGTTGAAGCTAGACCGGGCTCAGATCCGATTACAGCACTCGTTCTCGTAACCCCAGGCAATAGGCTGGTGGGCTCGGAAAGTGCGCCAGGTTGTTGAGGGGTTGCTGACCCTCCAGGTACTGATGACCTGCTTCCTGGTGTTTCAGCTGAAGGCACACTGGTTCCTAATCCTCCAGCAGCCGTCCCTGCAGCTGCAGATAATCTGGCAGTTTGCTGGGAATCTACACCCGGTGTCCCCGCTCCTGCTGACCTTCCTGTGGTTGATCCAGGTGTCGCTGGGATTCCCGCGGAGGAGAAACGGGTGCCGGATTGTCCAGCCGTAGTCCCTGTGGCTCCAGAGGAGGCGACAGTGGGCTGAGAACCTTCACGAGATACTGCGGTTGCTCCTGACCTTCCTGGTGATGATCCAGGGCTCGCTGCTGCTCCAGACAGAGGTACGCTGGTTCCAGATCTGAAGGCATCAGTCCCTGTCGCTCCAGAAACCTGGACAGGTGTTTCTGAACCTACACCAGGTGCTGCAGTTGCTGATGACCCTCCTGGTGATGATCCAGGGCTCACTGCTCCTCCAGATAAAGGTAAGCTGGTCCCAGATCTTATGAAATCAGTCCCCGTTGCTCCAGATAGGGTGACGGTTGGCTCTGAACTGACAGGAGGTCTTCCACTCGCTCCTGCTCCTCCTGCGGTGGATGGTTCAGGGGTTCCAGGTGCTCCGGATAGGGGTACGCTGGTTCCTGATCCTACAACAGTTGCCCCTGTTGCTCCAGACGATGGGGAAGTGGTCCCTGAACCTGGACCACGCGTTCCGGTTGCTTCCGAACTTCCTGCTGATGATCCAGGGGTCACTGGTGCTCCAGAGACAGGTACGTTGGTTCCTGATATAACACTGGTCCTGGTTTCTCCTGAGAGTGGGGCCGTAGCCGCTGACCCTGCCCCACTTCTTCCGGTTGCTGCAGATCCTCCTGGTGTGGAGCCAGGCAAGCCTGATACTGCAGTTGAAGCTAGACCGGGCTCAGATCCGATTACAGCACTCGTTCTCGTAACCCCAGGCAATAGGCTGGTGGGCTCGGAAAGTGCGCCAGGTTGTTGAGGGGTTGCTGACCCTCCAGGTACTGATGACCTGCTTCCTGGTGTTTCAGCTGAAGGCACACTGGTTCCTAATCCTCCAGCAGCCGTCCCTGCAGCTGCAGATAATCTGGCAGTTTGCTGGGAATCTACACCCGGTGTCCCCGCTCCTGCTGACCTTCCTGTGGTTGATCCAGGTGTCGCTGGGATTCCCGCGGAGGAGAAACGGGTGCCGGATTGTCCAGCCGTAGTCCCTGTGGCTCCAGAGGAGGCGACAGTGGGCTGAGAACCTTCACGAGATACTGCGGTTGCTCCTGACCTTCCTGGTGATGATCCAGGGCTCGCTGCTGCTCCAGACAGAGGTACGCTGGTTCCAGATCTGAGGGCATCAGTCCCTGTCGCTCCAGAAACCTGGACAGGTGTTTCTGAACCTACACCAGGTGCTGCAGTTGCTGATGACCCTCCTGGTGATGATCCAGGGCTCACTGCTCCTCCAGATAAAGGTAAGCTGGTCCCAGATCTTATGAAATCAGTCCCCGTTGCTCCAGATAGGGTGACGGTTGGCTCTGAACTGACAGGAGGTCTTCCACTCGCTCCTGCTCCTCCTGTGGTGGATGGTTCAGGGGTTCCAGGTGCTCCGGATAGGGGTACGCTGGTTCCTGATCCTACAACAGTTGCCCCTGTTGCTCCAGACGATGGGGAAGTGGTCCCTGAACCTGGACCACGCGTTCCGGTTGCTTCCGAACTTCCTGCTGATGATCCAGGGGTCACTGGTGCTCCAGAGACAGGTACGTTGGTTCCTGATATAACACTGGTCCTGGTTTCTCCTGAGAGTGGGGCCGTAGCCGCTGACCCTGCCCCACTTCTTCCGGTTGCTGCAGATCCTCCTGGTGTGGAGCCAGGCAAGCCTGATACTGCAGTTGAAGCTAGACCGGGCTCAGATCCGATTACAGCACTCGTTCTCGTAACCCCAGGCAATAGGCTGGTGGGCTCGGAAAGTGCGCCAGGTTGTTGAGGGGTTGCTGACCCTCCAGGTACTGATGACCTGCTTCCTGGTGTTTCAGCTGAAGGCACACTGGTTCCTAATCCTCCAGCAGCCGTCCCTGCAGCTGCAGATAATCTGGCAGTTTGCTGGGAATCTACACCCGGTGTCCCCGCTCCTGCTGACCTTCCTGTGGTTGATCCAGGTGTCGCTGGGATTCCCGCGGAGGAGAAACGGGTGCCGGATTGTCCAGCCGTAGTCCCTGTGGCTCCAGAGGAGGCGACAGTGGGCTGAGAACCTTCACGAGATACTGCGGTTGCTCCTGACCTTCCTGGTGATGATCCAGGGCTCGCTGCTGCTCCAGACAGAGGTACGCTGGTTCCAGATCTGAAGGCATCAGTCCCTGTCGCTCCAGAAACCTGGACAGGTGTTTCTGAACCTACACCAGGTGCTGCAGTTGCTGATGACCCTCCTGGTGATGATCCAGGGCTCACTGCTCCTCCAGATAAAGGTAAGCTGGTCCCAGATCTTATGAAATCAGTCCCCGTTGCTCCAGATAGGGTGACGGTTGGCTCTGAACTGACAGGAGGTCTTCCACTCGCTCCTGCTCCTCCTGCGGTGGATGGTTCAGGGGTTCCAGGTGCTCCGGATAGGGGTACGCTGGTTCCTGATCCTACAACAGTTGCCCCTGTTGCTCCAGACGATGGGGAAGTGGTCCCTGAACCTGGACCACGCGTTCCGGTTGCTTCCGAACTTCCTGCTGATGATCCAGGGGTCACTGGTGCTCCAGAGACAGGTACGTTGGTTCCTGATATAACACTGGTCCTGGTTTCTCCTGAGAGTGGGGCCGTAGCCGCTGACCCTGCCCCACTTCTTCCGGTTGCTGCAGATCCTCCTGGTGTGGAGCCAGGCAAGCCTGATACTGCAGTTGAAGCTAGACCGGGCTCAGATCCGATTACAGCACTCGTTCTCGTAACCCCAGGCAATAGGCTGGTGGGCTCGGAAAGTGCGCCAGGTTGTTGAGGGGTTGCTGACCCTCCAGGTACTGATGACCTGCTTCCTGGTGTTTCAGCTGAAGGCACACTGGTTCCTAATCCTCCAGCAGCCGTCCCTGCAGCTGCAGATAATCTGGCAGTTTGCTGGGAATCTACACCCGGTGTCCCCGCTCCTGCTGACCTTCCTGTGGTTGATCCAGGTGTCGCTGGGATTCCCGCGGAGGAGAAACGGGTGCCGGATTGTCCAGCCGTAGTCCCTGTGGCTCCAGAGGAGGCGACAGTGGGCTGAGAACCTTCACGAGATACTGCGGTTGCTCCTGACCTTCCTGGTGATGATCCAGGGCTCGCTGCTGCTCCAGACAGAGGTACGCTGGTTCCAGATCTGAAGGCATCAGTCCCTGTCGCTCCAGAAACCTGGACAGGTGTTTCTGAACCTACACCAGGTGCTGCAGTTGCTGATGACCCTCCTGGTGATGATCCAGGGCTCACTGCTCCTCCAGATAAAGGTAAGCTGGTCCCAGATCTTATGAAATCAGTCCCCGTTGCTCCAGATAGGGTGACGGTTGGCTCTGAACTGACAGGAGGTCTTCCACTCGCTCCTGCTCCTCCTGCGGTGGATGGTTCAGGGGTTCCAGGTGCTCCGGATAGGGGTACGCTGGTTCCTGATCCTACAACAGTTGCCCCTGTTGCTCCAGACGATGGGGAAGTGGTCCCTGAACCTGGACCACGCGTTCCGGTTGCTTCCGAACTTCCTGCTGATGATCCAGGGGTCACTGGTGCTCCAGAGACAGGTACGTTGGTTCCTGATATAACACTGGTCCTGGTTTCTCCTGAGAGTGGGGCCGTAGCCGCTGACCCTGCCCCACTTCTTCCGGTTGCTGCAGATCCTCCTGGTGTGGAGCCAGGCAAGCCTGATACTGCAGTTGAAGCTAGACCGGGCTCAGATCCGATTACAGCACTCGTTCTCGTAACCCCAGGCAATAGGCTGGTGGGCTCGGAAAGTGCGCCAGGTTGTTGAGGGGTTGCTGACCCTCCAGGTACTGATGACCTGCTTCCTGGTGTTTCAGCTGAAGGCACACTGGTTCCTAATCCTCCAGCAGCCGTCCCTGCAGCTGCAGATAATCTGGCAGTTTGCTGGGAATCTACACCCGGTGTCCCCGCTCCTGCTGACCTTCCTGTGGTTGATCCAGGTGTCGCTGGGATTCCCGCGGAGGAGAAACGGGTGCCGGATTGTCCAGCCGTAGTCCCTGTGGCTCCAGAGGAGGCGACAGTGGGCTGAGAACCTTCACGAGATACTGCGGTTGCTCCTGACCTTCCTGGTGATGATCCAGGGCTCGCTGCTGCTCCAGACAGAGGTACGCTGGTTCCAGATCTGAGGGCATCAGTCCCTGTCGCTCCAGAAACCTGGACAGGTGTTTCTGAACCTACACCAGGTGCTGCAGTTGCTGATGACCCTCCTGGTGATGATCCAGGGCTCACTGCTCCTCCAGATAAAGGTAAGCTGGTCCCAGATCTTATGAAATCAGTCCCCGTTGCTCCAGATAGGGTGACGGTTGGCTCTGAACTGACAGGAGGTCTTCCACTCGCTCCTGCTCCTCCTGTGGTGGATGGTTCAGGGGTTCCAGGTGCTCCGGATAGGGGTACGCTGGTTCCTGATCCTACAACAGTTGCCCCTGTTGCTCCAGACGATGGGGAAGTGGTCCCTGAACCTGGACCACGCGTTCCGGTTGCTTCCGAACTTCCTGCTGATGATCCAGGGGTCACTGGTGCTCCAGAGACAGGTACGTTGGTTCCTGATATAACACTGGTCCTGGTTTCTCCTGAGAGTGGGGCCGTAGCCGCTGACCCTGCCCCACTTCTTCCGGTTGCTGCAGATCCTCCTGGTGTGGAGCCAGGCAAGCCTGATACTGCAGTTGAAGCTAGACCGGGCTCAGATCCGATTACAGCACTCGTTCTCGTAACCCCAGGCAATAGGCTGGTGGGCTCGGAAAGTGCGCCAGGTTGTTGAGGGGTTGCTGACCCTCCAGGTACTGATGACCTGCTTCCTGGTGTTTCAGCTGAAGGCACACTGGTTCCTAATCCTCCAGCAGCCGTCCCTGCAGCTGCAGATAATCTGGCAGTTTGCTGGGAATCTACACCCGGTGTCCCCGCTCCTGCTGACCTTCCTGTGGTTGATCCAGGTGTCGCTGGGATTCCCGCGGAGGAGAAACGGGTGCCGGATTGTCCAGCCGTAGTCCCTGTGGCTCCAGAGGAGGCGACAGTGGGCTGAGAACCTTCACGAGATACTGCGGTTGCTCCTGACCTTCCTGGTGATGATCCAGGGCTCGCTGCTGCTCCAGACAGAGGTACGCTGGTTCCAGATCTGAAGGCATCAGTCCCTGTCGCTCCAGAAACCTGGACAGGTGTTTCTGAACCTACACCAGGTGCTGCAGTTGCTGATGACCCTCCTGGTGATGATCCAGGGCTCACTGCTCCTCCAGATAAAGGTAAGCTGGTCCCAGATCTTATGAAATCAGTCCCCGTTGCTCCAGATAGGGTGACGGTTGGCTCTGAACTGACAGGAGGTCTTCCACTCGCTCCTGCTCCTCCTGCGGTGGATGGTTCAGGGGTTCCAGGTGCTCCGGATAGGGGTACGCTGGTTCCTGATCCTACAACAGTTGCCCCTGTTGCTCCAGACGATGGGGAAGTGGTCCCTGAACCTGGACCACGCGTTCCGGTTGCTTCCGAACTTCCTGCTGATGATCCAGGGGTCACTGGTGCTCCAGAGACAGGTACGTTGGTTCCTGATATAACACTGGTCCTGGTTTCTCCTGAGAGTGGGGCAGTAGCCGCTGAGCCTGCCCCACTTCTTCCGGTTGCTGCAGATCCTCCGGGTGTGGAGCCAGGCAAGCCTGATACTGCAGTTGAAGCTAGACCGGGCTCAGATCCGATTACAGCACTCGTTCTCGTAACCCCAGGCAATAGGCTTGTGGGCTCGGAAAGTGCGCCAGGTTGTTGAGGGGTTGCTGACCCTCCAGGTACTGATGACCTGCTTCCTGGTGTTTCAGCTGAAGGCACACTGGTTCCTAATCCTCCAGCAGCCGTCCCTGCAGCTGCAGATAATCTGGCAGTTTGCTGGGAATCTACACCCGGTGTCCCCGCTCCTGCTGACCTTCCTGTGGTTGATCCAGGTGTCGCTGGGATTCCCGCGGAGGAGAAACGGGTGCCGGATTGTCTAGCCGTAGTCCCTGTGGCTCCAGAGGAGGCGACAGTGGGCTGAGAACCTTCACGAGATACTGCGGTTGCTCCTGACCTTCCTGGTGATGATCCAGGGCTCGCTGCTGCTCCAGACAGAGGTACGCTGGTTCCAGATCTGAAGGCATCAGTCCCTGTCGCTCCAGAAACCTGGACAGGTGTTTCTGAACCTACACCAGGTGCTGCAGTTGCTGATGACCCTCCTGGTGATGATCCAGGGCTCACTGCTCCTCCAGATAAAGGTAAGCTGGTCCCAGATCTTATGAAATCAGTCCCCGTTGCTCCAGATAGGGTGACGGTTGGCTCTGAACTGACAGGAGGTCTTCCACTCGCTCCTGCTCCTCCTGCGGTGGATGGTTCAGGGGTTCCAGGTGCTCCGGATAGGGGTACGCTGGTTCCTGATCCTACAACAGTTGCCCCTGTTGCTCCAGACGATGGGGAAGTGGTCCCTGAACCTGGACCACGCGTTCCGGTTGCTTCCGAACTTCCTGCTGATGATCCAGGGGTCACTGGTGCTCCAGAGACAGGTACGTTGGTTCCTGATATAACACTGGTCCTGGTTTCTCCTGAGAGTGGGGCCGTAGCCGCTGACCCTGCCCCACTTCTTCCGGTTGCTGCAGATCCTCCTGGTGTGGAGCCAGGCAAGCCTGATACTGCAGTTGAAGCTAGACCGGGCTCAGATCCGATTACAGCACTCGTTCTCGTAACCCCAGGCAATAGGCTGGTGGGCTCGGAAAGTGCGCCAGGTTGTTGAGGGGTTGCTGACCCTCCAGGTACTGATGACCTGCTTCCTGGTGTTTCAGCTGAAGGCACACTGGTTCCTAATCCTCCAGCAGCCGTCCCTGCAGCTGCAGATAATCTGGCAGTTTGCTGGGAATCTACACCCGGTGTCCCCGCTCCTGCTGACCTTCCTGTGGTTGATCCAGGTGTCGCTGGGATTCCCGCGGAGGAGAAACGGGTGCCGGATTGTCCAGCCGTAGTCCCTGTGGCTCCAGAGGAGGCGACAGTGGGCTGAGAACCTTCACGAGATACTGCGGTTGCTCCTGACCTTCCTGGTGATGATCCAGGGCTCGCTGCTGCTCCAGACAGAGGTACGCTTGTTCCAGATCTGAAGGCATCAGTCCCTGTTGCTCCAGAAACCTGGACAGGTGTTTCTGAACCTACACCTTGTCCTGTAGCGGAAGGACAAGTTTACCATCATCTTGAGCAGTGTATCCTATTCTTAAGATTAATAAGTTGATATCCACCATTAGGGTGTTAATTTACACCTCCTGGCTAGCAAATCCTCTCTGAAAAGATGCTATTAATTTTGATATGTGACAAGATTCACACTGCTATGTCACACTCTAGGGAAATATCTTTCCAGTCCGTGGGATCAAACAATGCAATAGACAGACATGAGCTGCTTATGCTATAGAAGCAAAACTGGATAAATATAAATCGATTATGAAGGTAAGGAGAGAGCATTAGAAAGTGAGTACGTATTTCGTCAAATTTTTGTAAATTAGTGAAGGAAGCTGGACATTTTTCTAAATGCATTCAGATACTATTTTATGCCAGGAAATGATATATTCATTTATATTTAAAATCCTTGTTTCTCCACTGTAATGTGTATAAGGTAAGTGTGTACAATAGATGTTGGTAGACCAGCATGATGTGATTTCAGTAATTCAGATGAGATATAAGTGCTTAGGGCTAGAGTGTTGATAAAGGAGATTGAGAATAGTGGATGAATTCAGAGTATGTTTTAAAAGTATCTTTAAGAATTCTTGCTTTATTTGGGAAGTGCAAAATTGAAAGACACTGGCATCAGAATAACTTTAAGATTTTTCCTGAATAAACTGAGTCAGTAATTGTATTGCTTTTTGATATGGGAAAGATTGAACATGTGTGGGTATGAAAGAAATACAAGAATTCTGTCTAGCACATACTCAATCTGAGATATCTATTAGACATAAAAATGGAAATGACAATTCATCAATTGAGTATGAATCTAGATTTCCAGAGAAGCCAAGACTGGGGATATACATTTGGAAATCTACATCTAAAATATCTTCAAATGTTTCCTATACTTAAGTTCCTATGGATTACACAATCACAACCAAAAGGGCTGTCTCGCAACTACCAGAAGCTTCTTTTTGAGCTTAATTTAAGGGAACTTCCCACCCACCAAGTTATGCTTCTGCATTTTTCTACAGACTAGTTTGCTATCTACCAGCTAAAACTGTTATTGCCTCTGAAACCTTCAGTTTATTATTATTCATGTGACCCTGAGTTAGTATTCTGTTTGAGGTCTTGAGGTGGCTTCTTTGGTGGCTCAGATGGTAAAGAATCCATCTGCAATGCAGAAGACCTGGATTCTATCCTTAGGTCAGGAAGATCCCCTGGAAAAGGAAATGGCTACCCATTCTCCAATATCCTTGCCTGGAGAATTCCATGGACGAAGAACCAGTCCAATTCCATGGACTACAGTCCACCAGGGATCACAAAAAGTTGGGCACAACTGAGCACCTTAAGGTCTTGAAGCAATTAATTTCACCATACCTCATATCCTCTCACTCTGTGACACTGAGTAAGCCTACATTTTGGTTTCCTCTATCATCTGTGGCATTCTAAAATCATGTTGGACTTTGTCACTATTATTCTAAACTCTTACCTCCTCCAAAGCCCGTTCTCTATCATAATTATTTTTATCCTGTCCTCTGGAATTCACATTCAATGATTTCATGTGTTTTTTTTTTAATAATAATTTTTTCAATTGGAGGAAAATTTCTTTACAATGTGTGTGTTGGTTTCTACCATATGACAAGTCAAATCAGTCATAATTATATAACTGTTTTACAAAATTTCTACTTCCTCCTAGCCTTAACTTAATGGAATTAATTCTGCAACACACTAACATAACTCAGAATGCTCCAAATTTTTATGTGAAGAATTCTACTAATGGATCAGATGAAGACAGAAGCCTTGGATTTGCAGAGACATCTATCTATTAATACATAGTGGTGTGTGTGTGGGGGGGGGGGATTTTTCCAGCAAAGCTTCACTATTTGCGATAGAGGCGCAAGTGCTAAAAACAACAACAGAGCCTACTCCCTCCCACATCTCCAATTCTTCTGGAAGACTCTTTCACACAGTCTGTTATTTTTAACTCATTTATAAGAATAAAACTTCTTGATCCTTTATCAGACTGAGAGTTTTTATTTATTTACCAGATATCCATCAGATATTTATCAAGCCATGCATTCAGCTAGTTACTGGGAACACAGCTGAAAACAAGAACAGGCAAGGTGACAGGATCTTTCTTTACTTTCAACAGAAATTTATCATGTTGGCTGCCTATGTAGTAATGGTGAATAATTGGATGAAGAATCAATAGTCTAGGCCCTGTTTTGGCTTCACAACATACTCATCCTGTGACTGAAGTAAACACATTGATTTTTTTCATAAATAAAATATAAATAATTACTAATATATTATTAGTTACTCAGGGTAGTTTTATGATTCAAATAGGTAAGTGTATGTGATAACATTTTGCCCATGTTACACTTCCAGTGTATTTTTTATGGTTATCATTTTTTATTTTTGTTAAAACAGATTAAGATGACTCATAAATGATCTTGTACAATGGTTAATGATTGCCTTATATTTTTTTATCCACTAAATTGTATTCAATATATTGGGTAAAAATCAAGATATAAAAACAATATTATTTTATTCTGCCAATTATATTTTTCAAACACATTTTCTTATTTCATTAGAAATAGTCACTAATCTTATTTGTTTTTAGTCTCTATCTTTAGTTCTTTGAAACATGTTAAGTATTATGAGGCACAAACATTAGGTATGGGTTGAGCTTTGACCAAATGAGGTATTGTCCTTTCCTATTTGCAAATTCTAGAAAATAAGATATTTTTAAACAAGTGTGTAGAGATTTTAGGGAACAAATTATTTTCTTAATTTTAAGACAGTGTAGAAGGACATGTTATTTATTATTCTCAGAAATTATTCTCAGAAAGCTGTTCATCAAGGTTCTAGACCACTTGTCAATTTAAAAATTATGAAAATATTAATATTTTAAACTACAATAGTTTCTAATTTTATCAAAAGTAACTAACACTGTTTTGTAATTATTTGGTACTTTCCATTTATATTTATTTTTGCTTGCTGTCAAAGTGATTTTGTGTAGTGCAATGCAGACCTTAGATAAAGAAACATAACTAACTGGATAGGAAACACATCCTGTCTGAAACTCAAAAATAACATTTAAGGACCAAATAGAAGTTAATTACAATTACTTTTTAAAATAAATCCACTATGGTTGTATTAAATAACATTTCAGTGATTTCAAAATTGACCATAAAAGAATATCAGATTTTAAGTGCCACGTTAATCTTGCTTGGGCTTCCCTGGTGGCTCAGACAGCAAAGAATCTGCCTGCAATGAAAGAGACCTGGGTTAGAACCCCTAGAGGGAGGAATAGCTACCTCCTCCACTAGTCTTGCCTGGAGAGAGCAGCCTGGTGGCCTACAGAGTCCATGGTCCCCAAAGAGTCTAACCTGGCTGAGCAACTAACACTTTCACTTTCACTTTTATCTTGTTTAGTAATGAAGACACCTGAACTGTCAGATCACTGACATACTCTGTGACACTAGTTGCATCACCTGACTTCCAGGCATACTCCTTATTAGGGAAAAAAAATGGAAAACTCTCATTCACAGAATTTCTTAATCTATGAGGTAACCCCATAGTACTATAAGTAACCACACAAGAGACGGAGCCAGACTTGCCTGTGAGTGTCCAAGAGCCTCCAATAGAGGCATGGGTCAGCAGCGACCAGCTGTGGGGTCAGGGGCACTGAATATAGCAGTCTTGGGAGCCATACTGTGCTGGCTATGTCCTTTTGAAGGAGGTCACCATAACTCCTACCATAGTTTGGCCTTAGGTCAAACTACAGGGAGGGAACACAACCACACCCATCACCAGAAAATTGGATTAAAGATTTCTGAGCATGGCCCCACCCACCAGAGCAAGACCCAGTTTTCCCTAGAGCCAGTCCCTCCCATCAGGAAGCTTCCACAAGCCTCTTATCCTCATCCATCAGTGGGAAGACAAAATGAAAACCACAATCACAGAAAACTAACCAAATTGATGAAATGGATCACAGCTTTGTCTAACTCAATGAAACTATGAGCCATGCCATGTAGGACCACCCAAGATGGTTCATGGTGGAGAGTTCTGACAAAATATGATCCACTAATGGCAACCCATTCCAGTACTCTTGCCTGGAAAATCCAATGGACGGAGGAGCATGGTACGCTACAATCCATGGGGTCGCAAAGAGTCAGACACAACTGAGCGACTTCACTTTCACTTTCAAGGAAGGAATGGCAAACTACTTCAGTATTCTTGCCCTGAGAACCCCATGAATCATATGAAAAGGCAAAAGGATATGACACTGAAAGATGAACTCCCCAGGTGGGTAGGTGCCCAAAATGCTACTGGAGAAGAGTGGAGAAATAGCTCCAGAAGGAACGAAGAGGCTGAGCCAAAGTGTAAACAATGCCTAGCTGGGGGGGTGGGGGGTGTCTAGTGGTGAAAGTAAAGTCCAATGCTGTAAAGAGCAATATTTCCTAGAAACCTGGAATGTTAGGTCCATGAATCAAGGTAAATTAGAAGTGGTCAAATAGGAGAAGGCAAGAGTTAATATCAACATTTTAGGAATCAGTGGACTAAAATGGACTGGAATGGACAAATTTAATTCAGATGACCATTATATCTACCACTGTGGGCAAGAATCACTTAGAAGAAACAGTATCCCTCATGGTCAACAAAAGAGTCCAAAATGCCCATACTTGGGTGCAATCTCAAAAACAACAGAATGATCTCTTATCATTTCCAAGGCAAAAAATTCAGTATTACAGTAATTCAGGTCTATGTCCCAAACAGCAATGTCGAAGAAGCTGAAGGTAAATGGTTCTATGAAGACCTACAAGACCTTCTAGAACTAACACCAAATAAAGATGTCCTTCACATCATAGGGGACTGAAAAGCAAAAGTAAGAAGTGAAGAGACACCTAGAGTAACAGGCAAGTTTGGCCTTAGAGTACAAAATGAAGCAGGGCAAAGGCTAACCGAGGTTTGCCAAGAGAAAGTACTGGTGATAGCAAACACTGTGTTCCAACAGAAGAGACTACTCTACAAATGGACTTCACCAGATGGTCAATACCAAAATCAGATTGATCCTATTATTTGAGCCAAAGATGGAAAAGCTCTATACAGTCAGCAAAAACAAGACCAGGATCTGACTGTGGCTCAGACCATGAATTTCTTATTGCCAAATTCAGACTTAAGTTGAAGAAAGTAGGGAAAACCACTAGACCATTCAGGTATGACATAAATCATATCCCTTATGATTATACAGTAGAAGTAACAAATAGATTCAAGAGATTAGATCTGATAGACAGAGTGCCTGAAGAACTATGAACAGAGGTTAATGACATTGTACAGGAGGCAGTGATCAAGACCATCCCCAAGAAAAAGGCTGGAATGCAAAAGTAGGAAGTCAAGAGATAACTGGAGTAACAGGCAAGTTTGGCCTCAGAGTACAAAATGAAGCAGAGCAAAGACTAACAGAGCTTTGCCCAGAGAATGCACTGGTCACAGCAAACACCTTTTTCCAACAACACAAGAGACAACTCTAGACATGGACATCACCACACAGTCAATACCGTAATCAGATTGATTATATTCTTTGCAGTTGAAGATGGAGAAGCCCCAGTCCATGGGGTCACAAAGGTCAGACACAACTGAGGGACTGAACAACAACAGTGAGATAACCAATTCCAATTTAACTTCAAGTAGATTACAGAAGGGCCTACTTTTCCATATTATTAATAATTTTTACCTTTTTACTTTTCAAAAAATATGCTTTGGCATACATTTATTCATTATTTCATTTTGATCCTAATCACAATCCCACTCAATAGATGACATTACTCAGTTTTTACAGATAAGAAAACTAAAGTAATAGAAAGTGAAAGTGAAGTCGCTTAGTCTTGTCTTACTCTTTGCGACCCCATGGACTGTAGCCTACCATGCTCCTCCATCCATGGGATTTTCCAGGCAAGAATACTGGAGTGGGTTGCCATTTCCTTCTCCAGAGGATCTTCCCAAGCCAGGGACTGAACCCGGGTCTCACACATTGTAGGCAGATGCTTTACTGTCTGAGCCACCAGGGAAGTCTAAAGTAATAGAGGTTAAATGATTCATTTACTCAATTACATGATGTTGATTCTAGGAGTATGTGGACACTGCTTGGGAAAGTTATTTATTTCTGGATTTTTTTCACATCAGAGATGGCTATTGAATATTTAGAAAATACCTTTTTTTAGCCTCTATGTAGAAAAATAGTTGCTTTTATTTCTTTTAGAGCTATTAGTATGAAGTACAATTTTAGGATTTTGTAATTTTGAAACACTTTCATTAAAAATTAGCATAAAACATTATTAAACATTATTTTAATATGCTTTTGGATTCTAATTTCAGCCATTTGTTTTTGCTATGTAAACTCTTTAGTTGCTCTTTCTTTTTGCTTTTTTATTTCTCTTTTGATAGTCAGAAATGTTATATTTTATACTGCTATTTTTATGTAATCCTATTAGCATCCTCTGAATTTTCTTTCAGATAATGCCTATTGGTTATTCCCTATGAGCACCAATAAAATTAACGTAATTTATTCTCTCCTCTTTCTCTTCTGTACTTTCCAATTTAAGTAAATACAATTTACTTTATTAATGCTTATTTTTTCTTGGTCATTTATACTTTACTTGGACATTTTTAATTGGTCAAATATGTAACATTTTTCTTCTACCTTTCTTTCAACTTTTGTCATAGTGTTAGTGTTACAGTTAAAAATACTGCTAAAATCTTTTAGTTTGTCTTCAAAGCATCTTTTGCTGCTTAACACTCCTCCAGTGATTTTATTATGAAGGGCTCATGGCTACATAATTCCCTGTATTTTTTTATATTCCTATAGCTTTAATACTTGAATTACATTTAACTGGCTATGAAACCCGTGGCCCACATTCTCTTTCTTTGTGTATCTAAATGCTACTCTACTCTTAAGTCTAATGCTAATCTAATTTTCTTTACTTTTTAATAGCTGTCTTTTTCTTCAACATCTATAAAAACTCTTTTTCTTCCAAGTCTAACATTTTTCTAAAGGCACAGAATTGATTCTTCCAGGTATAAGGTAATCATTTCAAGATGTAGATTTGAATTTTTTTAATTACAGGAAATGTGATCTGATTTATAATTCTAAATATTAGTTTGATTTCATTGCTTTTTCTTCTCTAGAAACTGTAATTATATATATATATATATATATATATATATGAGTTATTTTGTCTATTTCCTATAATTATGTCCTACTTCAATCTTCTTTACCTTTTCCTGCAACTTTTTAGGGAGGTGATTTTTCCAGTTCTACCCTCTAATCCCTTTGCCATATTTCCAGTCTTACTTATTCTCTGTTGGGTACCGTGTTATTTGGCCTTTGCTTTTGAAATACTTTTTCTTTCTTTTTTTTCAATATCTCTTCTTCAGTTTCAATTTAACATCCTCCTACTATTTATCTATTTTTACCCTGAGTTTTCTTAATTTCTAATTGTGATGTCTCTTTATATCTTCAGTGTTTTTTTTTTCATTTTAAATTGTATTAATGTTATGTTTTTGAAATCAAGTAGAACCCAAAGGACCCCCTCAAGTACAAAAGTCCCTGCACGTCCCCTGTGTTTTGTTTGTAGGAAAGTTGAAATCTCCCAGGCCTGCCAGAATCACAAAAGAGCACGTTCAAGCAGTTAATGATTAGGAAAATAGAGTCACAGAATCTTTCAGTGTCTGCTGTACATTTCTGAGCTGTTCTGGAGATAACTGTAACTGCCACCAGAGGGGGAAAGCTAACTTCATGATGACCAGACTGCAGCCATGACATAATCTTCATCTATGGCTAGCACAGTTCCAAGTACTGGCCTCAAGAAAAGGGGATTAGAATTATTGCACATAATAATCTATATCTTTGTGAGCATCAAAAAATTACGTTTTGCTATGCTTGCATATATAAGCAGGCATCTAAACTTATCAGCAAAGAGATGTTACAGATCCATGTCAGCATCTTCCACTTTAAGAGTATGGTGCCATATATCAACATGAAAAAGTTACAGAAGATGTACCTTCACCCTTAATCCCATTAAAATAGAATGATTTCTGATAGTGGGGATTTGTAAGCAACAACTTTGTCCCTTTCCTGTTGCTCATTTCTGTTTCCCTCAAACCTTGTAGAAATGAGATCACTAAGCAACATTTAACCTAACTCCTAATTAAGCTCTACTAAATGCCCAAAATACCTCGCCTAACCTGTTTCTTCCTTCCCTACACTGAAAGAAGGAGAAATGAAGAATTAAGCAGTTAAAGAGTGATTGTCTCTCTACCCTAAACTTCCCCCTTGGCGATTCTTCAGGGAGACCATGTAACCCAAGAGAACATCTGAAGAAAGATCATGAGGAGTTAGTCAGCCTGGACACAGTGGACATGATGCAGTGCCTAACATTTTGGCTCAGTAATTCACTGAGATTGTTTCTGCCTTTTCCTGTTAAAAACTCATGGCTGAGAAGAACTTTTGGAGTTGGTTCTGAGACATGAGTCCATCTTCTTCCCAGATTGCAGGCCTTCTGATTAAAGCAAAGTTTACTTTCTACCCACACTTGCTGTCAAGTGTAGGCTTTTGAGAAGTTTGCAAGGCTGCGTTTCAATAACATTTTAGTATTCCTCTGCTTTATGACTAAGTTTTTAGAATTTTCTTGCTATTGCTAAAAATTTCTGAAAATGTATAGGAAAAAATAGTTTTATATAGATATTGGAATTTAATTTTTCTCTCTCTCTCTTTTTTTTTTTTTTTGCATTGTATTTTTCTAAAACAGCAATAGCAGGAGATCCTAAGCATTGAGGGCAGAGAGGCTTTTGTGAAGCTCATCAGATTTCTCAGATCAAGGGCTTCCTCTTGTTACACTGAAGGGAAGATTCTTTTGTAAGTGGAGTCTTTCCTTTGTCTCCTAATTTTTAATTATTATTCTGTTTTCTAGAGACCCTGAGATTTAAGTACTTCTTTCTTTTTTTTCTAACATTCAGGTTCCCAGGATTCCTTAGCCTTCTAATATGCCTCCTCCTTTATAAGCAGTTGAATGCCTTCGCAAGACTGCCAAGTACTCATTCCGTGAACTCTCCACTCTTTTCTTTCAACCCAACATTCACAAATGCTCTGACTTGCCAGGTCCAGAGCTCTCAGTATTCTCTAATCAAGGTGAGGACCTTTCCTTCTGGAGGTGAATCCTAGTTGATGCTATTTATATTCTACCATTATTAAAAGCCTCTCTATACTTCCCTTGCTTCTGATGACCTGATCTAAATCTTGGTTCCTCTATGAGTCATAAAGCCATCTTTCCCAGTCTTGAGATTTCAGTCTTCTCTATTCCCTCTATACATTCTAGATGGACTCTGTTGATATTTCTGGTTGGTGGCTGGAGGTATGTGTAGATTCTAATATATACAGCCACTATTTTCCTCTTTAAATTTTTTCCATAGGTTCTTTGAGTTTAAATGCTACTCAATTCTAAGAGCATCAAAGCAAATTAAGGAATAGGTCTTTAGTCCATTTTACACACTGATGAGGGAGGTGTTGTTGTGAACTGCTGAAAACATCAGGTCCTGATTTGCCTGACTTCCCATGACTTGTGGCTCTAGTGCCTGGTTCTTCAGAGGAATTACCACTTACAGCTCTGAAGGTTTCTCCAGGCAATACCCTTGGCATGGCTTAATTTCATAATGGGAGAGAAAAGCTAGTTAATTAAAATATAACACTGATCCTTTTAGGAGGATGGCCTGTGTAAGCAAAAATAAAAATTTTGAATATTAGGCTTAATTCTCTTTACTGAAAATAAGGGAGGAGACTTCCCCTTTTCTTTTCTTACTTTACTTTGCTTTAGAATATCTGTAAAGGTAAGTTCCTTCCAGTGTCTTTGAAATGCATGTAAATCTTTTAAAAAACTAAATAAGCCTATAGTCAGTTTAATGACCCAGAAATGTCTTTCTCAATGACTTTCATGCTATCTCTTTGAAAAGTAAACATTTCGGGAAACAGTGCTCCTTTCCCCTCTAGGTACAACATTTCCTCCTATCATCAAAATAAAAGTTTATTTTTCCATTTTTTAAGACCAATTATTGATTAACTAGATGGTCACCCACCTGCCAGGTGAATTTAGGAAGAACTATGTGTAAAAAATGGTGCTGTCAAGTTTGCTTATTTTTACTTAAGAACGAGTTATTTTTCTGGAGAACAGGAATGTAACAGATTGTATCAGCTTGGTGAGATTGCTTTCTGTCTTTAAAAACCTTTAGTAAATTGACTATAAATTGTGTCACATTCTGGTTTAATGCTTATTCAAGAATAAAATTGTTTTCTTTCTCCTCTACCTTTGTGGAGAGAGTCTCTGGGTTGGGAAAAGATTTTGTTTTCAGTTCTGTTTCTTCAACACCTAAATTATGGTTGCTATTTATTTCCCTGAAATTGAAAATGTCCTTAAAATTTCATTCTGCTTACTTATGTTTTGAGTCTTTGCTCATTAATGTATATAGATATAGGTAAAGAATGTTTCCTGCCATTTCAGTAAACAAAGAATGTTGCTTGCCATCATGCCATCAGCCACAGCAGCCTCTCCCACGGGCAGAGCGCCCTGTGGGCAATTCAAGATGAAGAAAAACAGGATAGTGGCCCTGGATAAAAAGAGGTACAACCTAAGGAATTATTTCAATGAGGCTAGACTCTTGCATTTTCCCATACGTAGAAAAGTACTAAAATCATTACTTAAGATGTCTGGCTTTTGTTTATGATCAGCAGTAATCTTTTGATGTACTATACGTATTTTTTTCAGCAATGACTCCTATGTATCTTAGCTCCTTTACCTCTTTTGAAGAGTTTCTCAGAGTTTTATGAGAGGCTGTCTTACAGGTTATAGTCCTCAATAAGGTCCCCAAATAAAACATAACTTGCAACTTTTAGGTTGTGTGTCTTTTTCTCAGTCAACACAGTCATAGTGTACTGATCATAATATCATATTCTTTTCAAAATAGAATAATTCTGCTGTCTTCAGCCCCAACTAATCATCTCTCTTACTAGGTCCTCTTGAGTTCCCACTACAACATTTGTCATTGAACATTTCTTTGATTTAGATTATCTTCTATCATGCGTGATTTTGCCTTTGAGTAGATATAAATATCCATTTCTCCAGCTCAAAAGTCAAGTTCTAAAAGAATAAATATCTTACTCTATTCCCCTCCTGGTTCTGTAGGGCATCCAGTATGATGTGGACACACACAAATAAATAGCTCAATTTATTTCTGATCTCCTTCAGTTTCGAGACCACACAAATAATAATAATTAAATTTCCCAGGAAAACTTGTGTCTGACCAAATTTTCCGTAAAGAAATCACATTTATATTGTCTGGTTTTATGCTGGTTATGTTCTTTCAGTACCTGCTGCTCCAGAACTGTTATCACGAACAGCTCCAGTGGTAGCAGCCTTTTCACCTCCAGTTGCTCCTAATTGAAAAGAATGATGTTCTCATTGGACACTGGGGTTGCTAGATTAAGGATATCAAAGTACAGGACTCCCAGTTGCACTTGAATTCCAGATAAAGAACAGTCACATCCGAATTATTGCATGGAGCATACTTACACCAAAAATTTTTCTTATTTATGTGAAATTCAAATTTAAACGGCATCCTGTATTTTATCTGTCAACTCCACCCTACATAAATGGTTTTGATGAAAATGCTCTACCTACTCATTCAATTGTCCTAAAATTATAACCTTTAAAGCCAAAGCCATTACTCAATTCACATAAATCCCTTCTGAGGAAGGAATCAGCTCAGAGTCTAGGCTAAGTTCTTGATGGAGCACCACCAAAGTGTCCAGGTGTCCTGCACCTTGCCTCTGAACTACCAGTTGGGCTGGAACCAGAGAAAGATGGTTTAGCTGTGATGCCACTGCTAGTTCGAGTGGTAGTTCCAACAAATTCTACTGTTACGCCTGATAAACAGAATTGGGAGAGTATATATATATATATATATATAGTTGTGCTTCCCAGGTGATATTAGTGGTAAAGAACTTGCCTGCCAATGCAGGAGACTTAAGAGATGCAAATTTGATCCCTAGGTTGGGAAGATTCCCTGGACGAGGTCATGGCAACCCATTCCAGTATTCTTGCCTGGAGATTTCCATGAGCAGAGAAGCCTGGCAAGCTATAGTCCATAGCATTGCACAGCGTCAGACGCGACTGAAGCAACTTAGCACCCATGCATATATTAATGTGACAATCCTGTACTGTAACACATTTGAAGGGAAGACTTGGAGAGACTAGGAAAAAAACCTTCTTCATGAAAAACATGATTCATGCTTATGCCATTCTGCATCTTTGCTTGGATGGTATATTAATAAGTAATAGTAAGCAAAATCTGCAGTATTCTGAAAAAAAGAATGTTCTTTTTGAGAAAAGTCATGGTCTCAATGATATCACCTACTCACCTAACTTACCTTCAGATGCTGTCACTTCACTGCTTGGTTCTCCAGTTGTTTGACCAGCTGATGATCTGGTAGTCTCTTTCAAAATAAACAATATATATTAAATTATATGTATAAATGTCTTTAGTTAAACAGAACAGAGTTTAACTGCTTTCAAAATACTGGGACTTTCCTGGTGGTCCATTGGCTAAGACACCATATTCTCAATACAGGGGCCCTGGATTCGATCCCTGGTTGGGGAACTAGATCCTACGTGCTGCAACTGAGAGTTCACATGTCACAACTAAAAGATTCTGCATGCTACAACTAAATAGCTCACATGCCTTAACTAAAACTGGGTGCAGCCAAACAAATTTAAGAAATATTTCTTGAAAATACCTGTCACACATACATTTCCAGTTCACTCTTTCCAAAATTGATCATAAGAATCACCTGGGTTGCTTGTTAAATATACAGATAGACTAGCCCAAAGAGTCTCAGCCCATGTCATACATTTGAACAAACTGCAAAGCCTTTTTTAAAAAAAATATTTATTTCTTACTTGAAGGATAATTGTTTTACAGAATTGTGTTGGTTTCTGCCAAACATCAACATGAATCAGCCATAGGTATACATATGTCCCCTCCTTCTTACTTTTAAAAAATCACTTATGCCTGGGCACTTCCTCTCAGAGTTCTGATGTAATTACTCTGTAAAAGGCTCTTCAGTATGTATTTTCAAAAATATTTCTAGTCAATTTTAATGTGTAGCCAAGATTGCAAACCATGACCTTAACCGAACTTCACATTCACAGCCTTAGAAGTTCTAAGGCAGTGAATCTTAGAATTTGAAATACAACATGCTTTGCTATAGATCACCTCTGAATTGATATTAGAGAATCACTGGCATTAATCCCATAAATGTAGAAATAACAAGGTCATGAATATGTGCATTTACTAGTAAGGAATAACTCAGAAGTGCTGGTGACTTCCTTAAGGTCAGTAAGAAGATGTTCAGATGACTGTCAGTGTTGCCCATTTCCATACCTGGTTGGCCTCCAGGGGTTGTGTCTGGGACAGGCGAGTCTGCATTTGTGCTCTTGCTCCCAGGTGCGGTCCCTGGGGTCCCTGACACAAGGAGGAAGCATTACTTCCATTGTTGCAGAACTCTACATATCACTCCTCTCTAACGTGACAAAATCAAAGTTTATCATAAAAAATAAATCTTCAAATGATTCCCATGATTTCTATGGCTGCTGCTGCTGCTAAGTCACTTCAGTCATGTCCGACTGTGTGACCCCATAGACGGCAGCCCACTAGGCTCCCCCGTCCCTGGGATTCTCCAGGCAAGAACACTGGAGTGGGTTGCCATTTCCTTCTCCAATGCATGTAAGTGAAAAGTGAAAGTGAAGTCGCTCAGTCGTGTCCGACTCTTCGCAATCCCATGGACTGCAGCACACCTGGCCTCCCTCTCCTTCGCTATCTCCCAGAGTTTGAACTCATGTCCATTGGGTCGATGATGCCATGTAGAGTTTAATCTTTTGTTCAATCTGTAATGTGTTCAGTTCTATGTAGCAGAGGCTAAGGTTCACATCCTGACTTGCCTGATTCTCCTGGGCTTGTTGCTCCTGTGCTTGGTTGCCCAGGTGTGCCATCTTCCTCACCTCTTATTGGTGAAGTAGGACCTCCTGTTCCTCCTGATAAAAAATTAGCGATTTAAAAAATACCCTAGACATAAATCAACTCATTTAACCCTATAAAAGTCCTCTGAGGCAATTTATATTACTAGTCCCACTCCACAGACATGGTCACCAGGCAAACTATACCTAAGTTCATATTCCACCCTGTGCTTCTCAGAAGATCTGTGGTAAAAGAAAATTTCTGTAAATTTTTCAGTCTGCTGTAAAATTTTGGAAAAGTGCCATGAAAGTAGATAAATTAAATTAAAAAAATAAAACCATACAAAACATAAGCTTTTATGCAACAAAAATAAAATTGCTGTGTCAAATTGCTGTGTTTCTAAATAATCATATTCTGTTTCAGTTTTTCTCTCAGTATGGACTAGTAACAAAGAATTCTGGATTGTACCCGCTTACAAACCAAACTTTGAGAAACCATGCTCAAGACTGCTGTACTCACTGTCTGATAACCAAAGGACATAGCTGACTGACTTGTCATTATCACTACATAATTCCAATTCAAATTTCAGAAAATATACACTCAATAGTCATCACCCTAAAATTTAAGTCAATTCACTGATCTAATTGGAATTAAATTATTTCTTAACTTGTGCAGCTATACCTTGTATCTTTCAAAAAATTATGTTTATGTAAGCAATATCTTATTCCAAGAAATATTTAAGACATAAATTTTAAATTGAGAAATTTGCCAAAGGAAAACATATGAAGGAAAAATGAAGTCAGGCCACGGATTAGTTAATAAATACATAAAGAGAAGTTCTATGCATACATTAAAGAAATGTCTTTTAATGGTATATAATGGTTTTGATTTATCCCAAAGGCAATCTGAAAAATTAAAAGATTTTAAGTAGGACAATGATGTGATGACAGCTGAGGTTTGGTAAGTTCATTCTCGTATGTAAAGTGTAAATTGGGAAGGAAGTTGGGAAAGAGTGGAAACGTTCTCAACATTGACAAGTATCAATTGTTTGCCTGGTACATCGCTAAGAGCTGCTGATTCTAGGCAAGTGTGCCCCCAAATTTTGCGTCTCAAAAGTGTTCCTAGGAAATGTGAATGCTGTTGGTCTGCAAACTGCACTTTGAGTACCACTGTGTTAGAGGAAGGTGAGTGAGGTGGATGAACATGAAGACTAGATAGAAAATGTTTGACATCTGAGCAAAAACAAAGCCAAATGTGATGCAAAGAGGAAATTAAAATGGTACTTAACCTCATTCACTGACTGCATAAGGGATGGAGTGAACTTAAGCTTGTTTGTTTTTAATCAAAACCTCAATAATATTTTATTCTGAAACCAACAGTAGTTGAAATTTAGTCAGTGATGCACAAGGACAATTGTATGCTCACTGACTTCTCTTGGATGTTTGCTCTTTAGGCACAGATTGCAGAATTGTGCAGCCACAGACAAAGGAGGCTAAGGGTTCGGTTTCTAATCCTGCCTCTGCCAGTTTTGAGAACTTTCATTATTTTCTTTCTCATGGGAAAAAAGACACCTAACTACCATGGTGTTGATGTGGATTAAATTGCATATTACATGTTTTAGCATCATTCAGAAGTTTTAATGTGCCATAGAAATATGTCATTAATATTCTGCTAACATATAAATGTTAATTTTTCAGTTTTTCTCAGTCACCCAGATAACTTACTGCTGATGCCACATCTCTGTTATCTAATATACTCAGATTACAGTTGTTCCTGATGCAAAATGAAGGACTGCTGCGGAAAGAAGGACTCATTTCTTTGTCTCACCTGCTCTGAAGCCTGTGTCGCCTGTGCTTCCATCTTCAGCTTCTGTGATTGCACTCACTGATACTCCAGTTGACCCTGATAAAGGTAAAGAAAAAACAAAGACTTGTGAAAAAACTGCATGCTGTCAATTCTCAAGGTGTATATAATTGTAACATGATATACAATAAGACTGTAATTTGTGCAAAAATTGAAGAGCCTACATTTTAATTACATACAAAAAAACATCCAAAGCTGATATAACACATGTCAGATACTTTTATTTTGTAAAATATTGTTCTGATCAGTATTGCCTGAAACCAGTTGTTTAGCCATGCTGGTATATATTGTCCTGAACTTGATTTACCTGATATGCGCCCAGAACTGGTGAAGGTGGGGCCCACAAGTCCTGTGGTGCCCACACTTCCAGCTGTGGAGGTGATGGGAAATGGAGTTCTTGTAACACCTGAGAAAAACATAAAGGGAACTTCTCATCTCATGTTTACTCGGCCTTTAATACCAGTGGGTGATTTAACTATTCAATCAATTCCTACTGTAGAAAACAGAATCATGAACCCAGTGATTCTGCACAGATACCCCAAGATTTCCCTTCCATTATTACTTTCCTACAAAGATTTTGGTTTAGTCCTTACCATATTTTTTTAACTAAGTCATGTCATCTGCATCTTAAATTGTATCATATCAGGTTTTTATACCTTTATCTCAAAAGATTGCTTTCAAATAAACAAAACCTTATGCCCTAATCACATTGTCACTTAGAGATGACAGTAACAATGATGAAAATCATCATGAAATAGTTAATTGCTACTTTTATATTTAAAATACCTAATAAGAAAAATGTATCATGAGATCCCCATGTTTTCTCTCATCTTATTTTTTTATTTGAATCTTGATATAACTTAATAGTTATATATGCTATATTAATATTAGCAATAAACTGAAGGCCATATCATAGCCAGTTAATATAAATACATCAAAAATGAGTCAAGTTCAGGGTATTTTTTTTAGTTTAAAGACAGTGGGAAAAGCCCAGTAAACTATTGTTAAAAATATTTTTTCAAAAGCCAAACATATATAATTTCCTTCTTAAAAACACAAAGGTACTAATGATTTATACTGTCAGATATTTTTTCACATATAAAACCAAGAATTAATAGACAAACCTGTGGTTAAAGTTTCACTGAGGAAACTCAGAGTTGTTCCTGATAAGAAAAAGAGAAATGATGTGAATTTTTCTGACCTCAAGGAAAAATACTAGAAAGACTGCTCACTTGTTCGTTTTCAATATACTTAGTGGCTTGCAATACTCAATGTTGAGAGTTAGTAACACATTTTTATTTCTTTTTTAAAATAGTGACATTATAAATGTTACTCTTTTCAATGCAAGTGTGTATATATGTTATGGGTGGGTGTTTGTATGCTGTACATATATGTATATGCTGAAGCCTACCAAATACAGTGTAAATGGAATAAATATATATCAACAATGAAAAGTTAGTTCTCTGCTAAGCAGAGGTTGATTTTGCAGTTTATGATTTCTTTGACTTCATTCTATTTTTGATTGTCAGCACCTTCAATATTTTTCTACTAAGAGTTTGGGGCAAATTCAAAGAAAATACTTTTAAGGGTTTATTTTTATTATTTGATATAGTGGGTTCATGGAGATAAACTTGAAGTCACCAGTAAACTCCTGTAGGAAGAGGTATATTTTATCCTCATTCCTATCGCCAGGAAATGTGGTAAAAGTTTCTTAAAAGTTTGTTGTGATGTGGTCTATAGGCCTAAATATATGCCTTTGTTAATTTCCAGCTTTTATAAATACTGAAAATAGCTGTTTTCAGTATTTGAATCTTAAGTTCTATTTTAAAAAATCCCTGGAAATCTATTATGTGTGTTTATATCACTCTAAAAGTTTATAACTTAAAAAAGAAGAAAATACTTCTCACACAATCTATTTGATCCTCACTCTTTATCCAGCCATGGAGAAGGCAATGGCACCCACTCCAGTACTCTTGCCTGGAAAATCCCATGGACAGAGGAGCCTGGTGGGCTGCAGTCAGACATGACTGAGCGACTTCACTTTCACTTTTCACTTTCATGCATTGGAGAAGGAAATGGCAACCCACTCCAGTATTCTTGCCTGGAGGATCCCAGGGACAGGGGAGCCTGGTGGGCTGCCATCTATGGGGTCGCACAGAGTTGGACACGACTAAAGCAACTTAGCAGCTTTATCCAGCCGTACTTTTTTTCTATCTGCCATTCCCTTTACTTGGAAAACAGTTCCCTCTCTTCTCCTTATTAGAACTTCATTGTCATTTCTCAACTAACTCATCTTTTCTTCAATTCCTGACCATCCTGACTTGATCAAATTCCCTCTCCATCTATCCTGCCCCCATTTAAGCACTTCATAGTTCTTGCAAATTATTGCTACTTTCAATTGATTTTAATCACTTGACTGACATCCATCTTTCTGACAGGACTATTGTTTCATGAATGCACAGATCATATCTGTTATAATTCATCATTAAACTCTTATTAGGGACTCCTGATATGAGTCCCTAATACATAACAGGGGCTTGATAAATATTTGTCAATAGAATACATGAGTGAATCAGTCAGTGAAGTGAAAGTATTACACTTATTCTATGTATGAAGACTTGAGCTCAGAAAAAGATTTGTTCAAGATCACTAGTGGTCAAAGACAAAGCTAGGACTAAAATCTAAGTCATTCTGAACCTAGCTGTATGTATGTGATGCACGCAGCTTCTTATGTGATGCTACCTCTATGCATAATACATTATTCTAGCAGTTTATAAGGTTTTTGTTACCCATTCACCATATTAATGGAAATACTACAGATTAGACCAGAAATTATAGAATAAAATGTCAAATAAAAAATAAAGCAGCCTATCTCCCCTGATTACTTCACAAAAATTGATATAGTATAAATATATTAAGTAGTTTGAGAGAAGGTTTATGTGAATATTCTCAGAATTAATGTTAAGCTTTAGCTGGGAAGAATTTTCACATCAATATCAAGCAGACTCCACCAACAGACCTCTTCAAATCTTGATATCTTTTCTCACTAACAAACACAACAATTGGACATTTGAATTAAAGTGAATTGAGATATGGATGTAAGAATAACATAGGAAGACTGTTATGCCATTGTCCACAGACTGTCAGGATTATAGCGACAGTCTATAATAGCAGGATAGACCTCAATACTTCAAGAGAATGTAGGGCAATTCCATTTCCCAGTATAGACTTTTCAGCCTTTAAGAAATTCCAGTAATCCTAATTTGAACACATTCAAACTGAAGGCAGTCACATTTCATTAAAAGCAACATTATCACATGGAGAAGAGTCAATCTTCTCCAAAATTTCTACATCTGAATACGTAGGGATCAACACAGAGCTAAGGGGAACACAGTGACACACCACCAATGGCACAGCAGTCATCGCAAGTATTTATGCATTTGAATGAGAAAACACATTTACAGGCCTTTCTGAGCAATTGGTGTGGCTAAGGAGGCAACACGCTCGAGTGGAGCTCAAGGACCCATATTTCATCAGGGCCATAAGAGTTCTCTAAACAAGCCTCAGATTGGAGTCTATACCATTTTGACTACTGTAAAGAGCTCTCCTTCCCCACAGAATAACCTGGGAAGAGGTAAGTCTAAATTATTGATACAACAATAAAAAGTATGAATGAGATTCTACTAACAGGAATAAATGAGAATTCACATTCACTTTTATTCATGGTGTAATTACCAAAACTGATGGATAAAGCAATTATGTTCCCATTAATTTTGACATCCTTAACTATTACAATTTCAATTGATTTTTCCATTATTTGCAAATGAACATATATGCTAAAGTACTTGCTATTATGAATTACTGTATATCAGATTCTTTGTTGCCAAGACATAAATGATAATAGAAAGAGCTTCCTTTACCAAAATATTGGTATCTCTGTATGTTACAAAGTAATAATCTGCCCTAACAATTTTCAAAGTGATTGTGTCCATTTATTTTTACCTCATGATCAATTTGATAGTTTATTTTATTATTTTAACTTCATTTTTTTCTCATGATAAACTTAATAATTGAAATAAAATCACATAATTAATTTCCCAGCTACTACTGTTTTTTATTACATATAAGAACAATTTAAGGTTTTATAAAATTTATAAAATCTTTTATAAATGATTATATTCCCATTTTCCTTCAATGAATTCAATTTTACTTAATATAAATTTCTGAAATATAATCTTAAGGAGTATTTAAAACATTTTCTCTAATAACAAATTCAGTACTGCAAAGTTTAGATTTTGCAAAGTATCTTATTTCTGAAAAAACTTAAAAATTCATAAAATTAGTTATAATTAAATAAGCAGTATGTTTGTGATTAATTATTAAAAATTACTATTCTGCTAAAATCTAAGTTGATTTACATAATGTATTGTTTCTTATAAAACTGTTACTAGTAATAAATTTGACTTTACTGAGTACTTATGTGTGACAATAAGCTGCTCTCACATCCTACAATGTAGATATTCTATTTTTCCTACTTAAAAAAATGAGAAAACTAATGTTCAGTATATTTGAAGGACTGAAACTAGAGTCATAGAGCTAGTAAGTAGATGAGAAGATATTCTAGTTCTTATTTTTCTGTTTCTGCTTCCCATTGCACACAACTGGCTCTCTATAACATCCTGATGCACATACTTTCTTTCTATGATTGATACAATTTTAGAATAAGTGATTACACAAACAAAATGTATATACAATCTATAATTGTAAAATTCTGATATTTTAACTTTGAGAAAAGAAAAATGCAAATTAAAATTAAAAGCTTCTGCACAACAAAGGAAAATATAAGCAAGGTGAAAAGACAGCCTTCTGAATGGGAGAAAATAATAGCAAATGAAGCAACTGACAAACAACTAATCTCAAAAATATACAAGCAACTTATGTAGCTCAATTCCAGAAAAATAAACGACCCAATCAAAAAATGGGCCAAAGAACTAAATAGACATTTCTCCAAAGAAGACATACAGATGGCTAACAAACACATGAAAAGATGCTCAACATCACTCATTATTAGAGAAATGCAAATCAAAACCACAATGAGGTACCACTTCACATAAGTCAGAATGTCTGTGATCCAAAAGTCTGCAAGCAATAAATGCTGGAGAGGGTGTGGAGAAAAGGGAACACTCCTACACTGTTGGTGGGAATGCAAACTAGTACAGCCACTTTGGAGAACAGTGTGGAGATTCCTTAAAAAATTGCAAATATAACTGCCTTATGACCCAGCAATCCCACTGCTGGGCATACACACCTGAGGAAACCAGAATTGAAAGAGACACATGTACCCCAATGTTCATCGCAGCACTGTTTATAATAGCCAGGACATGGAAACAACCTAGATGTCCATCAGCAGATGAATGGATAAGAAAGCTGTGGTACATATACACAATGGAGTATTACTCAACCATTAAAAAGAATACATTTGAATCAGTTCTAATGAGATGGATGAAACTGGAGCCAATTATACAGAGTGAAGTAAGCCAGAAAGAAAAACACCAATACAGTATACTAACACATATGTATGGAATTTAGAAAGATGGCAATGATGACCCTGTATGCGAGACAGCAAAAGAGACACAGATGTGTAGAGTGGACTTTTGGACTCAGAGGGAGAGGGAGAGGGTGGGATGATTTGGGAGAATGGCATTGAAACATGTATATTATCATGTAAGAAACGAATCGCCAGTCTATGTCTGATGCAGGATACAGGATGCTTGGGGCTGGTGCACGGGGATGACCCAGAGAGATGTTATGGGGAGGGAGGTGGGAGGGGGGTTCACGTTTGGGAACGCATGTACACCCGTGGTGGATTCATGTCAATGTATGGCAAAACCAATACAGTATTGTAAAGTAAAATAAAGTAAAAATAAAAATTTAATTAAAAAAATAAGATATTAAACTGTTATGTGACATACCTACTTTTTAAAATTATATGAATCAGTATTCCATTTAGTCAATGAGCTATTTTTAGTTTTAATAGAAAAACAAATTATAAATTTTTACACAAATCAAAATTTGAAATTGAATTCTGCAATTATATGCTACTATTTTAATACTATTTAAATTAAATTTAACTTTATTTTCTTTCTTAAATGTCAAAACACAAAAGTGTTAAGATTGAATCTAGAAAAATATGTTCTTGATTTTAATCCTTTCTTTGCTACTTATTACCAAGTGACTTTGAATGCATAACTTAACATTTTGTGCTTCCATTTCCTCGTTTGTAAATTGAGGAAAATAATGGCACCCACTTCATAGAGTTCTGTTTCAAATGAGGTAATATGTGTGAAATGTCTAGAATAGTGCTCAGTAAATGTTAGCTCTGTGTCAAGATCTGTCAATCTGAACAACAACAACAAAAAGCATGATTGCATAATTTTTCTTCTAAAATAACATATTTATTGGAATGGCTGGCTAGGCATTTCTCAGGGCATTTTAACTCTTTGAAAGCATTTACTGCATAGAAAAAAAAATAAATTTACAAAGCATGGAAAAAAGTGTAAGCTTAGCACATTACTTCCTTTGTGCTCTCAAAGTTATAAAGCCAAATACTTCATCATTCCTCTTCTGAAGACCTTGGCCTTTCTCTTTCTATCTGTCTGGAATACTTTTGATCAAAATACTTTTGATCCATCTGACAAGGTCATTTAAATTTATGAAAGGAGTTTTAGAATAATTTGCTCAATCTTTTTAAGGAATAGGTTAAAAAAAAAAAAAGAAAGAAACACAAAAACAACTAAAGGCCAGTGAAAAGTACTTGATACTAGGAAGTTTGGTCTAGCACTTGATCGAAAATATTTCACTCAGGGAACAAGACAATGGCAAAAAGTGCCTTTCTGCACAGTCTCTTTTTGAAATACATCTTACCTATTCAAGAATCATAGGATTTTTTTTAAATACCAAATTGATATTTGAAGACAATGCAGAAAATAAAAATAGAACAGCTTTAGCTAAATTAAATTAACCCACTAAGCATATTGATTCAACTCAAAAGGACTATATATTATCCAGAATGAAAGTACATTTAGAACACTGAGACTGTAAGCCAAAATTCTAAGTAAAATGGGTTCTCATGTCTAAAAAAGAAATCCTTCCATCTATTGTAAATAGTTCATGGAGAGGCAATACATATTCAAAATGATATGTCTTCCTAGTTATATTATATCTGGAAATATTCCATTTTGCTTTTCAGTATCTATTTAAATGTTTTTGTTGAGGCATGCTATATTCAGGAAGGAACAAGAAGCTTGTTAATGATGACTAAACTCTTATTTAGGGATCCATTTTTCTCATCTCTGATCAAAAGAGGTTCACCATTACAAAGCTAAAAAATAAAAATCATTATGTAGTTATGAATTCGTCACAATTTGTCAAATGCCTTTCAACTTCTAAATCATTGATGTCAGTAAGAGAGATGGGATGTGACTTTCAAGCCTATAATCTGTGTAAGGCAATTGCTCCACAAAAAGGATCCTTAATTCCCTTAAAAGTGTTCTAAAAGCAAACCCTTTAAACTGATTTATTTTTACTATGGTGTGATGCTTATTGGATGAATTTATAAAACCAGCTTTTTTTTAAAAAAGTATGTTGGTGTGCCTTAAAATTAAATGTATATTCTTACATTAAAATGAAGATCAATGGGTCATTAAATTTGGCTTTTTTTAAAAAGAGCTTCAAAAGAAGATTACCACAAACATTCTAGTACTTCTGAGATTCTTCTGACTGCCATCCTCATTTTTAATAGATTGTTATGATTCTCCAGTCAGCAGTAGATTGACATATTATCTCTTATGATTGTTAAAATTCAAAAAAGTCAAATTTTATTCTGAATATTTTCTTTCAGACCAGAAACCTATAGCACAACTTGAAGTATTCAATTTATGGTTATGCAATCCATCTACTCAACAAAGATAACCAAGTGATATGATCTGAGCCCTCAAGTCACAGATTTTTGAGGAAACTAAATCAATTATTATTTGAATACTTTCTAAATCCCCACCTGTTATATATGATATGGGCATAGTCTCAGAAAAGAAGAGGTAGAGTAGTAGCACGGCCTAAGGATTAAACCACTAATAATGATTTTTAAATGGAAAATAATTAATATATAAAATTTGATATGCTTTAGCTTATCTGGTAAATAGGCACTTACTAATTTATTCTAGCAACAGTATAAAGCCACATTTACATTATCAAAAATGCTGGAAAGGTATCACTGGTTTGATAATTTGATAATCAATATTTTCTCTATATTTGTGATTATTTAACTAAATCTATTTAAAATTTATGATTTGTGGCACATTTACACAATTTTAACATGAAAAAATAAACTTCTAAAACTAATTTTGTCTCCTGATTTCAGATTAACACTGGAGGAGCTTTACTGATTCACATCTGTAAAATTATATTTTCTGACTCTCAAAGATAAAAAGGAAAAGAAAAACAACCCTGATTTATCTCTACATAATACCAGAAATCTCTTTCTTTTGACCTTTGTAATATTGAAAAAATAATTTTAGCTGTTTGTATCTCCTCCCCTGTAAAATATGAGGGGGAGGGTGTTGTGGGAAATAACAATTAGGAGATTATTGAGATTTAATGAGAAATTGAACAAAAAATACTTGGTATCATGACTCAAATATAGTAAACTCTCATTAAAAACTATTATTAATATTAGCTGGATATTGTATAATACTATAGTACTAAGATGACATTTTAGTAAACTATTAATATTATAACTATAGATCATGAATGTTTTCTGGAGGTTCTGTGAAATTAAATGAAACTATAAGATTTGGTGGAGAGGGCAATGGCACCCCACTCCAGTGCTCTTGCCTGGGGAATCCCATGGACAGAGGAGGGAGCCTGGTGGGCTGCGGTCCGTGGGGTCATGAAGAGTCGGACACAACTGAGCGACTTCCCTTTCACTTTTCACTTTCATGCACTGGAGATGGAAATGGCAACCCACTCCAGTGTTCTTGCTGGGAGAATCCCAGGGACAGGGGAGCCTGGTGGGCTGCCGTCTATGGGGTCGCACAGAGTCGGACATGACTGAAGTGACTTAGCAGCAGCAGCATAAGATTTGGTAAGATTAAGCATTAAAAGTCATAAATAACAACAAATGAATTCAGGGAAAAAGCACCTAGCTAATTTTCCCTATAATAAAACTCTACATTAGGTTTGTAATTTTTAAATGCTACAGTAGAAGCAATTGATGAGATTTTTGTAGTATTTTAAGGTTAATATTACACCTAAAACTTCATAACTTGCTCACTAAAGCTCTAGGTAATCTACTCATGGCTTCTTGTTTTATATGAAAAGTTTGCTGCTACAATACAAAATCTGACAGAATTATATTGCCAGAATACTATGTTCAAAATCAAATGCTTGGGGAAGAAAAAAGCAGCAAAAGAAAATATATGTATAAACTAGAAAATATCAAAACAGTTTTCTTAGTTCTAATAGCCTACTTTTTAAACAGGATGCATATATCAGCATTATATTGAAATAATCCACATTGCTTATGATTCATTGGAAGAGAAAATTGCAACCCACTCCAGTACTCATGCCTGGAGAACCCCATGAACAGTATGAAAAAGTAAAAAGATATGACACCAGGAGATGAGCCCCCTCGGTTGGAAAATGTCCAAACTGGGAAAGAGCAGGGGGCAACTACAAATAGCTCCAGAAAGAAGGAAGCACCTAGGCCAAAGCAGAAATGATACTCAGTAGTGTATGTGTCTGGCGATGAAAATAAAGTATGATGCTGTAAAGAAAAATATTGCATAGGAACCTAGAATATTAGGACCATGAATCAAAATAAATGGGGTACGATCAAGCAGGAAATGACAAGACTAAACATCGACATCTCAGGAATCAATTAACTAAAATGGACTGGAATGGGTGAATTTAATTCAGGTGACCATGAGATCTACTACTGTGGGCAAGAATCCCTTAGAAGAAATGGAGTAGCCCTCATAATCAACAAGAGTCCAAAATGTGGTACTTGAGTACAGTCTCAAAAATGACAGAATGATCTCTGTTCATTTCCAAGGCAAGCCATTCAACATCATAGTAATTCAAGTCTATGAACCCAAGCACTGATGCTGAAGAATTTGAAGCTGACTGGTTCTATGAAGGCCTAGAAGACCTCCTAGAACTAACACCAAATAATAATAATAATAATAATAATGTCATTTCAATCATAGGGGATTGGAATGTAAAAGTAGGAAGTCAAGAGATACCCAGAGTAACAGGCAAGTTTGGCAAGGGCTAATATGGTTATGTCAAGAGAACAAGTTGGTCATAACAAACTCTCTTTTCCAACAATACAAGAGACAGTTCTACACATGGACATCACCAATAGATGGTCAATACTGAAATCAGACTGATTATGTTCTTTGCAGCAAAGACAAAGACTCTTTACAGTCAGCAAAAACAAGACCTGGAGCTGACTGTGGCTCAGATTATGCACTCCATACTGCAAAATTCAGGCTTAAATTGAAGGAAGTAGAGAAAACCACAAGGCCATTCAGGTATGACCTAAATTGAATCCCTTATGATTATACAGTGGTGGTGAAGAATAGAGTCAAAGGATTAGATTTGGTAGACAGTGCCTGAAGAACTAAGGATGGAGGTTCATAACACTGTACAGGAGGCAGTGACCAAAACCATCCCCATATAAAAGAAATGTAAGAAGGCAAAGTGGTTGTCTGAGGAGGCTTTACATATAGCTGAGGAAAGAAGAGAAGCCAAAGGCAAGAAAGAAAGGAAAAAATGCACCCAGCTGAATTCAGAGTTCCAGAGAATAAAAAGGAGAGATAAGAAGGCCTTCTTAAATGAATAATACAAAGATATAGAGGAAAACAATAGAACAGGAAAGATTAGAGATCTCTTCAAGAAAATTGGAGATACCATTTCATACAAGGATAGGCAAAATAAAGGACAGATACGGTAGGATCTAATATAACCAGAAGATATAAAGAAGAGGTAGCAAGAACACCGAACTATACAGGAAAGGTCTGGATAATTAATGACCTGGTTGATTACAACGGTGTGGTTCCTCACCTACAGCCAGACATCCTGGAATGTGATGTCAAGTGGGCCTTAGGAAGCATCACTACAAACAAAGCTAATGGAGGTGATGAAATTCCCGCTGAATTATTTCAAATCCTAAAAGTTAATGCTGTTAAAATTCTGCACACAATATATCAGCAAATTTGGAAAACTCAGCAGTGGCCACAGGACTAGAAAAGGTCAATTTTCATTTCAATCCCAAAGAAGGGCAATGCCAAAGAATGTTCAAAGTATCATACATTGCATTTATTTTACATGCTTGCAAGGTTATGCTCAAAATCCTTCAAATTAGGTTTCAGCAGTATGTGAACTGAGACCTTCCAGAAGTACAAGCTGGACTTAGAAAAGCAGAAGAACCAGAGATCAAATTGCCAACATTCGTTGGATCATGGAGAAAGCAAGGGAATTCCAGAAAAACATCTCTACTTCTGCTTCAATGACTATGAGAAAGCCTTTTGACTGTGTAGATCACAAGAAACTGTGGAAAATTCTTAAAGGGACAAGAGTATCAGATCAGCTTACCTGTCTTCTAAGAACCCTGTATTCAGGTCAAGAAACAACAGTTAGAACTAGACATGGAACTACTGACTGGTCCAAAATTGGTAAAGGAGTATAACAAGGCTGTATAGTGTCACCCTGCTTATTTAACTTATAGGCAGAGTATATCATGCCAAATGCTGGGCTGGATAAATCACATGCTGGAATCAAGATTGCCAGGAAAAAGATCCACAGCCTCAGATATGTAGATGATGCCACTCTAGAGGCAGAAAGCGAAGAGGAACTAAAGAGCCTCTTAATGAGGGTGAAAGAGGAGATAGAAAAAGCTGGCTTGAAACTCAACATTAAAATTAAAAAAAAAACAAACTAAGATCATGCCATCTAGACCCCTCAATTAATGGCAAAATAGATGGGGGAAAAGCGGAAGCCATGACTTTCCTGGGCTCCAAAATCACTGTAGACATTGACTGCAGCTATGAAACAAAAAGACGCTTGCTCCCTGGAAAAAAAGCTATGACAAACCTAGACAGCTTATTAAAAAAGAGGAAACATCACTTTGCCGACAAAGTCCATATAGTCAAAGCTATGGTTTTTCCTGTAGTCATATTTGGATGTGAAAGTTGGATCATAAAGGAGGTTGCTCACCAAAGAACTGATGCTTTCAAATTGTGGTGCTGGAGAAGACTCTTGAGAGTCCCATGGACTACAGGGAGATAAAACCAATCAATCCTAAAGAAAATTAACCCTGAATATTCACTGGAAGGACTGTTGCTGAAGCTGAAGCTCCAATACTTTGGCCACCTTATACAAAAAACCAACTCATTGGAAAAGACCCTGATGCTGGGAAAGGTTGAAGGCAAAAACGATGAGGGAAACAGGATGAGATGGTTAGATATCATTGTAGACTCAATGGACATGAATTTGAGCAAACTCCAAGAGATAGTTGAGAACAGAAGAGCCTGTCCTGCTGCAGTCCATGGGGTCAGAAGGAGCTGATACCACTTATTGACTGAACAACAACATACATGAGTATGTGTGCTAAGTTGTTTTACGTGTCCGACTCTTTACAACCCTGCGGATCATAGCCTGCCAGGCTCTTCTGTCCATGGATTCTCCAGGCAAGAATACTGGAGTGTGCTGCCATGCCCTCCTCCAGGGTACATGAATATATAACTCATCAAATCAATAGTTAAGAATACTTTAAATGGTTTCAAGATTCAAAAGTTTTGGTAGTTGAATGAATGATTATATTTTAACTGAAAGAGACCTGTATAAACTGAACTAAATTGCTTATCTTCGAATGAGAATCAGGCTGAGAATTAGGAGTTCAGATTATTGGTTATGGCTGAGATGCTACGTAGCTAGAAAATTATTCTGCAATGTATTTAAACAACTCAGGATGACATCATTAGTAGGCCATCAGAAATAGATTTACAACTGTAGAATTAAAAAAAAATATTTCTGTAATGGGTCACTCTCTAAATTTAAACTGAAAGAGCCACAGCTACTAATGATATTCAACATAAGAGAAAGTTTGATATAAATTAAACATGTCAGTTGGCCACTTTTATGATATTCCACACTATGATGGTGATACTTTGACATGTTTGCCCTTAGAATATAAGGAACATGGTATTAAGTACCAACTAATTGACAACACCAAAATTACAAAGTGCTCCAAATTAGTTCTAATTCTATCATGATATAAAATTATAAACCAAAAATAATCTTGATTTTACACAATACCCTGTTTTCTAGAGAAGATATATTAACTCTATTAAATGAAATGTATAAACTATAAGCTTCATCAGCATAAATAACATCTAATCATTGGTCTAATGACTAGGCTAGAAATTCTGTGACAAAAGAAAAAACATAATTTAAAAATTAGGGATAGGGAAAAAGAAGAAATATCCATTCATTCTACAAATACTTGTAGCTTGGGACTAAATGCAGTTAAGAATACAAGGATGCAAACCCTTATCTGTGACTTTAAGGATGTTATCTAGATAAAATGTGATCATTTTGTAAAATATGCAAATACCAAGTCATTATGTTGAACACCTGAAACTAATATAATATTATATGCCAATTATACCTTAATAAAAAGTCACATTTTAAAATATATATGTATATACCAAGATAGACAAAGTAATAAATAACTAGAGAAAGTAATAAATAACAGGAGAAAGGAAAACAGTGTTCAGTTAGGTGAAGAAAAATATCCTAAGTATAGGAGAATGGCTTTCTTGATTCTAATATATTAAAAAAAACAATTTTAATATATGTAAAAACCTTTTTTGTCATTTCATAAGTTTTATGATTCACCTACCTGTTATTTCACTGCTTGATGTAATCCCTGGAATGGAAGCTACTGAATTGGAGAAAATAATGGGAAAAAATGTTTTATATGGAAGGAAAATTATGTTTCTGACAACATCTATGGTCATACATAAAATGGATCAACTTGAAATCAATGTTTCAGAGATATCTGTTTAAATAGTTAAATAGATGTCAAAACATAAAATTAAAGTTTAAAATTTATAGACCACAAGTAAAAAGTCAAAGACTCTTATCAGTTTGTATAACACTTTTTTCTAAAATCTTAAAAACAAAAGAAAAACAGGAAAAAAAATCTCCCCCCAAAAATGTAATTGCAAAGGTATAAATAATACTGCAAAAGAAAGTTTCGAATTTTCTTTTAAGACCCTCTTAAGTTGTGGTTGATGATTATTGCTTACCTGTGCCTGAGCTGTTGGTGACCAGTGTAAGTGCTATACAAAGGAGGAGACAAATATTTGGAAATGTATGCTCAGATGGTTTTGAAAGACAAGATTATACAGTATTTATTTAGACACAACTAGCTATCTCTAGAATGCAAATAAATGATGAAATGCAACAGTTAAGTTCATTTATCAGATGCTTACACATTTTAATATACTCCTGTACTTCTTTGACCACCGCTTTGATTACAAGTGATTCAGTTAAAAATAAAACTCTTTGGTGTCAGTTGAAAAGAAAATATAATTTATTTTCAAGGAATTTAGCATAGAATTTTCTTCTGTAGCCATTTTTTTTCCAAATTAGTAACATGCAGAATGTTCTTTTTAGGACACATGGTCTCTAAATAGGGAAGAGATTCTTCAATATCACAATTGGATGTAGACCTTACTATTTGTCATTTAAGAAATAAATAAATAGAAAATGACAACTTTGAGGCAAAGGGCCAAAATGCCTGAGTTGCAAACTCATTCATAGCTTATCTAGATGCTAAAAAACAAATTTTTTACCTGCTTCGGTGCTTAGTATGGAGGTAGCTGTTGTAGTAGAAACTGTTTGGGGAAGACAATATTTATGAAAATATATTACTTAAGTAATTTTGCTGGCAAATTTATTTCAAGAAATCAGTTGCCATAAACTCAATAAACATTTCTGAAATTGTATGCGGAGGTTAATTGACAAAACAATCTTTCATTTAGATCAGTGTTAATAACTCTTCTTATTGTATGTCCAACAAAAATGATTAATTATTTTCTGTTATTACCACTTAACCAAAATCTCACAGGAACTTTATTAAGTCTATTTTTCGGCCAAGATGAACTCTGCACTTAGCTTTAGGAAACTAACCTATGATAACTAAAATAAATATCACTTCACTGATGATCACATACTAAATTCATTATCAAAACCTAAGGCTTCCAATTTATAATACTATCTCTTAATTGACATTACCTCCAAATATTGATCAATGAGAAGCAGTATGTAAGTGTACTGCAGTAACTCTAAGCACACTTACTAACCAGTGCATTTAAAGTTCCAAACCCAAGGTTAAACTGCATTTTGCCCAGTACTGTCTTGAATGGATATAACTAAAATAGCCTTATAGGTTGCAAGAAATACACAAGTTATGAAAAATAAATTAATTTTTATTTCTGTGTTCTCACCTCCCAGCATAATCATGATTTCAAAATACTTACTTCACAGATCACATTAACTTTTTTATTCCATTTGTTCAAATTATCATTTTAAAATGTCAAGCTTTGGATGATGATGATGTTCAACTAATAATAAGCATATAATACCTACTTTATGTTCTAATCACATTACTAACTTAACTCACAATAGTATAATGAAATTACATTTTGAAATATTTTCTAGTAACAATTTTAATTTGAAATTTTATATAAATGTATTTATTAGCATATCTTTTACTGGCATAGATTCATGTGAAACTATAAATGATTATCATAAAAAGAAAGCAAAAATATACATCTAAACCATAATGATGATTTTACCTGTATATGTCGAATTTGTTGAAGACGTTTCTGAAATAATCACAAATTACTATTATTGACAGAAATGAAAAGTTGTGAAAAAAATTCTAAAACTCAATTTGCCTATGAATGATCTGTTTCTTTTTTATTTCACTTCTTGCAATTTCGAATACACGAAAAGAATCATTTATATATTCTTTTGAAGTTTATTGAAATTTCTTTTTTAAAATATATGTTGCATATGAATAATCCTTCAAGTAGTTAATTCTATCCATAGATCATCTTCCATTCCATCCCTTTATTAAACTATTTTAACTGATGTTTCACTTAGTTCCCAGAGCCTACAGACAGGCAGGAGTAGGGCAAGAGAACTGCCCCCATCTACCAGTGGTTTGGAGTGCCTTGGCAGCATTGGTTTTGAACTGACCCAACGTAAACAAACACACTGAAATGGAATTGGGTCAGTCCACTGAGGAACAGTCTAAAGCATTAAGTACATACTCCTCTGCTGTTGATGGTCTAAAAAGACTCGAAACTCTTTATCTCATCTTTCCTAAATCAATTAGTGGAAAATATATTGACTCACCACTGCACTCCAATTCTCCTGCGATGCAATAGCTGAAAATTAAATTATAAACAAAAAAAGAAACAATCAAAAAGAGAAAGAACTTGAAATTTTTAACTCCTAATTATATACATCTCCTAAATTTAAAGCGACAAATTGTCTAACAGTGAAGATCAAAACAGAACCAAATAAGAGAAAAATAAATAATTGTTTCCCCAAGAGCATGCTATGGATTCAAATTGGTTTTGTTTTTGTTTTTCCCTGTACTGTTTCCTAATCTTTTCACTGAGAAATTCTTGGGGCCTTAAAGAATGTTTGGAATCAAGCTGTAAAGTTAGTTCTTACATTTTCAGTTTTAAACACAATGTTTTTTGATGGACATGCTGCTCTAGTACAGCCCTCCTCTTGAAAGCCTGTAAACATGATCTTACATTTATAGAATGGAAACTTTCCTTTTACCCAAAACAACATAGTGACATTTTCTCTGCTGTCTTTTCCACTAAGATTTAACAAATCATTAGTCAATATGTGGATTTAAAGAAAACACAAAATAACCAAAATACATACCATAAAACTGAACCTAAAGCTGACTTTCTCATTTAGAAATAACAGAGTTAAAATATATTCATTGATTTTTTTTTCTTGTTTTCTATATAAAAATGTAAGAAACAGAACTATTGGACAGTTGGAGAACATACCATGTTCTCCCGCAGTTATCTTGTATCACTCCGCCAGCTGGTACGATATCATTGTAGAAGCAGCTGCACTCAGCCAAACTGACGCACTTCATAGTGTTCTCATCCAGGTAGGGAGCACTGTCCGGGCATTTGGCATAACAGCCTGTGTGTAAAAATGGCCCTCAGTTCATCTCTATTTGCTGAAACTCCTCGTACTGCATTATATATTTGTACACTTACTTCAATGATTCCAAGAACTGAAGTAGATAACAGCATACTTTTAGTGAAAACCATAAAAAATTGAACAGGATTCAGATTCTTTGGCAATGAAATATCAACCTGAGAACTTAGAAATTTCAGCTGACTCAATTTTTTCTAAAATATTTCCTAAACATTTTAAGTGATTTTCTACTTTAATGACAGCCACGGTGTTGAACATAACACAAGACTGGGATAAGTATGTGTCTTGAAACATGAATGCCAATTCTAAATACGATTTCATTGGATAGATGAAGGTAACAGAAATCATAATAAAATGGGCTGAAAATATCCCAAAGCCTGGGATTTAACATAGATGTGACTGTCAGAAAGTTTTTATATCATCTTGTTTTCTTGCCAACTCTTTATTTTTATCTAAGATATGTAATGCTGAGTAAAGTACTTTTTAACTGTGAGTATAGTTAACTTGCCTCCATTCAAGTGAGACTATGTGTTGCATTCTGCAATGATAGTCTCAACAAATACCTTGTCTAATGAAACATATAAAGATTGCTAGTAGGATGAGAGCACTATGTTCTCTCTCCCTCTCCTGTTAAATAGATAATTTATGTCTAGAGAAAATGTTTCTAATGTAGAAATATTAATGTCATAATAAAGATAAATAGCTACCTATTAAATTAAAAAATGTAAGACACTGAACTGCCAGAAACTAACAACATTTCCTAGTTTTAGGATATCAGTATAATTTGCACCTTTCTTGCCGATATTATTAAAATACGTCTTACCTTCTAAAAGTGCAGAAAATTTCTGGCCAATTACTCGATCTTTGCATGTTTTGGCAGTCACTGTGCCACAAGGTTCATAATGCCAGCTGAATTCCCCAGGTGCATTATAATAATCACAGTAGACAGCTATGATTGAATTATATCAAATTACTTGCATTCATTATATGACAATTTTCAACTTTAATATTCCAAAGCATTTTTATGAGAGATTTTGAATGATACTAACAATGAACAGACCTAAAGTATATCATTCTGTCTTATTATGTCTTTGGCTGTATCCAAATTTCCATCTGCTTATTGTTGTGTGTGTGTGCTTAGTCACTTAGTCGTGTCCGACTCTTGTGACCCCCATAGACTATAGCCTGCCAGGCTACTCTGTCCATGGGATTCTCCAGGCAAGAACACTGGAGTGGGTTGCCATTTCCTTCTCCGGGGGATCTTCATGATCCTGGGATCAAACCCGCATCTCCTGCATTGCAGTCAGACTCTTTACTGACTGAGCTATGAGGGAAGCCCTAAGCACACACACACACACCAAGAATATCATTCTGTCTTATTAAGTCCTTTTGCTGTATCCAAATTGTCATATGAGCCAAAACAATTTTTAAAAAAGGAAGGGAAACTTATAGAATCAAAATAGCATTTAAAAAAAAATCTCACAATAAGGTTGATTTTAGGAAGAAGAGTAAACATTAACTTTTCCAGTTTTTGAGCTATTTTAGATCATACAGTATATTCATGGTTTTAATGTCTAGCCTTAAGTAAGCAAAATAAATCTCTAGGAAAACTGGTCTTTTTAAATGTAAATAACAGTTCCAAAATGATGTAACTATAATATAATATAATATTCAATATAATATTTCAATATGCAAAGCGGTACATAATAGACCAAATAAAATGCAGATTTAATTTCAACATTTCTCATTTGTTACATTTTCTCTTACAATACCTTCCTTTGGAAGAAAAAGAGTTGACTAATTTCTACTAAAGTGAAGTGAGTGAAGTCGTTCAGTCGTGTCCGACTCTTTGCGACCCCGTGAACTGGAGCTCACCAGGCTCCTCCGTCCTTGGGATTCTCCAGGCAAGAATACTGGAGTGGGTTGCCATTTCCTTCTCCAGGGGAACTTCCCGACCCAGGGATCAAACCCAGGTCTCCCGCATTGCAGGCAGACGCTTTAACCTCTGAGCCAAAAAGTTACCACATTTCACACATATCAAAATTCTGTTTATATTCATATTACAGTTTACCTTGACTAGAGCTTTACAAACATTTTCAAGATGATGTGTGAAGACTTCAAACAAAAGTGATATGTGAGGTAAATATTTAAGAATATGTAACTATACTAAGATAGGTAGGCAGTTCATTGCTCATCTATGAATAAGAAATATTTTCCATCAATATTCAATCTTCCTCTGTGAACAGAACTTTTGAAACTAAAATTGAATTTGATGCACCATGTTAAGTGCTATATTTTCTTAAATAGGTACTTTTTTTTCCATCACAAACAAACATATTAACATGTTTTAAGCCTGTTTATGCCCAAGAATATGTATTTTCTAGAAAATATGAGAAGGTTGATTGTCTCAACAAAACAATTCTCTCTAATTAAGGTTTAAAGAACAGCAGCATATGGACTTCACTTACGACAGAGATCTGGTTTTCTCCATGTGACACAGACTCCAACTGCACTGCATGCCTCTGCGTACATTGCCACAGCCGTGCAGAATCCCAGGTACTTCCCCTCCATGTCACAGGCACAAGCTTCTTCAATACATGCATCATAGTACTCACTGGGGTCCACCTAAGGAGAGCACAGCACATGAGTCTCTGAGGGCAAAGCCTGTGCCTGTCATTGCTCTCAGGGCCCCCTTACCTTATTGTGACACTCTCTGAAGGTGCTGTCCCGAATGATCTCACACTTCCGCACGGCCCAGGCTTTACAGTATGGATTTGAGTCACATGGGAAGGTCTGAGCGACTGTGTCTGAACATTCTTGACTTGTTTTCCAACTGTTTCCAAATTCCAGTGTTCCAGCAGCTACTGATGAGTATCTTGTGGTGAAATCATCCTTCAGATCACCATTGTTATTTCCACAGAGACCGCACACCTGACCCTACATAGATCAGAAAGAGTACTGAAAAAGCGCGTTATGCTAGAGATACACAGACAGATAGATTTAGATAGATATATCATAAAGATATTAAATTGTATACAAGTTTATTTTAAATTCCATATTTTGGAAGAAAACCAGAATCGGTAGATAAGCTTCTCCTCCTGTTTAATACAAGGAGTTCTATATTGCAAAATGATCTAGTACTGATCAAGATACATGCTTTAAGAATTAAAAAATAATTACATTCACTAGCTTCAAGTTTGATAGGACTGTACTCTTAAGTTCTTAGAATATTTGCTCAGAAAACTGCATTAATTCTATCTATACACCAAGCAACCAAATATGGCTAAAATACAATTCATCAGCTTTATTGCGTTTATTTTCCACCAAATTCTATCATCTTTGATTACATTTAATATTACATGTGAGATTGAACAGATGTAGCATTGCTCTCTAATAAATATTGCCATTCTGCCGCTTTCTACCTTTGAATATGTCCTCTAATTCTCAGTAGCAAAAATGATTTCACTTCTACCATGCTATTTGCAGACTTCCCCAGTGGTTCAGTGGTAAAGAATCCACCTTCAAATCAGAAGAGTCACAGGAGTCACAGGTTCAATCCCTGGGTCAGGAAGATCCCCTGGAGGAGGGCATGGCAACCCACTGCAGTATTCTTGCCTGGAGAATCCCATGGACAGAGGAGCCTGGTGGGCTACAGTTCATGGGGTCGCAAAGAGTAGGACATGACTGAAGCAGACTATCTGTATCTGTTTTCTATTTTCTGTTATGGTATATTTATATATACGTATATGCATATATATATGTATGAAAGTGATATACATACATTCCAGCGTGGATCCAGTATAACAGAAATTCTTGTATTTTTGTCCCAAATTATGGTTATTCCATTTAAAAATTTCAGAATCAAGTACAGGCCAACGGTATGAACAGAGTATGAATTTCCATTGAGTTCACATTCCTTACTTTCTGTAGTTTTGACTGCTGTGACTTTACCATCATGCAAGACAATATTTTGATCCTGTAAATTAAAAGACAGACTTACTTACAGTAACATCAATCTTATTTGGCCATTTATAATCTGAGGGGAAAAAAAATAGTACTGTACCTGAAAAGCAACTATAATTTTTCTTGAGCATGTAAGTCCATCCTCACAGCATGGGACGCTTTCAGTTAAAATACGGAATGTGCCATTTTCACGACCACAATAATCCTTTAAAAATTAAATTTTAATAATAATTTATATCAGGAACATGGAACTCAATTACAATATTTGTATCAGACAAATATTTCTCAGACAGTGACACCTTACACTCAATACATTACCATATGTTACATTATGGAATTTCCGAAAGACAATCGTTATCTGTGTTACAAGTCTGTAGTCTTGGCTGAGTCCAAACTAACTTCTTTGACTCAGTTCTTTTCCCATTACTTCCACACAAGCTTAGAATTATACCACAGATGTATATATATATATATATATATATATATATATATATATATATTATGTAAGTTTATAATCTTAAATTTATTTCTAGACTGTTCAGATAGCTAGATAAAGACGTCTTTTTCTTTAGTGATTTATATGAAACTTGATATTCACTCAAAACTCATGCAAAACAATCCATAGTATGGAGCAAGCGTGGACTCCAGAATCTGACAGGTCTAGGTTTGAATACGGCATTTTCTACCTAGTAGCTCATGTTGCTTAACCTCTATAAACCTCAACTTCTTCATCTCCTTCATAGGGATAATAATATAAGCCTTTTATATGAGAAATGATTTAATATATAGATTCACTTGGAAAAGAAGCACTCGTAACATGGTAACTGTCATTGTTGCTGATAGTACTGTTGCTAAAATAATGACATCTAACATTTATTGAGCACTTATTATGTGTTCCAATATTTTCTCTAATTTGGTTTCAAGTAGGGCCTATTTCCATCATACACTTAAGGAAACTGAGACACAGAGAAATTAAGGTATGTGCCCCAAATAAATCACATGTCTAAGAAATGGCAGAGGCATGAGTGAAATTTAGGCCTACTGGCTCCAGAATCATCACTACATTATATTACATTTTACTGCCTTCAAGAAACATATATGCAGCATGTTTTTCTTTAAATTCACATTTTGAGAATAAAATTCTCCAGAGTTCATCTAATAATTATGAAGTAAATAAAAATTGTTTAAAAACACACTTGTAATTACCTCGATAAACGAATACTGGCAGAGACCATCAAAGCTGTAACTTTTTCCATCAAAAGTTCTAACATGACCTTCCCCATAGATATGACAAGTGGTTTGACATTCATTTTGTGTACAGTTCCAAGATCCTTTTATGCAAGTACTAGAAGAAAACAATGATACAGCGTGGTAATTGTATCATGCCAAGATTATGACTGAACTCATATTGCTTTTGTAAAGAAGCACAAAGCATATCAGTTTACATTTTGCAGTTGTCCATTATACAATGTTCAAATTTTAATGCTGTATAAAATTTGTTTTTAAAATAGTTTTTCTAACATCTGACCATTATTTTTCCAAATATCCCAAAGTATGACTCCTTTCCCATAAAAATAAGAGCAGATTGTATACTTTCTAATATCCAAAACAAATAAAACAGTAATTCTTTATTATGTACCATTTGTTGCAGCCAACTGAGGTGACACTTCCTTGGTCATACTCTCGTCCACCAAAAGAGCATGGGCAGTCATCAGGAAAGACACAGTTCCCTTTAGAATTTCGAACCATTCCTTCAGGACAGTAGCACCCACGTTTGCAAGGCAAGTTTTCCTATAGGAGTAAATATAAAATATACATCATGAGGCACTAGTCTAAATTCATTGCATTATCAGTTGTATTAATACTTGACAATGCATAAATAAACCAAGTATACAGCTAGAATCATCATTTGACAAGTCAAAATGACACACAAAAATAATATGACCTTCTAATTATTTTCCTTTGATGTTTTAATTTCCATCTTCACTGAAACAAAAGTGTTGTTTTGAAATAAAAGTTATCAAAAATCTAAACTCTAATACCATGTTACTTACATCAAAAGTAGGTATGTTCCGAGTGCTACATGTACTATCAACTCTCCTCTGTGCCTTAGGATTCCTACAGTCAACATATTCAGCCCCTCCAGAACAATTCTCTGTGAGACAAAGGAAGTTGTTAGTCAAGGGCCTCTTGATCTGCTTATTTTAACCAAAGTAGATATCTTAAGCTTGCATCGTGATTTCAAAACTTACGTAGTGTCAAATCAATGGGAGTCTGGCAAAGAAGAATCCCATCTCTACAGACACTGGAAATAAAAGAAAATTATAAATTTAAATAAAATTTCAATGACAGATTAATACACTGTTATAGCAACTTTCTTCCCTCATTCATAAATCCCCTGCTTTATCATGAATAATAACATCAATGAGATACAGTCCCCCAAAAGAAAGAATACGTTTGAATCAGTTCTAATGAGGTGGATGAAACTGGAGCTGATTATACAGAGTGAAGTAAGCCAGAAAGAAAAACACCAATACAGTATACTAACGCACATATATGGAATTTAGAAAGATGGTAACAATAACCCTGTATGTGAGACAGCAAAAGAGACACAGATGTATAGAACAGTCTTTTGGACTCTGTGGGAGAGGGAGAGGGTGGGATGATATGGGAGAATGGCACTGAAACATGTATAATATCATATAAGAAATGAATCGCCAGTCCAGGTTCAATGCAGGATACAGGATGCTTGGGGCTGGTGCGCTGGGATGACCCAGAGGGATGTTACACGGAGGGACGTGGGAGGGGGGTTCAGGATTGGGAACACGTGTACACCCGTGGTGGATTCATGTTGATATATGGCGAAATCAATATAATATTGTAAAGTAAAAAAAAAATAATAATAATTTTTTTTTAAAAAGATACAGTGCATGTGCTTAATCATGTCTGATTCTTTGCAAACCACCAGGCTCCTCTGTCCATGTGATTTCCCAGGCAAGAATACTGGAGTGGGTTGCCATTTCCTCCTCCAGGGGATCTTCCCAACCCAAGGATCAAACCAGTGTCTCCTGTGCCTCCAGCATTGGCAGGTGGATTCTTTACCCCTGAGCCACCTTGGAAGCCAAAAAAAAAAAAAAAAAAAAGCATAAAATGTAACAAATTATAAGATATAACTTGTATTCATTATAGGAATGTACAAATAAGGTTCTTATGGACATGCAGAAAACTAAATGGAAAAGATGGCTGGATTTTAATGGATAAGTAAGTTTCAACAGATGTTGCTGATAAGATGCAAAGCTGTAACAAAGGAAAGAACAAGGCATGTTCTAATGATTGTTTGGATAGAAGGTAAAAGTGGTAGAAGTAAGTTATAACCAGATTTCAGATAGTCTAAAATGACATGCAAGTTTGTTTCTATTCTTTAGGCAACTGTCACCATAAAATCAGTTTTTGAGCAGCTAAGTGGCACAATTAGAATAGTGCTTTAGATATGACATTCCAGTGACAGTACCGGAAACATGACAAAGAGAGAACAAAGAACAGTCAAGTTAGTTCACACAGTAGTATAAATAAGAGGTTTTAGATATTTAAAACAGGATAATGCTAACACCATCCATAATTTGGAGGTGCTAGCCTAAGTGATCTACTGATTCTTCAGCATTTACTGGGAAAGTATCGTTAATCAAATCCAAACCAAATGTTTTGTGTACTTTATTGATTAAAAGGAGTTACACATGTTCCTTTAAAATGACCAAATTATTATTATTCATTGCTAAATGATATCTTTTAAAAATTAATTTATTTATTTTAGTTGGAGGCTAATTACAATCTTGTGGTGGTTTTGCCACACATCGACATGGAATTAAAGAAAAAAGAGAAGGTGCATCCAACAATTTTTGGAATGACTGCTTCACTTTTGCAGTTATGTTTTTAAGAATTGCTATTTCTGTACATGAAATTAGAAATGTAGGTAAATTACTTTGCCCAAACTGCAGGAATCACAACCTCTTTATCCATCATAAAAAGTTATAGTTCTTCAATACCTCCTACCACCCTGGAACAAAGTTTAAATTCTGGAATATGGCCTGGCTACTTTTTTCTTTTCCAGCACAATCTTGTGTAACAACAACCGACATGTACAATACTATTTCAAGCATTTCCTACATTACTGCATTCTGTTTCCTTGACTGGAAGTCACTCTTCACACTCCAATTTTGTCAGGAAAAAGAGTCATCCCTTAGGAAAACTGAAATGCTGGTCTTTTCTGAGAAGTTGTGTTGTTTTTGTTTTTTTTTTTAAATATCTCCTGAGGTAGCAACTGGCCTTTTCTGGTATCATATGATAGTATATAAACCTCTTTGCAATAGTCAGCACCATACTTACTCTGAGTCCAAGACAATGACCACTCATCTTTGCAACTCCAGTGCTTAGCACAAAGCCTGGCACATGGTAGGCATTTATTGAATAACTGTTTGTTGAACAATAAATACCGAGAGAAAACTAGGAACATTGCCTGAATATGAAATTGCTTTGCATTCTCTGTACATAGCAGCCACTAGAATATTTTGCTACTGTCATTTAAAACCAAACATGAGTGGGATATATCAGCAATGGCCATTATAGTGAAATGTACACTCCAGGTAATATTAAACTTTAATGAAAATGTGGCAGTTCTAAAGAAGATTTCATCCTAGCAAAAGACTATTTCTTTGAAAAGCAAAGTATCTTGATTTAAAGTCATAACAAGTATATATGTAATTTCCATACCATTTATTGTCATCAATATGGATGAGTTTGCCTGGTTGCACGACCTCATCATTTATGTAGCAGTCACACTGAGATTTTGAAACACAATTTCCTTCATTATTCTTGTACATTCCATCAGGGCAAGTGCATCCATCAACTGGAATGCCTTCCATATCACAGCTTTTATCTCTCTCTGACAATGATCGGCAAGAACTATTGCAGGTTTTTACGTTGTACTTGAAAACTAGGCCACTAGGACAAGATTGATCTGTTGGTATAGGGAAAATATGATCAGTATGTAAATATCTAGAGTAATTAATAATCTTAATTCAACTTGATGTTTATAGTATTATAGTGAATTAACCATAATTGAGTTATGAATAATAAAAGAAAAGGTACTTGTCCTTTTTTTCTGTCAGTGTTGAGACACTGCTATAATGTTTGCACATTCTGCTGGAGCTAAAGCCCATAAACAAGATAGATAGTTCACTGCTCTCAGGCAGCTTATATTCCTTGGGAAAAGACAATCATGGTACGTGCTAAAAAGCAAAATAGGAAGCTCTGAGTGTGTATACCTGGGACTACCCTTAGTGAAGAGGAGGGACAGATAGACAGCATGAAGATAGCCTAGAGAAAGGGAATTCTATATCTGGAGAATGACTTAAGTTAGAAGAGAGGGGAAAGTGAAAGTGAAGTCATGTCTGAAATCCAGGCAAGAGTACTGGAGTGGATTGCCATTTCCTTCTCCAGGGGATCTTCCCGACCCAGGGATGGAACCCAGGTCTCCTGCATTCCAGGCAGACACTTTAACCTCTGAGCCACCAGGGAAACCCACAGAAGAGAGGGGAATCCTTTCAAGAGCAAGCAAGAGATTAGAAACTATAAACCTTGTAAGCAGTTTGGTTTATAGCCTGAAAGCCATAAAATGCCACTGACTTGTTTTAGACTGAAATGTCACATGATCAGTCTAATTTTATTTGGTTTTACTTTAAAGATTATACTGATTTCTCTGTAGAAATTGAATTAGAGGGAACCAAGACTGGATATAATACGTTAAGGCTGTATATTGTCACCCTGCTTATTTAACTTATATGCAGGGTACATCATGAGAAACGCTGGGCTGGAAGAAGGACAAGCTGGAATCATGATTGCCAGGAGAAATATCAATAACCTCAGATATGCAGATGACACCACCCTTATGGCAGAAAGTGAAGAGGAACTCAAAAGCCTCTTGATGAAAGTGAAAGAGGAGAGTGAAAAAGTTGGCTTAAAGCTCAACATTCAGAAAACGAAGATCATGGCATCTGGTCCCATTACTTCATGGGAAATAGATGGGGAAACAGTGGAAACAGTGTCAGACTTTATTTTGGGGGGCTCCAAAATCACTGCAGATGGTGATTGCAGCCATGAGATTAAAAGACGCTTACTCCTTGGAAGGAAAGTTATGACCAACCTAGATAGCATTTTGAAAAGCAGAGACATTACTTTGCCAACAAAGGTCCATTTAGTCAAGGCTATGGTTTTTCTAGTGGTCATGTATGGATGTGATACCTGGACTGTGAAGAAAGCTGAGTGCCGAAGAATTGATGCTTTTGAACTGTGGTGTTGGAGAAGACTCTTGAGAGTCCCTTGGACTGCAAAGAGATCTAACCAGTCCATTCTGAAGGAGATCAGTCCTGGGTGTTCATTAGAAGGACTGATGCTAAAGCTGAAGCTCTAATACTTTGGCCACCTCATGCGAAAAGTTGACTCATTGGAAAAGACTGTGATGCTGGGAGGGATTGGAGGCAGGAGGAAAAGGGGACAACAGAGGATGAGATGGCTGGATGGCATCTCCGACTATATGGACATGAGTTAAGAGTGAACTCCAGGAGTTGGTGAAGGACAGGGTGGCCTGGCATGCTGTGATTCATGGGTTTGCAAAGAGTCAGACACGACTGAGGGACTGAACTGAGCTGAACTAAAGAAATAAATCAAGAAATAAATATGCAAGGACTAAACAAACATGTAGTTTAGTCAGTAAGTCGTGTCTGATGCTTTGTAACACTGAGGACTGTGGCCTGCCAGGCTCCTCTGTCCATGGGATTTCCCAGGCAAGAATACTGGAGTGTGTTGCCATTATTTAAAAATAAAGAAAATCATCTTTGAAAGAACCAAATACAAATTTGTAAATACACACACCCAAATTGCACATTAAATTAAACTACATACTAAATTAAACTACATATGGATGTGAGAGTTAAACTATAAAGAAGGCTGAGTACCAAAGAATTGATGCTTTTGAAATGTGGTATTGGATAAATCTCTTGAGAGTGCCTTGGACTACAAGGATATCAAACCAGCCAGTCCTAAAGGAAATCAACCCTGAATATTCATTGGAAGGACTGATGCTGAAGCTGAAGCTCCAATACCTTGGCCACCTGATGTGAAGAGCCAACTCATTAGAAAAGACCCTGATGCTGGGAAAGATTGAAGGCAGGAGGAGAAGGGGACGACAGAGGATGAGATGGTTGGATGGCATCACCAACTTGATGGACATGAGTTTGAGCAAGCTCCAGGAGATGGTGAAGGACAGGGAAGACTGACATGCTGCAGTCCATGAGGTTGGTTGCAATGAGTCAGATACAACTGAGCAACTGAACAACAGCAAAAACTACACTAAACACACACACACACACACACACACACACACACACACACACACACACACACCTACCTGTTGTAAAACTCAGAAGAAAGTAGAGTTATCTAAAGCCTCTATTCTGCTTACCACATAGCCCAGCTCTCCATCCTACCATGGAAGTTTCCTTCTCAGCACATGCTTTCACATAGTTGCCTAAAATTGTACACAGGCAATCTTGGCTATTTTCACAAGTACAAGTGTATTTTTTGCATTCCTTTAAAATAAGAAAGAAATTTATATTATGAAAATATTCAGAACAGGTAAACTGGTATAACAAATCAGTTCATAACCACTCCTCTTCTGGAAAACATTTTGTCCTTGAAACTTTTGGAATTATTTTATGTCTCAAAATATGCAAATTAGCAAATCAAATATTAACTGAGTTTTCCAAGAACTGAGAGAAACTTATTCAAGATTTTCCTCATGTGGGGTTATTTTCTAGTTCCTCTTTTTTGAGTTGGTATATCTGACAATTGAATAAAGTAATATAATCCAATTTAAACTTAAATGTATGTCTTAATCTACTGCAAATGGCTGCTATTTGAACATTTTTAATATCTGATTCTTTTTCAGTATTATAAATATATTTCTCAAAAAGGGCTGTTAATGTTAGACCTTCACATACCTCATGATATGGTTTAGGGTCCACAATTGAATGGCAAGAAGCAAAAGGACCACTCAAATCAAGAAGAATTCCACAGTGCCTTTCAGCAAACCGTTCTGGAAGAAAATTAATGCACCCAACACTAGATTAAATATCATAATTTTTTAATTAAAAGAGAAAGTGTAAATTTTTAAAACTGTACTCTGCTTTGTGTCTTTATGAAAACAATTGTTTTTTAAAGCGTTATGCTATAATTTGTTATCATGCAAAAAAAAACATGATATAATAAGAAACAAATCTTTATTAGCTTTGGACTTTTATATTAAATCAGTTAACCTTTTTCTGAAGTGCGATTTCTATATAAAATATGAATAAGGGAACCAGATTATTTAGGTAACTTTAGTTTAAAGTACATATTTATGTTAAATTATGAAAGGTTGATGCTGTCACTCCAGGAGGTTAAGTCAGTGTTTCTGAAGGTCATAAACTAGACAATCACTATCAATAATTAAAATACAATAATTTCACGTAGCTGCTTAATTGATACTTGGTAGATTTAGCAATAGACTTCTGTTAAATTAATTGAAGATAGAATTCACAAAACAACCATTTAAGTCAAAAATGTTTTGCTCAGTGATTTGCAAATTCTTAAGGATGATGACCATGACTAGCACAAACATTGCTAGAATTTTTTTAACTATTTGCTGACTGACTTTTAAAAGTGACTGTCACCAGGAAGCAATAAAGCACAATGACTGAACCTATTAAAAGGACATTGAGGCCAATTATTCTTAAAATTTTGACAAACTTGCAACTAGGTATCAATGCTTTTATGTAAATATTACCAACATCTTATTATTGTTTAATTTTCTGTATTTTATTTTATTAAGTTATATTTAAAACACTGAAAATTAAGTCATTTACATATCTCTCAAAAGTGTTAACATATAGTCTGCTTAACATAAATTGGCTTGGTTTCTTATGAGATGTATTTTTTTTTTTTTACCTATTCTCATTTTATTTTCATTGCAACACCCACAAAATAAAATAATGACAAAACCTTGAAATGTGTATTACCATACTGATGTTAATGCATTTATCAGCTCATCTTTTAAATCAAAACAAATAAGTGAAACTTCAGAAGGAGTCACTTTAGTAGTTTATAAACTGATCAGATATTTGTTTCAAGTAAACAGATTAATTAAGAAATAACAAATTAACATTTAATTATAATATATTTTAACTTACCTTCCATTGCATTCCATTATTTATGAAAGAAGCAACATAAAATGAAGCATAGGTTAAAATCAATGACACTAGAGGAACAGTTAGAGAAAGACTTGGACTCAAAACACTTGGATTATACCTTATTAAGAACACCCTATCTAAATCTCCATTATCACCATCGACATGAATGGGAATAATAACCTCATCCACGTCCTTTACCACTCTTTGTAGAAATAAATTGAATTATCGATAATATGTATGAAAGTCCTTGGTAAGCTAAAATGTCAGCAGAATCATATAAGTGTACAGCATTTCCATTAAAATCTCTATTTGGGGTTTGGTATAACTAATATACATGATGGCAGTGGTTAGGAGACTGGATCTAACTACAGCTGTACCGCGAAATGTCTCAGCAATTTGGGTGAGTGTCACTATTCAAAGAAATGATCCCTTCTACAATTATATAAAATAGAAATAATAATGAAGTGATGAGTGAAGTCTCCTCTAACCCTATCATTTTAAAACTATGGAGAAACTGTACGTGGAGGGAAAGAATGGCTAGAGAAGACAACAGTGTCTCTTCCTCTCTCTGTTCCCGAATGAGAAGCCTGTTTTCTAAGAGTGTCATCAGCCAGTCAAATTGTTTCTCCACTGTTCCCTCTAAAGCTGAAAAAGTTCACAAACACTAGCTGAAAAACTGGATTATCTAGTAGTCTCATATTATTACCAGAACAAGTTTATAATTCCAGTAGCAAATATTTAATCACAGAGTTTGAGGTTCAATAAACATTACCTTTTTCTATACTGATGCATGAAGCAGTGCTAGCTTTAGGACAGGGCATCATTTCCCAAGAACTAGCAAATGCCTGAGATGTCTTTTCTAATATGTTCTGACTTGACATGAAATCATCCTCTGCTCTGTTGTTGTGGGAACCACAGAGTCCTGTAGAAAGCACCGAAAAAATTTTAGCATCTTCTCACCTTTGGATTCATATTCAGTTCTTTGCTCAAATCAAATCATGCATGAGCCACATGAGAGTATGTCTTGGTTAGTCTTTAAACATATAAGTAATATTTCATGACATATCAGGTTAATACTGCCATTTATAATTCCAGGAGCACTGGAACACCATTTGACATGAATATTATTTTCTTCCTGTATGTTGTTGTAACTTAACCTCCTTTGACAAGGCTTTAGAAAGCATGCCTAAAGTAGAAAGTTTATGACCACACATTTTCAGTTTCATTGTAAAGAGTTGAATCATGTTAAGAGCTACCTGCCTTTCTTATCTGGACCCTTCTGACCCTTAAATTACATTTTTTTGCCTATGTATAAATAAGTGAAAAATGTTCACTGGTTAAGCAAAAGTATCTTGCAAAAACTTAGATGGTTTTACATGAGTAAATGTGGAATTTGCCAAGGTTTCTTTGTTTTGTTTGATATTTGTAACAGTATGTAAAAACTGATTTCTGTAATAGAAAACCTCAGTAAAAGAAAGATAATCTATGAGCAGAAAGACAAGTTGTAATACAACTTGTATTTGGAATTGATTTTCAAAAGATTTATAATATTTTCATTTATTCTTCCACAAATCAGTTTTAGTAACATATTAGCAAATTGATATATAGCATATATTATCAAATCTCACAATAAATCCTTAATTCCTTAAGATGTTTAAATTGTTGAAAACCATTAGGAAATAGATTTTGTAATAAATAAAGCTATCTACACTGTATGTTAGGTTATTTTACTGAAATATGGAAGCAAAGATTAAGTAAAAATGTTTTACAGTCTACTATTAATGGAGACAACGTAAAATTACAACAGATGGTTACACTAGTGCTTTGGAAATAAAAACATATCTATGAGGTATCATCTCATGCCAGTGAGAATGGCTGCTATCAAAAAGTCTACAAACAATAAATGCTGGAGAGGGTGTGGAGAAAAGGGAACCCTCTTATACTGTTGGTGGGAATGCAAACTAGTACAGCCACTATGGAGAACAGTGTGGAGACTACTTTAAAAACTGGAAACAGAACTGCCATACGACCCAACAATCCCACTGCTGGGCATACACACCGAGGAAACCAGAATTTAAAGAGACATGTGTACCCCAATGTTCATCACAGCACAGTTTACAATAGCCAGGACATGGAAACAACCGAGATGTCCATCAGCAGACGAATGGGTAAGAAAGTTGTGGTATGTATACACAATGGAATATTACTCAGCTATTAAAAAGAACTCATTTGAGTCAGTTCTAATGAGGTGGATGAAACTGGAGCCTATTATACAGAGTAAAGTAAGTAGGAAAGAAAAACACCAATGCTGTATATTAACAGATATATATGGAATTTAGAAAGGAAGGTAATGATGACCATATGTGCAAGACAGCAAAAGAGACACAGATGTAAAGAACAGACTTTTGGACTCTGTGAGAGAAGGCAAGGGTGGGATGATTTGAGAGATTAGCATTGAAACGTATCCATTACCGTATGTGAAATAGATGACCAGTCCAAGTTTGATGCATGAAATAGGGCACTCAAAACCAGTGCACTGGAACAACCCAGAAGGATGAGATTGGGAGGGAGGTGGGAGAGGGGTACAGGACGGGGGAACACAGGTACACCCATGGCTGGTTTATGTCAATGTATGGCAAAAACCACCACAATGTTGTAAAGTAATTAGCCTCCAATTAAAACAAATAAATTAATGTAAAAAATATCTATAGGACTTACCTACAGTATCTGTGAATTGGTTAGGTGGCACAGAAACATACAATTGCATCACAGGAAAAATTTGAATTTGCATTTTTCCATGAAAGTATGTTTCTGCTTGAAGGTATGAGGAAGATGCATTGAAGATCTGTATTTTGTCTGTTAAAGTAATAATTTATATTAATAGCAATAATTAATATTTTAAACAGTTTTTATTTCTTAAAATGCCTGTATACTGAATATATTTTTTAAAACAGAAACATTTATAACATAGTTAAAAATGGAATAAAGTAATGCATTTTACATTTATAATATTTTAAATGATAGAATTAAACTTACCTGAATAATAATAACCAAGGTTTCCAAACTTGTCATTTGTGACTGTTCCATCTCTATTGAACACGTATTTGTCAACTTGAACAGACTAATATTTAAAAGATATTGTTAGTTTATATTAATTTTCAATATGAATGCATCTAAGTATAATGTTAACAAATGAACCTGAAACTTTCCCATAAAGCCTCACTGTAATAGACTAACTTATAAATGTCTAAAATATTAAACACTTTTAAAGCATTTCTTATATCGATTCTTAAAGGAGGATTATAAAGGACTTTTCAGCCCTGATTTGTAGATGAGGAAACTAAGACCCAAGAAGATAACTTGGATTTCCAAAGGTCAACCCACTTATAAGTAGCAAAGATCAAGCTAAGTACTCTCCCTCCCTATGTAGGTCACCTCCAGTTAAAATGGTAGTTCCAAATACATGAAATTCTAAGCAAATATAACTGTCTTCCTAAAAGGGCCATAGATTTTAATAATTTAGTAAGTGGAAAAGGTTGACCTGTAATTAGCACCTTAGTTATATGCCTATGTTAATTTTGATATTCGTAAGGATCCTTAGAGCTATACAGGTCTTCCAGAGACTTTATCAACCTCATTTATGGTTTTAATTTCATGGTAAAGCCTCTCTTTTTCAACCTCCAAAATTCTGAATTTGTAGAGTAATTGACTCAAGGTTGCTTTAGGAAGCTGATTACTTACCGAATTCAAGAGGAGTGTAACACTATTTAAGCATGTTCCTGACTGACCACTTGGACATGGACGAAGCTCAACACTAATAGACCAATCTTTATCCTGTTAAAAAATACATTTATTAAATGTTTATTAAAATGTCATTGAATATATGCTATTACTATGTGATTCATTCATAATGCATATTTGCATTTTTAATATGTAAAAGGCTTACATTCAATCAGTCTGCTCTGAAACTAGAAACCTAGTTCAGTCCATGGGACAGCCTAGGATTGACCAAGAGTTTTACAGATGGTCCAAGTATTTTGCCTAAGATATAGACTATCTAAATAGTCTATGATTGGTGGATTCTCTCATTAACCTTTTTTTTTTTTCTTTAAGCTTTACTTTTCATCTTGTCTCTATGGGAATTGTGCTGCATTATTGAGTCTAATGGGACTTAGAGATAACACAGCTTGTTTATTCTCTGGAAAATCCATGATGTCAACTTAAATCCAAGGAGAGAAGCATTTAGTTTATAATATAAGTCATGTCAAATATTGACTTCCAGTTCTTAAGATTCAGGAATCTCTAATCTATATAAAGGAAATATTCTATATATTTTTATGTATTTCCCTCTCACTTTGCCTATCCCCTATCCTCATAGATTATGTGCAAAGTATGCAAAAAAGGAAAGGAGAGTTGGAAAACTGACTTTTAATAATAGTAATGACATTTTTCAGACACTGGTCCCCATCTCTCACTTCAGGAGTCACAAATTCTACTCATCTTTGTTTCTGACCAGGAAGATAAGTAAAATTGCTTATTCTTGTGCCAGTTAAAGGCATAACCTACAAAATGGAATCTCTCTTTTATTGAAATTTAGATTATTTAAAATTTTAATACTGAAAGAGTTTAAATGTAAGGATAACCTCTATCATACTGTTATAATAAACTGCATAATATTGTTCTAGACTGTTTTCTTTTTATTAAGAAGCCATATTTTCTCCAGCATTCATGAATGGGACTATAATTAGGCAGAAGATTCAAGATATTTTCAACCTAGCTTCCTCTGTTAATTAATGTCATTAAACCAGAAACTCTTGCATTTAAATGAAAAGATGGGAACAGAACATGGAAAGAGAACTCAAGTGATGAATCAAGTTGAAATCAATCTTTGTTTTGCATACAAAGAGCTTGTTAACAAATACTCAGATGTAATTAATACAAGCTGTAAGTTTTGTCTAATTAGTCCTAGTTGTTCTCAGGAAAATCAAGACAAATCATGGAGTCTTTTAGAAAAGTTCCCTTTTACTATTCTCGGTCTGTCCCTGAGAAACCCTCAGTAAATGGTCTCAGTGACTTGTCACAAGTTCTTAATGATGAAATATTTCCAGTGCTGCCAGGCCTATAAAAAGTTCTAAGAGCAATTTGACCTTCCCATTTCATTTCCTTTATTAAAAAGAAGCTACATGTGGGAAAAAAAAAACCACTAAATATCATATTATGAAAACTAAAAATAAATGTAAAGGAATAATGAAAAAAGGAAAATATTTTATGGAATGTAAAAGTTAGTCTCATTTTAAGCACTGGTGAACACATACAAAGAAAAGCAGAAATATTAAATCTTTTCCTGATATATTTAGAAAATTAATAGTAATAAAGATTTTGATTGTTTTTGTTTAGCAAATAATTTCTAAGGAACACGGGTAATAATGATTTCAATGTCAACATGTGACACAAAGCAGATACTGAAATACACAACCAATGATTGAATGGTTGTTTGTTTTTGTTTTTTTTTTAATAGTAAGTAAAGTTGAAGATTGTGTTTTAAACTAGTAAGAAAAAGCTTGGCGTCTATATCAGTTTTCTCAAGTGTTGCAGACTATTACATACATGGATGGCCAAAAAGTGACAGTTTCCAGGATGGTTGTATTTAACACCATCAAAGGTGGTAATCAAACTTCCTTCTATCTTACATCTTCCAGGGCATAATGTTTTAGTGCAAGACCACTTTGCTTCTTGGCATGTGCTGTTAAAATGCAATGGTTATGAAAATGTCATCAATTACATTTTCTTTATGATAAATAGTACAACATAAAAAAAATCACAACTTAAACTAAGACATCTAGTTAAGTTTTATTACACCATCTTCATTCCCCTCCCAACATCTCAGCCTTGATAAATGTCTTTCAGACAATGGTATCCTAGTAATTTTTTTGTACTATTTTTTAGTCTCTCAATCATGTTTGACTCTTTGTGACCCCATGGACTGTAGCCTGACAGGCTCCTCTATCCATGGGATTTTTCCAGGCAAGATTATTGGAGTGGGTTGCTATTTCCTTCTTCAGGAGATCTTTGTAACCCAAGGATTGAATCCATGTCGCCACACCTCCTGCACAGCAGGAGGTTCTTTACCACTGAGTCACCAGGGAAGCTCTAATTCCATTGAACAAAATAATAACTTCTGCCTGCTCTGCCCAGTATAATATGGTCTTCCACATTGCAGACAGATTCTCTACCATCTGAGCTACCAGGGAAGTCATAAGGAGACATATAGCTATTGATTATGTGAAATGTGGCTTGTCAGGACAGAATGAGATCTTCTGTAAATGTAAAATACACATAGACTTCTAAGAATTAATACTGAAAAAGATGGTAAATTCTCTCAACATTTCATAATAATTTTATGCTGAAATGATAATATTAATATTTGCATATGTAAAGTTCTGTTGTTTAGTTGCTAAGTCATGTCTGACTGTTTTGCAACCTCGTGGACTGTAGCCCACCAGGCTTGTCTGTCCATGGGATTTCCCAGAAAAGTATACTAGGCAGGACTGTAGTTTCCTTCTCCAGGGACTCTTCCTGACTCAGGGATCAAACCTGAGTCTCCTACAATGGCAGATGGGTTCTTTATAACAGCCACAGGGGAAGCCCATATGTAAAGTACATGAATATAATTAATTCCACTTGTTTGTTTCTTTTTGCTTTTTAAAAATAATTAACTGAAAATGTTAAATTATATATGCAGATCATATTTGTGACTCACGTTATATTTCTCTTGAACAGCAAAGCTATACACATTCAATAAATTATAGTTCTTGTTTTCCATAATTATTATTAATATATTATTATCAGACTAAAAGTACTTTGCCTATTTACTGAGAAAATATTACAGTAAAAATGATACATTAGTTTTCATTGAGTCAGATTATTCCACCACAAGGACAAAGTACATTCTAGAAAGTCCCTTAAATTCCTGCGGATATTTTGAGTTCCAGAGAAAAGTCATAATGAGGAATAGGGAAAGCTCTCTGGTCAGCGTTTTGTTCCTGAACTTAAAAGTAAGAATCAAGTTATTCAACTAAAAGAGAAATAATCTACACTATCTTTGACACATTAAAATCCACTCTGAATCAAATATAGCTTCACCAATGTAACCTCATATAAAAATTATTTGAAAGGTTTGTTTGTAATTGTATATTTTTAAAATATTCTTGAAAATTAGCATAATTATTGTTTCATTATTATAACCATAATTTTGTATTATTCTTTCCTCTGTTTTGCAACCACCAATCGGTTTACTATTCAAAACATTATTTCAGTTCCTATAAAACATTATCTTTTAAAGATACATAGAAATCTAATATATTTTACATGAAACACACAAAAATTCCTCAAAAAAAAAATGCAAGAATGTAAGCACAGAAAATGCCAAGAGGCTGAATTTTGTTTCTGAAAAGTTTAAGTGTGGATTTAGGGAATTATTTTAAGTTACGCTAATATATTAGTATTATTTCACTACCTATAAAATATAGACAAAAGACACACACATACCACAGAGAACCACAGGAACCTTCGCGGACTTCTCCTGACTGATATACCTTTCCACTAGATTCACAGGGACAGTCAGACTTCAACACACATCTCCCTTTCTCTCCAATATCATCCAGTAGATAACCTAGAGTACATTATATAAGATTAATCTCAATACTATACTAACATTAGTAAATTCTCAAGCAATGTGTTGAGAAATCACTTTTGAGGCTATTTCAAGTGTAAACATACCCTTAAAATGATCATTTCTATTTAAGAAATTTGAAAACTGGCAAGGGTATAGATAACATTCAGAGCCACAGAGTAGTCCTATTGAGCCCAGCATAGAACTAGGAGATCATCTGTGTAGTATTATAGAGATAGAAATGTACATTAACTTTAAAAGTATCTCTACCCCTCCCTTCCTGTATGTTAGAAGGATAGATTATGAATAGGTGATAATTTATTCAATAAGTATCTTGTTAGAAACAAGATCTCAGTATGACTGTGTAACTTCATTTTCAAATGTTTTACCTTCTGGGCAGGTGCAGCCACTCACACATTCAATGTCTTGAAAAGGAGCCACATTAGAACAAGTTGCAGGATTTGAGGGACCACATTCTTTATAGATATGTTTTTCTGGGCAAATAGGTTTTTCTGGAGAAATATAGAAATATGCATACATAGAAATCAGAGGAAAATAAATGTGATAAATATATAGCACTCTAATGAGTATCTTTTAGAGTAGGAGTCTAAATTTCAAGATATAGGTCAATTTTTAAAGATAGTAACTAAATTATGCCAATTACCTATGCATTACTTTATGATACAATATTTAATTTGAAGAAAATGTATATTACATAGTATCATTTTACCTTACTTTGACATTGATAATCTATTTATATTTTAACTTATAAAGATTGAACTAAGTATAAATGAAATATTCAGATTTAATGAAACTCATTTAGATTTTCTAATTTTCTGAAAGAAAACACTTAACCAGTCAACATACTTTTGATAACTTTCTAGTTATTTTTATGGAGATTTTACAGAGTTTCACAAAATTATTTACTTTTCCCAGTGACTTTTACTAATAATAAAGTCTATAAAGTCTCTGATTATACCTTAACACAAAGCACTTATGACACGTCACTCCACAAAAATGGACCTCAATTTCTTCACAAGTACATGTTAGAGACAAGACCTTTCTTTCATCCATGAGGTTCCTTCCAGGAGTTACAGGTATTTGAGAAAATTACTTTGAGACACAGCTCAACTTTAAATGCTATAGAATCTTCTTGATTTGGAGTCTACAATACATTTAAAACCTACCACAAACCACATCAGTATCATCTCTCCAGGATTCAAAGGTGCCAGGACCATCTGAGGCACAGAGGCGGGACAATTCTGAGTAAGTGTCACATGTGGATGTTTTGTCTCTACTTTGACAATACTCATCAATGCAGATCATTTTGTAGTCACTGGATAAAGTGCTAACCTTTCCACATTTCTCAAAATAGGTTCCAATAATTTTATTACAGAACTGCAAAATAAAGCATGAAGTTTTATTAAAACAACAGAAAAATGAGGAATCAAAGGAGTATTTAGGGAAAAATAAGTTCAGGGGGTGGTGTTTGTCCAATATCCTGTAGCTTCGAAAGGGAAAGTTCTTAAACACTTATTGAAATGGGGAGTTTTGAATTATTACAGTTCCCACAGTGACTGCTAAGTGAAAACTTCACCTCTGATAATGTGTAGCAACTTCAAAAATTGTACCTAATTTCATCCAAAATTTCTCTAAAGGTGACATGAAGTCCAGAACTCAAGAAAATGGAAAATATGAGAAAAGAAAAGATTGTCCGTGCCAGAGACTGGGATAGTGGATGATTGAAACCACAACCGACAGAAGGGCGTTAACCCTTTAGAAGTCAATCTGCTTATATAATTGATGAGCAAACAAATAAAATAGACTGATTCTGGGCTTTCTTGGTGGAGGTCATGTGAGCTGCTCTGGAAATAGCATAATTTTTCTCACGTTGGTTAAGGAAGTAAAGACATTACTCTCAAACAAAAAAGATTTTAAAAAACTTTTGTAAATTTTAACATGTTTTAATTAACACGTAGTTATTTTCTATTTTAATTATGTTTGTTTTCAGATAAATACAAAAGCTACTAGCTAACAAATACACAATTTCCACCAAGTAATCCCAAGGACAACTGATAACATTCTCCAAGTGAGGTATAAAATTAAGTGAAATGAAATCTCAAAGACCTTTTTTTTTTTTTTTTTTTAACGAACTTTGGTGGCTAAAAAGTTTGTTTGAGTTTTTCTGTAAGATGTTACAGAAAAATCCAAATGAATTTCTTGGCGAACTCAGTATTATTCTTTGTGTATCTTTCTCACTAGGTAACAGGCTCCGAAGAATTGATGCTTTTGAACTGTTGTGTTGGAGAAGACTTTTGAGAGTCCCTTGGATTGCAAGAAGATCCAACCAGTCCATCCTAAAGGAAATCAATCCTGGGTGTTCATTGGAAGGACTGATGTTGAAGCTGAAACTCCAATACTTTGGCCACCTGACGTGAAGAGCCCACTCATTTGAAAAGACCCTGATGCTGGGAAAGATTGAGGGCAGGAGGAGAAGGGGATGACAGAGGATGAGATGGTTGGATGACATCACTGACTCAATGGACATGAGTTTGGATAGACTCCGGGAGTTGGTGATGGACAGGGAGGGCTGGCGTGCTGCAGTTCCTGGGGTCGCAAAGAGTCAGACACGACTGAGCAACTGAACTGAACTGAATAGGCTCTTTTAGAGCAAAAACTAGAACTTTGTCATCTCTAGGCTTAACACAATGTCTCATACATAGTCTTTAATATAACTTTATATACTTATTCCGCTAACACATTTGAGCAACCAGGAGTAAGTTCTCACACACTGTGCAATTACCACAACAGTAAAACATACTACTACTACAGAGCTCATAATCTCATAGGAAACATGTGAGAAAAGCATGAGGCATTTTTATAAATCATAAATTCTAATGATCAGCATTGGGTAAAAGAGAAAAGAGGAAGTAATTCTAACTGCAAAGATCAAGGAGCACTTCACAAGTAAGATAACAGATGATCTTATACAACATTATGGCTTAATTTGCTTTGATAGACGCTGACAAGATGTTGTAAATACAACATCCACGTCAATAAAACATGTTTCTTCTGCCTATACAATGCATACATATCTTGATCTTGAGAATTTTATTCTAGATTGAAAAAAGTATATGTGAAAATTCCTTCAGTCATCAAATAAATGCAATCTACCAAATTCAACATTCAGAGAATCATGTTAAGTGCAGAAAATTCAAAGCAAATGATGAATATTTTCAAGTGGTGTAGTCAAAAAATGATCTGTAACTTTTTCAAAAAGATGATAAAGTATACTGGAGATGACAATTCAGACTTGCTGTCTGGAGCAAAAGTAAGGGAGAAAGAGCAGAAAAGTAGTTCTTAGGAACACATTACAGAATTTCTAAACTGTGAAATTCAAGCCAGTCCCCACTGAGATAATTATGGAGAGGTGAAGCATGTCAGTTTACAGGCCAACTAAAACACTGTTCAAAGGAAATTAGAATTATTATACTAATATATAGTAACTATCATAATGTTTTAGGGAAAAAATACTTAAGCATCTACAGCTAGACTATAAAGCCGAGAAACAGACCATATGGACATTGGAGAAGAAGCAGTTGCAGAATTCTAATAAGGTCTGTGTGTTAAGAACAGAATGTTGGCTATTTAAACTGAAACCAAAGGGAATATTGCTGAAGTCTGCTATTAGATGAAATATAAATTTATTACCTGTACCCCATCTTCACAAACTTCATAGCTTTTACTAACAGCTTTGGAACAATCACCGGGAATTTTACTATCGGCAATGTGCTCATTGATATCATCTACTTAAAAAGAAAGCAATGTTAACTTCAAGATATAATTATATATGTGCATTACTTTCAAGATAAATATAGACTTGACAATATAAATATTTATTTTAACAATTAATCATTCTTTATACAAAGACAAATTGTTGCTTTAGATTTAGCCAAAATCAAATAATTGTAATTTCCTTTTGGGAAAGAATTTTCTTAGACAAATGCATTGAAATCCTACCTGGAGTGCTGTTGAAGTTACCACAAAGACCACAAGTTGGATATTGCTTGTGAAGAGTGAGCTTTAAAAAAATTACGTGTATGTTTATAAAATATTGAAAATATCTCAAGACAAAATTTAAACAAATGGAAAGACAGAGCCTCTTCATGTTCAGTTTTACCTAAGCTGGTTACTTAGTAATTTATCACAGAGTCTTTTCTAAGTGATCTGAATTTAGAATTTGCAAAGATCTGACTTCACCTCTTACTGACTGTGCCTTTGGTTAGATTATTTAACTTTTATTATCCTGAATTTCCTGAGTCCCATTATCTGTAAAATAAGATTATTTATATTATGTACTTCAAGGTATTTTAAATATTAGATTATGCTTAGTACTGTCCTTGATATATACAGATTTTTCAGTAAACCTTATCTCTTATTTTCCTTGTATTATATTATTTTTATAACTGAAAGTAAAGAACAAAATAAACAGGCCTATAAGAAAATCATAGGTGGACTTACTGAGAGTTTGTTGTTTTTGTCCCACATTAAAGACAGGATTCCTCTACGACTATTCAGAACATTGTGTTCTCCATATTTTTTAATGTGAATCAACTTATTGTTATATGGTATCTGTACACTGAAAAGTATAAAATACAGTTACACATAAAAGATAAGAACAGCATTATTGCATCAAAATTTTTCTGATAATTCGTGTTTGTATATTTAGTATCATAAATAATACTGCTGGTAAATATTAAAGGTTTTTCTAGTCATTTCAGAATGGGCACAGTGACTTTTTCCTGATTTTGGGAAGACTTTCAAGAAACAATGAATAAATCTTTGGGGCTCTGGAGAAATGAACAAGAAGAAACTGGTTTATTTCAAGAATACTGGAGCCGATTATACAGAGTGAAGTAAGCCAGAAAGAAAAACACCAATACAGCATACTAACACATATATATGGAATTTAGAAAGATAGCAATGACGACCCTGTATGCAAGACAGCAAAAAAGACACAGACGTGTATAACGGACTTTTGGACTCAGAGGGAGAGGGAGAGGGTGGGATGATTTGGGAGAATGGCATTCTAACATGTATACTGTCATGTAAGAATTGAATTGCCAGTCTATGTCCGACGCAGGATACAGCATGCTTGGGGCTGGTGCATGGGGATGACCCAGAGAGATGTTATGGGGAGGGAGGTGGGAGGGGGGTTCATGTTTGGGAACACATGTAAGAATTAAAGATTTTAAAATTATAAAAATAAATTTAAAAAAAAAATAAAATGATTAAATAAGTTGAAATGTTCATAAGTAGCCTATCATATCTCATTTTCTTATCCTGAAAAGCATTCAAATACGTCATCCCTTCCAAAGATAAATTGCTACTTCTAAAAATAAAGGCTTAAGTTTCAGTGTGTTGTGAAACCTCAAAATTTTTTTAGCATTAAACATACAAATGAAAGTTGAAATATTCTATTAACAGTTTCATTGAATATGCGTGTTGCCCCAAATCTAGACTCAAAACAGTCAAACAAGAGAACTACTCTTTTTTTTTTAACACCTTGTTATAGAAATAAATCCAATATACAGTGAAGTCTTACATATGTAACAAGACTTTTTTCTAAATGTCAATATGAGCACCAAAATAGGAAAAGAGTAGTATATCTTTCCCAATCAACCTTTTTTCCCCCTTTTTTGCTGTTACTTCAAAATATTCTACATACTTTATTAAAAACACTATGACATTTACCTTTCACCATTAACTAAAAGTATATCACCAAAGATAGAGACATCATTGTTGTCAATTATAACTGTTATTTTTTCAATCTCACTATCATTGTTTCGTTTGATCTCAATATTGAAATCTCCTCCCGATTCAACACAATGACGGCAGAAAGTATATGTGCATGAAGACTCAAAGGAAAAAACACGGCCGTTGAAAGCTTTATATGCTCCTTTGCCCCAAGTAGAAGCTTCACCTACAAAATATTTAGGGTAAAATATTCATTATTATTTAGAATAATATTTATATTGAGATATTAATTAATATTAGTAATATTAATTATTTAGAATTAATGCAGCTTCCATTTTTTATTTTTTATGTGTTTATGTACCAAGAAAAACTTCACTGAAAGATACTAGTCTCACATACATCTTAAATCTATAATTTTCTTTCCTACATACTGCAAAATGTGTTAAAAGTAATACCTGAATTCTTGGAAATACCCAAAGTTGGCTATTCCTGCTAAAATAAAAGAAGAAAAGCATCCTGTTTCCCTGTGGGAAAGGGAAATTGTCTCTACTGTGGGAGAGCATATATGGAGGGAAGCTGAGGTCTGTTTGCTTGTTTGTTTGGCTTTTTAGAGATAATCTTTCTAAGGTTGTCTGAGTGGGTTACCATTAATATTAGATGTGTCACAATTTAAAAAATTTTTAATTAAGTAAAATGTGAAGAAATATTAAATAAGTGGAAATAAGTATATTCTTTCTATATATATGTGTGTGTATGAATATATATGTGTATGTGTGTGTGTATATATTTATCTGTATGTATGGTGTGTCTGGGTGTATAAAACAGATGACTGGAAAATTTTTTAAACTAGTTTCAAATTTTCTTTACTTTGAAACCTCATTAGGTACTGGCTGATGGACATATAAATGCATATACAAATTAGAAATAAATCTATTACTTACCAATAATTGCATTTGTTTCTGAGTATTTTGGCGTTGCTTCTGGAATATGGGATCCTTTTTCTATTCAACATAATAAACAGATTACTTAAGTTTCTAATATGTATTGGCTTTAAATATATAGAATATTTGGTCTTCTACGTGGGAATTTAAAAATTGGTATTGAAGATCATCCAATGGGTTTTTTGTCCTAAATATATAATTTCATTTTGTGATGCTATGATTTGCCAAAGTCATATGCATGATTATCTCTGAAGCCCATATTTTTCTTGTAGTAATCAGCTACAGTATGTTCAGACATCATTAGCAGTTCATTCATTTGGGTTCATGGACAGTTAATAACATATGCTGCATCCCTTACAGAATTATTTTTTAAACTTCAAAAGTAGAACTTGGTGGCCTATTTTTACTGGAAGATACTACCCAAACAGGTCCAAGACAGATTTATTAAACCAGCCTACTGTCTTAATACTACTAATTCAATTATCCATATATTAAAAAATAAATTATCCTGATCAAAGGGAAAAATTCATAACCTTGAAACTTGGTTTCCCATAATCCTTTATTTCCAATACACTGATTCTTTTATATGTGACCAAGTAAACACATGAAATCTTAGAGCAAGGTCTAAAAGCAAGCAACATAATATAGCAACAATTTTAAAAAGTGAATACTTTGATAGAATTTTAAAATATTTTTCACAATACCACTTATTGTATATCTTGAGGCCATTTCTCTTTATTACAGGCTGTCTAACCCAAGTTAGGCAAAAATAGATTAAATTCTGAATTTATTTTTAAAATCAACCTTTAAATACTATATCTAAAAATGATAAATGGGAGGTTGTGTCTTTTTATTTAGGATCTGTTAAGATACAATTGAATGTTTCTTATTCAAAACTTGTTTCATATATCCAATTGGTCATCTAAATTGTGGTATTCAAAGAGAATAAGCACTAAGAATTTCAATATTGAATGAGAAACATATAATAATATCAAGTTCCAGCAAATCAATAATCAAGAGAACATCTTATAAATACACTTTTAAAACTGAACATTAAAAATCAAACTACCTGGAGTGCTGAGTGATCCAGATGTACTGTAGTCAGATGAACTTGTGATACCTAATTAATACAAAATGATTAGGCCATTTCTGTTTGTAATTTTATCTGGTAAAATATGAAAAGTGTATTTTAAAATCTGATATATATATCAAAGATATAAATTCATCAATGGTGATGATAGGAAACTTAGAGCCACATGATGCTATATAAGAAAAAAATTTTTATCAACTCAACAACCTACTGGAGTAACAAAATTATAAGCCTCACTACTAAATGAACTGATACCCAATTACTTTTTTTAAGATCAATTGCTTAAAGCTTGTTCAGGGAAAGAGAAAAGGGTTGGATAGAGTTCTAAGTCTGTTTATCCAGCTTCAACCAGACTTACTCTCACTGTGAATTCTCTCACACTTGGGAAATCTAGGTACCATTTCAACATGTCAAGTGCATAAAGGATTCAGCATTCATAGAAACTGGAATTATTAAAATTACTAATCTAGATGAACTGAGATGTTCAGTCTCAAGATGTCTAATGTCAAAAGATCCAGAACCTACCATTTCAAGCGCACTAGATTTAGTAGCATTAGATATGCTACTGGGGAGACTATTAATTAATAAAAGTCTATCATCTAATTTGGAAAATTGAAAGAAGTTGAAAACTGACATCCAAATAGCAGAAAAATCTCAAATGGGCAACCACTCCACAATAGAAAGATAAGAGATAATTACCTGTTAGTACATTTCTCAGGAACAAAACCTAATAAATTTGAATACTTAGGCTAATGGCAGCAGGTCAGGGGTTCAGAATTTCAGTGTCTCTTTAACCATTTGTATCAACTGTTCTTAAGCAAAATAATAAATTATGAAAAATTTCAAATATCTGAGTTTCACTGAAGTTTTGACCCCAAAATGTGTGTCCAAAGCTTAAGAACAACCCAAAATAAAATTATTATTTCTGTATGACCAAATTCATTAATAGTTGGCTTTAACGGAGACCAACCATTACTACACCACACTATATTTTTTGCTAATTATATTTCATTTTTAAAAAAGGTATTAATCCTAAATTTGAGTTCTAAGTATGAGTTGTATTTTTCAGTTACTCATTGCTAACTTCATCAAAATAGTTCCCATAGCATATTAAGTGTTACTTTAACAATGTGCAACACAAATTTCAATACTATTTAATCTCATGCTTTCATTAAGTGGAAATTATAAATTTTATGAGATTTTCAAAAAGGATAGATCTTATTTATTCTTCTCAGGAATGGACCTGTTAAAAAATACTTAAGCCATCAAGGCCAGATGCAAAATACAAAGTTCAAGCCCAACAAATCAACTGCCACTCTTCCACTTATGCAACTCCAAATCAATTTCACATAAAGGCAACAAAAACTATCCCACACCAATATATTCACAACCACAAAACTACACCAACATTCTACACATTCCACATTCTACACCAACATATTAAATTACTTTCATCTGATATCATCTAAAGATATTTCATCATTTTAGTACTTTGCGTTGCTTTTTATATTTTATTAAGAAAAGTTACAATTTCACTATTTTTTTTATAATTTATGTTAGAATCCTGCCTTTTTAATTAACAGAAATAAACCTCAATTCTCAAGTCAGGGGAACCAGATCCAATAACATCTTTTCCAGCATCACAGGTACCTGTACCACTAACGTCAGTTTCATCAGATATGTTTGATCCAGAGGTACCAACACCAAGTCCAGCTTCACTCTTGTTTCCTTCACCACTTCCAGAATTAGACGACCAAATGTTTCCTCCTAATGGAAAATCAATGTGATTAAAGAAATAAAGAAGGAAGCAATTAATTTGGATTTCTTGGGAGTAGAATCCATGTTAAGATATCTGAGCCACTGACTTCAGATCTAGGACTCAAGTATTCAGCCCCAGCCGATCTACCACTACTCTTTCCATTCCCACTAATTTAGTGACTCTAAATCCCTAGTGGTCAGATGACTTCAAACAGAATCCTGAATCTTCAGAAATGCCACTAAAATATTCAGCCTCATTTCTTGGATTCTTTCCAAATACAAAATGATGTCAAAAGAATTATTTCAAAGCATATCATGATTTAAAATTATTCCATGGAAAGACAGTAACAATCAAAACCCATAGCACTAGAACTAGAGTCCAAAGAACCACCTACTTCATTTCTAGCAGTCTATACCACTACGATCACTGCCACCAAATCAATCTGAACCAGAATCTCCAAAACCAAATTGAGTTCAGCTCTTCTTTTCTCAACTTCTAAAGCTAGAAATCCTTCCCTCTAGTGGAAAAATTAAAATGTTATTTTAAAAAATAAGGAAAATTTGAAATGCATTTCAATTTTACTGAAAGAATCCAGGTTAAGAGAATACCTGTGTCAGGGGCACTGGTCCTGAGATTCATGGATCCAGGCCCAGTGGACATTGCCACCCCATTCTATCAATCCACTGCCTCCAAATTCCTTCTGACCAAAAGGTCAGGCACCAATCCCAAATTTCCAAAATGATCACTACTTGTTCATCCCCATTTCTTACACTAATACTCCTACCAGAATATCAAAACTTTGTCACCAGAATATATTTAATAAATGTTATAATTCAGAAACTTTTTTCCCAAAACTCTTTACTTCAAGTCCAAAATAAAAAGATTCATGCTTTTGAGCTAGCAGAAAAATCTAAATATTATTTTAAAAAATAATAAATATTTGGAACCCAACTAGATTTCTCAGGCAGAAGACTGAGAGGATACCTGAACTACTGGCATCAGAGCCAAAGCCTTTAAGCTTGTCCTCAACAGATGCACTGCCACTCAAGCCATCCCCTCCAAGTTCATTGATTTCCAATCCCCGTTGACCAGAAGACCCTAAATTGGATTCCAAATTTTCAGAGCTATTACCAACATAGGTACTAACACTTCTCAAACTGGTGCCACTTGCAGAATATAAAATGGTTGTCACAGAGTTTATTGAGAATATTTTATGATTCAGAAATTAATACGTGCAAAAATGGGATATCAATACCTAGATCACTGGAAATGGATCCTTCAGATCTAACCACTCGATTTCCTTCAACTGTTTTGCTACTAAAGTCACTGTCACCAAATGAACTTGAACTGGAAGCTCCAAAACCAAGTGCAGCATTGACCCTTCCAGCTCCAACTTCCCAACCAAAAGACCCTGTTTCAACTGATGAAAAAACAAATCAAGATGTTATTAAAATTTAATCTTTAATAATTAATTTGTTGTAAGATATTATTTAAATAAAAATGTTTCCACCATTTAATTTAATTAACTTAAAATTTTCCAGAATGAGTCTTGATTGGAATACCTGAGCTAACATCAGATCCAAGATCTTTAAAGCCAGCCGCAACAGATGCAGTGCCACTCAAGCTATCCCTTTCAAGTTCATTGATTTTCAATCCCTGTTGACCAGAAGACCCTAAACCAGGTTGCAAATTTCCAGAGCTATCACCAACAAAGGTATCACCACTTCTCAAACTGGTGTCACCTGTAGAATACAAAATGATTGTCACAGAACATACTGAAAACATTCTATGATTCAGAAACTTGCATGCACAATAATGATGTATCAATACCTAGATCACTGGAAATGGATCTTCCAGACCTAGCCACTTGATCTCTTTCAACTGTTTTGCTACTAAAGCTGCTGTCACCAAATGAACTCGAACCAGATGCTCCAAAACCATATGCAGCATTGCCTCTTCCAGCTCCAACTTCCCAACCAAAAGACTCTGTTCCAACAGATGAAAAAATCAAAATGTTATGAAAATTTAATCTTTGTTAATTAGTTTGTTGTGAAATGTTACTTAAAGAAAAGTGTTTCCACTGCTTAATTTAATTAACCTGAAATTTTCCAGAATGAGTCTATATTGGAATACCTCAGCTAATGACAACAGATCCAAAGCCTTTAAATCCAGCCCAACAGACGTACTGCCACTCAAACTACCCCCTCCAAATTCATTGATTCCAAAACCCTGTTGACCTAACCTGGAATCCAAATTTCCAGAGTTATCACCGACAGAGGTATTCACAAGTATTTTAACCTATTAATTAATTTAACCAATTTAAAATTTTTTTCTGGAATGAGTCTCAGTTGGAATACCTAAGGTACAAGCATCCAAAATCTATGGATTTACCCCCAACGGATCCCTTACTGCTAATTTAACTCCACTCAGCTCTACTGATTTCCAATTTCTTTTGACCAGATGTCCCCAAACCAAATGCTAAATTTCCAGAGGATGGCTACTAAATTTAGCCCCTCTTCCTATGCTAGTGTCTGCTGAAGTTAAAAAAAGAGACTGTCACCAGGGAATATTTAAATGCAACTTATGAATCAGTACTTTATACAAAACCTAAATAGTAGTATTTAGATCACCAGAATTTGATTTTCCATTGCTCCCTATTTTTTTTAAGACTGCTGACACCAACTCCACATGAACCAGAATCATCAAGACTAAATCCAATTTAACCCTCTTTTTTACCATCAAGTCCAAAATCAAAAGGCAAATGGAAAACTAAATGGAAACAAACTGTTACCAGAAGAAATAAACAAAGGATGTAAATCATTTATGTTTTTTCTTAATAGAGTCTGAATCAGAATTCATAAGTTATTAAAGAGAGAGCTAAAGCCCATGGATTTATGAACAAACTTCTTACTATTCATTCTATTTCCATCAGTTTTCACATCTTTTAAGATAAATTGCTCTGACACAAAAAATACCTATAATTGCTGTACTTTAATGAACCTCAGTTATGTCAATGACTTTAATTTCCAAATATAAATTGATATTTATCTACACCTTCTGATTACTGAAGATATAATATAACACAATATAAAAAACCATTTTGAAATAAAAATTACTGTAACAAAATTTAACACTTTTGTTTTGCTTATCACCTCCTAATTCTTGACCATAGATATACACATTTGACAGTTTCAAACATTCTGACATTCCTTTCAGGACAATCAGTTCCAATATGAGTAATAGAACTTAAAAATTCAAAAAATCATACAGAAACATGAGATCAGAAAGTTTTCATTTCTTATGACAAAACTTGGAAACAAGAGAGTTTAAGCAGCTTTCCCAAAGTCCACAAAAGGTTCATAGGAAAGACTATATAGAAACTGGATTTCTTCATTCCAGGTCCAAGACCCTTCATAAAAGCATTCATTCCACTTGCCTCTTCACTAAAATGTTTAAATTTATTTCTGTTGATGAAAGCACAGATCCTTTAAGAATCAAACGTAGTTTAAAAACCTAAGCACGGGAATTGAAACTGTAATCAGAAATCTTCCAGCAAACAAAAGCCCAGGTCCAGACAGCTTCACAGCTGAATTCTACCAAAAATGTAGAGAAGAGCTAACACCTATCCTACTCAAACTCTTCCAGAAAATTGCAGAGGAAGGAAAACTTCCAAACTCATTCTATGAGGCCACCATCACCCTAATACCAAAACCTAAGAAAGATCCCACAAAAAAAGAAAACTACAAGCCAATATCACTGATGAACATAGATGCAAAAATCCTTAACAAAATTCTAGCAATGAGAATCCAACAACACATTAAAAAGGTCATACACCATGACCAAGTGGGCTTTCTCCCAGGGATGCAAAGATTCTTCAATATCCACAAATCAATCAATGTAATACACAACATTAACAAATAGAAGAACAAAAGCCATATGATTATCTCAATAGATGCAGAGAAGGCCTTTGACAAAATTCAACATCCATTTATGATAAAAACCCTCCAGAAAGCAGGAATAGAAGGAACATACCTCAATATAATAAAAGCTATATATGACAAACCAACAGCAAACATTATCCTCAATGGTGAAAAATTGAAAGCATTTCCCCTAAAGTCAGGGACAAGACAAGAGTGCACACTCTCACCACTACTATTCAACATAGTTTTGGAAGTTTTGGCCACAGCAATCAGAGCAGAAAAAAATAAAATAAAATAAAAGGAATCCAAATTGGAAAAGAAGAAGTAAAACTCTCACTGTTTGCAGATGACATGATCCTATACATAGAAACCCTAAAGACTCCACCAGAAAATTACTAGAGCTAATCAATGAATACAGTAAAGTTTCAGGATATAAAATCAACACACAGAAATCCCGTGCATTCCTATACACTAATAATGAGAAAATAGACAAATTAAGGAAACAATTCCATTCACCATTGCAACAAAAAGAAAAAAATACTTAGGTATATATCTACCTAAGGAAACAAAAGACCTATATATAGAAAACTATAAAACACTAGTGAAAGAAATAAAAGAGGACACAAATAGATGGAGAAATATACCATGTACATGGATCAGAAGAATCAACATAGTGCAAATGAGCATATTACCCAAAGCAATCTGTAGATTCAATGCAATCCCTATCAAGCTACCAATGGTATTTTTCATAGAACTGCAGCAAATAACTTCACAATTTGTATGGAAATACAAAAAACCTTGAAAAGCCAAAGCAATCTTGAGAAAGAAGAATGGAACTGGAGGAATCAACCTACCTGACCTCAGACTACACTACAAAGCTAGAGTCTTCAAGACAGGATGGTACTGGCACAAAGATAGAAATATAGATCAATGGAACAAAATAGAAAGCCCAGAGATAAATCCACACACCTATGGACACCTTATCTTTGACAAAGGAGGCAAGAATATACAATGGAGAAAAGACAATCTTCTTAACAACCTGTAAAAAAATGAAACGAACACTTCCTAACATCATACACAAAAAATAAACTCAAAATGGATGAAAGGTCTAAATGTAAGACCAGAAACTATAAAACTCCTAGAGGAAAATATAGGCAAAACACTCTCTGGCATAAATCACAGCAGGATCCTCTATGACCCACCTCCCAGAATATTGGAAATAAAAGCAAAAAATAAACAAATGGGACCTAGTTAAACTTAAAAGCTTTTGCACAACAAAGGAAACTATAAGCAAGGTGAAAAGACAGCCTTCAGAATGGGAGAAAATAATAGCAAGCAAAGCAACTGACAAAGAATTAATCTCAAAAATATACAAGCAGCTCCTGCAGCTCAATTCCAGAAAAATAAAAGACCCAATCAAAAAATGGGCCAAAGAACAAACAGACATTTCTCCAAAGAAGACATATAGATGGCTAACAAACACATGAAAAGATGCTCAATATCACTCATTATCAGAGAAATGCAAATCAAAACCACAATGAGGTACCATTTCACGTCAGTCAGAATGGCTGCAATCCAAAAGTCTGCAAGCAATAAGTGCTGGAGAGGGTGTGGAGAAAAGGGAACCCTCTTACACTGTTGGTGAGAATACAAACTATAAGCCACTATGGAGAACAGTGTGGAGATTCCTTAAAAAAACTACAAATAGAACTGCCATACAACTCAGCAACCCCACTTCTGGGCATACACACCTGAGGAAACCAGAATTGAAAGAGACACATGTACCCCAATGTTCATCGCAGCACTGCTTACAATAGCCAGGATATGGAAGCAACCTAGATGTCCATCAGCAGATGAATGGATAAGAAAGCTATGGTACATATACACAATGAAGTATTACTCAGCCATTAAAAATTGCATTTGAATCGGTTCTAAGGAGGTGGATGAAACTGGGCCTATTATACAGAGTGAAGTAAGCCAGAAAGAAAAACACCAATAGAGTATACTAAAACATATATATGGAATTTAGAAAGATGGTAACAATAACCCTTTATGTGAGACAGCAAAAGAGACACAGATGTATAGAACAGTCTTTTGGACTCTGTAGGAGAGGGCGAGGGTGGGATGATTTGGGAGAATGGCATTGAAACATATATAATGTCATATATGAAATGAATTGCCAGTCCAGGTTTGATGCATGAAACAGGGTGCTCGGGGCTGGTACACTGGGATGACCCAGAGAGATGGGATGGGGAGACAGGTGGGAAGGGTGTTCAGGATTGGGAACACGTGTACACCCGTGGTGGATTCATGTTGATGTATGGCAAAACCAATACAATATTGTAAAGTAATTAGCCTCCAATTAAAAGAAAATACATTTATATATTTAAAAAAAAAAACAGACAAAGCAAAAAAAAAAAATCTCTCCCATGAATTCCTCTAACACTAAATCAGAATTGGTCAAAAATAACTATCAATTCCTGCTTTCCTAATTGATTGCTTTTTCTGTCAAAGAAGAAACTAAGAAACAACCTAGATTTCTGTTTCACTTGCAGCAAAATTGGGGCCAGCTAATCCATTTACTGAATTCACAAAATATCCATTTTAGCCAGATGCACCCCAATAAATTCTATTTTTATTTGAAGCAATGTCACCAAATTCTGTACCACCAGAGACACTGTTGGCAAGACTATATGCTGAGCTGGTTTTCTTTACCATACAAAATAATCATTATCAGAGAAAAGTTGCATTCATTCATATTGTAAAAGAAATTAATCTACACTCATTGCTTGAACTAGGTCTTCATTATTGTTTTGAATGTATCATCCCTTCCCCTCCACATATCTTTCCATATATAATTACACACAGTATAATCAGAGATGGGCATGGTGACCAATTTACCATGAGGTTTGAGAGAATTCCATAAGAAAAGTGGGATGCACTGGGTTCAGAGTTCATTTAAGATAAAGTTCCAATGTGTTCTATAGAACATGAGCAAACAATTCACACCTCAGTGTTATAAACAAGAGCAAATTTCTGTGTTGACTTACTAGTCATATTGAGTTTGTCAACCCCAAAACAGATGACTGGACAGATAGGAAGTGTTTGTGTCTTTCCTTTGGATATTTCAACCACAGCCCTACACCTAAAACTGCTACTCCCTTTTCAGTTATCACCTGCTACTGCTAAGTCGCTTCAGTTCTGTCCAACTCTGTGCGACCCCATAAATGGCAGCCTACCAGGCTCCACCGTCCCTGAGATTCTACAGGCAAGAATACAGGAGTGGGTTGCCATTTCCTTCTCCAATGCATGAAAGAGAAAAGTGAAAGTGAATTAACTCAGTCCTATCCGGCTCTTCGCGACCCCATGGACTGCAGCCTACCAGGCTACTCCGTCCATGGATTTTCCAGGCAAGAGTACTGGAGTGGGGTGCCGTTGCCTTCTCCGTTAGTTATCACCTCCTGGACTCAAATATTAAATTTTAATACAAAATATTGAAGTTATTTTCTTCACTGGACCTCCTTCTTCATGGTTTTCACAGAGATACAAACTATAGAAACTTCAGGGACCAGGGAAGTAAAGTAAAAGTTTGAATCAGCCAAAAGGAAGAAGTGTATTGAATCAGAAAAGACATGCCTAACTTAAAGAAATTTAAATTTGTTTCTGATTGAACCAAAATTGAAGGCCACAAACTGCCTAAAAACCCTACTTTATAACATTATTACTTCGCAAATTGATTATGTAATTTCAAGAGGAATCTTGGTATTGAAAGTGGATTGTGGTTGCAGACAGAAACATGAGTGTGTGTGTGTGTGTGTGTGTGCGCGCGCGTGCGGACACGCCGTTCAGTCGTGTCCAACTCTGCAATCCCATGGACTGTAACCCACCAGGCTTCTCAGTCTGTGGAATTTTCCAGGCAAGAATACTGGAGCGGTTTGCCATTTCCTCCTCCAGGGGATATTCTCAACCCAGGAATGGAACCAGAAACTCTTGTGTCTTGTGCATTGCAGGCAGATTGCTCACCACTTAGCCATTGAGGAAGCCCAAAACATGAGACTGCACTAAAAATTAGTCCAGGAAGCATTTTAAATTATTAGTTTACAATTATAAAAATAATTGATCATCACGATAATAGTAAGAAAGATAGTTTAAGAAAATAAAAATCATCAGGAAGAATTTAATTTAATAAACTTTGCCAAGATTCTCTTAAAACAGAATTCATTACTCTCGTTGGCACTGGGATTAGTGGCTTTAAGGCCATATGCTACAAATAAAACAAAGATTATCAGATTATCCCAACTGGGAAAAAGTACTTCTAGGTCAGTATTTTTCTCCAACAGTACCTGCTGGAATGTCTTTTGACTCTAAACTCTTAATCTCCCAAAGTTCTCTGACCTGTCTGCAGCAGCTCCTTGAGTGCTAAATCCAATGTTAAGGAGTGAACCAACAAGAGATTTCTTTCTTCTATTTAAGTCACCAAAGGATGAACTACTGTGCAAAAAGGGACTTACTGTGAATAACAGAAATTTTTATATGAAAACAGTATTGCTGGCATAATAAATGTGCTTGGATTGCAATACTATGAAAAGCCATATATTATTTTGTGTAAGCACCTTTATTCTGGTGGTGCTGGGAATGACATACACGCCTTATTAATTTAATCACTATGTCCATATCTTTTTGTCATAGTTTTAAGACTTCAAAATATAGATGAATAGAGTTGTAAAGATTTAATTGACATGTACTAGAAATTCTTCCTCTCATGGACAGGGCAGAAACCTCCCCACATGCTTCCTTCTCCAGTACTAAGCTCTGAGTTCCAGCGGTCAACCTTCTCCCATCTAAATACTTTACCATGTTGAATCCACGCTGTCCTTGGTTTAGTAACAGCTGGTAAAATTAAAATAACATACCTGATTCTCTTTTCTGTATTTCTGCAAAGAATAAAGATGAAAACATTTACTCATAAATTAACATTTGCTCGACTCCTTCAAGAGCTAGTTTAAATGTCATCTCAATGAGGCATACTCTGACAATGTAAAGTTGCACCCCCCCATTTTAATCCTCCTAATTATCATTATATTACTCTAACTTATTCCATAGATTTTATCACCTTGTATATACCGTGTTTACTACATATAATGTTTATTGCTTATGAACGGTTTCCTTCTCGAGTTAAGCTGTATAAGCTTAAGATATTTTGCCTATTTTATTCACTGAGGTATTCCAGATGTCTTGAAATGTGCTTGAACCATAGAGGACACTCAGTTAATATTTATTTAATAAATACATTCATCAACAAAGGCCTTTTGTTAAGGTAATATATACTGTATAATATAAGGTACTATTGAGGTATTAATATACTGTGCCATCTATACCATTTCTGGTTTTTTTAATCTCTATAATAAAATTTAAGAACTTTAGAATTAGTAATGCCTTAATAAATACAATAAATATAGTATTCTTGTAAATTCATAGAAGACATGAATTTTGGTCACTGACTAGACAATAAAATGCGTGATTTGTAAGCAGAACTTAAAGACTATGTAAGAGCAAATACAAATAATAGTAAGAAACTTAATTCTCTCTGTTGACAATAAGGGAAGAGAGACTCTCCTCTTTTTTAGATCATTTGCTTTAGAAAACTTAAACTCCCTTCCTTTCTCTACCTCTTTAATATGTTTGTTAATCTTTTTAAAGGTTATGTAAGCAACTCAGTAATGTTTCCTTAAGCGATTGGTTGACTATCTGTTTGAAATGCTATCATCAAGGGAGAGAGCTCCCCTATGTCCTGGGTGATATGAACATAACTTCAGCTGGTGTCTGACCCCAAGTGCAAACTTCCCTCCTTTATGATTTTAAAGATACAAGAAAGTATTTTTTCTTATAAAGGCAACTAGCAAACACAGGTGGCTACCCTAACTACCAAGCAAACTTAGGACAAATCTTGTGTGACAATTGGTGATGTCAATTGCTCTTATTTGAGGACAAGTTATTGTTCATCTTAAGGGCACGTATGTAGTGGGTTTTATCTTCCTGACTGTATAAAAGAGAAATATTTATTTCTGTTCTTGCAATCTCTCCAGGTGATTGTCTGTGATATGTATCACACTCAGGTTTAATCCTTATTCAATAATAACACTGCTTTCTTTCTCTTCTGCTTTTGTGAAGAGGTTTTCTGGGGTGGCAGAAAGATTTTGTTTTTAATTACATTTCCCCAACTCCAATTTTTGGACTTAACCATTTTGCATGTTTCTAGCAAATATATTTTTCTATAGCAAACAATATCCAGAAATAAAATATTAAATTTTTGAGAATAGCAATGATTTAGTCTATTTAGTTGGAGGAAGAGATCCTTAACATTAAGACATAATGAAATTATAATAATCACTTAATAGTGTTTGGTTTAAGATGAATTCAAGAGTGCTTAAATTACAGACAATTTATATTATTATATTATTAAGTAACCCTCAAAATACTATCACTTTTACAACTCTTCTCCATATACAGTGTTTTTTTCTCAACTTGCCCTAAACCTGCCCCACTTCACTATATACACTTCTCCCTTTCTCTTTTGTCTTCTCTCTCTCTCTCATTGTCTTTCTTCACTTCCATGTACTTTATAACTGCATCTTGAAATCGAAATATCTTAGTTTGATGGCAAAGCAGAAAGAAATAAGGCCATATTCAGTACAGTCGGAAATTTATGAACTTTTGAGTCAGACCCATCTGGACTCCCAGACTTTTAATCAAAATGCCCTTTGTCAATATCTCTCTTAGAGAGGGGGTTCCTATTGTAAGCCACACAAGTTTTACTCTGGCCTTCCTTGAGCCACGGTCCTTCTTAGAGGTCAAAGACTACAGACACAGGGTCAAGGGTATATGCTAACCCGGAGCCAGTTCCATCTTCCCTCCCCCATTGTAGATCATACTATGCCTCAAATAATCTTGAGAGAGATGCATATGAAGATTCTGGTAGAGGGATTGGGACAACAGGGCCCTGGGCACACATATAATATGTGAGGATGAAAAATATCTGCTTTATAATGTGTGTATACATGCTCAGTCACTCAGTTGCATCTGACCCTGCAACCCCATAGACTGTAGTGCACCAAGCTCCTCTGTCCATGGGATTTTCCCAGGCAAGAATACTGGAGTGGGTTGCCATTTCCTCTCATTATATTTCACATATTTAATTCATGGTAAGTGTTCACTATATTCATCATCTCTCTCCTGAGCTTAACCCCACAGATATATTAGATCCTTCATTTTGTTAGACAAATGTTTCTTCTGAATTTATTCATTCTGTTATTGAAATGAACAGCCTTGTATCTTAGCCAGTGTGCCATATTTGTTTCTACTCTTTTATCCTTCTCATATTTTATTATGTAAAACTTGTTCAGAAATATAATGCCACTGGTCACTAGCAGTAATGGCCAGTATGTTTGTTGTATGTATCACATCTTATATGTGGTGTGTATACCTTAATCTACATTCACATTTATCTCATAGGTTTAAGAGATTTTTATAAATCTAGTAACCAGAGCAGTTTTCTATTTCAAAGGTTACTACATTCATCAGTACTGACTAGGTATTAAAACGGATGGCCCAGATTATACTAGAACACACTATGGTATTTTTGTTTGCATTAATAAGAAATATTTCAAGTGTTCTAACGATTTTTCCATGGAAGACATGTCCTATCTCCAAAGAAAAGCAGTTCTGCTCTATTTTTATTTAGCACAAATAGCATAAGAAAAGAAAACAAAGTAATTTACCTGATTTTCTTTCAGCTATTTTGTCATCTGAAGAAAAAGAGAGAGAATTTCTGTCATTAGTAGCTTTTTTGATAGATTTGCTAATAGAAAGGGAATCTTGATTGCAGCCAACACTTGTCCTGTGAGACATTCCCACATCTGCTAACTGAGTCAATACTCAGGCATGAATATAGGAATTATTCACTGACCATAGTATCTTAATACCCCTCTAGACCAGCTCCATAAAGGAAATGGCTAAACCAGTCCTCCAACCAGCTAATAGAGTCAATCTAGATGCACGAATTAAGGCACAGCAAAATATAATTCTTAGATGACTGAAAAGGTGTTTCAAAGCATTATTATTCTATTGGCAAAATGTAGATGTTTTACAGTTTTTCATGTAACAGAAATAATGTATAAACTAAAATTAATTAATGTGAATCAAATGAGTACAATTTCTATTATACAGCTGTATACTGAAATTCAAATATATACAACTTACAGATAGTTCCATCACTGCTATTATTATGAATCAAGATGAACTTTAAATAAATAGCAAGCTTGTCAAGCCATAGTAAGTATGTGTGCTGTGCTTAGTTGCTCAGTTGTGCCTGACTGTTTGCAACCCCATGGATTGTAGCCCGCCAGGCTTCTTTGTCCATGGGGATTCTCCAGGCAAGAAAACTGGGAGCAGTTGCCACACCCTCCCTCCTCTAGGGGATCTCCCCCCCAAACCTGCATCTCCTGCATTATCCGGCAGGGGCTCCCTGGTGGTTCAGCTGGTAAAGAAGCCTCCTGCAAAGTGGGAGACCTGGGTTCCATCCCTGGGTTGGGAAGATCCCCTGGAGAAAGGAACAGCTACCCACTCCAGTACTTTGACCTGGAAAATTCCATGGACGGTATAGTCCTTGCGGTCGCAACGAGTCAGACATGACAGAGTGACTTTCACACTCTTTACTACTGAGCCAAGGGCATGAACTAAAACAAACAGCAAATAAAGCCAGTTAAAAGATAAAGGGCTTCCCATGTGTTTCGATAAATTGTTGCCAAAACTAAATTGTACATAGTTACACACACACACACATATTTAGCCAAAAGATAAGAAAAAATGGTTTACAGATAGGTTTAGGAACTATTTGTCTCTAAAGAAAAATTATACAATAACATTCCCCATAGAGGTTTAATATCAGGAAAATTCTATCTGAAATGTAGGTTGCAATTAAGAGTCATCCCCAAATCCTCTTGCAACAAATAAAGATGTCAAAAAAACATGCATGAACTTTTCCCTTCTTGAAAAAAACTTCTGGGGTCTCACACAGAATATATACTCTTACAACATATACAAGGATAATGAGCTGGGATCAAAGGTGCTCTCATCACAGGAAACTGAAGGCAGTAAGTAGGAGCTAAAACTGAGTGTTAAAAGCAGATGTAATGATCCTATAAAAACATAAAACTAGATATTCAACATAAGTCAGGAGAAAGAAAGGCAAATTAAGAACAAACATAGAAACTCGGAAACTATCTCCAGAGTAGAGTCCAACTGTCATGCACATATCAGTAAATCCCAAGGGCAACATTCCATGGTATTTAATATAATTTGCATTCATTTTTATGTCCTTAAAATAAGGTTAATCTGTGTTCAGGAGTTCCATTTCTTCTTGGGCATGAAGATAGGCTATCTGTGGTTCATTTCAATAAGTTTACCTTTCAGAGAATTTGGTTACCCTCACATAGGAAACTTTTATATATAGAACATATATTTATCAATGATCCTTAATTATTTTATTCATTCAAAACATATATACTGAGTGTCACTGCACCCATAGATCAAAATCCCACCCTTGAGTAGCTTACAATTGTGAGATAAATAGTGAGGAGTCCTGATAATTCAATAACAAAATCAAGTATGTATGAAAATTAAATATATCGATTTTCTGTATTCCATGTTGATGAGAATGTAAATTGGTACAGCTATTATGAAAAACAGCATGGCGGTTCCTCAAAAAATTAAAAATAACACTACCATATGACCTATTAATTCCACTTGATTATGGATCCAAAGGAAATAAAATCACCATCTCAGAGACATATCTTCACTCCCATATTCAGTGCATAACTATTCACAACAGCCAAGACATGGAAACAATATAAGTGCCCAACACAGATGGACAGCTAAAGAAAGTGATATATATCACATACAATAGAATACTGTTCAGCCATAGAAAAGAAAATCCTACCATTCATAGTTACATGGATGGACCTTGAAGGCATTATGTCATAGAAAAGAATCTTTTGTATCTAAGTTAATGACTTGTAAGTTTAAATTACAAATAATGATCTATCTCTGGGAGCCATGCCTCCCAGGTAATGAGCATTAAACTAAAATACTTTTGCTTAGCTCACAGGAAACATCCTGACCAGGACCAGCTGTGAATGACTGCAGGAAGAATCCCTCCAGAGGCTAATAGGAACCAGGAAATAATTTGATTTACTACCCCCACCCCCACCTCCCTCTACACACATACTTTTAGTATAAAAGAAACCTGAATTCTAATTCAGGCAAGATGGTTCAAGATGGTTCTTTGGGGCATGAGTCTGTCTTCTCAGTTTGCTAGCTTTCTGAATAAAGTTGCTGTTCCTTGCCCCCAACGACTCATTTCTTGATTCATTAGCCTGTCATGAAGTAAGCAGTATGAGCTTGAACTCTGTAACAATTACATTAACTGAAATAAGTCAGAAAAAGACAAATATTATACAGTTTCCTTTTATGTGGAATCTAAATGTATCCAACTCATAGAAAAAGAGTAGAATGGTGATTTCCAGAAGATTGAGAATGGGAGAAATGGGAAGACCTTGATGAAAAGTACAAACTTCTAATTATGAGATAAATAAGTTCTGGGGATTCAATGTATAGCATCACAACTACAGTTAACCATTTTGCATCATGTACTTTAAAGGTGCTAAGAGAATAGATCTTAAATTTTCACATCACACACACAGATACACATACAAAATAACTGTGTGAAGCAATAGAGGTGTCAAGTAACTTTATTGTGGTAGTCATTTTAAAAATATATGTACACCAAATCATCCATCACATTGTATACCTTAAACTTAAGTCAATTATATCTTAATATAGCTGGAAAATTTTTCCTGTATTCCAAAAGTGGGCTCAGAATACACCTTGTTATCTAAAAGTGAAGATCAATTTCTGAAAGATACTGACCTGAGTTTAGCCTATAAAATAGGGCTTCCCCATCTATAAAAAATGAAAAAAAAGAAAAAGGTGACAACAGTTAGGTCATTTTATACTTCTATATAGCATATATTTTAAAGGAATCAGGATAATTCTATCATTTCCATTCTTTTAAATTCACTATAGTCAATCTGCTTTTCATATCTAATCACTGTTATTTCAATATTAATTTATTATTTTGGATCTTTTTTATTTAACAAATCTCATCTATATAGATATATGTAGTATATTTACCTATCAATATACTTAAAAGTTTCATTGTAGCACATTCTTGGGAACATATGTAGCCAAATAAATTAAATTCACACATTAATATTAACCAATACTTTATACCTTTTCATACTAGCTAAATGTTTTACAGCTGCTAACATGAAGTTTATTTTCTGATCTATATTTCACTCGATTTTCCCTAAACATTTCCTGGTTAATGTATCAATAAGCAATGAATTAGACCAAAAAGGGGAAGAAGAGAATCAGTTGTACAGATTTTACTCAAGAGGACAAAATAGTCTGGGAATAAGAATTGATTATCTACTGCCAAATCTGCTGGAGATTTTTTCCCACTTAGCCAGGGAATTATTTATATATATTTTTTGTTGTTCATTCACTCAGGTGTGTCCCACTCTTTACAACCCCATGGGCTGCAGCATACCAAACTTCTCTGTCCCTCATCACCTCCCAGAGCTTGCTCAAACTCATGTCTATTGAGTCAGTGACACCATCCAACCATCTTATTCTCTGTTGTCCCCTTCACCTCCTGCCTTCAATCTTTCCCAGTATTAGGGTCTTTTCTAACAAGTCAGCTCTTTGCATCTATATATTTATGGTTGATTTAACAATACAAATATTTCTTCTGCCTGATTCTGTGGATGTCTTCTAAATATCTGCTTTCTCCAAATTGCAGTCATTAATTCCTTACCATCCTGTAACCTATTGAAAATGAAGGGAATCTGTTTGGATCCTAAAGCTCATTGACTAAGAGCAACAAAAATTCATTTTCACTAAGGCACATGGAATTTCTTTTCCAGGTATACTCCTTACTTCTCACTGTGAACTTAAAAAATTCCTGAATTTTGTCAGTTGATAACCAGCCTATGGAAATCCTCTTGAAATATTTGTAATCATTTACCAGAACTATCATAGAGATCTAGGAATTTACTTTAGAAATACTCTGGTGAATTTAATATACTTTAGCAAATACAAACACATTTTGTTGTGATATATCATTTATGTTTTGAAAATGAAAATAATGTCTCATGATCTATTACTTAAGATACAAGAAATACATTTATGCAAACATAGTCAAAGAATATTTATATTTATATAAAATAGACACAAAGATTATAGCAAAATGCTCTGTTAGATTATGAAAGTCTCCATTACTTGAAATAACATTTTCTAATGGTCTATCTATCAATTTCCCAAGTAGCCAGATTAAGAATAAGAATGTTTTCTCTTAATCATAGTAAATAATTGTAGTCTTCTTCATTATAATTTCTCACAGAAAAGTAAAATGTGTCCTACCCCTAAATTTATAAAATAGATTTAAAATTTCAATATATAACTAATCTCCTCTCTTTTGTACTTTTCTCCTTATGTTTAGATGTTACAGTTTTCCTACACTTTTCAGAAACAAACTAAAGAGTGAGAAATACATTTGTTTCTGAATATTTTTATTTTGTTTTGCTCATTTTTTAAAAAAAGATTCATTAGCAGTCTTATCTTTCAATAAACTCTAGAAATCAATTAATTGATTTTCTAAAATACCCATGAAAGTGTTAGTTTAAGAAACATTCTCCTTATAAAATTTTTCTTTGATGATGAGCTAGTCTTTTAACTGGTGATAATTTTATGATTTGTGAAAACTGAAACTATTGGTGTTGGTCTTTAGTTTTGAGGCAGATGCAAGTTCAAAACAGAGTCATCAAAAACCTGTTCACTAATATCTCTAAGCATATGGATAGCTGATAAAGGTATTCCCTTAAGTCAGGCTTGTTAAAGCTGAAACAATACATAACAAAATCAAAATCTAATTTTCTTACTTATTATCCTACTCATGGCACAGGAAAGATTTCCCAGAAGAAAAATATTTGAACTATAGAACATGAAACATTTCAACAAATATATGCATGGATCTATCAAACATGGAAGGATTCTTTAAATTAGTCACTTACTTTTGCAAAAGATGCAAAGTGCCACAACCAAACACAAAAATATTAACTTCATGGTGGTGATTGGGACCTAGAAACAGAAAATAGTCATCGTGGAGAATCAGATCCACAGGGTTCCTTCTATCTGGAGCTTTTATACTCGCTCATACCACTGTCTTTCATCATGGGCTAGGTGTGGTAAGCTTAGTGCTGACAGGGCAAAGATAAATAGCACACCAGAAATGAAATCCATCTCAAGTCAGTTTAGTGTCTTATTTCTGTGACATCTTCTATCTTGAATTAAGTCCAGCTCACGCCAAACGCAGACCATGTCTTCTTGCCACCCTAGGCAAACAGCTAAGGCAGGAACTAAAAGTCCCAGGATTAAAAACCAAATATGCCAATGATGTTCATTTATCTGTACTCTATTAATCATTGCAAAAGTCTTAATACCTCAAGAAACTCAAACACTATGATTAAATATTGTCATTGTCTCTCTGTTAACAACGAAATGTATTTTAAACATTAACCTACCTGGAGACAAAGAACTCTTTTCTTATTGATATATTAACAGGTATTTCCTTAGAGAAATATGTGACTATCACATAGGGCATACATATGGACATACTGACATATTTAAGTGCACCATGGTTATAGTAATTATTACTCACAAGGATACATCATTCTCCAATAATACATATTTTACCATGAAATTTATAATCAGGCATATAAGTAAGTAGATGTATGAAAGCAAGAACATCAGAAAAAATGTTTCTGGCCAAAACTTGAATACAAAATGCCAGCCATGAATTATATATGTAGATGTTCTGGGATAGAAAAATCAAGCTCAGATTAGGATTTAGGAAGAGAAGAGTCAGTCTGGGCTGAGCAAGTAGAGAGGGTTGAATGCCTGATACTGGTCGATTGGATCTGAAAAACAAAAGGGCTGACCCCACGGCTTTGATGATGCTTTGATTCTTTTCATGGCTTTGATCTGCTTCTCATCTGATTCCAATCATTACCAAAGAAAACCTTCAAAGGGAAAACAGTCTTCAGTTTATTCTCTCCAGAAAAGCAGAAGAATCCCAAGAAAGGGAAAAGGTATAAAAACCTTCCTTTCCTTCCCCTTTATTCACTCATGTCTCCACTAATTTCAAAGAAAAAGTGATGCCTGCCTCTTTTGAGGGCCTCCTCGTAACATACTGAGTGCTTGTGCTCCTGGGCTCCCTGCTCCTGAAGATCTTGCTGAATTCTTAGATCATTTTAAAAGGGGGCAGAATTCTGCAGATTTATATACTTAAAATTCACTTTCTTATTCAAGGTAACACATTTATTGAAGGCCAGGAATTCTTTAATCTGACACCAGTGAAAGTACCAGATTTTTACCTGTAGAACACAGACCCAGAGAGAGGAACACAGAAACCATGGGGAGAAGGCTTTCATGCCACAAACAGAGAGGGAGGTAACTGAGGACCACTTCACCATAATTTTTTTTAAAACCCAGCTCTGATCCTTTCAATAACTCACAAATAAAGACTGTATGGTGAGAATTTTTCTCCAACATAGAAAACGAAAATACAATTCAGAGAGAACATTGCCACCATTAAATACTGCCATTTGTGATGTTCTTTTCTTTAATCATACACTTTGTGGAGATTTCCTCCCTTCACATTATCATTGTGACATAATTATTCTTTCATGTGCTTGACTGTGAGCTTAGGCATGTAAGAGACCTGAATGAAACATAAAATAACTTAGAGGCTTTTGAGGGAAATAAGAATACATGAAAGATAGAAATTTTCTGTAAGTAGAGCTTAGCACACAACACTATCAAAGTTCCAAGAAAGACAGAGATCTTTTTCACCTTGAGAAAATCAGGGAAATTTTCATGGTTTCATAGTCTAAGGGCTGGAAAAAGGCTTGGACATGCAGAATCAGAGAAAGATTCCAAGTGGGAAATGCATTAAGAACAAAGGCAAATGCAATTTCAAAATTTCAGTGTTCTCCGTCTTTCCAGATCACTACTTCTAGTAGTCTGATTATAACAATCCATTGATTCCCACTCAGAACTATAATCCATTGAGCCTATTTACCTTGCATACATTTCATGGCAAGAGTGAACATCAACATTTTAGGAATAAGTGAAATAAAATGGACTAGAAAGTGTGAATTTAATTCAGATGACCAGTATATCTACTTCTGCAGTCAAGAATTTCTTAGAAGAAATGGAGTAGCCCTCATAGTTAAAATGCTGTACTTGGGTGCAATCTTAAAAACAACAGAATGATCTCAGTTCGTTTCCAAGGCAAACCATTCAACATCACAGTAATCCAAGGTTATGCCCCAACCACAAATGCCAAAGAAGTTGGAGTTGAACTGTTTTATGAAGACCTACAAAATCTTTTAGAATTAACTCTAAAAAAAAAGGGGGGGGGATGTTCCTTTCATAGTAGGGGATTGGAGTACAAAATGTGGAAGGTTAGAGATACCTGGAATACCAGGCAAATTTGGCCTTGGAGTACAAAATGAGGCAGGGCAAAGGCTAACAGAGTTTTGCCGAAAGAATGCATTGGTCATAGAAAACACAGTCTTCCAACGTCTCAAGAGACAAATCTACACACGGACATCACCAGGGCAATACTGAAATCAGATTGATTACATTCTTTGCAGCAGAAGATAGAAAAGCTCTAAACACTTAGCAAAAACAAGACTGTGAGGGGACTCTGGTTCAGATCATGAGCTCTTCTTGCAAAATTCAGACTTAAATTGAAGAAAGTGGGGAAAACCACTAGGCCACTCAGTTCAGTCACTCATTGTATCTGACACTTCACGACCCCATGGACTGCAGCAGGCCAGGCTTCCCTGTCCATTACCAACTCAAATTCACATCCATTGAGTCAGTGATGCCATCCAACCATCTAATCCTCTGTTGTCCCCTTCTTCTCCTGCCTTCAGCCTTTTCCTGCATCAGAGTCTCTTCCAATAAGTCAATTCTTCACATCAGGTGGCCAAAGTATTGGAGCTTCAGCTTCAGCATCAGTCCTTCCAATGAATAGTCAGGACTGATTTCCTTTAGGATTGACTGGTTGGATCTCCTTGCAGTCCAAGGGACTATCAAGAGCTTTCTCCAACACCACAGTTCAAAGCATCAATTCTTTGGTGCCCAGCTTTCTTTATAGTCCAAATTTCACATCCATACATGACTACTGGAAATACCATAACTTTGACTAGATGGACCTTTGTCAACCAAGTAATGTCTCTGCTTTTTAATATTCTTTCTAGGTTGGTCATGCTTTTCTTCCAAGGAGCAAACATCTTTTAATTTCATGGCTGCAGTCACCATCTGCAGTGATTTTGGAGCCCTCAGAAATAAAGTCTCTCACTGTTTCCATTGTTTCCCCATCTATTTGCCATGAAGCGATGGGACTGGATGACATGATCTTCATTTTTGGAATGTTGAGTTTTAAGCCAGCTTTTACAGTCTCCTCTTTCACTTTTATCAAGAGGCTCTTTAGTTCTTTTCTGCTTTCTGCCATAAGGGTGGTGTCATCTGCATAACTGAGGCTTTTGATATTTCTCCCAGCAATCTTGATTCCAGCTTGTGCTTCATCCAGCCTGGCATTTTGTATGGTGTACTCTGCATATAAGTTAAATAAACAAGGTGACAATATACAACCTTGACGTACTCCTTTCCCCATTTGGAAAGAGTCTGTTGTTCCATGTCTAGTTCTAACTGTTGCTTCTTGAACTGCATACAGATTTCTCAGGATGCAGGTAGGTGGTCTGGTATTCCAATGTCTTGAAGATTTTTCTACAGTTTGTTGTGATCTACACATTAATCCAAATTTCCTGTTGTGCTCCTGGCCTCCCTGCTCCTGAAGATCTTGCTAAATTCTTAGATAATTTTGATCTAAGATCCATTTGATCCATTCAGGATGGCCTAAATAAAATCCCTTATGATTACACAGTGGATGTGACAAATAGATTAAAGCAATTAGATCTGCTAGACAGAGTGCCCAAAGGAATATGGACAGAGGCTTATAACATTGTACAGGAGGCAGTGACCAAAACCATCCCCCCAAAAAAGCAGTGCAAGAAGGCAAAATGGTTGTTTAAGGAGATTTTAAAATAGCTGAGAAAAGAGAATTGAAAGGCAAAGGAGAAAGTGAAAGATATACTCAACTGAATGCAGAGTTCCAAAGAACAGCAAGGAGAGATAAGAAAGCTTTCTTAAGTGAATAATGCAAAGAAATAGAGGAAAGCAATAGAATGGGAAGCACTAGAGATATTTTCAAGAAAACTAGAGATACCAAGGGACTATTTCATGCAAAGATGGGCACAATAAAGAACACAAACAGCAAGGATCTAACAGAAGCAGAAGAAATTAAGAACTAAACAAAAAGGTCTTAATGATCTGGATAGAATAACCACGACAGTGTGGTCACTCACCTAGATCAAGATATCTTTCTTTGACTGTGAAGTCAAGCGGGCCTTAGGAAGCATTACTATGAACAAAGCTGGTGGAGGTAATGGAATTCAAGCAGACTATTTCAAATCCTAAAAGATGATGCTGTTAAAGTGCTACACTCAATATGGCAGCAAATTTGGAAAACTCAGCAGTGGACACAGGATTGGGAAAGTTCAGTTTTTATTTCAATCCCAAAGAAGGACAATGCCAAGGAGTGTTCAAACTATTGCACAATTGTGCTCATTTCACATGGTATCAAGGCAATGATCAAAATTCTTCAAGCTAGGCTTCAACAGTATGTGAACCAAGAATTTCCAGATGTACAAGCTGGATTTAGAAAAAGCAGAGGAACCAGAGATCAAATTGACAACATCTACTGCATCATAGAAAAAGCAATGGAATTCCAGAAAAACATCTAACTTCTGCTTCATAGATTATGCTAGAGTCTTTGACCTTATGGATCACAACAAGCTGTGGAAAATTGTTAAAGAGATGGGAAGACCATGTTAGCTGCCTCCTGAGAAACGTGTATGCAAGTCAAGAAGCAACAGTAAGGATGAGAAATGGAACACAGACTGGTTCAAAACTGGGAAAGGAGTACATCAAGGCTGTATATAGTCACCATGCTATTTAACTTATATGCAGAATAAGTCATCCAAAATGCTGGGTTGGATGACTCACAAGCTGAAATAAAGATGACTGGGAGAAATATCAGCAACCTCAGATATGCAGATGACCCCACCCTAATGGCAGAAGCCAAAGAGGGACCAAAGGGTCTCTTGATGAAGGTGAAAGAGGAGAGTGAAAAGCTGGTTTGAAATTCAACATTCAGAAAACTAAGATCATGGGCATCCAGTTTCATCATTTCATGGCAAATAGATGGGGAAACAAAGGAAATAGTGACAGACTTTATTTTCTTGGGCTCCAAAATCACTGCAGATGGTGACAGCAGCCATGAAATTAGAAGACACTTGCTCCTTGGAAGAAAAGATATGGCAAACCTAGACAATGTATTAAAAAGCAGAGATATTACTTTGCCAATAAAGGACCGTATAGTCATGTATGGATGTGAGTTGGACCATAAAAAGGCTGAGCACCAAAGAATTGATGCTTTTGAACTGTGGTGTTGGAGAAGTCTCTTGAGAGTCCCGTGGAATGCAAAGAGATCAAATCAGTCAGTCATAAAGGAAATCAGTCCTGAATATTCATTGGAAGGACTGATGCTGAAGCTGAAGCTCCAATACTTTGGCCTCCTGACGTGAGCAGTCGACACATGGTAAAACACCCTGATGCTGGGAAAGACTGAGGGCACGAGAAGAAGGGGTCAACAGAGGATGAGATAGTTGGATGGCATCATTAACTCAGTGGACATGATTTTGAGCACACTTGGGGACATAGTGAAGGACAGGGAAGCCTGGCCTGCTGCAGTCCATTGGTTCACAAAGAGTCAGACATGACTGAGCAACTGAATGACAAGAAGAACCTTTCATTCACCTTCACTTCCCTCAACAATTAATGTCCTTTCTTCCTTGGCTTGAAGTCTATGATCAACCTTTATCAGTATTCCCTGGCATGAATCCCCAGTTCTCTTGACCTTCTCTATACTTGCTGGGCAAAAATACAACTATGGCTTAAATTAAACTTTTCCCTTTCTATACTAAGCAGATAATCATCACAGGGTAAAAATACATGGTCATGCTATCCTATCTCTCTTAAATTCATTACCCCAAGTGGATCCTTAAGACAGTCAGTCAATTATATTTTGTAGTCTATTTGCTTTTATGCTCTTCTACTTCATATTTTTTCTCTTTCCCAAAAGCCAACATCTCCTTCCCAACCTCCCTGTCATCAATCACCTTACTTTCAAATTTACTAAGAAAATAAAAAATATCAAAAGAGAAAATCTACATCCACACATAAAGACATCTTTTAATATTTGTACCCTGAACTCTGCTAACTTTCTTATTAATACATATCAACAGTGTGGGCTGCCACCTAAGCTTGACCTTCCCATTTGTGTACTGGATGCCATCCAGGAACATCAAGCCAGTAATCTGTTCATCTCTATCCATATTATCAAGTTTTCTCTCCTCTTCTGGATTATTCCCAACAGTAGAAATACGTGCTATTATTTGTCTTTACTAAAATAAATGAATAAATATAATAAAACAAACAAATTTATGTATCTAAACTATTTCTCAATGAATTTGTTATTTTTTAACTGTTGAACTCACTTCCCTCCCAGGTTTCTTACCACACTTCTCCACTGCCCTTAATGGTTAAACTTCACAAGGGAGTTTCTTATGCTCATTGACTCCAGCTCCTGACTTCTCATTGTCTCAGGAACTTATTAACTTGCGTTGTTTTCTCTCTAGCACTTCACACAATGTGCTCTTGTCCAGGACATAGGTTATACTCTTTTGTGAATCCAATGGCCAGTTTTCAGTTCTTATTTTATTGACCTCTCAATAATATTTAACACACTTCATTCTTTTTTCTTGACACACTTGACTTCTGCAATTTCCAGTTTTTTCCTTCTTCATTTTTCACTCCTTCTTATCTTCTGCTGATTCCTTCTCATTTACAAGCCCTCTTAAACAGTCTAGAAGCTTAAATTTGGATCTCTTTTTCTAAACACTTTGCTTCTGTGGTAACTGTACCCGAGTTCTATGGATCTGCAAGGCCCTACTCCATCAGTTCCAACTCCGATCTCACCTCCTACCAACTTGCTTTCTTGCTCTTACTCTCTCCTCCAGGCTCAGAGGCCTGTCTGTTTTTGGTGAAGCTCACCAGACAGAATCAAAGTCTTTGCATTTGCTATTTCTCTAGCTGAAATACTTTCTCTTTGGCTACCCACTGAATTTGCTCACTCACCTCATTAAAACTTGAGCTTTAATGACATATTTTGCAAAAAGCTAATGAGCCAGTTTACATATTATAATAATTTTCCTCCAAAGTAACTCTTTTCAAGGCTATAATTAAACCTTAGCCTTAATGAGTTAAAGCTTGTCTGTATGTTAAAGATTAAAATTATATTAGATAATTTATATATACTTTAAATGAATGTCCAGGAGATAAATAGCATAAATGTTAGTCACTATTAATATTTCTATACCTAATGTTTTATTAAAATTAATATTTTAATTTCAAAGCAAATTAAAGGAACTTTTAAGTTTCTTTTAAAGTCATTTTATACTTTTATGCAATTACTAATGCATGCCCTAAATAACACCCCCTCATCTCATATAAATCTTTGCTCAAATAATACCTTCTCACAGATACTTTCTCTGAATATTTTAAATTGCACACTTCACCCCAAGGCCCTTTTTCCCTCTCGCTGCTTGACGTTTTCCTCCATAGCTTTCACCACCGTCTAATGTATGCATTTTTATTTAATCTGTTTAATACATGTAACTATTATCTGTTGTTAGTTCTACAATGCAAATTCAATTAGGACAGGTATCTTCAATGTGTTTTGTTCATTGCTGAATCCCAATACCTAGAAAAGAGCTTGGCATATATTAGATCCTCAGTAAATATTGAATGGATGATTTAATGAATAATTTTTGTTGGGCTCAAAAATAAGCATTACATTGAATAATATGGCAATAATAATAATAATAGATGTTAGTACTGAAGCTATTTATGTTAACAGATTTAATTCACCATAATACAGTATCACTGAGTTAGACATATTGTGCTAAAACAGAAAACATATTGATAGTTAAGAAAAGTTTCCCACTATTTGAACTTTCTAGTCCAGATTTATTCTCAGTCAATAACACAGGGAAAATGTTATACTAGCAGTATTAATAATTTTGTTAGAGTTTATCAACTCCGATTTGCCTAGTAATAAAAACAATTGTTACAAAGTTGTAATATGTTCCTTAGAATTTTTTCACTCTAAAGTTAGTAACCATAGATCAAATTTCATTTACAATGGTGCTAAAAGCCAAGATGACAATAAAACGCCAGTAACTATATTTATATTTGTGATCTTTAAGTTATTTTTTTTCAATTTTCATTGTGAACCAGATAATTCAATGATTATGCACGAAAGCATGTAAGCTACAAACCGCATTTGTTTGACCCAAGTGCCTCTCTCCTCAACCACTCCTTTCAGGATTACACTTCAGGTTATTCTTTTTGACCTTGTAAGATTGCAATGTAACTGTCACTGTTATTATAAAAGGAAAAGTATTTTTAAAGGAATTAAAACTATCAACTTAGCAAATGTTAAATAATGTCCATAAAAACAATTTTTCTAGGAGCTGGACTCACTTTTGTTCTGGAATTTCTCATTAGGTAGCTTGTGTTTACAAGGAAATTAAGCACTTTAACTCTTTTGTAATAGTATATTGTTTGGATAAAACCATCTAATAATACTAAAACATACACTGCATAACTATGGTACATTGCTTAAAACACATCCATCAAAAAGAACAATAGTTAGATGTTTCCTTCTTGATTTAAAAGGATGTGGCTTAAGTGTCTGTACACATAGTGATACTGGTGGAGGAAAAATCAACATTTGAAAGAACAGTGATATTAGAATGGAAAGATAGTTTGTTTTATCAATACTGTTTATACCAGAAGCAAATACAGAAAATGTTAAATAGTGTCTGTTTGGATTGCGGAACCAAGTTCCCTACTTTCATATATTATGATCTGAAATTATGTTTGAAAGTTGAGTGTCTGGAAATCAGAACCTTTTTGCTGTATGGGAAGCTTCATATAAAAAAAATACAATTGAATTTTTGAATCAATATTATTTAAATTTATATAAGTAATTAATAATATTTAACATTAGATATAGACAATGAGTAATTTTCTACAGTAAATTACCACCTCCAATTTAACTTTGCCAAATGTTCTTGAAATAATATTTAGTAAGCAGAAGAAATTGGTAATATATGAACAGACTTTCAGAGAGTGATTTAATAAAAAAATAAACAAGAAACTTTTTCAGGGTTCTAATAAAGATATTATAGTGGCCTTGATACATACAGCTATTCAGTCAACTTCTTTGAATGAAATTTTAAGAGGAGTTAGAACATTGGCCTTCTTTTGATAAAGAGGTTTATAGTAGTCATATTCCTCACTAAACTTTATGTCTTCTCTCTGCCCTGGTATTATTGAAATCATTTCTTGTGCTCAACGTAAGACATATTTTTAAAGATCACTCTATTTGTCTTTTAATATTACCCTCTCACCCCATGTATTATATTGTTCCCTCTTTTCAGCTTTCTTCGGCTTCTTAGCATTCACTGCTGTCTTTTGATTCTTCTTGCACTTTCTTAGTTTGGCATACTTCTCAAACCACTTCCACTGGCCTTCTATCTATAAACTGAGTTATTTAAATCACCATGGACAGCTTCATCACCACATTTATTTGCATTGTCATTTAGTCCAGATAGATCCCTATTGAACATTCTGACACTTTTGATTCCATTGGGCATCTTTAAGCTGTCTCCTCCTCAGCCTGTTCCCTTATATTTCTTCTGAAGCCAGATGTGCTCCAGCGCCTTCTTTCTCCAGTATGACCCTCTTCATTGGCCATCTCATATTCTCACCTTTTAAAATGATGGTGTTATAGAATGAATTGTGATCCCTCAAGTTTCCTATGTTCAAATCCTAAACCCTAGCGCCTCAGATTGTAACCATATTTGAAGGTAGGGTCTTTAAAGAATTAAAATGTCATTCAGTTCAGTTCAGTTCAGTCGCTCAGTCGTGTCCGACTCTGTGACCCCATGTATCACAGCACGCCAGACCTCCCTGTCCATCACCATCTCCCGGAGTTCACTCAGAGTCGCGTCCATTGAGTCAGTGATGTCATCCAGCCATCTCATCCTCTGTCGTCCCCTTCTCCTCCTTCCCCCTATCCCTCCCAGCATCAAAGTCTTCTCCAATGAGTCAACTCTTCACATGAGGTGTCCAAAGTACTGGAGTTTCAGCTTTAGCATCATTCCTTCCAAAGAACACCCAGGGCTGATCTCCTTCAGAATGGACTGGTTGGATCTCCTTCCAGTCCAAGGGACTCTCAAGAGTTTTCTCAACACCACAGTTCAAAAGCATCAATTCTTCGGCACTCAGCCTTCTTCACAGTCCAACTCTCACACCCATGCATGACCACAGGAAAAACCATAGCCTTGACTAGACGGACCTTAGTCGGCAAAGTAATGTCTCTGCTTTTGAATATGCTATTTCGGTTGGTCATAACTTTTCTTCTAAGAAGTAAGCATCTTTTAATTTCATGGCTGCAATCACCATCTGCAGTGATTTTGGAGCCCAAAAAAATAAAGTCTGACACTGTTTCCACTGTTTCCCTATCTATTTCCCATGGAGTGATGGGACCAGATGCCATGATCTTTGTTTTCTGAATGTTGAGCTTTAAGCCAACTTTTTCACTCTCCTCTTTTACTTTCATCAAGAGGCTTTTTAGTTCCTCTTCATTTTCTGCCATATGGGTGGTGTCATCTGCATATCTGAGGTGATTGATATTTTTCCCGGCAATCTTGATTCCAGCTTAAGGTGGGACTCAATCCAATATAATTGGTGTTCTTATAAGAAGAGCAAATTTGAACAGACATGTATACAAAGAAGACAATCTGAACACAGGGAGAAGATGGCCGTCTATAAGCCAAGGAGAGAGACCTAGAGCCGTTTCTTCCCTCACAGCCCTCAAAAGTAAACAGGCTTGTCAACACATTGATCTTAGTTTTCTAGGCTCCAGAACTGTGGGAAAATAAATCTCTGCTGTTTAACCAGGTGGTGCTAGTGGTAAAGAACTCACCTGCTAATGCAGGAGACATAAGAGATGTGGGTTTGATCCCTGAGTTGGGAAAATCCCCTTAGAGGAGGGCATGGCAACCCACTCCAGTAGTGGGTCGGAATTTTGCCTGGAGAATCCCATGGGCAGAAGAGCTTGGTGGACTACAGTCCACAGGGTCACAATGAGACAGACGCAAATGAAGTTTCTTAGCACACATGCTGTTTAACCACCCAGTCTTCAATCCTTTGTTATAGCAGCCCTAGAAAATCCCATGGATGGAGGAGCCTGGAAGGCTGCAGTCCATGGGGTCACTGAGGTTCAGACACTACTGAGCGACTTCACTTTCACTTTTCACTTTCATGCATTGAAAAAGGACATGACAACCCACTCCAGTGTTCTTCCCTGGAGAATCCCAGGGATGGGGGAGGCTGGTGGGCTGCTGTCAATGGGGTCACACAGAGTCGGACATGATTGAAGTGACACAGCAGCAGCAAACCAATACAGATGATCTCTCAAAGGTCACTTACAAATCTACCTTTGACACATTGTTTTTTCTGAGTCTTGGATCAGCATTCACAACTACCTACTGAACATGCCCATTTGCATGGTTTACAAAAAGCAAAAATTAATGTCAAAAATGAAATGATCATCTGCCCCAAACCTGCAATTCTTTTCTACTTTTCAGTATGTCTTAATACTCAACACTCTAAGCTTAGAAGTTCAGAATTATTTTGTGTGTTTAGTGTTAACTGTAATGCTAAAACTGAGTAAGGCAGTGTGCAGTGATGTTAGCTAGCAATAACAATTGCTAATAATAATTTATATTAGATAAATTAATAATATTATTATTATTGTTAATTGCTAATAGCTAGCAATAAACGATACATTTGCTAATCTAGGGAATGTTTTGGAATGGTTTGTTCCCTTCAAACCATATGCCCTACTAAAAAACTAAACACAAAGAGATAAGAAGAACTACAGAAATTTAAAACATTTTTAAGCAAATGTCTTCAGGACAATTTACTTCATTCAGTGCAGGTAAATTAGTATAATCATATTTTTAATTGAGAGATAATATGAGTAAGTATATAAAATGTAAATCTATAATTTAAGAAATTTTTATACAACCAGAACCTATCTAATCATCAATGTTTTAGATATAAAATGTTTTCCAGCATCCTAGACTCCCCCACCTGCCAGCTTCTCAATCATAATTGCTTTCCTTAAGACAGATGATCACTGTTTTGACATTTGTAGTCACCATTTCTCTACTGATTCTAGTTTTGCCATGTATCTATGCATACTTAAACAATAGAGCTTAATTTTTCTTTTGATTTTTATATGAACAGAAGCAAAATGTTTATTCTTTATATTTTGCTTTAATTGCTCAAGGCAGTGTTTATGAGAATCACCTGGGTCTTTTGTTTTATATTATGTGTCTATGTGGAGCTATCTTTTAGTTTATCCTAATTTAAATTCTCAAGTCTTCTTGTATAAAGATTGCTATCTTTTATCAGTTCTAGCCATTTCTTAGCCATTGTATCCTCAGAAACACTTCTCCTCTATGCTTCTTCTAATAGTCCAACCAGAAAATTGAAATTCTTATCCCAATCCCACAGGATTCTTGACTACTCAGCATACATGATTAATCTATTTTGCTATACCTGCTGCATTATAAAAAATATCTTTTGACTTATCATTAGGTTCACTAACTTTTTCTTCATCTAAAATGCTATTAAACTAATCTATGACATTTTTGGGCTACCCCACTGGCTCAGCAGTAAAGAATCTGCCTGCAGTGCAGGAGACCCAGGAGATGCAGGAGACACAGGTTTGATCCTTGGGTCAGAAAGATCACCTGGAGGGAAAAATGGAAATCCACTCCAGTATTCTTGTGGGAAAATCCCATGGACAGAGGATCCTGGAGGTCAGACCCTGGGGTAGCAGAGTCAGACACAGCTGAACATGGCTTGGCACATGCATATTTGCCCCCAAAAGTAAGTCAACAAAAGACTCAATTTCACTGCGCTCTCTGAATGCAAAGCCAACAAAAAAGAAAAAGATGGCTTCTTTTAACTATAACTATTGTATTTCTCTTTTTTAGAAGTTTCACTTGGTTCATTTTCAAATCTCCTTAGTCAGGCAATACTTCTGGTTTCCTAATACCGGAAAAAACGTTCAAGCTTATCTTTTTTGCAGACTCTGTTTCACAGTTCTAATATTTGGATTCTTCAGTTCAGTTCAGTTGCTCAGTTGTGTCCAACTCTTTGTGACCCCATGAATTGCAGCACACCAGGCCTCCCTGTCCATCACCAACTCCTGGAATTCACTCAAACTCACATCCATCGAGTTGATGATGCCATCCAGCCATCTCATCCTCTGTCGCCCCCTTCTCCTCCTGCCCTCAATCCCTCCCAGCATCAGAGTCTTTTCCAATGAGTCAACTCTTCACATGAGGTGGCCAAAGTACTGGAGTTTCAGCTTTAGCATCATTCCTTCCAAAGAACACCCAGGGCTGATCTCCTTTAGAATGGACTGGTTGGATCTCCTTGCAGTCCAAGGGACTCTCATGACCACTGGAAAAAATATAGCTTTGACTAGATGGGCGTTTGTTGGCAAAGTAATGTCTCTGCTTTTTAATATGCTATTTCGGTTGGTCATAACTTTTCTTCCAAGGAGTAAGCGTCTTTTAATTTCATGGGTGCAATCACCATCTGCAGTGATTTTGGAGCCCCCAAAAATAAACTCTGACACTGTTTCCTTACATGACCTCTTTTGCTCTGAGTTTATCCTGAAGCTTAGCTCTCATGTTGCCATCTTTACTAGTAGGTTTCGTATATTAAAATGTACACTACTTGTCTTTAAAACTTATGTTACTTGAGAAAAATGACAAATATCTATTCCTTCAGAGAAGATGTAAGTTGTTTTTTGTTTTTGTTTTTTTTCTAGGCACCTAAACAAAATAACTTTCAATAGTCTCCTGATGTTTTTTGGAAACACATGTCATGTTAATTTGGTCTGTAAACCAGTTATGAATTAAGAGTTACAATGTCTCAGATGTATTCAAGTCTCCCAGATTTATTCGAGTACACAATGGCAACCCACTCCAGTATTCTTGCCTGGAAAATCCCATGGACAGAGGAGCTTCGTAGGTTGCAGTCCATGGGGTCTCGAAGAGTCGGACACGACTGAGCGACTTCACTTTCACTTTTCACTTTCGTGCATTGGAGAAGGAAATGGTAACCCACTCCAGTGTTCTTGCCTGGAGAATCCCAGGGACGGGGGAGCCTGGTGGGCTGCCGTCTATGGGGTCGCACAGAGTCAGACACGACTGAAGCAACTTAGCAGCAGCAGCAGTCACATGAAACTGAAATTACCTCGTTTATGTTATAATTTCCTCTTATAAGGGACTGTCCAGAAATTTTAAGAAATTAATAGATGATTTAGAATGCCAAATTAAATTTCCCATATATGACTATGTGCCAGGGGTATTGTGCTAGTCTATAATGTAGCTCAGACATGGTGGATATGAAGCAGATAAATTTTTTAAAAACCTATATTGTAGCAGGGGAGGGGAGCAAAAAGAGATTGATTGAAATACATGAAAATTACCTACAAAAAAACTAATTCTTTGCTAAGCCAGATGAGTTTTCGCTGGATGATCTTCAACCTCAACCCTGTTCTCTACTCCGTTACCCTACCACTAATAACAAAAAGTCAGAGCATTCTCACTCTACCCTGTAACACAAAACATTACCCAATTTAGAACAGGGATGTACCATCAGAAAACAGGCAGCTTCAGGCTATTCACTGGAGAAGAGAAAATAGTAAATCCTATCAGTCACACTGATTTTCATGTTAAAAAAATGTCCATAGTTAACACCACTGACAGAGTTGCACTTAATATGTTTATTTCAGTAAGTGCAGAAAAAATTCCTGTTAACTGTTTGCAGCTACCACTTTGACACAAGGAAATCCCCTTGCTATAATAGTCTGACATGGAATTTAGACCAGTGTAGGACATGGCACCCCACTCCAGTACTCTTGCCTGGAAAATCCCATAGATGGAGGAGCCTGGTGGGCTGTAGTCCATGGGGTCACTAAGAGTCGGACACGACTGAGCGACTTCACTTTCACTTTTCACTCTCATGCATTGGAGGAGGAAATGGCAACCCACTCCAGTGTTCTTGCCTGGAGAATCCCAGGGACGGGGGAGCCTGGAGGGCTGCCGTCTCTGGGGTTGCACAGAGTCGAACACGACTGAAGCGACTTAGCAGCAGCAACAGCAGGACATGGCAACCCACTCCAGTACTCTTGCCTGGAAAATCCCATGGATGGAGGAGCCTGGTAGGCTGCAGTCCATGGGGTAGCTAAGAGCCGGATACAACTGAGCATCTTCACTTTCACTTTTCACTTTCATGCATTGGAGAAGGAAATAGTAACCCACTCCAGTGTTCTTGCCTGGAGAATCCTAGGAACGAGGGAGCCTCTTGGACTACTGTCTATGGGGTCGCAGAGTCGGACATAACTGAAGCGATTTAGCAGCAGCAGCAGTAGGACAGAAAAGGCAAACCAGTAAGCAGCAATGAAACTGACAAGAAGGCCATCTCTTTTGCTACTTCTGCACTGTTTCATCAATATATGTCTTACTGTCTTGATGAAAAATAGCTAAATAGTTCACACATAATTAATAATGCTTGCCAGAATTAGATTCATAGGGGCTCCCTTTTCTTTACATCTAAAATTCCCATATAAAAGTATATTTTTGATTACAGTAAATACTTATGTTTTGATAATGGCTAGTAGTGTTTTTAGTGTTCCAATTAGAAGAAAAAAATTAATGACTTTTTTTTTAATAAATTGGTCTTATTTTTTGTATAGTACTCAAGTGAAAAATTCTTAAAATTTTTACGAGAACTTGAAAATAGAATATATTATGCCCACTGGGTTATATCCTGAAATTATATCCTGGATTATATCCTGAGATTATATCCTGGGTTATATCCTGACAACTGATTGTACTATAAGAAACTGACTAAATCTCCAGGAGAAAACTTCAGTTAGCAACTCCTGTAGTGGAATGCAACATACACAGATTAATACAAAGTTTAGATGGATTACAGACTTACATGTGAAAAACAAAACAAAGTTTTAAAATTCACAAATGTGCTTTTAAAATGTTTATTACTTCATTTAAATATAATGTTCATTTTGTATTCTCCATAATTGTCTTTTGGAAAAACTGGCACATAAATACAAAATAACAATGAGAAATATCACAGAACAAATAGTTCCATTATTTCTGACTTTTTTTTTTTTAACTACACAACAAATAAAACATAGATCCTTTTGAAAATGGAGAATCAGGGTTAAGAATATATAAATTACCATTAACATAAATTTAAAGGCTTCATATAATAAAATTCTCAGTTTTGAGTCTATTAAATAGACTAGTTATCTATTATAGGCATCCCTGGTGGTCAGATGATAAAGAATCAAAGAGGACACCAATAGATGGAGAAATATACCATGTTCATGGATTGGAAGAATCAATATAGTGAAAATGAGTATACTACCCAAAGCAATCTACAAATTCAATGCAATCCCTATCAAGCTACCAGTGGTATTTTTCACAGAACTAGAACAAATAATTTCAAGATTTGTATGGAAATACAAAAAACCTCAAATAGCCAAAGCAATCTTGAGAAAGAAGAATGGAACTGGAGGAATCAACTTGCCTGACTTCAGGCTCTACTACAAAGCCACAGTCATCAAGACAGTATGGTACTGGCACAAAGACAGAAATATAGATCAATGGAACAAAATAGAAAGCCCAGAGATAAATCCACACACCTATGGACACCTTATCTTCAACAAAGGAGGCAAGAATATACAATGGAGTAAAGACAATCTCTTTAAAAAGTGGTGCTGGGAAAACTGGTCAACCACATGTGAAAGAATGAAACTAGACCACTTTCTAACACCACAGACAAAAATAAACTCAAAATGGATTAAAGATCTAAACGTGAGACCAGAAACTATAAAACTCCTAGAGGAGAACATAGGCAAAACACTCTCTGACATAAATCACAGCAGGATCCTCTATGATCCACCTCCCAGAATACTGGAAATAAAAGCAAAAATAAATAAATGGGATCTAATTAAAATTAAAAGCTTCTGCACAACAAAGGAAACTATAAGTAAGGTGAAAAGACAGCCTTCTGAATGGGAGAAAACAATAGCAAATGAAGCAACTGAGAAACAACTAATCTCAAAAATATACAAGCAACTTCTGCAGCTCAATTCCGGAAAAATAAACGACCCAATCAAAAAGTGGACCAAAGAACTAAATAGACATTTCTCCAAAGAAGACATACGGATGGCTAACAAACACATGAAAAGATGCTCAACATCAGTCATTATCAGAGAAATGCAAATCAAGACCACAATGAGGTACCATTTCACACCAGTCAGAAGGGCTGTGATCCAAAAGTCTACAAGCAATAAATGCTGGAGAGGATGTGGAGAAAAGGGAACCCTCTTACACTGTTGGTGGGAATGCAAACTAGTACAGCCACTATGGAGAACAGTGTGGACATTCCTGAAAAAATTGCAAATAGAACTGCCTTATGACCCAGCAATCCCACTGCTGGGCATACACACCGAGGAAACCAGAATTGAAAGAGACACGTGTACCCCAATGTTCATCACAGCACTGTTTATAATAGCCAGGACATGGAAACAACCTAGATGTCCATCAGCAGATGAATGGATAAGAAAGCTGGGGTACATATACACAATGGAGTATTACTCAGCCATTAAAAAGAATACATTTGAATCAGTTCTAATGAGATGGATGAAACTGGAGCCGATTATACAGAGTGAAGTAAGCCAGAAAGAAAAACACCAATACAGTATACTGACACATATATACGGAATTTAGAAAGATGGTAATGATGACCCTGTATGCAAGACAGCAAAAGAGACACAGATGTATAGAACGGACTCTTGGACTGTGAGGGAGAGGGAGAGGGTGGGATGATTTGGCAAGAATGGCATTGAAATATGTATACTATCATGTAAGAAATGAAGTGCCAGTCTATGTTTGATACAGGATACAGGATGCTTGGGGCTGGTGCATGGGGATGATCCAGAGAGATGATGTGGGGTGGGAGGTGGGAGGGGGATTCAGGATTGGGAGCTTGTATACACCTGTGGTGGATTCATGTCAATGTATGGCAAAACCAATACAGTATTGTAAAGTAAAATAAAGTAAAAATAAAATTAAAAAAAAATCTGCCTGCAATGCAGGAGACCCAGGTTCAATCCCTGGGTTTGGAAAATCCCCTGGAGAAGGGAATGGCAACCCACTCCAGTATTCTTGCCTGGAGAATCCCATGTACAGAGGAGTTTGGTGGGCTTCAGTCCATGGGCTTGCAAAGAGTCAGACATGACTAAGCAAGTAACACTTTCACTTCACTTTCATCCTATCACAGGGAATAGTTTGAAATAAGAAATTTTGGCCAGGGCCAAAAGATTTATGCCCCCCCACCCAAAAAAAATATTCTTTTAAAGCAGAAATGACACTTAAATGGTTACCTAGGTACTTGACCCTGACACTCCTATTATGAAGGGAAGCGAAATGAAGTGAAAGTTGCTCAGTCATGTCTGACTCTTTGCAACCCAATGGATTATAAGGTCCGTGGAATTCTCCAGGCCAGAATACTGGAGTGGGTAGCCTTTCCCTTCTCCAGAGGATTTTCCCAACCCAGGGATCGAACCCAGGACTCCTGCATTGCAGGTGGATTCTTTCCTAGCTGAGCCACAAGGGAAGCCCAAGAATACTGGAGTGGGTAGCCTATCCCTTCTCCAGCAGATATTCCTGACCTAGGAATAGAACTGGGGTCCCCTGCATTGCTGGCAGATTCATTACCAACTGAGCTATCAAGGAAGCCCAACACTCCAAGCATAGGAATTTATTTAAACAGTTCAAGTATAATTTAGAAGACTAGGTTAACAGTTACCCATCATAGCTAAAGCTCCTTTCTGTTTCAGCAAACTGGAATGCTACATTCTTATCTCCATGGTCTTGGTGGGAGTTGTAGAATTCTGTAATTCTGAAAATAGAGTTTCTATTTTGACTGACGTAGAATTTGCAGGTCACAAATTAAGGAAGAAGATGAGTACTAATATTTGGAGTAGTCAGTGGTGTGGTTTAGCACTTAAAATCAAAATTAAAATATAATATCACTTGAAGGACTGTACATTTTATTTACATCAATTATAAAACTTTATGATTTCATATTTGAAGACAGAGTTACAATATAGGAAAGAGAATAGCTACATCTTTCTTGGATAGGAGGATTTTGACAACATGTTAGTTTCTTATCAGCACATTTTATGGCATTTTGTTTTAGATAAAGTGAAGTTGTATGAGATGCACTGTTTACATCAGCAACAAAAATAACTCATGTTCCAGCAAAGGGCTTCATTAGTGCAAATTCAATGACTATATACAAGTATATATGATAACTGCATTTTAAAGCAATCTAAGAAGGAATGTGTTAAACTTTTCTAATATTTTTATTCCACTTCACAGAATATCTAGATGGTAATCCAGCAATAGACCAGTCTTATCACAGAATGCAAAATAAACATAACCTTCATTATTAGTAACAAAACAAAAAATTATCCACTTTGTAAATTTCAGTATGAGTACTACAATCAAGTACTTTTTAGATTTCCTTTTATTACTTAATCCATAAACTTAATTAGGATATATAAGAAATATTACATTTAAAATAGTTCTTTAAAATATATTTTTACTGGTAACAATTTTGTACATTTTTACAAAATAAAATCTATAAACATTCCTTCATATACACATTAGCAAACAGCAAGTAGTAGAAATTATTCTTTTTATACATAAACATGTTTTAAAGATATTTACAAAAGAAGATAACCATTTTTCTATCCAAAGATAAAGATTTCCAATATCCCTCTTATTCAACAGATATTCTTCTCATTTTTTCAGCTAATTCTTTTCTTACTTCAATATGTTTTTCTAAATTTTGCACTTCATGTGGAAGATTGATGTCCCAAACAGACAAGCAAGATTGTATCTCTAGAAAATTAAAAAAACAAATCATGTTACAAAGATCTGCCATGAAACAATTTTATCTTTTGTTAATTTATATATAGCTGTTGGACCAATGTGTATGTGTGTATATATATATGTATGTGTGTGTGTGTGTGTGTGTGTGTGGTCAGCCATTCCTGACTCTTTGTGGCCCCATGAACTATAGCCCTCCAGGCTCCTCTGTCCATGGAATTTTCCAGGCAAGAATACTGGAGCAAGTTGCCATGCCCTCCTCCAGGGCATCTTGCCGACCCAGAGATTGAACCTGGATCTCTTAATTCTCCTGCACTGGCATCTCGGTTCTTTACCAGTAGTGCCACCTGGGACTACACACACACACACACACACACACACACACACACACTATACACATATGCATATAAAAGTAACATTAAATTATTACCATTTATAAGAAATTATATTTGGAAAGTGTTTAAGATGCATTATAGGACTAATTACTAAATTTTAACAATGGACCTTTAGTAACATAAAGCTTCATTTTCTGAAAGAAAAAAGCCTTTTCAAACACTTTTCAAAATCAGACTATGATTTGGATAATACGGAGTAGGTAAGATCTAAGGAAAAATACCCATGTTGGGTTTGAGCTAGTTCTCATTTAATAGTGGTTGCTAGCTCTACTTCACCTGAAAAATATATTACACTGCTAAATCACTAATACTTAATTTTGAAGATTTATATCTAAATTATTTGAACTATAACAAAGCTATCAATTAAAAATGCCTAAAGTTGTATGCATATGTAATATTTACCTTAAATGTATAAAAACATAATATGTTATAATCATTCATGTCATTTCAGTCTGCTTGGAATACAGTATCCTATTAAACATTACCTTTTTGGTGTTGTGTACCTTCAGCACTTTTCCGGTTATACCCCAAAACCAGCATGACATTTTTAAGGGTTCCTTTATTAAAAAATAAAAGAGTTCTGTTAAAACAATATAATAAGTTGGACTTTAAAGAGTACAATAGTTCATATTTTAAGACACAAAAACCTTGGAGATTAACTTACAATTCCACTACTTAAGAGATCCCTCAACTGACTTTGAACAAAAAATACTCTGCAAGGTGATGAACAAAAAATACTCTGCAAGGTGACCAGTACGTTTTTAAGTCAGAAAATTTGATCTACCTTCTTGTTATGATTCTTATTGTGCGAATCAGAGAAAACAGCTTAAACTCTCTGCAAAATGGGCTCAATAGTTATATATTACTCCTCCAACAAAAGCTATATATGAAAGAGATAGTGTAAGTTCCTTTTACGGAATGTATTAAAGAGAGACAAATGGAGTTTATGGTCTAGTGATGAGATTAGTTACTAAACAGTAACTAAGTTAACTATGCAGAATGAAACAGCACACACAAAACTTTGAGATAGGATGAAGCATGATATTTAAGAGGGGCTGAACTTTCTTCCAGAGCAGAAAGAGCAAAGAAGAATACAGCAAAAGACAAGGGTGAGAGAACTGAGTTGAAGCTAGATCAAGCCATATATTGTATATTATGTTTAAATTATTAAAAAAATCAATTAAACCCATTGAAATTGCCCTATAATGTCAGTAATGAACAACCATTTGGATACCAAGTACATACAAATTAAAGGCTACAACAACCTTGGTGAGTAAGACTAGAGAGACAACCCCCCATCCGCCTACTACTTTGCTTGCATGGACAAGTGTCCTGGCAGTCATCAATCACGAGGAGCCCATAATTCTAACTTTCGTGCAACTCTGACACCTATTCATGGGAAATTTGTGAGACTGAAGAGAAACACTGGTCTCTCCTTAATACATTCCTGTAAAAGGAGTTTACTGTTGTCTTCATCCTGTTTCAACATTTTTATTATTCATTTGCTAGTTACATCCGTTGATGTTGTTTAGTAGCTAGATCATGTCCAACTCTTTTGTGACCCCATAGATTGTAGCCCACCAGGCTCCTCTGTCCATGGGATCTCCCAAACAACAACTGGAGCAGGTTGCCATGGTCTCCTCCAGGGAATCTTCCTGACCCAGAGATCAAATTCACGTCTCCTGCATTACAGGTGGATTTTTTTTTTTTTTTATTGTGGAGCCACCAGGGAAGCCCCAAAGTTACATAAACTCTAGTTTTATAGAACTTAAACCCATTTTTGTGATCAACTCTGTATAAATACTAAGTCTATTCCCTAAAGCAAATAACTAGTCAAAATAAGAGTTAAGTGTGAGCGTCATGTGCTATCATGATTTCTTCATAGTTGAGTAGAAAAGTAGGAACAACAGAAAACATAAAGTAAATAAAACATAATGATTTTCCAATATTTGTATATAGATTATGAAGTATATATTGCTATAAGAATATACACTGGTAGCAATATATACTGTACAAAAATATAAATTTATTTACAGAAAGAAAAACTAAATGGTATTCCTTAACAAGGGTAGAAAGTTTAAACTAAGATCAAAATAGTCATCTGCTTAAATTCCTTTGTCAAAAAGTTAAAAATGCTTAACATATATTTTTTGCCTTGATTATAAAGAAAAAAGAGAAAGTAAGACCTAAATTTAGTGTTCACTTGCAATACCTGCTTCTCTTATGGGACTAAAAACATCTACTCACTTCATGCTTATAAGGCCCCTACTCAAAATTTCTGAGACACTTCATACAATGTTGAGAAGTGAAGAAAAAACATATTCTTATAGTCTTAAGAGAATATGATAAAAGATTTAAAGGAAGTAAACTTGCCTAACTGTGCAGTCATCATGACTCTAACAGAATCACAAAAGTTGTGAATTATACGTATAATTCGACGAGTTGAAAGATCAAGGAGTAAGATATGGCCTCCTCCAGTTCCTATCCAGAGAGCAGTGTTCTTCTGGAGGCAGAGAGTCTTCACTCTCCCAGAATAAGACATTTTGTGTTTCAATTCCTTGCTTACTCGGACCAGTTCCTCCCTAAACCATAATGAAAGCATGCGTTAATCCTTTTTGTTCAAAAATAAAGAGATAAAGTAAATGTGACTATATATACAGATACACACACACATAAATATAACATTTTGGATTATGAATACATGACAAGATTCATTACATATCATTAAAATTATATGAAACTAATTTTGCTGAATATAGAATGTCAAAGAGCCACATTTTGCTACTTAAAGCATAAATTATCAAAGATAACACAATTGCCTCTTAAATTCAAGAAACTCTGAAATAAGATGAATATAATTTTTATATATAACAAACCTATGCAATCCAGCAAAAAATGAATAGTATCTGCTCAATATAAAGAAAAAAGTATTAGTTTCAAAATTTTTTTATGAAGTTTAAAAGTTATAAAAGAAAATAAAAACTATAGTCATCTACATGTAAAAGATATGAATCCAAATCACTGAATTTTTCCCTGAGCTAATGAATAATTCATGACAAAAATGAGGTATCCAGAAGCAAAAAATTCTTACAATTTTAGAACTCCAGGAAAGGACCTCTTACTTGGCAGAACTGTCAAGTCTTCCAAACAGAAATCTCCTCACCATCCAGAGAAAAACTAAAGTGTTAGTAAATTTTGAAATCTCAGTTTATGGATATGGTATATAATAAAAATGTTCTCCAGAAGATAATAAAAATTCTATACAGTAAAACCAAAATAAAAGTATATAGTAGCTAGCAAATAAGACTGGTGATGGCCCTGGATGCCAGCAGCAGCACACAGTTATGTGGGTGATGTGAAGTCTCCTACACACTTGATCCTGGTCAGTCTAGCACATTTTTCACCTATATTTTGTATTGTTTTGTGACTTTTTCTTTGTAATACCTTGAGGAAACCATATCTGTTATGATTCTATTTTTTTTACAAAGATGAAATTTGCTGGATACCAACAGATGGTGCCAAAAATTATTAATGATTTTGTTTCTGAATTTTTTTAACATTTATCTATTTAGAAGTATAAAGGAAGAAAAATAAGCCATAATTTCTCCCTCTGTGAAATCTGAAGTGCAAGGACAGTTCTTACAGGCATGAAATAAAGACTCAATGACACTGTACCTACATTCAACAACACAGTGTACACTTAAAAATTTGTTAAGCAGATAGGTCCCATAGTACTCTTTCCACAATCAAATAAATTTAAAAAATATTAATTTACTTTAAAAAGTGCACACAGTCTATTAGTTCACAGAGTTTTTCAGTCTTCTTATCCCACACTTCCACAAATGGGCTATTTTTCTTAGCAACATAAAGAGCCGTGTCTACCACCACTGCTATGATGTTGGAATCACAGAAAGATGCATAAGAAAATCTAGAGGGAAAGAAAATAATGTCATTTAATTTTTTAATTATTTTAAAATATAATACAACTTCATATTAGCTCTTAATGCATATAAAGGATTAACACTATTTTGAAAAAGAAACAATTATTTCATATTATCCCCTAACCATTCTGAACAGAATACTTTGATACTTCACCTACTTCTGGTTACTTCATATTTCATATTTCTTCCTTGATAATAAAATTTAAATTTGTTTCCTATTTTATTAATTTCAGTTTTATCTGGTTATCTATAGAATATTATATTATCTGAATATGTAAAGTATCTTGATTTCTAAGAAAATCATAGTAATATCTGTAACTTTATAATACTGCAAAAAAATCCATATTATCAAGAATGACTGGGATATTAAGGGTCACCCATTTACACTTAAAATCGTAAGACCTTTAAATCCACCTTAGTGGCAGTCTTCAAATATTAAAATATATCTGCCTCAACACAAGCCAGTCAAGGTATGGGGAAAAAAATCCACAGGGGAAAAAAAATCCACACCGTCATCCAAATATTAGAAAGCAAATTGTCATTTTTCTTTCCCCTTTGAAGATAAAGGAAAATGGCAGATATTTTTAAACATCTACCTTCCAACCTAGTATTTTTGGCATTTCATAAACAGATTGGCAACCAAATGCCCCATCTACATGGCAAACTCCAAGTTGTACTTCAAGGCTTAATTTAAATGTCAGCTCCTCTCAAATTCTTCCCTGACTTACTGAAACAGACCAGTCATACCTTTTTCCAAAACTGATGCATTAAATATAAAATAATAATCTACAGTAATAGTTCAGTTCGGTTCAGTTCAGTCGCTCAGTGGTGTACAACTCTTTGTGACCCCATGAATCACAGCACACCAGGCCTCCCTGTCCATCACCAACTCCCAGAGTTCACTCAGACTCACAACCATTGAGTCAGTGATGCCATCCAGCCATCTCATCCTCTGTCATCCCCTTCTCTTCCTGCCCTCAATCCCTCCCAGCATCAAATATTATTAAATATAAAATCATATTCATTAGTATGTCCTGACACTACCCTGTTTCCTTACCATGGTATCTGCTTAATGGGAGAGAGATATTAGACAATGGGTGACAACTTCTGAGAAGTGCCTGTGATATTTCCAAGTGTATGTGAAACTGGGTCCTAATCTCTTTTTGAAAATGAATATCTTTGAAAGCCTGATATTTATGGCCATTCTATCTAGTAAATCACCTATATTCCAAATCTTAAAGGGAATTTTAGGGGGCTAATTCATACCATGACCTCATAACATTCTATGTAAAATACAAGAATGCGAGGAGGGGAGGAGGCTTTTCTTCTTATATCTTCAGGCCTGTTTAAATTGGTTAACAGTGGAAACTACAGAATAAGAATGTGCATGTCTGCTAAACTGCTTCACTCATGTCTGACTCTTGCAACCTTATAAACTATAGCCCGCCTGGCTCCTCTGTCCATGGGATTCTCCAGGCAAGAATACTGGAGTGGGTTGCCATTTCCTTCTCCAGGGGATTTTCCCAACCCAGCAATCAAACCCGTGTCTCTTACATCTCCTACAGTGGGAGGCAGGTCCTTTGCCACTAGTACCACCTGGGAAGCCCGAGTGAGAATACGTTTAACCAAATATTTGCCACATGCTAGGCTGGGAGGAGCTACCCCGCGTCTGAGGTCAGGGGTGGCGGCCGGCAGGAGCCACTCCGTACCCGAGGCCAGGGGAGGCGGCCAGGAGGAGCAACCCCATGTCCGAGGCCAGGGGTGGCAGCTGGGAGGAGCAACCCCACGTCCAAGGAGTGGTGGCTGTGTGGGCTCAGGAAGGCCTAGAGGAGCTATCCCACGTTAAAGGTCAGGAAGGGCAGCGGTGAGGAGCTACACATCGTCCAAGGTAAGAGAAACCCAAGTAAGATGGTAGGTGTTGCAAGAGGGCATCAGAGGGCAGACACACTGAAACCATACTCACAGAAAACTAGACAATCTAATCACACTAGGACCACAGCCTTGTCTAACTCAATGAAACTAAGTCATACCCACGGGGCAACCCAAGACAGGTGGGTCATGGTGGAGAGGTCTGACAGAATGTGGTCCACTGGAGAAGGGAATGGCAAACAACTTCAGCATTCTTGCCTTGAGAACCCCATGAACAGTATGAAAAGGCAACATGATAGGATATTGAAAGAGGAACTCCCCAGGTCAGTAGGTATCCAATAGGCTACTGGAGATCAATGGAGAAATAACTCCAGAAAGAATGAAGGGATGGAGCCAAAGCAAAAACAATACCCAGCTGTGGATGTGAATGGTGATAGAAGCAAGGTCCGATGCTGTAAAGAGCAATATTGCATAGGAACCTGGAATGTCAGGTCCATGAATCACGGCAAATTGAAGAAGCTCTATACAGTCAACAAAAACAAGACCAGGAGCTGACTGTGGCTCAGATCATGAACTCCTGATTACCAAATTCAGACTCAAATTGAAGAAAGTAGGGAAAACCACTAGACCATTCAGGTATGACCTCAATCAAATCTCTTATGATTTTACAGTGGAAGTGAGAAACAGATTTAAGGGCCTAGATCTGACTGATAGAGTGCCTGATGAACTATGGAATGAGGTTTGTGACATTGTACAGGAGACAGGGATCAAGACCCTCCCCATGGAAAAGAAATGCAAAAAAGAAAAATGGCTGTCTGGGAAGGCCTTACAAACAGCTGTGAAAAGAAGAGAGGCAAAAAGCAAAGGAGCAAAGGAAAGATATAAACATCTGAATGCAGAGTTCCAAAGAATAGCAAGAAGAGATAAGAAAGCCTTCTTCAGCGATCAATGCAAAGAAATAGAGGAAAGAACAGAATGGGAAAGACTAGAGATTTCTTCAAGAAAATTAGAGATACCAAGGGAAGATTTCATGCAAAGATGGGCTTGATGAAGGACAGAAATGGTCTGGACCTAACAGAAGCAGAAAATATTAAGAGGAGCTGGCAAGAATACACTGAAAAACTGTGCAAAAAAGATCTTCATGACCCAGATAATCACAATGGTGTGATCACTCATCTAGAGCCAGACATCCTGGAATGTGAAGTCAAGTGGGCCTTAGAAAGCATCACTATGAACAAAACTAGTGGAGGTGATGGAATTCCTATTGAGCTACTTCTAATCCTGAAATATTATGCTGTGAAGTGCTGCACTCGATATGCCAGCAAATTTGGAAAACTCAGCATTGGCCACAAGACTGGAAAAGGTCAGTTTTCATTCCAATCCCAAAGAAAAGCAATACCAAAGAATGCTCAAACTACCGCACAACTGCACTCATCTCACATGCTACTAAAGTAATGCTCAAAATTCTCCAAGCCAGGCTTCAGCAATATGTGAACTGTGAACTTCCTGATGTTCAAGCAGGTTTTAGAAAAGGCAAAGGAACCAGAGATCAAATTACCAACATCCTCTGGATCATCGAAAAAGCAAGACAGTCCCAGAAAAACATCTATTTCTGCTTTATTGACTATGTCAAAGCCTTTGACTGTGTGGATCACATAAACTGTGGAAAATTCTGAAAGAGATGGGAATACCAGACCACCTGACCTGCCTCTTGAGAAATCTCTATGCAGGTCAGGAAACAACAGTTAGACCTGGACATGGAACAACAGACTGGTTTCAAACAGGAAAAGGAGTACATCAAGGCTGTATATTGTCACCCTGCCTATTTAACTTATATGCAGAGTATACCATGAGAAACGCTGGCCTGGAAGAAACACAAGCTGGAATCAAGATTGCTGGGAGAAATATCAATAACCTCAGATATGCAGATGACACTACCCTTATGGCAGAAAGTGAAGAGGAACTAAAAAGCCTCTTGATGAAAGTGAAAGAGGAGAGTGAAAAAGTTGGCTTAAAGCTCAACATTCAGAAAACGAAGATCATGGCATCCAGTCCCATCACTTCATGGGAAATAGATGGGGAAACAGTGGAAACAGTGTCAGACTTTATTTTTCTGGGCTTAAAACTCACTGCAGATGGTGACTGCAGCCATGAAATTAAAACACGCTTACTCCTGGAATAAGGAATAAGATAGTATATTCAAAAGCAGAGACATTACTTTGCCAACTAAGGTCCGTCTAGTCAAGGCTATGGTTTTTCCTGTGGTCATGTATGGATGTGAGAGTTGGATGGTGAAGAAGGCTGAGTGCCGAAGAATTGATGCTTTTGAACTGTGGTGTTGGAGAAGACTCTTGAGAGTCCCTTGGACTGCAAGGAGATCCAACCAGTCCATTCTGAAGGAGATCAGCCCTGGGTGTTCTTTGGAAGGAATGACGCTAAAGCTGAAGCTCCAGTACTTTGGCCACCTCATGAGAAGAGTTGACTCATTGGAAAAGACTCTGATGCTGGGAGGGATTGGGGGCAGGAGGAGTAGGGGACGACCTAGGATGAGATGGCTGGATGGCATCACAGACTCGATGGACTTGAGTCTGAGTGAACTCCGGGAGAGGGTGATGGACAGAGTCGGATCACGACTGAGCAACTGAACTGAACTGAACTGACTCCTTGGAAGAAAAGTTATGACCAACCTAGATAGCATATTCAAAAGCAGAGACATTACTTTGCTGACCAAGGTCCGTCTAGTCAAGGCTATGGTTTTTCCAGTGGACATGTATGGATGTGAGAGTTGGACTGTGAAGAAACCTGAGCACTGAAGTATTGATGCTTCTGAACTGCGGTGTTGGAGAAGACTTGAGAGTCCCTTGGACTGCAAGGAGATCCAACCAGTCCATTGTGAAGGAGATCAGCCCTGGGATTTCTTTGGAAGGAATGATGCTAAAGCTGAAACTCCAGTACTTTGGCCACCTCATGACTCATTGGAAAAGACACTGATGCTGGGAGGATTGGGGCAGGAGGAGAAGGGGACGACAGAGGATGAGATGGCTGGATGGCATCACTGACTCTACAGTCGTGAGCCTGAGTGAACTCCAGGAGTTGGTGATGGACAGGGAGGCCTGGTGTGTTGCGATTCATGGGGTTGAAAGAGTTGGACACGACTGAGCGACTAAACTGAACTGAGCTGAGGAAATAAACTACCGTACAATTGCACTCATCTCAAATGCTAGTAAAGTAATGCTCAAAATTCTCCAAGCCAGGCTTAAGCAGTACATGAACCGTGAACTTCCAGATGTTCAAGCTGGTTTTAGAAAAGGCAGAGGAACCAGAGATCAAATTGCCAGCATCTGAAAGAGTTCCAGAAAGGCATCTATTTCTGCTTTATTGACTATGCCTAAGCCTTTGACTGTGTGGATCACAATAAACTGCAGAAAATTCTGAAAGAGATGGGAATGCCAAGACCACCTGACCTGCCTGTTGAGAAATCTCTATGCAGGTCAGGAAGCAACAGTTAGACCTGGACATGGAACAACAGTCTGGTTTCAAATAGGAAAAGGAGTACGTCAAGGCTGTATATTGTCACTCTCTTATTTAACTTATATGCAGAGTACACCATGAGAAGCGCTGGCCTGGAAGAAGCACAAGCTGGAATCAAGATTGCTGGGAGAAATATCAATAACCTCAGATATGCAGATGATACCACCCTTATGGCAGAAAGTGAAGAGAAAGTAAAAAGCCTGTTGATGACAGTGAAAGAGGAGAGTGAAAAAGTTGGCTTAAAGCTCAACATTCAGAAAACGAAGATCATGGCATCTGGTCCCATCATTTCTTTGGAAATAGATGGGGATACAGTGGAAACAGTGTCAGACTTTATTTTTGGGGGCTCCAAAATCACTGCAGCCATGAAATTAAAAGACGCTTACTCCTTGGAAGGAAAGTTATGACCAACCTAGATAGCATGTTGAAGAGCAGAACTTTGCCGACTAAGGTCCGTCTAGTCAAGGCTATGGTTTTTCCAGTGGTCATGTATGGATGTGAGAGTTGGACTGTGAAGAAAGCTCAGTGCCAAAGAAATGATGCTTTTGAACTGTGGTGTTGGAGAAGACTCTTGAGAGTCCCTTGGACTGCAAGGAGATCCAACCAGTCCATTCTAAAGGAGATCAGTCCTGGGTGTTCTTTGGAAGGAAAGATGTTAAAGCTGAAACTCCAGTACTTTGGCTACCTCATGTGAAGAGTTGACTCATTGGAAAAGACTCTGATGCTGGGAGGGATTGGGGGCAGGAGGAGAAGGGGACGACCAAGGATGAGATGGCTGGATGGCATGAGTTTGAGTGAACTCCGGGAATTGGTGATGGACAGGAAGGCCTGGTGTGCTACAATTCATGGGGTCACAAAGAGTCAGACACGACTGAGTGACTGAACTAACTGAACTGAGGAAACAAATCTCTGGGGAAAAAAAAGAATAGAAAATTCTCATGCATGAGAACTTCCCATATATAGCAGTGTATCTGAACTCTGACCACACTTTAGAATCACTTGGGAGACAAGCATTGAGGACCCACCCCAGTCTTAATTCATCTGCTTTAATTGCTTTGAGGTAGGTTCCGGGCATCAGATTATTTTTAGCTACCTAGTGGCTTCTAATGTGCAGCCAATTACGAAGCAGTATGTCTAGTGGTATTGAGAAAGTTATTTTTAAAAGTACATTTATAAACTTTTGTGACAGCTATTCTGAGGGGAAATAACAAATACAATGGAAGAAAAACAAATCTAAGGCACCTAAACACCACAGGTGGGATCACAGACAGCCACCCAGAAGTGACTCTTAGACTATAGACAAGAGGCATAGTAGTCATTCAGAAAAACAAAGAACCATATGTAAAGGCTGGAGTGAAACGGAGCATGCTATATTCAAAACTGAGACAAATTCATTTTGGTTAAGGCACAGAGGGTAAGGAGGTTGCAAAATATCAATCTACAGAGATAAGCAAGGACTAAATCATGAAAGTCTGGTAAGTCATCTCAAGGAACTTGGACTTCATGCAGAGGACATTGGAATACCCTGATCACTTTTAAGCAGGAGAGTGGCATCAGCTGATTTGCATTTTAGAACAATCCTTCTGCCTGAATGTTGGGAATGAATTGAAGGGAAGACAATCAGAGGTTTGAGAACTCTCTGCTATTGTTAAAATGGCCAGGACTTTGATGGTAGATGGCAACTTGGCCCATGGTAGCAGCAATCAAGCAGTAAGAAGTGTAAGTATTTGAGAGTCAAGAAGAGCGTAAAGTGGATAAAGAGTTAGAAACAGAAGAATGAAGGATTTTTCCCAAGTTTCAGTCTTGGGCAATTAGATGGATATTGAAAAACTAGGATATGCCCTGAGATAAAGATTTCTCACTTAAAGCTAATAATGACCATGATAATTATCTAACATTTATTGAGACCTTACCAAGTGCTGGATCTCATATCAAGTTCCTTATATTACTTTTTATTCTTTAGTTTTTCAAGTATCTCTTTGAGACAGGGTACATTACCATCCTCAGGTTAGAGGACCAAAGATTTGAGAAGAGTTTGCCAAGTTCACATAACCAATACATGACAAAGCCAAATAACAATCTATGCTCTTATCCAAACCCTACACTGCTTCTCACTGAGGAATATGATGAATAAGAACCAACTGCAATGCTTTGGTTAAAACACAATTTAAAAAACTGAAACAACAAATTGGAACAAGGTTTATATTTTATTTTATTCTGCTTAAAATTGGTATCACTAACTTTTCTTTTGAGGAAATGTCTGCATAATTATCAACTCTAGAGAGGACTTAATTCCTAAGGTTCATTTCCTACAATCAATAGTTAAAATTATCCACAGGGCAAGTGTGCAAGATAAGTGGAGAAGACCCTGAGTCGACCTCTTCTCACCGGCACACTATCACAACAATTTGAAAAACAATCATATTTGCAATTTAGCAATCCCACTGCTGGGCATACACACCAAGGAAACCAGAATTGAAAGAGACACATGTACCCCAATGTTCATCGCAGCACTGTTTATAATAGCCAGGACATGGAAACAACCTAGATGTCCATCAGCAGATGAATGGATAAGAAAGCTGTGGTACATATACACAATGGAGTATTACTCTGCCATTAAAAAGAATTCATTTGAATCAGTTCTGATGAGATGGATGAAACTGGAGCCAATTATACAGAGTGAAGTAAGCCAGAAAGAAAAACACCAATACAGTATACTAACACATATATATGGAATTTAGAAAGATGGCAATGACGACCCTGTATGCAAGACAGCAAAAAAGACACAGATGGGTATAACGGACTTTTGGACTCAGAGGGAGAGGGAGAGGGTGGGATGATTTGGTAGAATGGCATTGTAACAGGTATACTATCATGTAAGAATTGAATCACCAGTCTATGTCTGATGCAGGATACAGCATGTTTGGGGCTGGTGCACGGTGATGACCCAGAGAGATGTTATGGGGAGGGAGATGGGAGGAGGGTTCATGTTTGGGAACGCATGTACACCCGTGGTGGATTCATGTCAATGTATGGCAAAACCAAGAGAGTATTGTAAAGTAAAATAAAGTAAAAATAAAAATTTAAAAAAAAAAAAAAGAAAAACAATCATAGATTAAAAAAAGACTAGAACCTACCAGAAAAGATCTTCTACAACCAAAAATACAAAGAAGAAATCAAATTGAGAGAGGTAGAAGGGATTGGGTCATGATATAGTCCAATCCAATACCCCCAAGTAGGAGCTTCACAAACAAGAGAATAGTTACAACTGCAGACGCACTCCCAAAGGAGTGAGAAGTTCAAACCCCAATTCAAGCTCTCCAACTCAGAAGTCCTGAACCAGGAAGATGAGCCCCCAGAGCATCTGGTATTGAATGGCAGTGTAGCTTACTTTCGGGAGTCCCAGAGGGCTGGGGAAAACAGAGAATTCACACTTAAAGAGCACACACCACATAGTCTGGAATAGAAGGCAGACGCTGGGGTAGGAGGCAACTGCAGCTCACCCAGGGGACACAGACACCAGCAGGCCAACAGAAGCTTCAAGAAACCAGAGGCCACACAGCCAGATATTTCAGGAACCAGTCCCACCCACCAACAACATGCTCTGGGACTCCATAGCCCTGAAACAAGAATCCAGGACTTGGTTCTGCCTGCCAGTAAGCCACACTAGCTCCATGACTTAGTTTTATCCATTGGCGGGCAGGCAACAGCCCCTAGGTCTTCTGGACCCTGACTCCACCCACCAATAACCCAGCAAAAGTCCAGGGCTCCCGAAAGTTCCACAGTCAGATGCCTGGTAACCCAGTACCACAAACCAGAGGTCATCTCAGCCTCCATACAAGGCAAGATTGAGCAACAAAATGGACCAGAGGCCAACCAAGCTTAGCAGACTGCTCACATGGTCCGTCAGCTGCAACAGAAAGACCTTTGCAGCCCTCATGGGGGAACCTGTAGAGAATACAGCATTGGTGATGAGAGGGGAATACACTGCTGGGAACAAAAGATGTCTCCTGCAAAAGGCCAGTTCTTCAAAGTCAGGAAGCATAACCAACCTACCAGATAAGTTAATATAAAAAAGCAATTTAGGCAAAATTAAGTGACAGAGGAACATGTTTCGAATGAAGAAACAAGATAAAACTCTAGAAGAAGAGCTAAGTAATGCTGAGTTAGGCAATCAACCTGAGAAAGAGTTCAGAGTAGAGATCATAAAAATGATCAAAGAACTCAAGAGAATCGATGCACAGAGCAAGACATTAGAAGTTTTAACAAAGATTTATAAAATACAAACAACAACCAAACAGAGATAAAGAATATAAGTGAAATTTAAAATGTACTAGAAGAAATCAGTAGTAGATTAAATGATACAGATGAATGAATCAATAACCTGGAAGAAACAGTAGTGGAAATCAATGATGCTTAACAGAAAAAAAAAAAAATAATGAAAGAAATGAGGACAATTTAAGAGACTTCTGGGACAACATCAAGCCCAATAATATTCACTATAAAGTGAATAAGGGTCCAAGAAGAAGAGAGACAGAAAGAAAGGAGTTGGGAGCATAATATAAGTTATAACAGATGAAAAATTCCCTAACCTGGGAAAGGAAATATATATATATTAATTCAGAAAGCAGAGTCCCATAGAGGATTAACTCAAAAACAAACATACCAAGACACACTATTTATTTATTTAATTAAAATAAAAGATAAAGATATAGAGATAATATTATAATAAAAGAGAAAAACAACAAATAACATACAAAGGAATTCCCATAAGGTTATCAGCTTATTTTTCAGCAGAAACTCTGCAGGCCAGAAGGAAGTGGTATGATATATTTAAAATGATGAAAGGGAAAAACTTAAAAACCAAGAATACTCTATCCAGCAAGGCTCTCATTCAGAGTTGATGGAGAAATCAAAAACTTCACAGACAAGCAAAATCTAAAAAAGTTCAGCACTACCAAACCAGCCTCACAAGAAATGTTAAAGTAACTCTCTAAGTGATAAAGGAAGGGCCACAAGAAAATTGAAAATTATAAATTGAAAAACTTCATCAGTAAGGGCAAACTGGTACTAAAGATAGGAAAGCATCCACACACAGAACTAGTAGTAAGGGTAAAAGACAAAAGTTGTAAATTCATGCATATCCACAATAAGCAGTTAAGAGACATGCAAAGCAATTACATGTAAAATATGGTATCAAAAAACCATAATTTTGAGGGGAGGAGAGTACAAATGCAAGGGTGATAAAATGTGTTTGAAATTGAGATCAGCAACTTAAAACAGTTAAAGACTCTGCCTGCTATGCAGGAGACCTGGGCTTGATCCCTGGGTCGGGAACATCCCTTGGAGAAGGGAATGGCTACCTACACTCCAGTATTCTTGTCTAGAAAATTCAACAGTCAGAGGAGCCTAGCAGGCTACACCATGGGTTGAAAAGAGTCAAGACACAACTGAGAGATTCTCACTTGTATTTTCTTCCATGTATATTTCCACATGTATAACTCACAGTAGTGACAAGCCAAAAGTCTGTAATAGATACAAAAAAAGGAAAAAAAAAATGACTTTAAAACAGCACTAAAGATATTTATCGAAATACAAGAGAAAAGAACAAAAAAAGAAAGGAACAAAAGGCACCTACAAAAACAAACTCAACACATTTAACAAAATGGCAAAAAGAACATACATATGAATAACTATTTAAAATGTAAATTGGACTAAGTGCTTTAATCAAAGACAGAGTGGTAAAATGCATACAGAAACAAGATTTGTATGTTTGCAGCCTACAAAGACCCAATTCAGATATAAAACTGACTGAAAGTTCAGGATAGAAAAAGGTATTCCATGCAAATGGAAATTTAAAAAAGCTGGGCAGCGATACTTACATCAGAAAAATAGATTTCAAAACAAAGACTTTTACAGGAAATAGAGAAGGACATTACATAATGATCAAGGGATCATTCAAAAAAGATATAACAATTGTTAATATATTCACTCAACATAGAAAAACCTAAATACATAAACCAAATGTTAACAGAAATACAGGGAGAAATCAATAGTAATACAGTAATAGTTGAGGACCTTAACACACTACTTACATCAATGGACAGATCATCCATACAGAAAATCAATAAGGAAATAGTGGCCTTAAATAACAAATGATACCAGATGAATTTTACATATATATAAACTGAAGCCCATTCTATTCAAAAGCATTTGAATGCACATTCTTTTCAAGTAAACATGTAACATACTCTTGGATAGGTCACATGCTAGGCCAAAAAATAAGCCTCAGTAAATTTAGAAAATTCAGTTCAGTTCAGTTCAGTCACTCAGTCGTGTCCAACTCTATGCAAACCCATGAACTTCAGCACGCCAGGCCTCCCTGTCCATCACCAACTCCCGGAGCCTACCCAAACTCATGTCCATTGAGTCGGTGATGCCATCCAACCATCTCATCCTCTGTCATCCCCTTCTCCTCCTGCCCTCAATCTTTCCCAGCATCAGGGTCTTTTCAAATGAGTCAGCTCTTAGCATGAGGAGTATTGGAGTTTCAGCTTCAACATCGGTTCTTCCAATGAACACCCAGGACTGATCTCCTTTAGAATGGACTGGTTGGATCTCCTTACAGACCAAGGGACTCTCAAGAGTCTTCTCCAACACCAGAGTTCAAAAGCATCAATTCGTTGGTGGTCAGCTTTCTTTATAGTCCAACTTTCACACCCATACATGACTACTGAAAAACCCATAGCCTTGACTAGATGGAACTTTGTTGGCAAAGTAATGTCGCTGCTTTTTAATATGCTGGCTAGGTTGGTCATAGCTTTCCTTTCAAGGAGTAAGCGTCTTTTAATTTCATGGCTGCAATCACCATCTGCAGTGATTCTGGAGCCCACAGAAATAAAGTCTGACATTGTTTCCACTGTTTCCCCATCTATTTCCCAAGAAGTGATTGGACCAGATGCCATGATCTTCGTTTTCTGAATATTCAGCTTTAAGCCAACTTTTTCACTCTCCTCTTTCACTGTCATCAAGAGACTTTTTAATTCCTCTTCACTTTCTGCCATAAGGGTGGTGTCATCTGCATATCTGAGGTTAGTGATATTTCTCCCAGCAATCTTGATTCCAGCTAATGCTTCTTCCAGCCCAGCGTTTCTCATGATGTACTCTGCATATAAATTAAATAAGATACTACACAGAGAAAATCCTAAAGACACTGCCAGAAAACTAGTAGAGTTCATTAATGAATTCAATAAAGTTGCAGGATACAGAAATCTGTTGTATTTCCATACACTAACAACAAACAATCAGAAAGAGAAATTAAGGAAACAATTTCATTAGCAACTGCATCAAAAAGAAGAAAATAACAAGGAATAAACCTACCTGACCTGCCTCTTGAGAAAACTACATGCAGGTCAGGAAGCAACAGTTAGAACTGGACATGGAACAACAGAATTGTTCTAAATAGGAAAAGGAGTATGTTGAGGCTGTATATTGTCACTCTCTCATTTAACTTATATGCAGAGTACATCATGAGAAACGCTGGGCTGGAAGAAGCACAAGCTGGAATCAAGATTGCTGGGAGAAATATCAATAACCTCAGATATGCAGATGACACCACCCTTATGGCAGAAAATGAAGAAGAACTAAAGAGCCTCTTGATGACAGTGAAAGAGGAGAGTGAAAAAGTTGGCTTAAAGCTCAACATTCAGAAAACGAAGATCATGGCATCTGGTCCCATCACTTCATGGGATATGGAAGGGGAAAAATGGAAACAGTGATAGATTTCACTTAGGCTCCAAAATCACTGCAGATGGTGACTGCAGCCATGAAATTAAAAGATGCTTACTCCTTGGAAGGAAAGTTATGACCAACCTAGATAGCATATTCAAAAGCAGAGACATTACTTTGTCAACAAAGGTCCATCTAGTCAAGGCTATGGTTTTTCCAGTAGTCATATTAGTCATATATGGATGTGAATGTTGGACTGTGAAGAAAGCTGAGCACTGAAGTATTGGTGCTTTTGAACTGTGGTGTTGGAGAAGACTCTTGAGAGTCCCTTGGACTGCAAGGAGATCCAACCAGTCCATCCTAAAGGAGATCAGTCCTGGGTATTCATTGGAAGGACTGATGGTGAAGCTGAAACTCCAATACTTCGCCACCTCATGCAAAGAGTTGACTCTTCGGAAAAGACTCGGATGGTGGGAGGGATTGGGGGCAGGGGAAAGGGACTATGTCGGGTCGCAAAGAGTTGGACATGACTGAGCAACTGAACTGAGCAGATAAAAGACTTGTACTCAGAAAACTGTAAGACTGATGAAAGAAACAAGATGACAGGAACTGATGGAAAGATATACCATGTTCATGGACTGGAAGAATTAATAATGTCAAAATGACACATGAAAAGGCACTTACCATCAGTATCATCAGAGAAGCTCAAATTAAAACCACAGTGAAATATTACCTAACACCTGTCAGAATGGCTATCATCAAAAAGACCACAAATAACAAGCACTGGCAAGAGTGTGGAGAAAAGGGAAACCTCATACACTGGTTGTGAAAATGGTGCAGCCACTATGGAAATAAAGTATGAAGATTCATCAGAAAACTAAAAATTGAACTACCATATGTCCCAAAAATTCCACTCCTGGGTATTTATCAAAAAAAAAAAAATATATATATATATATTATATTTGAAATGATACAAGCACTCTAATAATAAGCAAGATATGAAAGCAACCTAAGTGTCCACCATCAGATAAATGAAGAAAGAAGACATGGTATGTATAAATATATAAGAGAATAATACCTACCAATAAAATGATTGAAATTTTGCCATTTGCAACAACATGGATGAACTTAGAGGTTATTATGCTAAGTGAAATAAGTCAAAGAAAGACAAATACTATTTGATCTCACTTATATGTAGAATCTAAAGAATAAAACAAACTGCTCACAGATATAGAGAACAAACTAGTGTTTACCAGTGCAGAGAGGAAAGAGGGGAGGGCCAAGATAATGTTAGAAGATTAAGAAGTACAAATTACTATGTATAAAATAAGCTACAAGGATATACTGTATAACACAGGGAATGTAGCCAATATTTTATAATAACTATAAATGGAATATAATCTTTGAAAATTTCAAATCCTATGTAGTATAGCTGAAATTTATATAATAGTGTAAATTAATAATACCTCAATAACAAAAGAAAGAACAAAGAAAATTATCCAAAATATATGTGTAAAATTCATATCTTTAGTAAAATAATGAATTGTCTTTCAAATTCCATGTTTAATTTGATACAGAGATAATGAAAATGATAAATATTTAAATAGATAAACACTATAAAATTACCATGGATTTCATATTTTATCCCAAATGTTATTAGACTGGGTGATTTTTTAAACATTCCTGTGCTTTCTAAGTTTCATAATGAATATTTACATTTACAACAGAAGAATAATGTATGCATTTTGAAAGATTTTTGTTGGAAATTACAGACAGTATTATTGACATAATTACAAAGAATAAACATTAATAAAATGTTAAGTTAGCTGCACAGAAAGGAATAACTCACCGCTGATTTGTCCTGGTCTCAATGAGTTTCTGAATGGTGAAATCATCAGAAAATGAGAAAACTTTTGTACCACATCCTCCCCACATAATGTTTTTTTCAGTTAAGTTCACAGATTCACTCAAACACATCAGTGGAGTGCTGACATTTCCTATGTTGAGTATCTTCAAAGGAGAGGCTCCTTTACACTTTGCCAAAAAGAGAAAACACATTCAGTAAATTGAGTATCTACAGAGTGAAACAGTGTAAAATTTCAGCTTCCTAAAAACTACTTTCCCTCTTAAATGGTTAGAGGTATAAAAATAAAAATTCAGGATACATTTTTCAAATGGCTTATAAAAACAGGATTTAATTCAAATAGTATTCAGTTATCTTTATAACCAATCTCTTCACTTCTCCATGCAAAATTTGTACAGCAGTAACCTAAAAATTCTACTACAATTATTTCTTTGTCTTTCATTAGATAATAAGCTTTTTTGCTAACAAAGAGTATGAATGGGTAGGATGTTAAATGACTAGATGGAACCGCAGATGAATGAAGCGTGGAGAAATCAATGCTTTAATGGTAAATGTGAATCTTAAGAACAGAAAGTCAAATGATTTCTTCAAGATTAAAGAATAGGTTGATAGCAAGCTAGACTTAAAACTTGTTTCCCTTGTCTTTTCTACAATATATTTATAAGAAATTATCTACTTCACTTATATAAAAATGGAATTATTTCCATCACTAACACTATATTATAAATCAGATCTCATTTATCAATTTTTCCTTGGTTCATTCATATACACAGTTAATCAGCAAGTACTTATAGAGAATCTATTGTGTACAAGACTTTCTGAAGCAATGAAAAGATAAAAAGCAGAATGCCTGATCCTTAGTGTCAGGGAGTTTATAATCAGAAGGAGGGTGTTGATGAACAAACATAAAACAATTTAAAATTTGATGCAGAATGTGTTTAATATTTACCTTAACAGTTTTATCTTCAAAAATCGCTAAGTTGCCATCAGCAGTTCCCACTAAAAGGAAATTTTTTTGCTTGCTAAAAGAAAAAATGTCAAAATTGTTATAAAAAGAATGATTATATTGACCAAGATGGCTTCACATTCCCCCTAGCTTAACTGAACTTTAGACAGGTTTTTTTCCTGGTTATTGGCCCTGACCTCCCTTTCCTTACAGCTTTCACTTGAGAAAACGTAAATTGTAACTTCTTTCGCGGCCCATTTAAAATGCAGATCTTCTCCTAGACCCTTGCAAGTTTTATAACTGAAGAATGACTTTCTCAAGGATTTGGGAGCCTTCTCTGAAATGTCATCAGGAAGGATGACATGCCTTCTCTTAGTCTTTGTGAGGCAGTAGGAGCTCAATTTCAATAAGCAATGATCAGCAAACACAGACGGCCTAATCACATTGACCCTTTTCCTCCCCTGAAGTCCTCCGGCACTTTTACACCAGCTCGTTAAAGGGTTTGAAAACTCTCCCATCTTTTATTTCAGCAGAGCTGAGTTCAATTCCTCTCCCCTGTTGCAATTATTTTAAATATAAAATCTTCCTTGCCTATTTGACTTTCTCTGATGAAACTTTTGACAGTATCCAAACAATAATTTTTGGATCATTGCCAATGGAGTTTATAATTCAGCCACCAAAACTTGGACTTCACATTTTTCTAATACTTATTTATTTTCTGGTACTGACTAAAGGATATGACATATAATCTAAATGACTCATGGAAATCATACTGCCCCAAATATTACAGCAACTAATCTATCACTCATATCTGAAATTCTGCCATTTCAATAACTGATAATGTTTAAGCCATTTTCACCTATAAACAACTTATGAATTCATTTACTGAAGTGTTTTTTTTTTTCAATCTGGTAGTTAAGTGCCATGCTTTAGAGGCATATAACAGATTATCGATATACACGCATTCAGAGAAGAATAAGAATTCCCTTTGGTAGAAGCCCTACGAAAGCAAATTGCTGTCATGAGTTGTAAAGTGTTAGAGCCATAGTTGAGCTAAAATGGAGCAAGGCTGGAGGCCTGAAAAAATGACTGACCTATTTTTTAACTACCTCAGCCTGATCTGTATACAGGAAAATACAAATATCTTCGAGGCCTCCTACAATTCCCTTTAATACATGCAACCAATGGGAAAATGTTAAAACTTTGCAAGCTGTGCTGATACTGTAATAATTTTGCACATAATTAAGTCAACTAAAAGATAGGTAATGCTCCTTCAATGTCAAATTCACTGTCTTACCTTTGCTTGGAAAAGGAATTGCAATACAAGCAAGTAACAGAATCAGTCATCTTTTCAAGGGTATGCCTCTTTCTCCCATCTTCAGTATTAATGACGAGGAGCATGCCAGACTGTGTTCCAGACACAATCCAACTTTCCTTTTCAACAGGAAGATACACCAAGGCAAGGCACAGAATTCTACTATCAGTAACTTCCTATTAAGAAAAGAAAACACACTCTAAAGGACTTTGTTCTACCTTAAGCGGCTAGAATTTGTACATATATAATCCACATATTTAACGTTTTATTTTCTTGCTTTTAATTTTAAAAACAGTGACGATTTTATTTAACTTGCAACAATAAATGAGTTATCTGGCAAAGAAAAAAAAATGTCTGTCTAGAATGTACCTGAAGCTAAAATTTAGAAACTGAAAATCATTTTCAGTATCATTTCTCACTCAAAATAACACAAGAACACTGTCCAACCTTAAGAATAATATTTAGGCACAACACATTTCAAAGCAACTATCAAAATATTAAATTTTTTAAGTCTAGAAATTTACTTTATATCTCCCAATACAATTAGTGACCCATCTTGTAGAAGCCAAGCCCAGATCTCCTCTATCAGCCACCCTCAGCTGAGCTCAAAGTTGCACCCTTCATTACCTTCAGCCCATAGGGAGCTGGCTTGTTCAGAAGTGGCTGGGAGATTACCCCACTCCTACCATTGGGCAAATTGTGCTAATGACTGACTGATAGTGGGATTGACATGCCAGATCACTTGCCTGGTAAAAGAATTAATCTGTGTTGTTATTACATTCCAGTTTCTTGTGGGTAATGACTGAAAATTGGAGGGCTACATACAGTACATGGAGTCGAAAGATTGAGCATGAATGCACATACACAAAGCTTGAAGCTAGACTTTCTCAGAAACTACATTTTTGCTGAGCTTCTTCTCCTGACCTATGCGGCTTCCCATATCTTCTTTAAAGTTTTTCTCTCCTTGTGTGCTCTGCTTAGTCATTCAGTCATGTCTGGCTGTTTGCAACCCCATGGACTGTAACCTGCCAGGCTCCTTTGTACATGGGGATTCTCCAGGCAAGAGTACTGGAGTGGGTTGCCATGCCCTCCTCCAGGGGATCTTCCTAACCGAGGGATCAAGTGCAGATCTCCTGCATTGCAGGCGGATTCTTTGCCAGCTGAGCTACCAGGGAAGCCCTCTCTTTCCTTAAATCACTTATATAAAATCCTGTTTCAGGCTCTGTTTCTAGGTATCCTGACCTAAGACATACATTGTGGTTTTAAAACAAACACATACCACTTAAATCTTGTGAATGCACTTGTTCTAACAGGAAGCTAATTTAATAACAAGTCTATATTAGCCCTTATTTAATTTTTTCCTAAGTAACTTTTTTTTTTTTTAAGAACCAGTTGAGTTGCTGCAGTTCCACTTGAAAGTCATGGGTAGTGTCGAGAATCTCTCAGACCTCTTTCTTGGCTAGGCCCTGGACAATCACTTTCCACCCAGCAGTCGGACACAGATAGCTCTGTCACTGTGTCCCAAATCAAACACCGTGCCTTCAGGCCCTCCCTTGGCCCTGGCCCCAGCCAGACACTTCATACCTATGCACTGAATGCTCCCAAGTAACTTTTTAATTGGCACAAGCTTTAAAATAGTTCACAAAGTGAGTTTTCTAGAATATCACTAATTTAAAGAGTATTTGGATTTACCTCAGAAGTGTATCTTTCTGTATTTAAGTCAAGAAACGAGAGCTGTCCTTTGTCAGTGTGCCCACAGCCCAGCCAAATCCTCACATTCTTGCTGTTATGATTCGTAGCAACCATGCATTCAACAGTAAAGCTTTTAGGTATTGATATACGTCTCATCAGACAGATTAACTCAGCTGAATTCAAAATGTCAAAGACCTGAGGAGTTTAAAAAACAACACACATCAAGTTAACACATGTCTGCTTGAAAGATTATGAGGGTAGTTTAGTCGCTAAGTCGTGTCAGAGTCTTTGAGAACTTATGGACTGTAGCCCACTATGCTCCTCTCTCCATGGGATTTCCCAGGCAACAATATGGAATGGGTTGCCATTTCCTTCTCCAGGGGACCTTCCTGACCCAGGAACCAAACCTGCATTTCCAGCTTGGCAGGTGGATTCTTTATCACCAAGACACCTGGGAAACACCTAGAAAGATCATATCATTATGCATAATGTTACAGTTAAATGTTACAGTTTCATCAAGAAAAATCTAAATTTGTTACTTAAACTGTGATCCACCCAGAGCAACAAGATTAATAAACTAGAAATAAAATTACATCAAAAAAATTACTTATTTTTAAACTGTGCATGGTATACACACTTTTTTATGTACGGTGTGTTTTGTAACTTTGAATTCTTTGAAAAGAAATCCCCAAAGTGCCAAATTAACAGAAAGTTAGCAGAACCAGGAGCTATTCTTCATTCAGTTTTATACTGCAGAAACACATCATGTTGGAGATAAATATTCAAGCCAACAAGAGACAAGAGCTTCTACCAGTTGAAGGGAAATGAAATTTTGATCTTTGGGAACAAGCTTCCCTGTAGCTCAACTGGTAATGAATCCATTTGCATTGCAAGAGACCACAGTTCAACTCCTCTGTTGGGAAGATCCTCTGGAGAAGGGATAGGCTACCCACTCCAGTACTCTTGCCTGTAGAATCCCATGGACAGAGGAATCTGGTGGGCTACAGTCTATGGTGTTACAAAGAGTTAGACACAACTGAGCGACTAAGCACAGCATGGCAACAAACTCACAAATCACCTGAAGATTCTGTTTTTGTTTTTCCTTCAAGCACTAAAGAACTGGAGAGATGGCATAAAGCCAGTGTAAGGAAACAACCAGGAGTCAGGAAAATGGAATTAGAGTCTCGCGTCACAGCCACTTGCCTGCCATGAAGGAGACTCCAAGAAAGCTCCTTTTCACCCACTGTCTAATCTGACAAAGGTGTGAGTTTACCTATCTTGCTTAGCATACATGGTATTTTAAATAGGTATGAGAAAGTTTTTGAATACTGTCATAGGCTAAAAGAAAAAACCCTATAAAATACAAGTGAAGTATAAGTAAAAATTAAAACAATAATTAAGCTTTGGAGAATATCACCAAGATATTTTTTTTAAGTCTGTGTGATTAATTCTGGTAGCAACCAAAATTAAAAAGTAAGACAAGTAGTCAACGTGATTATAGGTTGTTTGATAAAGGTAGTGTACATGTCCTCAGCTATTTCTCAGTAAGAAACTGAACAAAAATTTTTCAGTTAATTATTATACAAAATTAAGAGTCCAAAACATTAAAATACCTCTTATTTTGATATAGTAAATGTTTTATTTAAAACATAGTAAGAGGGACTTCTCTGGCAGGCCAGTGGTTAAGACTTCCACTACAGGGGGTGAGGGTTTGATATGGTCAGGAAACTAATATCCTGCATGCCATGCAGTGTGACCAAGAAATAAAAACACAATAAAATTTTAAAAACTGCAAGAGTTCTATTTCCAATAATATGATAGAAAAGGTTATTTGGACAATCCTTCCAGCAAACTACAATTTAAAATGCTGAAGAAATTATTTTTTTAACCTCTTAAAAACATTAGGGATCTGACAACACCATACAGAATTATCAGGCCAAAATATTAATGAAAGGCAGAATCCAGAGAGATCAGATGAGCCCCAAAGCCTGATTTTCCCTTAAGGCACTGGTCTACTGAAGTAAAACTGATTTGTGGTTTTGAATGCCTTGTGGGGCTGGTGGGAAAGAGTTAAATCTAGGGATGCCCAAAGCGGAGAATGTAGTAACGAGATAAAACTGGGATCCTAAAGGGCCACACATTCAGAATAAATGAAAACTAGAAATAGAGCCATGCCCCACTCCCACTGGTCTATAAGGAAAGTAGCCTTGGGACTTTACAGACACAGAGTGAAAGAGCAAAAGAACCCTGAGAAACTGTTATTCATAAGCTTGCTTTCAAGATTTACAGATAAGATTCCCATCACCTTGGTGGTTCAAAAACATCTCAAGCCAGGAACTGAGTTTAAAGCAATTTATAGCAAAAAAAAAAAAAAACAAAAACAAAAAAAAAAAACAATAAAAGATGTGCAAGACCTGTATGCTGAATTGCAAAACTTCATTGAAAGATACTTAAAACCTAAACAGAGAGATAACCCACATTCAAGAATACAGTGACTTAATACATTATAAGGCTATTGCCTATAGATTCATTGCAAGTCTAATCCAAAGCACAATAGAATTTTTCAAAAAAGTTAACAAAGTGATTTAAAAACTTATATGGAAAAACTAGACCAAAGAACAGCTAAGTCATTCCTAAAGGATAACAATTATGGGGGGAAAAGACTATTAAAGCTTCAGGAATTAAGACAGGACTGTACTGGAGGAAAAACAGGTAAATTGACCAATGGAAGAGAGTATGCATGTGTGTATCTTTGAGAGTAAATCAAAGAGTGCAAACGGAAAAAACAAAGATCAATGGAAGACAAAGGAAGAAACAAATTCATAGATGAAACTGGAAAATAGATTATCCAAATGGAAAAAAGAAAATTGGATCTAGATAAAAATACAATTCCTGATGAATTAAGAACTTTATAAAAAAACAAAACTTTTAAACTTTATGAAGAAAACATAGGTAAATATTTTCGTGGCTCTGGGAGAGATAAGGGCCTTTTAAAACAAGATTCTAAAATTAATAGCTATAAAAGTAAGTACTGTTAAGTTTATCTCTATTAAAATTAAGAAATTCTGTTAAGCAAAAGCCACTCAATAGGAAATAAAAATGGGAACCATGAATTGGGAAAATAAATTTGCAACATACGTAACCAACTAAGTTTTAGTATACAGTATAGAAAAGAAAGAAGCTGTTTTTAAATTTCATTTTTATGCAAATAACCTAATAGAAAAATGGGAAAAACAATGAACAAGCATTTTCCAGAAGAGAAAACATATATATTACCAATGAATATATAAAGAAATGCTCATCCTTATTAGTAATTAGGAAAATGTAAACCAAGGTACAAAACTGAATCCATTTCGAAAAAATTTAAAAATCAGATAGTACAACATTTAAGGAGAATATATTTTTAAAAAACAGCTACAATAATATACAGGTGATGGAACCGTTAAGCTGGTACAACTTCTTCAGAAAATGATTTAGACATTCCCATATTCCATGATTCTGCAATTCAACTCCTAGATATATAACATAAAGCAATTCCTGTGCAATTTGCACTAGGAGATGTACAACCATGCTCATAACAGTACTGATAATAGCAAAAAACTAGAAACGTTGATATGGTCATGGGTAAATACATTGTTGTGCATTCAAACAATGGAATGGAGTAGCTGGGAAAGAAATCAACAGTTATGTTCAACAACATGATGAAGATCACAAAACAATGTTGGGAGAAAAACTGAAAAATCTCAGAACAGATGTGACTGATTTCATTTTAAATAAATTATGAATACAGGAATATTAAACTGGGTAGTGAAACTTTAAAGAGGAAATAATAATGATTATCATGAAAGTTATGAGAGTGGCTGCATTGATAGGGAAAGAGAGCGATGCAATCAGAAATCGGCATATGTGTGTTTCTGGGAGGTTTGCCCTTTGTTTTGTGCCCAAGGTGGTGAGAAGATGTAACAGTTTTGCTTTATAACTGTTTTAAACTGTGAGTGTATTTATATGTTTAAGTATATATATATTTTTATTATTTTATAAATAGATAAATATTTTATGTTCTGTACAAAATATTGATAAATTTTAATGATATGAATACCTGGGCAGAAGTGGGTCTTTCTTGAGGATTTTCTTTCAAACACTTTTTAATTAACTTCTCAACCATAGGCCATGGGGCACAACCATATTCTTTAACTGGATCTAAAACATTAAAAAACCAATCACACTAAAACACTGAACAAATCAGAAAGATTATTTTATTTCTTCTCAATGTGTATGAGAGATCCAGACACTGCAAAGGAAACACTGATTTCTATAATCCCACATTTATTATGAACTGCTTATCACTCTTAAAGCCAATTTTGTTAATTATCTCCACTAGAAACATCAAAAAAGAGTCCTTGATTTTTACAGTATAAAAAGAGACACAAATACCAATTGAATAAAAATAGATTTTCATTTCATACATTCATTTCAAATAGATTTTGAAAACACTTTTGTTCATATATTAGACTTTTTCGCACATACTATTATTTTAATATTCAAAGTAGACAAGCATTCAGTCCTCATATCCCCACAGTCAGTTTGTGAACATTTGTTTTTAAGTATGCCATTTTTCTGGTCGGTGTAGAATAGAGACCTGAAAACTTTTCCTGGATACCTAATTGATAAAACGAGGGAGATGACTCAGATTGTGCACGAAGTATTTAGTCAAATAATAATTGATTTCCTTCTGCTGGGAATCTTTAAAGGTCCTCAAAAGGAGATAGTTATCTTCCCTGTAGCTGGAACACAGTGTACACTCAAAACTTCTTTTAAGTGAAAAGCAGAAAATATGAGAAACAACTAAATATATTTTAAAGAATATTTCAGAATGCAAACTGAAGTAACAGTTAAGGAATGAAAGAAAAAAGTCCTAGAATTTCTTTAAAGCATGAGTGAAAGTGAAAAGTGAAAGTGAAGTCACTCAGTCATGTCCAACTCTTTGCAACCCCATGGACTCTAGCCCACAAGGCTCCTCCACCCAAGGAATTTTCTAGGCAAGAGTACTGGAGTGGGTTGCCATTTCCTTCTCCAGGGGATCTTCCCAACCTGGGGATCGAACTGTGTCTCACGAATTGAGGGCAGATGCTTTACCGTTTGAGCCACCAGGGAATCCCTTAAAGCATGAGGCAACCATTCAAAATAGATCTGATCTCATTAAACACTCATTTACTAATTCTTGCTAATATTTACTACTAAAAATTATTATAGTCAATAATTTGTTTTCATTCCTGCCTAGAAATTACTTCACTCAAGAAAATGAAAATACTCCAAGCTAATGGACACTTAGTAACTCTTTATGAGAAAAAAGTCACTAACCTGGACTTATGATAGTATTTCCTTTCCTGAGTATTCTTCTAAATACAATACCTAATATATCAATATTTAGAATACTAAAAAGAAACCCTATATCTTCTATGTTTTATGCATCATAGAATTTAAGACTACTCATGCAGTAAACAAAAAAATTATCAGTTGTAAAATGAATTAGTATATAAATAAAATTAAATAACTTAGAAATGAAGCTGCTAAATTAAAATATAATAATCTTTAATGTAAATAAAACTTACCGGGTAACTTCCCTTGTATTGCCAATTCATCAAACTCATTTGGAAACTTCAAACCCTCTGCTATTCTACCTCCAGTTGTCAAAATGTCATAAAGTAGCAAACCAAATGAATAAACATCAGCTTGTTGGTTATAAATAACATTTCCTCTAGCAACTTCAGGTGCACGAAAACCTGAAAGAAAACAGACATATTAATAAATATGCTCAAACCCAGGGCTTATACACCCAAAGAAGTATATATTTAGGCCTGTATGCTAATGAATAGAAGATGAGTCTAAACAGGCCGTATCATCTCTAAATGCAGATATCTTAAGTCAGTTAAGAGCCATGTCCCAAGACATTTCACCCATGGTCAATTTTGAAGAATAATAAGGATAAACATGCAATAATAAATTATTTAGTAATGTTTCACAATTAAATAAAGCCTAAAAGGGGGAAAAACTATATCCTTCTTAATAATAACTATTCTCAGGGTAGTATTTCAAACAGACGAGGAGGCAGGAGGCAGATTTGCACATTTTACTCCAGGTCACTTTAACCTGGCTAAAATGTTAATGGACTTATTATTTCAAGAACGTGTGACTCTACTCCTTTAACTCAGTGGAAAACTAAAAAGAAAACCACAACTAAAATAAATAAAAGCCCTCTATCTCAAGTGAAGGTTCATGCCTGAAATTCTTTTATAAGGAAATAAAACCTTTCATCTCATAATAAAGATAAATCATTTTAATCACTTGAGAAAAAAAGAGTAATTTCAACATTACCTATAACAATAAAAACATTAACAATCTAAAGAAATCCAACTATAAAGAAAATAAGTTAAATACTATACACTATGCAATAACTTAAAATAATTTTTAAGATGTTATAATGTACATGAAAAAAATGTATAATTCTGAATAGACAAAATTATCACCTGAATTAATTTTCTTAGCTGTGATAATGGTATGGCTATTATGCAAGCAAACATCCTTATACGATACTAAGAAAATACATGCAAATACATTTCAGGATGACACGGCATGACATCTTCAACTCAATTTAAAAGACTCATATTCAAACAGAACAGAAAGAGAACAACAATGTGGCAAAAAGTTAATAATTAAATTATGTGAAGGGTATATAGGTATATATTATACTATTCTTTCAACTTTTTCATAGGCTGAAACATTTTCAAAATAAACAGTTAATGGGAATATGCAAAATTAAAACTACAAAGAAATACATCCAAATGTAATAACAATTATTTCCAAGTATAAAAACTATGAGTAGCTTTTATTTTCCTTTATAATTTCAAATTTTCCACAATGAACATATATGATTGCTATGGTAAATATATAGCCAGGAAAATATAATGAAGTATGAATTCATATCCTTCAAGGAGTAAACGACTGAACTGAGAAACTTTTTAACAGCACTTCTCAGTGAAAGACAAAGCTCGTCAACCCTTCAACAAGCTAGGAGTCAAAAGGATGGAGACAACAAGTTTGAGCATGATGACCTCTACTGAACTAACTGTAAACATTCTCTCATGAACATTTTGCTGCATGTTTTCCTCTTCTCTGTTTCTCTGTTACCATTTCCACACATTTGTATCTGTGTGTGTGTGTCTTCTTCCTTCTCTGTCACTCCCTTTCACTCTTTCTCATTCTCTCCTTGTCTTTGTGCATGTACATAAAATATCGGACATTATATTAAGTTGAAGATAAAATATTTCAAACCTAAATATAATATGTATCCTTAAGATAAGAATACATGGGGATCTTTAGGCAAGAATACTGGAGTAGGTGGCCATTTCTTTCTCCAGTGGACCATGTTTTGTCAGAACTCTTTTCTATGACCTGTCCATTTTGGGTGGCCCTGCATGGCATGGCTCATGGCTTCACTGAGTTATACAAGCCACTTTGTCATGACAAGGGTGTGACCTGTGAAGGGGATCTTAAGAATTCTTTGGACTACAAAGAGATCAAATCAGTCAATCCTAAAGGAATCAACCCTGAATATTCATTGGAAGGACTGTTGCTGAAGTTAAAGCTCCAACACTTTGGCCACCTGATGCAAAGAGCTGATTCACTGGAAAAGACCCTTATGCTGGGAGAGATTGAAGGGAATAGGAGAATGGCGTGGCAGGGGATGAGATGGTAAGATAGCATAACCGACTCATTGGACATGAATTAGAGTAAACTCCAGGAGACAGTGGAGGACATAGGAGCTTGGCATGCTATAATTCACAGGATCACAAAGAGTCAGACACGATTTAACAACTGAACAACAGGATAAGGACATTTTCTAACTTAGCTATAATATAATTCTCACACCTAAGTGAAAGAATTATACAAGTAGTTAAGATAGCTCTAAAATAGATCCCTAATAAACTGTACCTATGACATAATGTATATATTTCACAACAGTTCCTAATTTGTATCACTATAGCATTTTACACACACCTTCCTGAATAGGCAGATGAGAACTTTCCATTTTACAAAGAACATAATCATCACGAAAGTGTTAGATGTTTTCCTAAGGAAACACAGAAAATAAATGGTAAAGTTAAGAGTACTTAAAAACTGTGGTTGGATCTCACAGCAGGCTGGAGGCCAGCCCTACTCACCAGCATGTTTTAACACCAGCTGCAGTTCTACCACAACTGGAGGGTGTATACAGCCCACACAGAGGATACTCTTTGAGCACCTGCCTCTGGGGACCATGTGGGACTGCACTTCTGATCCACAGAGTATATCTCCTTAACAAACCTACTCCTTCAAGAACAGAAGAGATCACAGACTTACTCAATACATACAAACAAACACAGAAAATGAGGCAAATGAGAAGACAGAGGAAGCTGTTTCAATGGAAACAACAAAACAAAACTTCAGAAAAATAAACACAGTGATAAGCAATTCACTTGATGAAACATTCAAAGTAACGGTCATAAAGATGCTCAATGAACTTGAGAGAATAATGAAGGAACACAGTGAGAAACTGAACAAGGAAAAAACATAAAAATTATAAAACAGAGTTTATAACTGAACTGAAAAATCACTAAAGGGGCTCAATAATAGATTAGATGAGGTAGAAGAATAAGTCAGTGATCATTCTAAGATTATGGAAGACAGAGCAATGGAACTCATCCAGATAAAGAAGTAAAATAAAAATACTGTTTTACAAGGACATACATTAAAGTACATTTGTGACATCATTACCCAGAATAACATCTGCATTATAGAGTTTTCAGAGGGAGAGGAGAGAAAATGGCAGAAAAATTATTTCAAGGAATAGTGGTAACAGTCTATAACAAATATAAACAAAGACATTTCTTTGCCAACAAGTCAAAGCTATGGTCTTTCCAGCAGTCATGTACAGATATGAGAGTTGGATCATAAACTAGGTGGAGTGCTGAAGAATGAATGCTTTTGAATTGTGGTGCTGGAGAAAACTCTACACATGGACATCACCAGACGGTTAATATTGAAATCAGATTAATTCTATTCTTTGCAGCTAAAGACGGAGAAGTTCTATATGTTCAGCAAAAACAAGACCTGGAGCTGACTGTGTCTCAGATCATCAGCTCCTTATTGCAAAATCCAGACTTAAATTGAAGAAATTAGGGAAAAACACAAGGCCATTCAGGTAGAATATAAATCAAATCCCTTATGATTATATAGGAGAGGTGATGAATAGATTCAAGGGACTAGATCTGATAAACCAGTGCCTGAAAAACTATGGATGGAGATTCAGATGATTGTACAGGAGGTATTGACTAAAACCATAGCCTCAAAAGATAGATGAAAGAAGGCAGCGTGGTTGTCTGAGGAGGCCTTACATGCAGCTGAGAAAAGAAGAGAAGTGAAAGGCAAAGGAGAAAGATAAACTCATCTTAATGCAGAGTGCCAGAAAATAGCAAGGAGAGATAGGAAAGACTTCTCAAGTAAACAATGCAAAGAAATAGAGGAAAACAACAGAATGGGAAAGATTAGAGATCTAGTCAAGAAAATTAGACACCAAGGGAACACATTTCATGCAAAGATGGGCACAATAACAGACAGAAACAGCAAAGACCTAACAGAAGCAGAGGAAATTAACAGGTGGCAAGAACACACAGAAGAACTGTTGGAAAAAAAAATATCTTAATGACCCAGATAACCACAATGGTGTGGTCCCTCACCAGAGCCGTACATCTTGGAGTGTGAATCAAATGGGCCTTAGGAAGCATTACTGTGAACACAGCAAGTGGAGGTGATGGAATTCCAGCTGAGCTATTTCAAATCCTGAAAGATGATGCTTTGAAAGTGCTGCGCTCAATATGCCAGCAAATTTGGAAAACTCAGCAGTGGCCACAGGACTGGAGAAGGTCAGTTTTTATAAAAATCTCAAAGAATGGCAATGCTAAAGAATGTTCAAACTACTGAAAGGTTGTGGCTGTGAGCCGTGTGCTACACTGGGATTCATAACCTCCGGAACAAAGGATTTCAAACCAGAGCCAGAGATGAGGCTTGACCACTCAGAGCTTTTTGTGTAGCAAAGTTTTACTGAAGCATAACAGAGATAGGGAAAGCATCTGACATAGACATCAGAAGGGGACAGAAAGACTGCCCCATTGCTAGTTTTAGCAAGACAATTTGCGTTTGTTAATGAGCTTCTAATCAGAGGAGAGAAACGCCTCAAGGCTGAGGGAGTTTCACCAGGCTCTTCTCCCACAATATGCACTTTTGAGATAGTGCATATAGTAACACAAGGTATGTCATCCCCAGCCATAAAACAATTAACATGAATACTGGTTTGCTGAGCCATTATGTGCTCAAGGTTTGAGGAAAAAAAAAAAGTCTGCCACCTGTAGTTTATTCTTCTTGCCACTTGGGGACCTCGGGCCTTCCTACCTTTTACCCTCTCACTACTGCACAATTGCGCTTATTTCATATGCTGCTGCTGCTGCTAAGTCGCTTCAGTTGTGTCCGACTCTGTGCGACCCCATAGACAGCAGCCCACTAGGTTCCTCTGTCCCTGGGATTCTCCAGGCAAGAATACTGGAGTGGGCTGCCATTTCCTTCTCCAATACATGAAAGTGAAAAGTGAAAGTGAAGTTGCTCAGTCGTGCCTGACTCTTAGTGACCCCATGGACTGCAGCCTACCAGGCTTCTTCCTCCATCCATGGGATTTTCCAGGCAACAGTACTGGAGTGGGTGGCCATTGCCTTCTCCGATTATAGCAAGCCCAAAATCCTTCAAGGTATGCTTCAACAATACAGGAACTGAGAATTTCCAGATGTACCAGCTGGATTTAGAAGAGGTAGAGGAGCCTTGTTGTTAATTTATTCAACATCTGTTGCATCATAGAAAAAGCAATGGGAATTTAAAAAAAAATCTAATTCTGATTCACTGACTACACCAAAAACTTGGACTATGTGGATCACAACAAACTGAAAAATTCTGAAAGAGATGGGAAAACCAGACCACCTTACCTGCCTGCTAAGAAACCTGTATGCAGCCCCAGAAGCAACAGTTAGAACTGAACATGGAACAACAGACTGGTTCAAAATTGGGAAAGGAGTATGGCAAGGCTATATATTGTCACCATACTTATTTAAACTATATGCACAGAACATCATATGAAATGCCGAGCTTGATGAAGCTGGAATCAAGATTGCCGGAAGAAATGTCAACAACCTCAGATATGCAAATGATACTACACTAATGGAAGAAAGCAAAGAGAAACTAAAGAGCCTCTTCATGAGTGTGAAAGAGGAGAGTGAAAAAGCTGGCTTGAAACTGAACATTCAAAAAACTAAAATTGTGGCATCTGGTCCCATCACTTCATGGCAAATGGAAGGGGAAAAAATGGAAACAGTAACAGATTTCACTTGGGCTCCAAAATCACTGCAGATGGTGACCACAGCCATGAAATTATTATACACTTGCTCCTTGGAAGGAAAGCTATGACAAACCTAGATAGTGTATTAAAAGCAGAGACATCAGTTTGCCAACAAAAGTTCATATAGGCAAAGATATGGTTTTTCCAGTAGTCATGTATGGATGTGAGAGTTGGACCATAAAGAAGGCTGAGCACCAAAGAATTGATGCTTTTGAAATGTGGTGCTGGAGAAAACTCTTGAGAGTCCCTTGGACTGCAAGGAGATCCAACCAGTCCATCCTAAAGGAGATAAGTTCTGAATATTCATTGGAAGGACTGATGCTGAAGCTGAAACTCCAATATTTTGGCTACCTGATGCGAAGAACCAACTCATTGGAAAAGACCTTGATGCTGGGAAAGATTGAAGGTGAGAAGAGAAGGGGACAACAGAGGATGAGATGGTTGGATGACATCACTGACTTGAAGGACATGAGTTTGAGCAAGCTCCAGAAGATAGTGAAGGACCAGGAAGCCTGGCGAACTACAGCTCATGGGGTCACAAAGAGTCAAATATGACTTAGCGACTGAACAACAATGAAGACTCTTGTGAGTCCCTTGGATAACAAGGAGATAAAACCAGTCAATCCTAAAGGAAATCAACCCTGAATATTCATTGGAAGCACTGATGCTTAAGCTCCCATACTTTGGCCACCTGATGTGAAGAGCTGACTCACTGGGAAAGACCTTGATGCTGGGAAAGACTGAAGACAAAAGAAGAGGGAAGCAGAAGCTGAGATGGTTGGATAGCATCACTGATCAATGTTCATGAACTTGGGCAAACTCCAGGAGACAGTAAGGGACACAGAGGCCTGCCATGCTGCAGTCCATGGGTTTGCAAACGGTCAGACACGACTTAGCAACTGAATAGCAACAACAAATGGTTGAAAATGTCCCTAATCTGAGGAAGATTTCCCTAATCCAGTCCCAGAACCTCTAAGATAAACAAAAAGAGACACACACCAAGACACATTATCATTAAAATGGTAAAAGTTAAGGATAAAAGTAGCAAGCAAAGCAACATATTACATACAAGCGAAATCCTATAAGACTATCAGCAGACTCTTTGACAGAAACTTTACATGCCAGAATAGAGTGACACAGCATGTTCACAAAGTGCTCAAAGGGGGAAAAAAAAAAACAAACCTTCTAACCAAGAATACTCTACCCAACAAAGTTATCATTGAGAACTGTAGGAAAGATTGGGAATTTCCCGGAGTTCACCACTTTTTCACTCTCCTCTTTTACTTTCATCAGGAGACTTTTGAGTTCCTTTCTGTTTCTGCCATAAGGGTGGTATTATCTAAATATCTGAAGTGATTGATATTTCTCTCAGCAATCTTGATTCCAGCTTGAGATTCATCCAGCCCAGCATTTCACATGATGTACTCTGCATATAAGTTAAATGAGCAAGGTGACAGTATACAGCCTTGATGTACTCCTTTCCCAGTCTGGAACCAGTCCATTGTTACATGTTGTTTCCTGACCTGCAAACAGATTTTTCAGGACGCAGGAAAGGTGGTCTGGTATTTCCATCTCTTGAAGAATTTTCCACAGTTTGTGATCCACACAGTCAAAGACTTTAGCATAGTCAATGAAGCAGAAGTAGATGCTTTTCTGGAATTCTCTTGCTTTTTCTATGATCCAACGGCTATTGGCAATTTGATTTCTGGTTCCTCTGCCTTTTCTGAATCTAGCTTGAAATTCTGAAGCCTAGCTAGAAGAATTTTGAGCATTACTTTGCTAGTGTGTAAGATGAGTGCAATAGTGTGACAGTCTGAACATCCTTTGGCATTGAATTTATTTGGGATTAGAATGAAAACTGATGTTTTCCAGTCCTGTGGGCACTGCTGAGTTTTCCAAATTTGCTGACATATTGAGTGCAGCAATTTCCAAGCATCATCTTTTAGGATTTGTAATAGCTCAGCTGGAATTCTATCACCTCCACTAGCTTTGTTCGTAGTGATGCTTCCTTTTTTTTTTCTTTTGTGATACTTCCTAAGGCCCATTTGACTTCACACTCCAGGATGTCTGCCTCTAGGTGTGTGATCACAGCATCATGGTTATTTGGTTATTGAGATCTTTTCTGTATAGTTCTTCTGTGTAGTCTTGCTACCTCTTCTTAATCTCTTTTGCTTCTGTTAGGTCCATACCATTCCTGTCCTTTACTGCAAACATCTTTGCATGAAATGTTCCCTTGGTAGCTCTAATTTTCCTGAAGAGATCTCTAGTCATTCCCATTCTATTGTTTCCCATATCATGGCTACTTTAAATAATGCTGCAATGATCATTAAACCATGTAAGTCTTTTTGAATTAGTGTTTCTATTTCCTTCAGGTAAATGCCCAGAAGTAAAATTGAAGGATCATACAAAATTTCCATCTTCAATTTTTTGAGTAACCCCCACCCATATAGTTTTTGGAGGTGAAACTAAATCATCCAATTATGTATTATTCATTCAAAAGATTTATTGTGTAGCTGTTATATCAAGGTATTATTAAAAAACTTAAAACCTTTGGCATATTCCCACTTGACTGTTAGAAACATTAGGATTTAGAATTGTAAGTTCTTAGAGTAGGGAGAGACTTGAGGGGTCACTTTGTTTAAATTTTAATCCATGGCACATAGCTTTTTACATTAGTTTTGGTTTTTTTTGTTTGTTTGTTTGTTTATCCCTTTAGATAGCAATCCACAGATCTTATGGCTGCACAAAAGGTTACAATTTTTCTCAAAATTAGTCAGAGACAAGAAAGATTATTGTGAGGATACAGAAAGGAATATTTACTTCAATAAGGAAATGGTTTCAACCTTCTTATCTTCTCCCTTTTAAAATATAAGTATCTTCACTGACATAATCCCCAGTAGGAGAATGTAGCCTATTTATATAGCCAGGAATTACTTCAATTATTTTTAAAAAAATGCACTCTTAAGTGCTTCTTGAAATTCAACCAATGAATTTCTAATGATTTTATTTCAACCAATGAACTTCTAATGATCTTATTTCTTGACCATGCTAACAGTTTCTTCTAAAGTTATCTATGGAAAACAGATGCCTTTAGGAAAAATCTCCCTCAAATAATAAACACTAAATGATGACAGGACTTTAATCCTTCAGATGGACTGGTCTAGATCAAACATATTGTCATAGATAGCAATAAAATGACATTTAATCAAAAAGGTATATGGAATAATGTGAAATATACTATCCACAATTATATCTTTAAATACAAAAATGCATAAAGCATTACTATAATTCGTTTCTCTGAAAATGATAAAGCTATTTGAAAATCATTAATTTCAAGAATTCTGAGTAAATAACACTTTAAATCAGACTTTCCTATAAATTACATACTTAAAACATTGATTACCTAAGCAGAATGACACAGTACTGAAACTGAATGAGGACTTAGACCCAAATATGCAGGAAAGACGTGACAAAGGTGACACTCAGAGTAGTGGAGAAAAAGACATAGTTAATTAAATGATAATAGCATAGATTGTTTGATAAAGAAAAAAGGAGTAGCTACATTATTCAAAACAACTAATAAACTCTTGATGAACCAAAAGTTTTAACATAAAGTGCAAATCTACATTTATGTGGCTGATTCATGTCAACGTATGGCACAAACCACTACAATATTGTAAAGTAATTAGCCTACAATTAAATAAATTTTTTAAGTACTAAAAAATATTCCAGTTAAATGGATAAATACTGGAATTTAAAAGGCCTCCCTAATCACTCTATCAGAGATGGGTGGTGTAAGCCAACAGGTTGAAAACTGGGGAATACATTGTCTTTGGAGAATTTTAAATAAGCAGCTACCTGCACAGGATAGTTACCACTGACCCTGCCTTTGATATATCACTGACTAAACATGTCGGATGGAGAAGGCAATGACACCCCACTCCAGTACTCTTGCCTGGCAAATTCCATGGATGGAGGAGCCTGGTAGGCTACAGTCCATGGGGTTGCTAAGAGTTGGACATGACTGAGCGACTTCCCTTTCACTTTTCACTTTCATGCATTGGAGAAGGAAATGGCAACCCACTCCAGTGCTCTTGCCTGGAGAATCCCAAGGACGGGGCAGCCTGGTGGGCTGCCGTCTATGGGGTCGCACAGAGTCAGACACGACTGAAGCAACTTAGCAGCAGCAGCAGCAAACATGTCAGAAAAATTAAAGATTATTTTGTCTAAAAGAATCAAACTCAGAAATAGCATAATACCATAAACAAGTAAAAGACAAACCCTAAACTGAAAAAAATCAGCAATACATGAGAGACAAAGAATCAACATTAACTGAAATTGGCTTCACAAATAAGTAAGAAAAGTAGATAAATGAGTAAAGACAGAAAAATATACAAAACATGAAAGGAAAAATACATGTCCTATATACAAATAGACACTTGAAAAATAAAAACATTAAACTATCACTTTTTGACTATTAACTTCATGAAGACGAAAAATAATAACAAACCCAGAATGGAAAATAGGTGTTCTAATTCAAGTATTGATGGAATTTGAATTGATAAACCTTTCCAGAAGGCAAGTAGTGTTTCAACATTCAAAATATGCCTATCCAGAAGGAAATGGCAACCCACTCCAGTGTTCTTGCCTGGAGAATCCCAGGGATGGGGGACCCTGGTGGGCTGCCGTCTATGGGGTCGCACAGAGTCGGACACGACTGAAGCGACTTAGCAGCAGCAGCAATATGATCCTTAGAAATCTGCTGTTTAAAAATCAGCTTCATAAATGGAAGTTTTTTAATTTACAAGTCTTTTAATTAAAGCTTTTTAATATTTTAAAAGGTTTGAAAAATAAATAAACATCAAGATAAGATATAGTTAAGAGAATCACTAAAATATTATGTAAATGTTAAAATTGATATTTAACAAAGAAAGATTTCCCTGAAATACTAAGTAGAAAAAGAAAATGAAGCAGAATTTACAATACAATATGTATATAAATCTCTTGCTGCTGCTGCTAAGTCGGTTCAGTCATGTCTGACTCTGTGTGACCCCATAGACGGCAGCCCACTAGGCTCCTCTGTCCCCGGGATTCTCCAGGCAAGAATACTGGAGTGGGTTGCCATTTCCTTCTCCAATGCATGAAAGTGAAAAGTGAAACTGAAGTCACCCAGTCGTGCCCCGACTCTTAGCGACCCCATGGACTACAGCCTACCAGGCTCCTCCCTCCATGGGATTTTCCAGGCAAGAGTACTGGAGTGGGGTGCCATTGCCTTCTCCAATATAAACCTCTTAAGCACATCTAAATCTAGATATATCTCTGTGTTATCAAAGTGTTATTATTCCACGAATTTATGAGAAATACATCTCTTGACCTGCTCAGTATCATTCACTGCTTTCATGCCAGGAACTTACGTTTTGAAAATCAAATCTTAAAACGACTTGCTTGAACTACTCATCGTGGAGTCTTTCACCTCAAAAACCAAAATGGGGAGCGGAGGGGGATGGAGGGCATTAAAACCTAAGCTACCAATATAACATTTGATTATCAATCTAAACCATAATATCCTCCAAGCTACTCTATATGTATCCTTATCACTGATGACTTCCCTGGAAAAGCAACTGCAATTTCTTCAAAATCTTTTGCCTTGTATTTAACTATGCTGGTGATCATAGTAGGAACAGGAAAAATAACATTTCAAGCCATTCAATGTATTCATCATGAAATTTAATTTGGGGTGAAAATGAATGTTTTTAACATTGCTTGTCATTAGGCTAGAAATAGAAACATTTACTGCCTGTTTACAAAAGGACAACGTTGTCATCTGATCTAATACTGTGAATGATCTATGATGGGTATAGATTGTACTACTGTACCACATGGACACCCTGTTTAGCATCAGTGACCCTCAAAAACTAGAAATTTTAAGTACTCACTAAATTCCTAAAACACATTGTTGTATTAGGCTGTTCAAATAAGTAATTTATTTAAATATGTGTCACTTCTACTTCTAGGTAAAATGGAACTAGGGACTAGACTTACTATCCTGCATAAAACAATGAAATAATAGACAACAAAGACGAAATTCTGAATACTGGGAAAAGAAGACAGTGATCCCTGAGAGAGAGCAAGCAAACAAGGTGGGTTCTCTGAATACCTTTCAGAGGACTGGATAAAGGGAAGGCAAACAGAGCTGGGCCCCCTGGTTAAGAAGACAAAGCAGAAGCTGGGAAAGCAAGGACAGATAAGGAATGTGCCAAGTGCGGTGCTAAACCCTTTATTTAACAACAATCCATAAACAGATACTATTATTAGGTACGGCTGGCAATGGCACCCCACTCCAGTACTCTTGCCTGGAAAATCCCATGGAGGGAGGAACCTGGTAGGCTGCAGTCCATGGGGTCGCTAAGAGTCAGACACGACTGAGCGACTTCACTTTCACTTTTCACTTTCATGCACTGGAGAAGGAAATGGCAACCCACTCCAGTGTTCTTGCCTGGAGAATCTCAGGGATGGGGGAAGCCTGGTGGGCTGCCATCTATGGGGTTGCACACAGTTGGACACGACTGAAGTGACTTAGCAGCAGCAGCAGCAGCAACTGTTTAACCAAGGAAAGGAATTAGGTGATTTCTCCAGCCTCAGCTAATAAGTGGTAGAGCAAGGATTTAAACTAAGACATTCTGACTTCATAGCCCAAGTTTAATAGAATCTATTTAAAATAATTCACATTTGCTTCATTTTTGTTTGAACATAAGTCTAAATCCTATACTCACTTTCTTAACATTTTGTTTATATCACAGGCTCACATTCTCAAAATTTAGAGTAAATTCTAATCATCTTATAATAATTTTTTTTACAAATAACATTTTCCCTAATGTGAAAGGTATCAAAATTTGACCTGCCTATCTTATAATTGCTTAATATAGGCAATGACACTGTTTATATGATGCAAAGATGGGAATCACTTGGAGATCATTTAAATAGCCTCAATGTCTGGGCTCCATGGTGACTCCATGGTAAAGAATTCACCTGCAATGCAGGAGACCCAGGTTCAATCCCTGGCTCAGGAAAGAGAAGGAAATGGCAACCCATTCTAGTTTTCTTGCCTGGGAAATCTCATGGAGAGAGAAGCCTGATGGGCTACAGTTCATGGGGTCACAAAAAGAGTTGGACACCACTTTGCAACTAAACAACAAATGTCTGGGCTCCACCCAAACTAGTTAAATCAGAATCCTGGGACCCACATATTTGAAAGTCTTCCAGAAGCTTCAAACATGTGCCCACACTGAGGGCTCTTGCTCCACAACTGTAAATGACACAACCCCAGGGGATACATTCTTAAGCCTACATGCAATCTAGTTACAGCCAGAATTAAAAACAATCAAATAATCCTCCATCTATCACTTAGAACACAGGGAATTTCTTGCACAAATCATTTTCTACATTAGTACATTTTGCCTGAAATGTCTCTTCCTGCTTTTCTATCAATATTTATTTATTATTTTCTTAAATCTCAAACTTCTCCCTTAAGATGTAATTTCAGAATCACCTCCTCTATGAAGGAAGTCCTAAAGACCTATGGCTCAGTTAAGGACTTGCTCCTCTGCACTACCACTGTGCATTGAACTATATCTCCTGTTGAAACTGACACAATGTTTTATAATGATTGTTTATAGCCCTATTTTTCCTGGCAAAATGTGTGCTTCTGGAGGAAAAAAATCACATTTATTCAGGCACATTCTCCTAGTTCACCACTAAAGCAACTGCTAACTCACTTGGAGCAACTGCAATATGCCAGTCCTTCTCTATGTTACTTACATGGATTGTTTCATTTTATCCTTACAATAACTCTGTTGAAATAAGCATTATTTTTCTCATCACAGTTTACAGAAATGAAAATTGAGTCCCAAAAAGTGAATCTTGATGAACACCACACAGCTTTGTTAAGTGAGTGAGTGACTGAAGTCGTTCAATCATGTCCGACTCTTTGCGACCCCATGGACTGTAGCCTACCAGGCTCCTCCCTCCATGGGATTCTCCAGGCAAGAGTACTGGAGTGAGTTGCCAAAATACTTAATCTGATGTTAAGGAGTAACACCAGATTGGTATTTGGTGTTTATAACATTCAATATATTATTGCCAAATGTATGAATAAATGAATAAAAAATAAGAATATTTTCCCCAAGAGAATTATTATAACAATTACAATGTTAAAATAATTGGGAAAATATGATTCATCTAGAAACTATATTTTTCAGATAAGGCTGCATTTTTACAAATGGAATGAATTAAGATCCATAAATCAAAGATATGAGAAATTTATAAATTAGGTCTGATTATATATGACTACATGTAAACAATACTTTCTTTTTACTTTCAGAAAAGTCTGAGTAGAGCATGTTTCATAATTCCTATCAGAGGATAGGTATAACCAGAGAATAACATTTTTGTTTACCCAAAGACTGTTGTATTTAGTGGACGTTGACTGAGTGAAAGCCGTCGGTCGGTATCCATCTCAGTCAATAGCACATCTGTCATAAGGTCCGGAATTAACTGTTAATACCAACTGGATATAATATAAACATATCCAATTGACTGAGTTAAAATTGAATCTCTTTAAATTATTTGTAGTTGAAAGTTTCCATCCCATAGTTACCTTTCAAAATGTAGACAGACACGGTGCTATGGTTCTTGCCAGGAACTGAATCGTTAACACCTTTGCCCATAAGCTGTGATGGTCGCTGGCCAGGGCTGTGCTCTTAGGAGGCACAGGTTTGTATCCTGTGTAACCCTAAACAAATTTTAATAGACCCTAAGCTTTAGTTTCCTTATCTCTAGACTAGGAATAGTAATACGACTTATGTCAGAGTGTCATAAGGATTAAACAAGACAATCAAGCCATGAAAAGGGCTAAGTGTGAGACAAGCACCACTGTTAATGCCTTGAAAGGTTTGCTCTCATCACCTTCCCTGAGACAAGAGTAATGAACCCACACTCACAGCACACATGGGGTGAACAGACCACAGTAAGAGTTAGTTCAAAGATATACAAAGTTTAACAAACACATGGTCTTCTGTTTTTCTAAAATTTCCAAGTTAAACCTTATATTGTGTCTCACAAAGTTTCAAGTATAACATTAACAAAGAAGATTCATCAAAAAGGAAAAGAGAAGCAGAGAACTAAAATCCTTTGAGTGGTAATGATCTTCCACTCAAACATAATTGCTCTGGGGAAGGAATTACGATGGTGCTAGCAGTGGTAGCACTGCTACCAAAATGCAACATTTCAATTTAGTAATTTAAATAACAATTCAGTTCAGTTCAGTTCAGTCATGTCCAACTCTTTGCAATCCCATGAATCACAACACGCCAGGCCTCTCTGTCCATCACCAATTCCCAGAGTTCACTCAAACTCACGTCCATTGAGCCAGTGATGGCATTCAGCCATCTTATCCTCTGTTGTCCCCTTCTCCTCCTGCCCCCAATCCCTTCAAGCATCAGAGTCTTTTCCAGTGAGGCAACTCTTTGCATGAGGTGGCCAAAGTACTGGAGTTTCAGCTTTAGCATCAGTCCTTCCAAAGAAAACCCAGGACCGATCTCCTTTAGAATGGACTGGTTGGATCTACTTGCAGTCCAAGGGACTCTCAAACGTCTTCTCCAACACCACAGTTCAAAAGCATCAATTCTTCAGCACTAGGCCTTCTTCACATTCCAAATTTCACATCCATACATGACCACTATAAAAACAACAGCTTTGACTAGAGGGAAGTTTGTTGGCAAAGTAATGTCTCTGCTTTTGAATATGCTGTCTAGTTAGGTCATAACTTTCCTTCCAAGGGGTAAGCATGTTTTAATTTCATGGCTGTAGTCACCATCTGCAGTGATTTTGGAGCCCCCAAAAATAAAGTCTGACACTGTTTCCACTGTTTCCCCATCTATTTCCCATGAAGTGATGGGACCGGATGCCATGATATTCGTTTTCTGAATGCTGAGCTTTAAGCCAACTTTTTCACTCTCCTCTTTCACTTTCATCAAGAGGCTTTTTAGTTCCTCTTCACTTTCTGCCATAAGGGTGGTGTCATCTGCATATCTGAGGTGATAGATATTTCTCCTGGCAATCTTGATTCCAGCTTGTGTTTCTTCCAGCCCAGCGTTTCTCATGATGCACTCTGCATATAAAAGCTAAATAAACAGGGTGACAATATACAGCCTTGACGTACTCCTTTTCCTATTTGGAACCAGTCTGTTGTGCCATGTTCACTGCTAACTGGTGCTTCCTGACCTGCCTATAGGTTTCTCAAGAAGCAGGTCAGGTGGTCTGGTATTCCCATCTCTTTCAGAATTTTCCACAGTTGACTGTGATCCACACAGTCAAAGGCTTTGGCATAGTCAATAAAGCAGAAATAGTTGTTTTTCTGGAACTCTCTCGCTTTTTCAATGATCCAGTGGATGTTGGCAATTTGATATCTGGTTCCTCTGTCTTTTCTAAAACCAGCTTGAACATCTGGAAGTTCACGGTTCACGTATTGCTGAAGCCTGGCTTGGAGAATTTTGAGCATGACTTTGCTAGCGTGTGAGATGAGTGCAATTGTGCGATAGTTTGAGCGTTCTTTGGCATTGCCTTTCTTTGGGATTGGAATGAAAACTGGCCTTTTCCAGTCCTGTGGCCACTGCTGAGTTGTCCTAATTTGCTGGCATATTGAGCGCAGCACTTTCACAGCATCATTTTTCAGGATTTGAAACAGTTCAACTGAAATTCCATCACCTCCACTAGCTTTGTTCATATGATGCTTTCTAAGGCCCACTTGACTTCAGATTCTAGGATGTCTGGCTCTAGGTGAGTGATCACAGCATCATGATTATCTTTGTTGTGAAGATCTTTTTTGTATAGTTCCTCTGTGTATTCTTGCCACCTCTTCTTAATATCTTCTGCTTCTGTTAGGTCCATACCATTTCTGTCCATTATCGAACCCATCTTTGCATGAAATTTTCCCTTGGTATCTCTAATTTTCTTGAAGAGATCTCTAGTCTTTCCCATTCTGTTGTTTTCCTCAATCTTTGCATTGATCATTGAGGAAGGCTTTCTTATCTCTTCTTGCTATTCTTTGGAACTCTGCATTCAGATGCTATATCTTTCCTTTTCTCCTTTGCTTTTCGCTTCTCTTCTTTTCATAGCTATTTGTAAGGCCTCCCCAGACAGCCATTTTCCTTTTTTGCATTTCTTTTTCTTGGGGGTGGTCTTGATTCCTGTCTCCTGTACAATGTCACAATCCTCTGTCCATAGTTCATCAGGTGCTCTATCTATCAGATCTAGTCCTTAAATCTATTTCTCATTTCCATTGTATAATCATGAGGGATTTGATTTAGGTCATACCTGTATTGTCTAGTGGTTTTCCCTACTTTCTTCAATTTTAGTCTGAATTTGGCAATAAGGAGTTCGTGCGTGATCTGAGCCACAGTCAGCTCCTGGTCTCATTTTGGCTGACTGTATAGAGCTTCCCATCTTTGGCTGCAAAGAATATAATCAATCTGATTTCGGTGTTGACCATCTGGGATTCCATGTGTAGAGTCTTCTCTTGTGTTGGTGGAAGAGGGTGTTTGCTATGACCAGTGTGTTCTCTTGACAAAACTCTATTAGACTTTGCCCTGCTTCATTCTGTATCCCAAAGCCAAATTTGCCTGTTACTCCAGGTGTTTCTTGACTTCCTACTTTTGCATTCCAGTCCCCTATAATGAAAAGGACATATTTTTGGGGTGTTAGTTCTAAAAGGTCTTGTAGGTCTTCATAGAACCGTTCAACTTTAGCTTCTTCAGCATTACTGATTGGGGCATAGACTTGGATTACTGTGATACTGAATGGTTTGCCTTGGAAACAAACAGAGATCATTCTATTGTTTTTGAGATTGCATCCATGCAGTAGCATTTTGGACTCTCTTGTTGACCATGATGGCTACTCCATTTCTTCTAAAGGACTGTTATTTAAAATATTAAATTTGAGTTTAGGGCTGATGTGATTAAAAGAAAATGCTTAGTATGCAGCCTGGGGGAAAAGGGGGGAGAACAGAAAGAATCAGGTTCTGGGTTTTCCTGTCATGATCTTTCTCCTTTACTTGTGTTACTGCACATTGATAGAACATATTAAAATGGATCAGGAACAAGTATCTGACTTGTAATAAAAAATCAGCTGGATATTGAACTACGGGCAGGTTTTGACCCAAACCAGGAAGTAAGACACTTAAAATGAAGGGTCATGAGTTGGAAGAGAGTTGAAACAAGCTGGCTGCTGGTAGCCCAGGCCACCGAGGGAGCACAATCAACAAGGATCAGAGAGATCCACTGCCAAGTAGGAGGCTGAAGCTTCAACATCAGCATCTCCTCTCCATGAACAAAGTGATAGGGCTCAGGGGAGGAGGAACAAATTGCAGGCCCCAGATGAGTGGCCTGCCCAACTTCATGAGGTATGACAGTAATGACACATCTTCTAAGAGAAGAGCACTGTCAGATACCTACATTTCTAGGTGGGTTTATGAGGCCTCTGGAATCCCATCTTCAGTTCTTGAGATTTATGATCCTATCATTTTGCTTTGTTTGACTGGATTTTTAAATAACTAAGATTGATCATGTAAACCTCTGTATGTACATGTTACAGCTGTATGTGATCCAGGGGAGCGACTATAGGCATACCTTGGAGATACTGTGGATTTAGGGCCAGATCACCTCGATACAGCAATAATACGTGAGTCACATAAATGTTTTGTTTTTTTCCTGCTGCTGCTGCTGCTAAGTTGCTTCAGTCGTGTCCGACTCTGTGCGACACCACAGATGGCAGTCCACCAGGCTCCCCCATCCCTGGTATTCTCCAGGCAAGAACACTGGAGTGGGTTGCCATTTCCTTCTCCAATGCATGAAAATGAAAAGTGAAAGTGAAGTCGCTCAGTCGTGTCTGACTTTAGCAACCCCATGGACTGTAGCCCACCAGGCCCCTCCATCCATGGGATTTTCCAGGCAAGAGTACCGGGGTGGGGTGCTATTGTTTTTTCTATTGCATATTAAAGTTGCTTACACCATTGTTGCTTAGTCACTAAGTTGTGTCTGACTGTTTGTGACTCCATGGACTATAGCCCACCAGGCTCCTCTGTCCATAGGATTTCCCAGACAAGAATACTGGAGTGGGTTGCTATTTCCTTCTCCAGGGGATCTCCCTGACTCAGGCATCAAACTCACATCCGCAACTGGATTCTTTACCATTGAGCCACCTGGGAGGCAAAAAAAGACAAATAGCTGTCCTTCCCCACCAACCACAGCCTCTCCACCTTTTCTACATTATATAGAATATTTTACCATGCAAAGAGCTTACTTTGATTACAAAAAGGCAAGTCTCAGTAAAGATTTGAAAATATTCAATGGTTGGATACTTTCATTTCAAGTAAGAGGTTTTATAAAGGGTTAGCACGTGAAAGAAGCAAGACAAAGCACACCAGCAGCTGTTTTCCACATTAAGTATAAAACGAAAATATAAATAAGATATTATATCAGGAAAATTTCTTATATTATAGGATGAAATACTTTAAATTTCTCAAGAAAACAATTTTAATTTCTCCAAGGCAGACACTGGGTAACAGCATAAGTCGCGCCATACTGCAGTTTATTAATAGCAACAGCATTATGTCTAAAATTAACATACATACCTTAAAGATAGCTTATTGCTAAAAACTGCTAGCCATCATCTGAACCTTTAGCAAGTCATAATACTTTTGCAATACTAACATCAAAGGTCACTGATCACAGACCACCATAACAAGTATAATAATAATGAAAAGCTTTGAAATACTGTAAGAATTACCCACATGTGACACAGAAACCCAAAGTTAGCAAATGCTATTGAAAACTGGCTCTGATAGCCTGGCTTGATGCACGGTTGCCACAAAAATGCAATTTGTTTGAAAAAAAAATTGCAAAGCACAATGAAATAAGGTATAGATTTAAAGATATAGATTTAAAGCCTAAATAGCTCTGGATTCAATTGTCATTTAGATTGAGCTTTGTCTTGGCCACTTACTGCATGACTTTGTGCAAGTTATACAATCTCACTGAGCCTCAGCTTCCTCATTTTACAGATGAGAAGATAAAAGCTAACTTTCAGCCCTGGCATGAGGATAGGATAACCATGTGTCTAATGTACCTGGACCTGAGCCTGGGATATAGCAGGTGCTGGAGAGATGGCAATTATCTTATTATTATTTAACAATCCAGAGACACTTGCAGCCAGAAAATATACCTTAAAATATTTATGAGAATGCACACTCTACTTCCAACAGATAGTTATATAAAATGAAAGAGAGGATGTGTATATAAAAATAATAAAACCAGACATTGGAAGCTGGGACCATTTGCTTATCTAAGAACATAAATTGAGGAAAGGAGAGAGGGTAGGAAACAATTTTGACTACTCAGATAAAGTATTTTCTTCTGTCTTAGGAATATGTTTTAATTGAGCTGCAATCACCAAGATGATGTAAAGCCACTTGCAATTTTATTTACAAACAACCCATGCCTGACTCTTTGTGACCCATGGACAGTAAGTAGCCTGCACCAAGCTCCTCCGTCCATGGGATTTTCAAGGCAAGAGTACTGGAGTGAGTTGCCATTTCCTTCTCCAGGGAATCTTCCCAACCCAGGGATCGAACCCAGATCTCTCGCATTGTAGACAGATGCTTTACTGGCTGAGCCACCAGGGAAGTCCTTGTAAGATTTCTCTAAGGATAGAGTTGGCCCCACTAAACAGATGTCAACCCTTCAATTTTCTATTCCCACTCAAACTAAAATCTGAAAGACAGGATGTCTATACAGATCACTTGTTCTGTGATAGTTTCATAATAATGAATCTGAGACAAGAAGAGGAATGAGAGCTAAGAAAGGGAGAGAGGATTTTATGTGGAAAGAACATGTCTAAGATCATGAAAACACAAGAACACAGGAAACTGGATTTTCATTGGTATAAAGTCAGTTAACAATTAAAGTAACAGGAGTATTACAGTAGGTTTGGTAAAAAAAGAGTTAGAGATGACCCTTAAAAGCAAATTAACTGATGATCTTATGACGAAGTGTTTTAAAACTTTTCTTACCAACTTCCCAAATATCAAATTTTAATCAAAGTTCTTCTGACTTTCAGCTAACTTTGAGATGCTTTAGAGGGCCCCTGAGGCATATCAGAGAGATATTAACCATATTATTCAGTATGATAAATTACATAGAAAGCATTATCACATATCTATCTAAAAATATACTGTATGAATGAATGCTATTTATACAGACATTCTAACAATTATATGAAGTTTCAAAATTTTGATATGTCCTCAGTTCAGTACAGTTCAGTTGTTCAGTACTGTCCAATTCTTTGTGACCCCATGGACTGCATAGGCCAGGCTTCCCTGTCCATCACCAACTCCCAGAACTTGCTCAAACTCATGTCCATCAAGTCAGTGATGCCATCCAACCATCTCATCCTCTGTCACTCCCTTTTCCTCCTGCCTTCAATCCTTCCCAGCATTAGGGTCTTTTCCAGTGAGCCAGTTCTTTGTATCAGGTAGCCAAATTATTGAAGCTTCAGCTTTAGCATCAGCCCTTCCAATGAATATTCAGGACTTATTTCCTGTAGGATTGACTGGTTGGATCTCCTTGCTGTCCAAAGGACTCTCAAGAGTCTTCTCCAACACCACAGTTCAAAAGCATCAATTCTTCAGCGCTCAGCTTTCTTTATGGTCCAACTCTCACCCATACATGACTACTGGAAAAACCATAGCTTTGACTAGGCAGACCTTTGTTGGCAAAGTCTCTGTTTTTTAATATGCTGTCTAGGTTGGTCATAGCTTTTCTTCCAAGGAGCAAGTGTCTTTTAATTTCACGGCTACAGTCACCATCTGCAGTGATTTTGGAACCTAAGAAAAGAAAGTCTGTCATTGTTTCCATTGTTTCCCCATCTGTTTGCCATGACGTGATAGGGCCAGTTGCCATGATCTTAGTTTTTTGAATGTTCAGTTTCAAGCCAGCTTTTTCACTCTCCTCTTTCATCAAGAGGCTCTTTAGTTCCTTTCTCTTTCTGCCATAACGGTGGTGTCATCTGTACAACTGAGGTTATTGATATTTCTCCCAGAAATCTTGATTGAAGCTTGTGCTTCATCCAGCCCAGCATTTCA